>NC_081843.1:47899784-48548612 GCF_963259705.1 Myotis daubentonii | reverse complement strand
ATAATCACATTATTCATTTACACATCGTCTGTGAAGTTGTCATACTACATTAGAGAATTGAGTAGTTGTGACAGAAACCATATGGCCTGAAAAACTATATTATTTGCCATCTGACCCTACTCTCAGGAAAAGTTTGCTGACTGCTGGTCTAAGCCAATCATAGTAATATCATGCCCCTTGCCAATGTTTGATTTAGTTTACAGATGGACAAGTGACCCTCATTGTTGATAAATGACATTCAGGAGAAGTCTGCTGTGAGTAATTGGCGGGGGGGGGGGGGGGGAGAGGGGGAGGGATTCATTTTCTTCATTGGATGTGATCTCTAAAATAATGGCAGCCATTTTGCATTCATGAGGGAGGCCAGTTTGAGGACCATGTTGACATCCCTGGGATGATTAGAGCAGAAATAACCTGAGACCTTGATGATGTCTTTGAGCTACTGAACTGGCCAACCTTGGAATTAGATACCTCTGCATCCCTTGTCATGTGAGATAATGTGCCCTCATTTTTAAGCAAGATAAATTAGGATTACCACCTCTCCTCTTGATGAGTTGATCCCTTCCCCTTTATGTTTAAGAAATAACTTTCTTTTACCCTGGTAATAGTCTTTGCTATAATGTCTATTGTGTCTATATGAGTATAGTCACTCCAGCGTTCCTTTGGTTAGTATTAGCTCATATACCTTTTCCATCCTTTACTTTTAACCTACTTGTATTTCTTGTAGGCAGGATATATTTGGGTCTTGCTTTTCATACAATCTGGCAATATTTGCCTTTCCATTAGGTATTTAAACCATTTTCACATAATGTGATCCTTGGTATAGTAAGTTTAAATCTGCCATCTTGCTATTTGTTCTTTAATTGGCTCATCTGTGCTTTCTGTCTTTTTCCTCTTTGTATGCTTTTTTTGCATTATTTTATGATTCTATAATGGCTCCTTTCTTGGATAATTTTTTAGTGGTTGCTTTAGGATTTTTAGAATGCAAAGTGGTTTTACATCACATCATGTATTGTACATGAATCTTATAACAGTATACTTCTATTTCTCCCCCTCACAACATTTGTGCTATTTTTGTTACATACTTCATTTTACATGTTACCAATTCCATACTGCATTAGAATTATTTTGTTTAAAGAGTGAGTTATCATTTTTAAAGATTAAGTAATAAGAATCTTATGTACAATCAATTACCATTTTAAAAGATTTAAATCATAAGAAAATATCTCAAATCTGTACCATTTCTGGTGTTCTTTATTCCTTTATATAGATCCATATTTTCAAATGGTATTATTTTCCTTCTACCTGAAAACTTGTATTAATGTTCCTTAAAGTACAGTTCTGCTGGATGAATTCTATCAGGGTTTTTTTTTTTAATCTCAATTTTTTTTTCTTTAATTTTGAAAGATATTTTCTCTGGACATAGAATTCGTGGTTGACTGCTTTTATTCCCCAGCACTTTACAAAGTTGCTCCATTGTCTTCCTGCTTGTGTTGCTTCCTATGAGAAACTGCCATAACCTTTCACTTGTCCCTCTGTATGTAACATGTCTTTCTCTTCTGGCTATCATTAAGATTTCTCTTTATCACTGATTTTAGACAATTTGAGGATGTTGTGCCGTGGTGTACTTTTATTCATGTTTATTGTGCTTGAGTTTCATTGAACTTCTTAGATCTGTGAATGTATAGTCGTCGAATTTGGAAAAATTTTGGCCATTATTTCTTCAGATATTTTTTTATATCCTCACGTTTTTCTTTTCTCCTTTAGGGGGATTCCAAATATATATATAGGCAACTTGAAGTTGTCATCATCCCACAGTCACTAATGTTGTGTTCATTTTTGTTTTAATCCTTTTCCCTTGTGTGCTCCATTTTGCATAGTTTCTATTTCTGCATCTTCCAAGTTAAGTACTCTTTTCTTCTGCAATGTCTAATCTGCTACTAATCCTAAGCAAAGTATTTTTACCCTACTTCATAGTTTTCACTTTTAGAAGTTCAATTTGGGTCTTTTTATATCTTCCATGTCTCTACCTAATGTTTTGAACAATAACTATTTTAAATTCCTTGTCTGTTAGTTCTAAATTTGATGTCAGGTTTGGATCTGTTTTGGTTGATTGGCTTATCTCATTGTGGGCTCTATTTTTCTGCTTTGTATTCCTCATAATTTTTTATTGGATCCTAGCCATTGTAAATTTTACCTTGGTAGGTGCTGGATATTTTTGTATTCTTGTAAATGTGCTTGACCTTTGTTCTGGAAAGCAGTTAGGCTTCATGGATATAGTTTGACTCTATCAGGATTTTCTTTTATGATTTATTATCCAGAACCAGAGAGGAATAACTATAGAGCAAATTATTTTCTACAAGGCAAGACCCTTTTGTGTACTTTACCCAATATCCCTTGACTTATGAGGTTTTCAATTCTGGCATACTTATGTAGGCACTAGGCACTGATATCGCTAATATTTTGGGGTGCTTTTGTACCCCCACCTCTGGAGATTCCTGCATGCAATAATTGGTGCACAGCTGAATACTCTTTGTTATCTTCTCTTTCTCAGATCTCCTCAATTCAACAGCCTCAATAGCAATCTTGTCCTCCGAGGACACAACAGAAGCAACAGTAACTTCTATATGGTTGTCCTCCCACATACTCTATTTATCAACACAAGTTATTAGGCATACTCCTAGAAAAAAATCAATAAATCAATATTATATATTCATAAGATTTAATGTATTTTTCAAAATGATGTGAACATATTACTTACAAGAAAATTTACACATTAATCCTCACCCAAGGATATTTTTCCCATTGATTTTTAGAGATAGTGGAAGAGGGGGAAGGAAGACAGAGGGAAAGAAACATCTATGTGAGAGAGAGACATCGATAGGTTGCCTCCCACAGTGCCCCAACCAGGACCGGGATGGAGACTGCAACCAGGATATGTGCACTTGACTAGAATCAAACCCAGGACCCATCCATCGGTCCACAAGCCAATGCTCTAAATACTGAACAAAATCTGCTAGGGCTTTTTTCTTTTAATATGTTTTTATTGATTTCAGAGAGAGGAAAGGAGAGAGGAATAGAAACATCAATGATGAGAGAGAATCATTGATTGGCTCCTTCCTGCACACCCACTACTGGGGATCAAGCCTGCAACCCAAGATTGTGCCCTAACTGGGAATCTAGCCATGATCTCCTGGTTCATGGGTCGATGCTTAACCATTTAGCCATATTGGCTGGGCTTAAAAATATTTTTAAAGAAGCAAATTCATCAGTGAGAGTTACTTTGAATAGCTCTTGCATTCAAAGATCATTCATATTAAAGGCCAAACATTCTGTCATCAATGATAATTGTCAGATAGAAATAAAAAAGAAAGAAAATTAAAAACAATGAGTCAAGCCAAAACCGGTTTGGCTCAGTGGATAGAGCGTCGGCCTGCGGACTGAAAGGTCCCAGGTTTGATTCCGGTCAAGGGCATGTGCCTTGGTTGCGGGCACATTCCCAGTGGGAGATGTGCAGGAGGCAGCTGATAGATATTTCTCTCTCATCGATGTTTCTGACTCTCTATCTCTCTCCCTTTCTCTCTGTAAAAAGTCAATAAAATATATTTTAAAAAAAAAAAAACAATGAGTCAAAAGAAAAGGGTGGTTAATAATTTGTGGGTACATTGCTTTTTAAGCTCTGTAGGAGCATTTGATGTTTAAGAAATAGTGAAGGAAATAGTCTATCAAGGAAAAATGTGTTATACCTGGAAATTAAAAGAAGATTAAAAAGGAAGTTATATATTAAAACTATTTATAGTTTACATTCTTAAGGCATTTTAATTTGTATGCTAGCATGGAAAGCTATTTTACTTGGAAAAATATCTGTAGGGACACATGAGCTAAAGTGGAAGTTCTCACTAATTTCATCACTGTGGTGCTTATAAATCACTAGGGATCTCATTTTAAGTGAAGAACAGGGATAAGTTGTGAATGGACTACAAATGAGAGGAAGGCAAGGCTACTTTGACCACATAACGATGTGGAAAGGCTAATATTTGGAAGTGGCTGGCACTTGAAACCGGGGAGGGGTAAGCCAGTATGTATTGGAAGATATAAAGAAATGACTAATGTGGAATGCCAAGTTCCCCCAACCCCTGCAAAAAAAAATAAACTGCGAATATCCAGAACCATTATACTGGTCCTGATGCCACTTTGCATAGCAGTCCCTGGGAAATCCCAGAGGTAAAATGATTCGTTTCTAAGACTATGTGAATAATAGAATGTGGCTAATTGTGATCCCTGAGAAGAAGATGATAACGGGGCTCTAAGATCCCTCCAAACATGCCATGCCACTTCACCACAGAACACGTCACCAGAAACAGGCCCTTCTCACCAGCAGTGACACAATACATCACCCTGAACCATCTATTGACAGGGATTTCTGACTGTCTCCCTTAATTGAGTTTCCATCTTATGAAACAACATTAAGCACCTGAGTAAACTGGCAATGGTAACGTATTCTGTCAAAGGAATTATTTTTATCTCAGTGTTTAATTCCTTTCTCCACGTTAACTTGGTAAACAAATGAAACATCTAACAAACGAGGGTCATGGTGAGCTCTGCTTTTCCCTCCTCATTCTCGCATACAGTACACAGAACTGGCTGACCGGGTGATTCTCAGCTGGAGGTGTTCTCTCCACATCAGCCCAGCCATGCAAAACACATCATCTCCCTTGACTTGTGCATGCACTTGTACACGCTCACCAAGGCTTTCAGGTGAGGGGCAGACAAGACTGCAAGTTTAGGTAAAAGGAAGGGATCACAACACAGCAAGAAAAACAACTAAAGCTTCAATATGACACATCCCAGGTTCCAGTGTCCCTGAGCCCTAGCTACCAGGCAGCCATTAGTTCCCTGCAAAATGGTTCTAATCCCCATTTGTGCCCTCTTTCCCAAATCCCATTTCATCTTTCCTGTCATCCAAAAATTTATGTCCATTGATGTAAAATAGTTCAGTTCTTTGTTGTCTCTTTAAAACTTATGCCCACTTGGCCTCATCTTCCACCCCAAAGCTCTAAGCAAAGCATTTAATGCATAATATATGTTGTAAAAGAAACTCATGCCCTTTAGTAAAATGATCGTATTTTTTACTCTTTAACAGGAAGTACATTACAAAGTGCCAGACAAATAGAAGGGACCATTATTGGCCAGCGCTGTTATTCTTCACACCTCCATGGCCAACAGGAATTTCTGTTTGTTCAGGTTCCCTAGAGCAGCGGTTCTCAACCTGTGGGTCGCGACCCCTTTGGCGGTCGAATGACCCTTTCACAGGAGTCACCTAAGACCATCCTGCATATCAGATATTTACATTACAATTCATAACAGTAGCAACATTACAGTTATGAAGTAGCAATGAAAATAATTTTATGGTTGGGTCACAACATGAGGAACTGTATTTAAAGGGCCAGAAGGTTGAGAACCACTGCCCTAGAGCCTGCAGGCCTTCGCTATGCTGCACACCTTCCCCATTAGCCAGGCCCTAGTGGTCCAAGTCTCGGGCCACTGTCCAGAAGGAGCAAGAATTCACTCCTAGTGATCTCATAGAATGTCAGGACCCTGGCCCTGGGCTCCCCCAAGAAGTGAAGGCTTCCTCGTTCTCACCATTTCTGAAGCCCACTGCCCCCACTGTCCACAGACTGTCATGTGGTTTCTGCTTCCTGCCTCTGGGCCACTGAAGTCTGGCTATTTTCTAAATCTCTCTCTCTCCCCTAAACATGCAAATTCTTTTGTTCCTATTGTTGCCCAGAACCAGAGAGCCCCATCCTTGAGGTCTTGGTAATTCAGTGCCAGGAGCCAGTCAATTCCAGAGTTCAGGACATCGCAAAGTACACACAGGTCCCTTTTCCTAGGGATGAGGGGACGTGCTGCCGAGTTCTTCTTTCATGTTCTTTCTTCCTTCTGAATTCATGGAGACTTGAGTCAGTGGGTTTTCTTTGGGCCTGGGAACGTTTTTCCTACTGTATTCTGAGAGACCGATTGCTGCACAGCACTCCAGGGCTGAGAATTCCAAAGGACTCTTCACACTACAGTTCAAACCCCTCGCTCACTGGAAGTCACAACACTAATAGCAATACCTGACATTGTAAGGAATGCTTCCCATGAGCTAGGCTAATATTAAGAACCTCACTGACATTATCTCATTTAAATATCCTTAAAACCCAATGATATCAGTACTTTTATTATATTTATTTTATAGATGAAGAAACTAAAGTTCAGAGAAGGTAAACAACTTGCCCAAGGTCATAGAACTAAGATGTCAAAGTCAAGTCTGGATGCTCTTATCCAGTAGGTGTGCTTTCACTGAAATCATTTCATTGGCAAGTCCCCTGAAATCAGCCCTGAGCCTCCACATGTCATTGGAGCACACACTTATAAGCCAGTCTCAGATGCCCCCTCTAGTCAAGAGACCAGCAGATGAAACATGGTGGCCCAGCCCAAAGAAACGTGTTGAGAACTGCTAAGCAGAGCTGGAAGATTCCCTGAGCAACAGCTCACACAGGAAGTTTTATTTGAGGCCCTAGGAGATGTTCGGCAACTCAGTGTAGACACAGATTGCTCAATGTAGTCCCTGAGTCCCTGAAGAGTCAAGGTCAACCCTTGGAGTCACTGCCTATTAACTGCAGTCACCATTCCCACACACCCCTGAGAAGCCCTCAAGCTCTCAAAATAGCCAGTCTTGGCTTCTGACAGGGCTCACAGAATTAACTACAGCCCCAGAGTCTTCCATGGTGTCACTGGACGGTTCAGTGGGAGTCCCCAACGTCACTATGCCAATTTCTAAACCTCCACTCACAGTAACCAAGGCAACTGATATCTCTGCTCTAACCCTGGAACATATTGGCCAGCCTCAGGGGGCCTCCCACAGGATCGCTTTAAAATTCATAGGTATGTTACAGCTATGTGGAGCACCCTCAATATTAGTCCCAGAACCTGTGTCCCCCAAGCTCTGAGCTCCCCACCTCATGAGCTCCCCAGGAACTCCCATGCATGTAAGAACCTGCAGTTTGTTCAGTCCCACTGCTGGAGTGTTCCCTAGCTGTTCTTGCCCTCTCCGTTGCCTATGTCACCTTACACATCTGATTCTAAAGGAGTGATCCCTGGACCCTGCTTCATACGTAGACCTTTGGTGTCCACCCTGGAAGCACAATCCTGACTTCTGGATTGTCCTGCTCCCTGGGTGCCTGAAATGCTAGCATTTCCTTCTCTCTTATTTATTTGCCATGAGGCATTGACAAGGCACCTTAGTACAAAATACAAGCCAAGAAATATAGGCAGCAGTCCCAAGTGTGTCACTAACTCGCCAACTCTTTGACCTTTGCAATGTTCCAGCCTTATCTCTGGGAGGAGCAGCCTGAATGACTGCAGAGTTTGTTTCCTTCAGCTCTAAGTTTCCAGGTTTTCCACTCCAATGTTTCACTACCATTTAGAGTTAGTAACAGCTTGTTCCTTCACTCTCTCTCTTCTCATCTTCCCCTAATAGCTAGCATTTCAAGTTTGTTCCCTAATGACTTAACCTGGAAGAAGTCTTTGGTTTTTTTGTAGGTTTTTTTGCCTACATAAATAGCCTAACAATGCCAAGTTCTGCTGAATGATAGCACTAAAATGTATTCCTCTACCCTTTGTTTCAGCCTCCATCCCTGCCATTTTTACTTGTGCATAAAATTTTCCGGTGCTCTTGATGAAGGGTTTTCAAGCGGTCCCCAAGCATATTCATCTCAGGTTACCTCCAGGCCTATGTCATTTTAAGTTTTTAGAGTGAAAACAATAATCTTAAGCAACCCTTGAAATAATGGCTGCTATTTCTTTCAGATGCTTAAACTCAGAAAAAGGCCATAGAAAGTTATTTGCTACTTATTAACATCTAATAGCTTGTGTTATCCCCAAAGGCAGAGGAAAAATAGCAATTGCAATTTGACAGTGACATAACCACCTGCCTGGCTAATGAATTCCTTGCCGAGTGCATGTTGCAAAGAGAAGGCAATGTCACCTTAACATAAGTGACTTTTCCTAGAATGCTGGCGTTCCAGTGAGGGAAAGTAAGAGCTGTGAATAGCATAAATGAAAAATTATTGAAGCTATGTCTCTGGGAACATGAACATGGAAACTACCACATCATTTTGGTTCACCATACTATAAGTGCCATCTTTCTCTCAATACACAATAAAGTGCTCTCTTTTCTAAATCGAGGGGCAAATTACCCAAATACTACAAAAACGCACCTTTAAGACTAAAATCACTAGGCTCTCAAAGGTGCTAAATATAACTACTCAGAAAACAGATTTCCAAAAACCTAATATACAACAAGATTCTTGTAGGTTGAGACTCTTCCATCATTTACTGCACGTGGAAAAAGGAAGCAGATATAGGTAGCTATCGAAAGTTTCAGCCAGCTTGACTCCTCCCAAACCACTGCATTTTGGATGTCCTTTCTCCATGCAAGCACAGCCTCCCTGCGTGGGTCCACCTCTGAAGGACATGCTATGCCTGAGCTCTAACAATAGAGACAAATATATCCATCCCTTCTGAAAATGACATCTCCATAGGTGAGTCCAAGATGGTATCACTCGATCATCAAACTTTGCCTTCTAGAATCCTATATTAGAGCAAGGTTTCAGAAATGTGAGATGTCCCACCTAACTCTCTAGCAGTTGCATTTTGAGGAGCTATTATTTTCCCAAATGTTTTTCAATGTAGATAGTCCAGCTGCTGAAATTTTGCTGCACATTTAGACAAATATTATTAATGGTGATCTCTGGAGAAGATTTATATTTCCTTTCACTTTGCAAAAATGTTCTGACCTAACTCTACATATTCCTCTGCTCAGTGAGCAGCGTGCTGTCTTCAGACTGTAAGGGTATTATTAAAGGGAACAGAGCTACTGAAAGATTTCTCTAATCGCCCAGCCTAATTACAAAGAGGAGAAAAGCACTAAACATTGTGCCTTAAATATAATAAAAAGAATAACTTAGCAATCCAACAGGAAGCCGCTCCCTCAGCAGGATAATGCCATACTAGTTTATGTCCAGGAAACATGCCTCAGTGCTTATTATAATCATCATAATCACTGTTATTTATTATTTATAAGTCGTGTTTAGCACTTTTGGGGGGTTTCACAGAACACACACTGTTCTGGTGCCTGTGTGGGCCTCATTCAGGTAGTAATGCCCAAAATAATCATGGGATTTAAGAAAATATCACTTGGAATTCAGTTGAGCCAGGTACATTTATCATTCTCCAGACAGGACGCCGCTCAAACCCAGAAACCTTTTAAACAAGACTGATTTCTCCCCTTCAGAGACTTAAGAGTAAAGTTCTTGTGGCTTCAGAGTCCCTGTTACCTCCAAGTCCTGCTATATTTATATCATGCTAATCAAGGACCCAACCCTTCCATGCCCCACCCAACTCCCTTCCTCGGCCCTCCCTTCCCTCCACCAATTAGGACAAAACATCTGTGCACACTGTTTCTGCTCCTCAAAGCAGCATTGTCAAAACATCTCCCACCAAGTGGAGAGTTTGGCTTAACTAATTAAAGCCTGGGGTTAATGAGGCCAAAGTCAAAAGCCCTATTTGAACCCATTAATTTTACTATATGTCATGTGAATTTACTGCATTCGACTCCAGCAAAACTCATGGAAATGATCATGGGTAAGGTGGATAGAAAAGGGAAAATGCCCTCGGGCCTACCTGTATCCCATCTTCATCTAAGTCAGTGTTTAAAGTATAAAGGACACTCATTCCAAAGAAGAAATTTCCTCTGTTAATTCTGTCCCTGAATACCAGCAAATAATATTTAAGGGAGATACATTATCCCCAAAGCTCAGCCTCTATCTTCTCCAAGTTCCTGTAGGGGCATTTCTTGACGTCTTCATCCTTCAGATTCAGGCAGTCCCAATAGCTGAACCAATCACCAAATAGCGGGGACCAGCCAATAGGGCTTTGAACTACTATTAGGAGCTCCTTCAAGACAGCTGGCCTTCTGTTCAGCCTGACAAGTGGACCCCCAGCCAAGGCGCAGCAGGACCAAGTGCAAGCTTTGATTTGACCCTTAAGCTAAGCTCTGCTTAGTCCCTGGATCCTGGCACCATTGCCTCCATTGTGCAGCCTGCTGCCCTTTCTAGTGCCCAAGCCCAATCTGGGACACAACCCATTTGGCTTGGTCGGATACTCTCTTCTATGTTGTATTCCAGAATCCTCTTCTAAGATGAAGTGCCACCCTCCAACCTGACGGCAGGATGCTCCTGCTGCCTGGGAACTGCAACCACAGCCTCTCCGATGCCCTGGTTTGCAATCATTCCTGCATCCCCAGCATCCCCCTCTGATAGGCCCAGTACCCATTTTGTATCTGGGATCATGGCTTTTGGGCTCTATAACTGGGCCCACCCTCCCCCTCCTCCTCTTCCTCTACACCCACAATGTCCTGAGTTGCCAAGGACCCAGAATGCCTCACACCTGAGCTATAACATAAGGGCTAATACTACCAATCTTACTTTGCCATACCGCAGAATTGGATAGCAGCTGAATAAGCACATGTTTTAAAATGGTAATGAGGGGTTGTTTAAAAGAAAAGTATCTGGGAACAGTTGGCAGAATATTACTTTCTGTGAGGGTAAACTGTTGTCACTCTGATGCCTGATTTAACTTCCTAATCCACCCTCCTTTCCTGTACTGTGTGTTCTAGGGCTTGATGATTTCTTTTCAAGTTACCTTAAAGCAAATGGAACTGTGAACCACTTAATTCTGAACTAATAAAACACGGGCCCAGGAGAAACCATTCTCAGAGGATATAGGGTGAAAAGCAATCCTGACAGCTCTGTCTCTTCCCTGGAAACCAGTCTATGATATGTTCTTCTATCCTGAGCCTGGGGCATGCCATGGCTCCAGGGCTGGCTGGATCTGCCCTCTTGCCACAGATTCTTGGGGATCTTCCTTACATCCTCCAGCCCGGACCCTTCTTTCCTCGAGACCACCGGGCAGGTCAGCAAATGTTCCATCACCCACTTCCCATTCCTGAAATAAGAACAATCACCAATCACCTCACTGTTTCACATCCCTTCTTCAGTAAGCCTGGAACTTGCTTAATTCTACCCCTTAGGGAAGCTTATGTAGGTTTCTTTTTATTTCCAAAGACCAGCTTTTGGTCTTGTGATGCTTTACTTATAGCATGCCCAGAGCTAGTCCAAATTACTTTAGGAGGAAAATTCAATAGATAATCAATAAGGCATTGTTTTCACAGGCAAAAGGGGAAAATAGCTTTCTTCATTCCCAAATGCTACCACTCCACTTTTACATACCATTTCATCACCATAAAAGCACATTGGCAGGTAGAGTTGGGTCGTTTTGTCTTCATAAAACCGCAACACCATAACAAGGTGGATCAATATGGTGCCATCTACTCAACAGATGAGGACATTGAGGAGTCGACTGGCTTGTTTGTGTTCATATACCTGACAAGTGGCAAAGCCACTAGAAACCATATCCCCACAAGGAAGAGAAAGAGAAATCTCAGAAGCAAACTATAAGACAGGCATTAAAGGCTCAAAATCGACTGTCACATAGACACTTGAGGGCAGTCCAAGGCAGAGCTGTTGGGAGGGCTACTGAGGCCTGGACCGCTTCCATATCTATATTTTAATGATGTGGTTGAATATATACTTTTACATACAAATGTATATTTGTAGCACACTTACACAAAATACAACTGAACATAGAGGTTCATTTGGTTATAAATTTGGGGTTACATGAGAGGGGCGCAGGCAAGTTCCACCCCCCACCACCATCACCAAGCCTCACACTTCTTGATCTGCCCTGGCCTTGGTATTTTCCTTATGCCATTTATTTTGATTAAGAACTAAGCAATAGTTTTTCTGTCCATCCCTACTTTGAAAAGGTGGTCAGTTTAGTCTTTCCAGTCAGTACAAGAGGAAAGGAGTTTCTTTATTTTACCTATTGGCTTTTTTGCTCAAGAAACACAAAACCAGGAGAGCAGACTTGTGGGGATCCCCAGGGCCTTGTGGAGACTTTTTAGGCTCCAGCAGGATCATCAATCACAGAACCGCCTGCCTGGGATGCGCCCTTGCTGGGCCACGTGACTCGGGCGCAGCTGGACCCTTCGAAGTTGGCCGGGCACTGCTGGGTCTGGGCCCAGAGATGCCCAGCCAACTGCGGGCTCCTGGCCGGCCCTTGCAACTGTTTCATTTACCGTTTGGGACAGTTCTCCACAGGGCTCAGGAAAGCACATGCTGCTGCCACACTCAGCTCCACTTCCCCTTCCAAGCCCTAATGAGGTGAGATAATGGATGCAGGAAAGTGTGCAAATGCAAATCAATATGGAACATATGCTCCAGCTCCCTCTCTTACCTCCAAGTGGGGGAGAGCAACGGAAATGCTTTAGAAATATTTCTAGACCTAGGCTCTTTACTCTTCCCAAAAGAATTCTAACAAATGTGAAGTTACAGCTTCCTAGCCCTTTGCAGCCCTGGTCCAAGGTCAACTTCTGATTTTGATTGCTTCTCAGAAAGGGCTTTACTGCTCATTTGTCTTTATCAGACAACACAAAACAAACCAGCATGATAGAATGAGGAAGAGAAATTTGGCACCATTTCCCCATTTTGTTTCTGCAGATGCCCTACGCATCCCCTGAGCATAAGAGGCAGACCCTGGACGAAGAGAAAGGATGGCTGCAGGTCTCTGAACCTCCCCAGCCAGGCCTGCTGGCTCCTCTATTTTGGCTCAAGACGCCCAGGCACAGGGCCAGGCAAAGCTGGGCCTTCTGCCCGAGCCATTGCATCAGTGGACTCAGCGGGCTGCACTGCTGGCCAGGGAGGGCTCCGCTTTCCGGAGTCCAGGGGATAGATAAGCTGGCATGACACTCCCCACACCAGCCAAATTCCCCTGTAGAGGGAGCTTTCTACAGGTCCTTTCAGGGTTCATGTGAGGCTCTGAACAAAGAAAGGGGAAAGAAACCAGCATTTTTATGGAGTGTCTGCTCTGTGCCCTGTCCTCACCTCAACCCAGCACGGTCATGGCTATAATCCCCATGTCACAGGGGAGGGGCCAGAGAGACTCCAGGTCATCAAGTAAACAATGGAGGGAGGACGCAGACCCAGGACTGCCAGTCTCTCAAACCTGTGCTCTTTCCACTGTACAATGAGGCACTTCATTTCATATATCCTGGTTATAGACAAGACATATGTCAATTGAGCACTCAGTAACCAAAAGTCTCCAAAGTCATTAGGCAGCAAAGGTGATTAAGTACCTTTCAACCCATCTTTCCTCTCAAAGATCTCACATGTCCTGAAAAGGGATCACTGGGTCTCTGCCGCTCCGTCTGCAGGCCCTTATCCCAAATCAGTCAATATGGAGAATGCAAATGCCACATGGGCCTGGCCTCAGCACCTGCCAGGCTTCCAATACGCAACACGCTTCTGCTCATCTGGAACTCTCAGAAGAGAAGTAGGAAGAGCCCCACAGTCCAGCCAATTCAGTAGGCAGGGTTTGAGCCCCAATATCTCTTACCACAACCTTAGCCAACTTGCTTACTCAGGGAAGCTGGCAAATCACCTTAGCTTTATGTTCCTTCTCTATGGAATGTGACAATAGTATATGTCCTAAAGGGCTGTTGGGAGAATTAAATACATTAACCCCTGGAGGCACACCACCTCAGTTCATAAACCCAATCCACCACCACTAGATTACAACTTTGGGCACACTACTTAACCACTCTGTGCCTCAGTTTCCTCAATTGTAAAATGTAATTATACATTGTGCTTACCATATAAGGGTGTTCTGAAGATTGTATGAATTAACATCTTTAAATGCTTGGAACAGTACGGGTTCAGAATAGTGTTATGGGAATTTAAATTAAAATAAGTAAATAATGACCATGAAGTGCTTAGCGGCACATAGGAAGCACTCCACAATGGCAACTATATTTATGAGTGACTTGCAAAGATTTAGAATGTCATATCTTTAACTCCCAACAGTAGTCACAGTTCCGGTTGTTAATTGAGCCATCTGCTGTTAGGATGGTGAGTCAACAGGCATTTCTCCAATGTATGGCATAGGCCCAGACAGTGTCATGATTAAGGAGCTCTGGTTCCGTGCACTACTCCTCTGGGTTTGATAGTCTCTGAATTCGCAGGCCTTGCTTTGCCACAAGCTGCAAATAAGTCTGTGACTGCTCTGGGGTAGCCACCTCTCTGGGCTAATGACTAGGGAAGATTCCAGCAACAACACAGGCAAGCATCCTGGATACTCCTGAGAGGATGTCTACTCTGTGCCCACTAAGCTTAGAACATAGTCCACGGGGCAGTTGATTCTGAAATCAAAGGTTATGGACCCCTTGATAATTTAAATAACTTGTAAAGTTCTCTGATAAAATGCCTAGATACAAACATATTTATTTTTCTAAGAACTCACAATGTGAAAAAAAGGTCATGAGTTTCTGGATAAGAAATGATTGGAGACAGAAACCATGGCTCATGGAGCATTCTAGTACTAAAGGTCAGCCAGCATGTCTGCAAACATAGTTTTGGACAGACCTGCTCCTAACATAAGTAGAGTCCCACTGTTAAAAATATATATACACATATGTTCTGTCTTCCTACCTTGACAATAATGAGGTGATGGACTAGAGAAGGTCAAATTCAAACTTAGAGTTCTTAGACTCCTCAGACGTCCGTGCAGGAATAATATCCCATGAGGACAGCCCTCCATGACTCTTGGCTCCAACTGTACCACAAGGGACATCACGTGCTTGATGGACACCACAGACCACATGTCCAAGCTACACCCAAACTCCCTTCAAATAGCCACCCATCAGTCACCCCTCACTTAGAATCACACATCGGTGTCTGCCCCCGACCCCCCCTCAGGAAAACATGCCCTGCCTAGATACAGGACAGTAGTTGTTTCTGTGGAGAATTCCAGGAACCTTGAACCCAGAGCGTGACTACAAGTGAGCAGTGCTTGCTGACTGAGGGAGAGTCCCGTGGCCCTGCAGATTCTTTACCCTGTGGGGAGGTAGTGAGTAAAGGAGGATAGATTTGGGGCCTCTAAAATGCAGAGCTCCTTTTGCCAACCTCTATGTTCTAAGACCTTGATCTCTATCACTTACAATGCTCAGTGATTCTGGGTGAAGAGTATACTATATGACTACATTGTCTACCCAAGACCTACATCACCCCCTTCTCTAGAACTAGGCACCTTCTGCTTCTCTTCCCCAGAGCCCCAAACAATTCTGTATGACTTGAAGTTCAACATCACTGGTCCCTGAAAAGTTTTAATTGGCTGAGCTTTCCTGCATCTCGGATAGTGACATGACCTGCAGGAAACACATTTTTAGGGCACCCCATGCTCCTCCATCTCATCTCTCTCAACAGAACATTGTTGCAGAAGATCTTATTTCTGTCTTGTTTCTCATAGTCATATGGGCTGAGAACCATGACCCTGGACTTTTGGCCCCAGGGTAACCACCAACCACTTCTAAATACCATAAGTTGCCCATTTTTTCTATGGTTATTGCTCCTTTATTGTTGCTGTTATTTTCTTTTATAATTTTCCAAAAGACAAGGAATTGAGATCCATACTGAAGTTTTTTATATTTAGAATAATAAAGTAAATGAGTTTTTTCTGGTAAGTTGCACCATGCCATATATTATTCAAGCTTACACTCTCCACTGATAGCAACTATACTTACTGGTCATAAAAACACTAAACAGAAACACTTCTGGTAAGGCGTTATTTGTTTTCTGTCTGAAAGCACTCTCTTCTGCAAAAGAAGCACCATCACTTAGATTTTAAAAACTTATTCTAGTGATGTTTAATGTCCCATCTCTTTACCTGGTTTTCTTCTCAGTTTCCCCATGAGAACAATGAGGTGATGGGCTAGGGCAGTGGCCTACCCCTTTTTGGTCTCAGGACCCCTTTACACTTTTAATAAATATTTAGGAGCCCCAAAATATTTTCTTTAGGTAGACTACATTTCCTAATATCTAATATATTAGGAATTAATATATTAGGGAAAGTTTTTTTAAATTAGCAATAGTAAACCCATTTCTTGTTAACCTACAAAACATTTTTTAAAAATAACTATTTTCCAAAACAAAAAGTTAATGAGAAGAGAACTGTTTTTACCATTTTGCAAATCTCTTTAATGCCTGGCCTGAGAGGAAGACAGACTAGATTCTCACATGTGCTTCTGTAGTCAATCTATTGTGATAGGTGTTTTAGGTTGAAGTATAGGAAGAAGATCCAGCCTCACACAAATATGTAGTTGGAAAGGGGAGGGATGTTTTAATAGCCTTTTCAGATACTGTCAATAGTCATCCATGATACTTCACCAAACTTCACAGGTTGTAGTTTCCTAAAGACCATTTGCAATGCAGAAGCCAGATCAATAAACATTTTGCATTCTGTTGCATGAAAATCCATGAGCCCTATCTTGCACTGTGAATGTATCTTTTACTGACAATATGATTTTGTAAAAGCATGCATTGTTCACTTGGAAATATTGGTTCACTAGTTTATTTCAGATCTTCCAAATATTGACAAATTACTTTGTGCATCAGAAAAAGCATATTAATTAATATTACCACCAATCCCATCAGAAAATCTTTAAGTATTACGAAGATATTAAGCAGAGTGGGAGATATAGGGTTTCAACAATTCTAGTTTTTGCTTGAAAGCTAAAATTTTATCACTGCAAACAAATAATTTCAGGTGTTTCTCTTGAGATAGAAGGCTTACATCTTTTATTTTCCACCAGCTTTCCAGGTTTGCATAAGTATAGTTTGTCAGATATTCTTTCAAGTGAAAATAGTGTGCTGTGAGAAAAGTAACTGGTTCAGCTTGCAGCTCAGACAATGTCACAAGTGCTGTTCCTAAAGGCAACTACCATACTTCAGTATGCAGCAGAAATGCTTTAAGCATGCCATACAGAATAGCTAAAAGCCATGTACTCATGGGTCAAGATTTTAAAAAATAATGATTTGTACTCCTTCAGGAAGAATATTCTTAAGTAAAACTGGCACTTTTTAAATTATTTTTTACTGTGTGTGTTGATAAAGAGTACAATTTAGTGCCATGCTGGACTTGTGCTAAGGCACCCAGTTTTACCCACCATTACTTTTAAGCAAATGAAAAAGATAAATCATGTGGAGTATTATTAATGAGAATAGTATTGACCTCAACGACTCCTTGAAGGGTCTTGGGGACTTCCATTGGTCCATGGACCACATTTTGAGAATCACTGGACTAGACTAAGATCAGTATTTGAGTCCTTTCCAAGTCTAATGTTTGTTTGTTTTGTTTTGTTTTTTTCTTTATTGATTACGGTATTACATATGTGTCCTTATCCCACCATTGGCCCCACACAAGCCCCCCCCCCCCCCCCCCGCTCACTCATGCCCTCACCGCCACCCCCACCCCCACCGCCACCCCAGGTGTCTGTGTCCATTGGTTAGGCTTATATGCATGCATCCAAGTCCTTTGTTTGTTTTTGACAAATTTCCTTGAATCTGTAGACCAAGTAAGTTTTGGGTATTAGGGTCTAGCTTCAACACTCTGGTAGTTTACAACTCTACTATTTTTTTTCAAATATATTTTATTGATTTTTTACAGAGAGGAAGGGAGAGGGATAGAGAGTTAGAAACATCGATGAGAGAGAAACATCAATCAGCTGCCTCCTGCACATCTCCTACTGGGGATGTGCCCGCAATCCAGGTACATGCCCTTGACCGGAATCGAACCTGGGACCTTTCAGTCCGCAGACCGACGCTCTATCCACTGAGCCAAACTGGTTTCGGCTACAACTCTACTTTAGCCTTGACTTCCAGCTTATGCCGAGTGTCAAGATTGGCCAGAGGTGAGAAGTAGGACCCTCTCATGTTGCCCCTGGGCATGCACATAACACAGCGTATGTGTTTGGTCTTCTAGATTCCCAGAAATATGTCAAAGCTTTTCAATTTGTCTAACATTTTATCATGTGCATATTTGCTTACTATTTGGTACTATGTACAACTCATGATTCTAATGATGTGGATCTCACTCGTCTCTCCTATACATTCTTCATCTTCAAACCTAATTTACCAAAAGCTCTCTTGCTTTTACTTGCTTTGAGTCAACTGTCTTCTCATTTATCTTCACATCTACTTCTCCTCTCTGGAAGGACTAATCTGTACTGTCACTTTCATAATCATCTTGTGATAAATTCATTCACTCATTCATTCATCAATTATACTTCATGAAAGCCCAGTAATGTGACTGCCTGTGCTCCAGTCAGTGGGACACAATGCCAGGCCACAGAGCTCTTCTTCTCAACAAGGTTCTTTGTCTCCTGGCAGAAAGGCACATGTAAACAGAGGGTGGCAATGGAGATTTTTAAAACAGGGTATACCGAGTGTGGCCCAGAAAGAACTAATTCCTGTTAAAATGGTATTCAATAAAGGCAACTGGGGGTGAGCGGCTATATAGCTGATTTTACCAAACTACACACCAAAATCTTGACTAATATATAAATACCAAGCAATATCCTACTCAGTATCTGTGTATAGCAAATGAAAAATATCTAGAGGGGTTTTTTGGGCTCAGTACTTTAGAAAGATGAGAACGGAGTCCCTAGAATAACAGAACTCACAATTGATAACAGTTCTCAACCCCAGAAACATCAAAATTGTGTATGTTGCTCCGTTTAAATACCTTGTTTAAATGCCCTGAACCCCTCCCAGTGATTCAGATTTAATTGTCCTGGGGCAGGGCCCAGGCATCTCCTTTTTTAAAAGTTCTTACAGTGTTTGTAACATGCAGCCAGGGTTGCAAACCACTACTCTCTAATGATATTCATGTAAAATGTTATTTGTTAAGGAAATGCTGGCTGATGTTACAAACAAATCCAAAATTCCAGTAACAAAATGGAGGGTGCTCCTGGGCAGCCATGAGCCACTCTCTAAGTGCGGACTCGGGGATGCAGGCTCTTTGCATCTTGTGGCTTCACTGACTTCAATACATGGCTTCCAATTCACTAGGAAAGAGAAAAGAACTTGGAGAGAATACACAGGGAGTCTTTATGGGCCAGGCATGAGTCCATTCATCCCTGCCATCCACATTCCATTGGCCACCACTCATCTTGGGCACATCTAACTGCAAAGAAGGATGGACATACATTTAGTTGTGTGCTTACTAGTAGAAGGAAAAGGAAGCAGAGTCGGTGAATGTCTAGTCAGTCTCTGTCACAGAGATGCTTACACCCATACAGTTTAAAGAATACTAGCTTAGCTATCTTGCACTAGCCAGCGTGGCTCAGTGGATAGAGCATCGGCCTGTGGACTGTAGGGTCACAGGTTCGATTCCAGTCAAGGGCATATGCCTGGGTTGTGGGCTTGATCCCCAGTAGGGGGCGTGCAGGAGGCAGCTGAGCAATGATTCTCTCTCATCATTGATGTTTCTATCTCTCTCTCCCTTCCTCTCTGAAATCCATAAAAATATATTTTTAAAAAATAAAGAATATAGCTACCTTCTACAAATTCATTGCAAAGAATAAACAATTAAGATAGTGAAGGGAACATGTAGATTTTAAAAGATCAAAAGACATAAACCAATCACAATTGGTGTATTTTATTTAGATTTTGGTTTCAACAAAATGAAAAATGATAACATTTATGAGACAATTATAAGTTTGAATGGTAGTCAGATATTTGATAGATGTATATTGATATATATACAAACAAAATAATATGATGTCTGGAATATGCTTCAAAAATAATATGGGGGCAAAGAGGATACAGATGAAAAAAAATTTGCCAAGAGCTGATAATTGTTGAAGTTGAATAATGTGTATATGCGTCTATTTTTATAGATGATTTAAATTTTCCATAATATGTCTTTGTTTAAAGGAATATAGTTGTGATTCTAATTACAGTTTCAGCCCCATCTCCCTGAGAAACTGCTGTCAGACCTGCCCTTGATCTAGGGGAACAGTCCCTGTGCTGGTCTATCTGCATCTTTTCTAAGAAGCATGATTCCTCCAGGGAAATTCTTATCATTTCAAAGCCTTTGTAACTAAGTCTTGTGTTTTTTTTTATTAAATATTCAGTCATTGAGTCACTGACTTCTGCTGGAGGCTTTGTTTACTCAACACTGTCTATAAGACATGGGCGGTGCCAGAGGACGCTGCACCCGCTGCCTCTCTCTGAGCCCTCTGTGCGAGCACAGACAGATAAGCATCCTTCAGGGAAGCATGTGTACCCAAAGTTCCTTTTGGTCAAAAGATCATTTCCTGCTCGAAAATAGGAACAAGAAGCTGAATACATACTAGAATAACCTTTGTATCATGTGTAAGCACACCCCAAGAGACAGAGCTTGAGGCAAAGACTATGAATCACTTTATCGGTGATGTTGGAGAGGAGAGGACAAGCCTTTAAATATGCAGAGATAAAATCTAAGTACTGTTAATCCTTGTTCATGTTCCTCTGCTCCTTCTCATTAGAATGTTCTCCTGCACCAGGTCCCCTCCGTTCTCCTGATTCCCAGGACCTACCTTTAGCAATTCTTCCTTTTGGGCTCTTTTCCAAAAAATTATCTTACTGCCAAGGGACATTCACCTCTATCCATCTTCCATCTCCTCCTCTCTATTTGTAGAAAGACACAAAACTAGAACTCATGCTTGGTTCTTCATATCCATTTACTCTATGTAGCCATATTCTCTCCAAGTTCCAAATCTTCTCTATCCCCAAGATTTTCCCCATTTTCCACATCTTTACAGCCACATCCTTTGGGTCCCAGCCTTTTCTTGTTTGTCTTGAAAGAAGCTTTCACTTAGCCACCTATCCTCTTGTTGCCCTTTTTTAGCTTTATGAGCTTTAGGGCTTGAAATGAATTTGCTATAGAGTATTTCCCCTTTCCACAAGGGATACATTCCTAGAACCCTAGTGAATGCCTGAAAGCACAGATGGTGCCAAATATCTACCCTAATAAAAGGGAAACATGCAAATTGACCATCCCTCCACTACGCCCACCAGCCAATCAGGGTGAGTATGCAAATTAACCCAACAATGAAAGCGGAGGCCACAGAGCTGGAGGCTTGGGTTGCCCCTGGTGATGGAGGAAGCCAAGCTTCCCACCTGCCCTGGCCGCTGCTCAAGGAGTGGCTGGGGGCCTGGGTCTCTGGGGTGACCCAGACTTCCAGCCACCCCTGGCCTCCGCTCAAGGAGGGGCTGGGGGCCTGGGTCTCCAGGGGGCGTGGCCAGCCTGAAAATGGCCCTCAGCCCCTCACCTAGGCTGGCCAGGCACCCCAGCAGGGCCCCCCACACACCCTGAAGGGGCTCTGGCCAGCCTGAAAACGGCCCTCAGCCCCTTACCCAGGCTGGCCACACTCCCATGGAGTAAGAGTCCCTGCTGGGGGGACTGGCCAGCCTGCAAACAGCCATCACCCCTTCAGCCAGGCTGGCCAGGCACTGCAGCGGGGACCCCCACCCTGAAGGGGGTATGGCCAGCCTGGGTAAGGGGCTGAGGCCGGAGCGGAGAAGCCAAGCCTCGCTGCAGCTGGAGCAGCTGGACCAAAGGCCTGGGTCCTGGGTGCCAGAGGAAAACCAGTGCCAGCAGCCAGGGGAAGGAAGGCCTATTGCATGAATCTTTGTGCAACGGGCTATATATATATATATATATATATATATATATATATATATTCTTTTCACTTAAAGGAAATGCTTCTTTGTGGTTTCTCTTAGTATATCCAAATTGCCAGTATCACTACTTTTACACTTTGGGTCCATTGTTAAGTAAAATGAGTGTTACTTGAACACAAGTACTGTGATATTAGGACAGTGAATGTAATAATCCAGACAGATATAAAGTGACTAAACAAGTGGGTGGTGGCACATACAGGGTGGAAAAGCTGGACAAAAGGATGATTTATGTCCCAGATGGATGGAGCAGGACAACATGAGATTCCATCAGCTACTCAGAACAACATTCAATTTCAAACTTATGAATTCTTTATTTCTGGAATTTTCCATTTAATATTTTCAGACTATGGTTGACCAATGGCAACTAAAACTAGGAAAAGTAAAATCAAGAATAAGAGGGGACTAGTGTAGCATTGCCTTTTAGGACTCTATATACCCCACACTCTGACATGATTCTTCTAGATATTTTTCCTACTTCATCTGTTTCTCTACCTCATCTGTTTCTCTAGTTTAGCAACTCTCAAGTTCAAAAGGCTTTTATTTATTTGCCTCAATAGGACCAGAACCATGGTAATGGGGTCTGTGAGTTGCAGACACTTTTAGTTATTCCCCTACCTTTGACAAGGCATGTGGTCCACCAGCCGCAAGTTTGACATGCTTGGGCTTTACCTGCATCATGCAATGAGGTATTACTAGGAAGGCATTGTGCAAACTTATTGGGAGCAGTGTCACCGGGGAAACAGTGCCATCTAGAGATAGTGCAGAAATAATTAACTGAAGATCTTTAGGAGGGTTTAGGGTTTCTCCAAGTTCCTCTGCCCTCTCCATTGCTAATTCTGGAGGATCTGTGATTATTTTTAAATGAACGACTGTCAATAGTCATTACTTCTTCTCCGAACTTCTCACACAGAATTATCATAAAGCAAACATCCTTTAGAGGTGACATAGCATATACAAGAGAGAAAGAGAAAAATATAGTGGCCTAGGTAACTCAGTTCCAGTGCTACCTCTGCTACTAACAATCTGAAGCAGAGTCACCTAATACTCTGAAGCTGTTTCCCATTAAAAGATGATCTCTGAGCTTTCTTACAAGATCCAGATGTCATATCATAGTTTTAGATGTCTATGTGAGCTATCATGTGTGTCTGTATATGTGCATATGCATATGCATATACACATCAACCTTCCCCACATATAAACACACCACACACAAATGGGATACCATCCTCATTTGTTTATTATCTTTCTCTCTGGGGAATATGCACAACAGTTTCTGTCAATATCAGACCCTAGAGAAGTAGATTAACCTGTGCTTAAAAGCCAAGAAATTCAGTGTGCTTTAATTAAATCTAAACATTCAACATGAGAAGAAACAACCTTAATTCTTATGCTATTTTCTTCTGTGTTGTATAATATAGCAATTGAAAGCACCAATTCTGAAACCAGACTCAGGGTTCAAATCTTAACTTTTCCATTTGCTATCTGTATGACTTTAGACAAGTACTTAGCTTCCTAATATCTCAGTTTCCCTGTTTGTGAAATAAGAAGAGTAAGAAAACTTACAGTGAGGACTAAGTGAGAAGATGTGTGTAAAGTTCTTAGAACAGTGATTGGCATATAATGAGAGCTATGTAAATGTTCGCTGTGGTTCTTATCATTACAGCAATTGAATAAAAAAATTATGTTAGAATGGTCATTATCAACAAAACAAGTAATAACAAGTGTTGGAGAGGTTGGAGAGAAAAAGAAACCCTCATTCACTGCTGGTGGGAATGTAAATTGGTACAGCCACTATGGAAAACAGTATGGAGGCTCCTCAAAAAAATAAGAATAGAACTACCCTATGACCCAACAATCCCTCTTCTGGGTATTTACCCAAAAAAATGTAAAAACACTTATTCACAAAGATATATGCACTATGTTCACTGCAACATTATTCATGGTGGCCAAGATATGGAGACAACCAAGATGTCCTCCAACAGATGATTGCATATAGAAAATGTACATATATCCAATGGAATACTACTCAGCCATAAGAAAAGATGGAATACTGGTATTTGCAACAACATGGATGGGTCTTGAGAGTATCATGCTAAGCAAAATAAGTCAGAGAGAAAAAGTTTAAAACTATATGATTTCACAAAACTGAAAGCAACAAATGAACAAGAAAAAAAAAAAACCTCATAGACACCGACAACATTATGGAAGGAGGATGGGATAGGGTAGTAAGGAGTAAAGGGGGTCAAATATATGGTATGGAGGGAGATTTGACTTTGGGTGGTGGGCATACAAAGCAATATACAGATGATGTATCATAGAATTATACACTTGAAAACTATATAATCTTTGCCATAGTTTTCTTCATGCTTGAATGAAATCACATATTCTTTTTTTAATGGCATGAAAATCTTTGAGAATCAACCAGGGTAGTTTTGTAAACATGATGTACTTTTAAGTAAACAACTTTAATTCCTCCTACTTTTCAGAAGACACGTATAGACAAGATTTCTCCAAATAGTGGTCTCCGAATTTCCCCTTTCCCCATACACATAGACTCAAATTTTTCGCCACCCAGCACATCCCCATTCCTAATGTAATAAATGACAGCACCCATTTGCTTAAGCCAGGACTCAGTAGTCAGCCTCAGTTCTTTCCTTTGCCTTGTCTTTTACATCCAGTCAGTCAGCAACGATAGTCATTTCCATTTCCAGGAAACATCTGGGCTCTGTCCACCTCTCTCCATCTGCATAGTGTCATCTAAGCTGCCACCATCACTCTGAACACTCCAACAGCCTCTAACTGGCCTCTCTTGTTCTCCTACAATTCAATGAACAAAGTAGTCGTAGACCCTCAGAAAATGCTTTCTGTTTATCATCTTCCATAATTCTTACACAATGTAAAGCACTTGGTATTTAGTCAATATTTACCTCTTGTCCTCTTGGTTCTGATCCCATTTCTGATGAGGCCTTCATTCTCTCCCTGTTCAGATCTTCAGTTCACATATTTTTCTCCAGCTCCTTCTTTGTTCAAGGTTCTTATCACTTGGTGTGTGCTGGGTGAATGGGGTGTGGTTATTAGATTAGCCAAAGTTAGTTTGCTAGAAACAGTTTTCTGCTTTCCCAATGACTACTTGACAGACCTCAGAGAATTAGCAGCGGGAGACCAAAGGAAGCCTGGCTACATTTCCTTCTCTAAACTATTCTCACCCAGAGCTCCTAGCAGGGGGCCTGGCACTGCAGTTTTTCAATAAACATGAGGTGGATTCATGCAAGAACTAATGAATGATTGAACAAATGATTGAACAAACCCACCTGCTGGCTGCCCTACTTAGTGGCAGAGAAATAGACTATTCATCTCTTATGAGTCAACGAAGCCTCTTTAGCATTAGCCATAAAAGATATTAGCAATATTGAATGTCCCCACGCAGAGCAGAAGCCATGTAGCAGGTTCAAGTCTTCTAGGAGTGTCACCAGTGACAAATGTCTTCTCCAATGCATGCAGACCCCAGAGAGCTGAGTTATCACAAAAGCTCATCACAGCTTATAAGTCTCAAAATAAAAACCAGCCTATTTAACAACTAACAAAATGAAAACCTACTTCTCTTGGAGAACCAGATCATCAGAAAAGAGAACACAGTAATAATAACTTATTTTATACAGGGTAATTAATAGTCTCAAAGTGTTATACACATGGCGAAATGCCCATCTCAAAGGGAGAAGAGCATATGGTAGCACTAAACACATTCACAACAAAGAAGCAAAAGATGGTTAAACAGAAGGCTTCAGTTCTGAGCGCCTGTACATTTCCACTGTCCCCTATAGTCTAATTTTAAATTGGGACAGGTTTTGTGAGATAGGTGCATACCTGAACAAGGTCAAGCACTGCCAGTGACTATTGTTAGAACACAAGCTTTCCCTTCTTCTGCTGGTCCCTTCCTCTCTCCTCCCTTCTTTCCAGCCCATGGCTAGAATGTGTTCAATGAACTCCACATTTACTAAACTAATATTTACTAATGATAGATATAAATGGCCAATAAGTGTATTAGGAAATGTGTTACCCTACTAGTTATAAAATAAATTAAAATTTTAAAATTATAGGCACCATTTTATATTTTTTCATATTAGGAAACAAAGTTAAATAATGGTAATACCAAATTCTGGCAATATCGTGATGTAACTGTACACATAGATTGGAATGTTTGACAGGTTGTTTCAAGGGCTATAACAATATTAATATCCTTTGACCTAATAATCTTGGGAATGTCTTCTGATTAAATAAAGCAGAAATAGGAAAAAATATTACATACATGAAGAAAAAAATGTTAAATACTCAGCTTTGAGGAATGGTTAGAAGGAGTGTATAATGGACTTTGTCATAACCATTAAAAATTTGAAAGTATTTTTAAAGAATTTTCAGTAAGAAAGAAGACAAAATAGTGAACTGCCAGAAGAAAACGTAGCTGTTTAAGGATCATTTGTGCTCAGGCATCATAACGTCAGGACATTTTCCCATAATTAGAGGGCTTGGGATCAATGCACAAAGGGGAGAATCTGAGAGAAGCAGAGAAAATATTCTGTCTCAACAGCCCTGGCAGCTATAGTGCAATTGGATTTAGGACAATCGGGGCATTTAAGAAGCAAATTTCCACTCAGTGACACTACTAGTAACTATTTTTGTTTTTGTTCTGTAAAAGGGCATTGTTGCAAAGAAGTGGCCAAAATTAGGTAGAGGACAAACATTTGCATGAATAACCAACTTAAATAAATTTCAGAGACAGCCTCAAATATCTCCTAAAAGAGTGAACTATAAAAGAAGAAGCACTTATTTCCCCATTTGTTTCCCTTTAGGGTGAGAAAAGCTAACAAGAAACTGAGTGGAGTAACAAGAGAACCCGAGAAAGGGTGCGGGGAGGACCTGGGCACAGGAGGCTGGATGGTGTCAACCAAGGTCAGAAGGCAGCCGCCTCACAACTTTCTGCCACTGCTTTTTCCCTTCAAAGCACCATGTGATTTTCTTCTTGAAAACCAGATCATTTTAGTTCTCAAAGAAGTGTATACTTTTATGATACATTTTGCAAGTAAATATCCTAAAATTTACCAAATTGTTTATAAAATTTAATCACGAAAGCTGTCAAGAGGCCTTCTTGTGAGGCTTCATTTAATTTCAGTAATTAGAAATACATGTTTTGGATTCTCCTTTTCCTGTTTCGCTGAATGCATTCCTTCCCTCTACATTTTCGGTGATAGAAATAAATCACAAGTCAACATGGCCCATTATCTCTGGAGGTGTAGGGAAAACAACATACTGCTTCCTTCCCCTCGATGGCTTTCCACGCTGTAAATGTTTGGCAGGGATCCTGCAAGTTAAACCAAGGAGAAGCTGCAGTTTTAAAGGTGATTCCTCCCGTCAGCCTTTGGTTCCTTTGATCAATTAGTCATTCTTCAGCAGGATTTGTCTTAGTTACGCTGCCAGGATCACACCCTTCTAATCAGTGAATAGCCACTGAAAGGAGGAATGGATGTACGTAAACATAATTCTGCCTGACTTTTGGCCTTCCTTGAACTAAGGAAGCAGGAGGTCAGCAGAGAAACTGGAGCCATTAGTCAGTCAAGTTTATAAAAGAACTGGGAATGAAGGACACAGGATTCTACAAAAAACAATGTAGATACTGTAGACACTCATGTTGCCATAAAAAAAGAACAACAGCATCCACTCTGTAAAATAGCAGTGCTGTTGTTAAGTATTACTCTGTTGTGCAATTGTCATGTCATAAAAGACTGGAGTTCACCCATCAAATAACCCAATACACGCATAATAAGCACGTGTTGTTGTAGAATCTACATTTGTTTACAATGGAAAAATAAATTAGCAACAGATGGACTAACTGATAGAAATCCTTAGTTCTTTCTTCGTAAGTTATGTTTTGCTGAAAACCAAAAGCCTTAAAGAAGCACGGCCATGGTCACATATTCAGGTTGCTGGGTCCTGAGCCAGCTGTCGTGGGGAGCCCGGATAGCTTTGGGTGAGTGCATTAAAGCGGAGACCCTGGGGTGTGGTTGGAAATCAGCCTTGTTGCCTCAGCATCACCCAGGGGCTAATGGGAAAGGGGAATTCTCCTGAATCAGAACCTCTGGGGCTAGGGCCCAGGAATTTGAATACGAACAGGTGCTTACAGGAGCTAAAGTTTGAGGAGCACCAGCGAACAAAGCACTATTCACAACTACACTCTTGCAAAATTGGAATTGCACTCAATTTTGCAAAACATCTCATAACTCTCCAATGCAGCCTGAGGTTCCTCCTCAGAGTGTGTGCCTCCACGGCTTCCAAAGTCATCCCAGCTCTGCACTGGGGCTAGGGGAAGAGACAGTTTGCCTAGATGTTGGAGGCAAATTCCTAAGCACCAGACAGTAGAAGAGTTCTTACAGAGAGAGAGACCCCAACTCTCCATCACTTATTCCCCTCCTTCCTCAGAGGAAACAGAGGCTCCAGGCACCAGCCTGCCCGCACATTTTGTAACTCAAAGCGGGTACTGAAGGGCCTGCTGCCCAGAAGAGTGCAGGGGAAGTGTTTTGAGCTTATGTGCTAGAGCCAAGGCTGGGATTGGGGGTGAGGGGTGCTGTACTGGCTCACAGCTCTGGTCAGGAGGCCTCAAGTTCAGCCCAGCTTCTCAGAACCTCAATTTCTTCACTCATAAAATGAACAAATTTAGCTTCACAACCTCCAATGTCTTCTTCTTCAGATCTCACCTTGAGCCTTGGCCAGGTCACTTGTGAGTCTCAGGTTCTCACCCCATGAGAGAAGAGCAGCTGACCTTCTAGGGTGGCAAGAGTGTGGGCACCCATGCCAGGCAGAGCTGGGTTCAGCTCATACGCCACCTGTGAGCTGTGACCACTTGGGAAAAATCAATTCATTTCCCTATCATTAACTCACCTGCAAATAGGGGTAAATTAACGCCCTGCAGGGCTGCCGGGCAGATTCAGTGAAATCATCTATGTCATCTTCCCAGATCAGGCTTGGTACCTCCTCGTGGCTAAAGAATAAAGATTGAGGTTGATGCTTTCTACGGTTTGCGGTGTAATAATCACAGGAGGTGTACATAAGTGTTTATAAATGTGGCGTGAAGTCCCCACAATAGCAAATGAGCTCAGTGACCTCTGAGGCTCCTTGCCTCCTCTAATTCACCATCACAGATACCTCAACAGCCTTGTGACATGAGGCTGAAATTGCAACCTCCGTTCGTACTTGCTTTTACATCTGCGCACATTGTCATCGAATAGATTGCAACTAGCAGCAGGCTAAATTACCTTCACATGGTTTAAAAAGAAAACTGAGAAACTGACTGATCTCGGCAAACTGCCAGTTTGGTTCTAATTCCTAGGGGGCATTACTTAAAATAATATTGTTAAGTTTCCACGTAACGATGCATAAAGTGAAAATCCCCTTTAGCAGGTGGAAGGCACTTTCTAGGAAAGGGTATAGAAATAGTGAGGGAGCTTTCTGCTCTGTTAGAAAGGAGCTGGTTCAGGTTTGTCCTAAGGAGGCCACGATCTGTGAAGGGTCCTGAGAGCCATTTAATAAATATTTGCTGAGGTTGCTGAGTTCTTAGCACTCTGTCCTGACTTCTGATGGATGTACCAGGTGAGGAAGGCGGACTCTTTGGGCTGGTGTGCCAAGTACAGTGATGCTCTTTGGATATGCAAAAATGAAGAAATTCAGCCCTAGTCGGTTTGGCTCAGTGCGTGGCCCACGAACAGAGTCTCAGCGTGGGTCCAAGTCCAATGGGGTGCTGTTTCTCATCCAGCTTTGCCATCTCCTGGCCCAGCCTCCTCACTCCTTTCCCAACACACAGACCTAATCCTATTTAGGAGCCAGAAATAATAAGGAAATGTAAGCACATTAACTCACTGTCAAGACACCAGCAGCATCATTCAGGAGCCTTCTGGGTGTGCCACACCATAAAGAGATCTATCCCACCTCATCCGAAAGCACAGACCAGGGGCTGACACACCTCACAATACAGAAAGGGGAAGCGGTGCCTGGTAGGCAATGCCTGCCCCGTGAAGGTGGCAGTGCCCAGCTGCAGGGAGATGGAGCAGGAAAAGGGGGATGAACCAGGACTGCCACAAGCAACTGGCTGGGGACACCTTGCAGGCCACTGGAACTCTCACATTCTATAATTGAGCCTTGGCAGTAGGTGTTAGCAAGAACCAGGAAAATGATTTCTTTTTCTTAAGTATTTTAATTCGCTTATAATTATAAATTCCATACAATGATAATACAGAGCAAGAGGAGATGGGGAAATTACCTTTTAAGTACAAACATATATTATTTTTTAGCTCAGAATGATGAAAACCTGGTTCCAGTCAGCTGTTTTGTTAATCGTTGGGTTACTCAATGCCTCGGGCTTTTTCAGTTTTGACAATGTCTGTCCAAGGTTACTTTTCAGTTATGAAATCAAATCTTAGAGCATAAAGCCCATGGGGCTTCACAGATCCAGTCTTTCTGCCTTGAGGCATATTCTATACTGTTATTATTATTATATTACTGATATTGAAATTTAACAGATCATTATATTATGAGCAACTCGGGCCCTAAGAGGTTGGTGAAGCCAATGTCATGAGATAGTGTTTTGAGCAGAGACTAGATGTGGGTTTGAGTGGGAGGGGGAGGGGGGGTTTCCCAGTGCCTTCACTAATTAAATTTTAGCTATTAAACACCTCACTTACATTCCTGTATCCAATGGGAGCAAAAGTCCCCAGCATTCTCTTAGGTCCAAGCCTAGTTCTTCCCCATCTCTCAGGGTGGGGAGTCACTGCATGCTCCCCACTGCCCGTCCCTCTCTTTCCCCTTCCTGTGTTCTGGAATAAAAGTAAAGTCTGGTTGTCTGTACTTTCTTGTTTTGGATGCTTTCATGTTATCTGTAAGAAGAATCACCTGGACAAAGCAAGAGAGAAATTATGAACACATGATATAGTAGAAAGAGAGGCTCAATCCTAAAGATGCATTCAGGTTCTTACTAAGCCACTAACTGTGCAAACTTAGGAAACGTACTTAGCCTTCTGATCCCCCATCTCCCTACTGTAAAATAATGGACCCTAAGAAATAAAGAAACAAAATAAAGATAAGATGAATGCTTGGGGAAAACGACAAGAAGGGGGTGGTGGAGGTGGGAAAGGGAGGGAGGAAGAAAAGGAGGGACAGAAGTAGGGAGGAAAGGAAGAGAAGGAAGGAGGGACAGAAGGGAATGCAGAAAGGAAGGGAAATGGAAGCCTTAATACCTAGATCATTTCATCCAGCACCTTTTCAGCGATGGAGAATGGGTCAGAGGGCAAGCCCTGCAGGATCTTGATACATACTTACAGAATACAGATGTTGACCGCTCCTAGGAATTAAAGATCCTCACTTCAGCTCAAAGCATGAGGTGGAGAAACAGACAAGACCAGACAAGACCAGTCTGAAGATCCATTAGGCAAAGAGGAAACGCTGTCCATTAAAGAAAAATGAGATAGGAGAGATGGAACTTTGTTCCCGGGGTTAGTTTGCCACAAAGTCAATCTTCCAGTAGCCAAGTGTTGCGTGGATGTGGCATACAGGTTAAATATAAAATGCCAGTGAACAATAGCTAAAACCTATGGAGTGCGCCAATGTTATTTTTACCTTGGATTTTGATTACTTGTGTCTTGTGTTTCTCCCAGGGCTTCTCATAGTTCTATTTCACTTAGTGCTGCTACTGTAAAGTATATTCATCGAGCAGTCATAGATCCTGGCACAAAACTGGTATTCTAAGTTCCCAGGAGCTTACATATTTTTTTTCTCATTTCTATGTCACTCTTAACTCGTAATTCTGTCCTCATTCTTACCTTGAAATATTTTCTGAAATAATTCCACCATAGTTAGTAGAAGCCATTCAGTACACAAACATGTAAATCCTCAAAGTTATAGGAAAATCAATATTGTCTTTTCAAGAAATGTTTTCCCACAGTCTATCGGTACATTTCCAATGTTGTGCAAAGCAGTTTAACCAAGCTAAGACAAATATATAAGAAATAAATCCTAGATCTCCAGGTGAACTCTTGAGTTTTATCTGGAATCAGTGTATGTAATGAATATGTGTTTGTTACATTATAAAGTTAATGTTCACCCTGAAAAAGCAGAGAAAATAAAAATTTCATTGTTTAACAGTTTCATTTTGTTCTATAGAAAGAGTGCATTCCTACCTTGAAAGTGCTAAGTGGTGTGGTGGAAGCTTGCTTCAACTGGGTTCCTACTCTACGTTTCCTATAATATTGACTGCCGCTCTCTAAGAGGACACAAAGAAGGAGAAAAACACCCTGTGGACAATAGTATTGTGCAAAATAGCAGGGAAAGGATTGCTTCAAATAGTTCAAAAGACAGAAGTGGATGCTCTTCATTTCTCATGTTCATTCAGCCTCAACCTTTGACTTTTATTTTCCCTGACCTGGCTAAAATAAGGTCTCTCCTTCTCCCTCTTGCTCTGCAGCTCTGTCAGATCTAGTCTCCAATTGGGCTGCTGCCCACGGAGTCCTTAGTTAATTGCATGTAATTATACTGCATCCTACTTTCAAATGCTAGCGCCGTTTCTTGTATCCTTGTAACATAATAGGGCTGAAAGCTCCAACTGTTGTGAGGCCCTGTGAGTGCCGTCTGAACATTTTATAATACCAGCACTTTGCTGAGTGATGGTGATCTTTAAGTACAATGCAGGCCACCGAGCTAAATCAGTAATAGCAGCTGCTGACCGTGTTCCCTTGGGCCCTGGTCAGCTCCCCCAAGGGAGGGCTTTGCTAAGCCAGCGACACTTGTCCTTCAGACACTGAAGATAAGTAAATGATCAGGCCAGTCAACTGGCAACCAGCATATTCATCCTAGTTGGTAGGAAGGCTTTTATTATAGCATCGACTTCCAAAAATAAAAATTTTTTAAAGTCATCTGGGGCTGGAGACTATTTGGTGTTATACTGCCTTTCAGGTGTTCTCCTCTCATTTCAAGAGGGATAGCACTTTCCAGAAGACTGAAAACCCCCCTTAGTCAATTCAAACCTTATACAGCGGGAGACAGAACCTTGAGCACATCTTGGTTCTCATCACAGTAAGCAAAGCAATCTCTAGATATTTAGAAGGATTTTGATTTTTATCTGTAGTTTTGTCTGAGAAGCAAAGGGAAATCTAGTTGTCTTTGAGCACTTGAATTTTTTTAACCTAAGCAAGAAATTAATAAACCTAAATCATTCTGCCAAATGCTCATAGAATCCCTTTAGAAGAGATTAGGAGAGACACATTGGCATCACGCACATTACATACACAACAATTTAATAGTGTACTAGTGAGACATGATTACCCCTTTGGAGGTCAGGATTGCCAGCCCAGCCCTCACAAAGCCATTTAATTTCTCCTGGCAATTTCCTCTTGGTCTGCAATGCGATGACACTGCCAGTAAGATAGAACTTCATAAAGAATGGTCCACAGGCACTAGAATGACCTGGAGGAGCTCATTAAGAATGCAGATTCCCAGGCCACCTATCTATTGAATCAGGATCTCCGAAGAGAAAATGAGAATCTGCATTTTTTATATGCCCCAGGTCATTTTTTTTTTTTGGACTTCAAATTTTGGGAACCACTTATTCAAGCAGTTGTGGGGTTTTTTTGCATCATTTATATGGCTAACTGAAGCTCATACTAGCTTGTCATCCCCCATGATTGCCCTTTAAAAGATTAATCTTGTGATTCAAAGAACAGAAAAATAAAACATATAGTTCCAGAGAATATATCAAACTATAAAACATAAAATCTTCAGGATTAGCCCTCAATCTCTCACTCGCGCACTCGGGCTTTAGTCCCATCCCCATAGGAGACTGTTCCTTTGTGTGGCTGGTCAGCAGTTCAAGAGCCAGACAGGCCAAGGTCCCAGGGTCCCAGGGTCCCAGGGTCTCAGGGTCCCAGGGTCTAATCCTGGTTTCATGATGACTACGTATGTGACTCTTGGCAAGTGTAACATGTATAAGCCTCAATTTCCGCATCTACAACGTGGAGTTAATGATAGTGCCTACTTGATAGGATTAAATGAGACATTGAAAAGTCCTTAGGACTCAATGATTGTATCTAGATTTATCATCAATAACCCTTCCAACTTTTAGGTCAGAAATCCTTGTCTCCAAGGATCAACAGCTTGTATTCAGTCATTGTGCTGCCTTAACCAGAACCTTTCATGCCTTTACCAAAGAAAGCTTAACTGCCTAGTGCAAATGAGTCAAAGAGCAGGGGACAGCTCACCCCTCCCGTGGCCTCTGCTGTAATGTTGCTGCTGACTGCTGCTTCGTCTGTTTGACTTGCTGCTGACTCACACGGGGTTGGCTGAAGGAGCTAAGTTAAGTACATTTGCATCTGCCTCTGGGAGCACCTCTCCAGGGCTTATGTATAACCATGGTAGCAAAAAGTGGTTTGTCATCTTTCTTCATTATCTCTATCAGCACTTCCAAAGCCACCCCAAATAAACACAACAAAAGCAAAAAAGCATGTGCTTGCTATGCTGAGAGTTTTAAGACTTGTCCTGAAGCCCACCCTTCCAACCAGAATGCCTAAGAAAAATAAAAGTCAGATAAATAAATTTTAAAAGATAATATGGCATTAATTGAATTCTTTTCCTTTGAGTTTATGGGCAGAATCTTAGCTTGGGAATAATAATCCTTCAGACTTAAAATTCCCTTGCCTCTGTATTATTTTTCTTCTTTGCAGGTTTTTTTTAAACCTGTAGATGATAATCTTTTTCAACAAAAGAAAGACACTTTGAAGGAGCCAGCTGTGTGTCTGTCAGCAGCCGGACAGCTGGAATTGCAGAGCCCCAGTTGCAGGTGTGTGGGGAAGAGAATGTCGTACCTCTTTGATGTGAGTCCCCAGACAGAGAAGCTTCATCTGGGAAGAGGTGGGAGCCCATGTTTGCCTTGAAAAGGCAACAAAATCCGATGAATAGATGAAGAGGCCTAACCTTACAGAGGCCCTCATCACAGGATGACAACACACCACACGGAAGACCTGCCTCTAAAAAAGCTCACTTAGCTGGCAACTGCCAAAGGGAGAATGTCCTTAAGCTGAAATGTGAAACAAACGCCCCCTCCTTTCCCTGCGGCACACTCGGAAAGCCACTGTGGCCTCCTTTCCATGCATGTGCACAAGGAAGGGAAGCAGAGACAGTAGGATGCTGGTCCTCAAGCCCACACAATAGTCAGTGTCAGGTAGACAGTGAAAATGTCAGTGCCTGGCAAAATATCAGACATATGTCGTAGCAATATCTTTACCGATACAGCCCCTAAGGCAATGGAAACTAAGGAGAAAATAAACAAATGGGACTACATCAAAATAAAAAGCTTCTCCTCAGCAAAAGAAACCATCAACAAAACAAGAAAGCCCACTGCATGGAAGAATGTATTTGCCAATATTATATCTGATAAGGGCCTAATCTCCAAAATTTATAGAGAACTCATATGTCTTAACAAAAAGAAGATAAACAATCCAATCAAAAAATGGGCAAAGGACCTAATAGACACCTTTCTAGAGAGGACATATGAAGGCTAAGAGATATATGAAAACATGCTCAAAGTCACTAATCATCTGAGAGATGCAAATCAAAATGACAATGAGATACCATCTCACACCTGTCAGAATGGCTATCATCAACAAATCAACAAATGACAAGTGCTGGCGAGGATGTAGAGAAAAAGGAACTCTTGTGCACTGCTGGTGGAAATGCAGATTGGTGCAGCCACTATGGAGAACAGTATGGAGTTTCCTCAAAATATTAAAAATGGAACTCCCATTTGACCTAGTAATTCCACTTCTAGGAATGTATCCCAAGAAACACCAATCAGAAAGGACATATGCACCCTTATGTTCATAGCAGCACAATTTACAATAGCTAAGATTTGGAAACAGCCTAAGTGCACATCAGCAGGTGAGCAGATTAAAAATGGTGGCACATCTATACAATGGAATACTATGCTGCTGTGAAAAAGAAAGATCTCTTACCATTTGCAACAGCATGGATGGAACTAGAGAGCATTATACTAAGCGAAATAAGCCAGTCAGAGAAAGATAAATATCACATGATCTCAATCATTTGTGGAATATAATGAACAACATAAACTGATTAACAAAAATAGATACAGAGACAGAGAAGCATCAAACAGACTGCCAAACTTCAGTGGGAAGGCAGGGGGAGTGGGTAAGAGATCAACCAAAGGACTTGTATGCATGCATATAAGCCTGACCAATGGACATAGACACTAGGGGGGTGAGGGCTTGTGCTGGGTGGTGAGGGTGCCTGGGGAGAGGGTCAATGAGGAAAAAGGAGACTATATGTAATATTTTAAACAATAAAGAATCTTTTTAAAAATGTAGTTGTCTGACTCCCAGAATATTGGAAAGCTTGGAAGGTAAGAAGGTAAAGGTTGCTACATATTTCATTTTTGTGAGTTGAAAATAGAAAAGTCCAAATTATCACATGGACTCCATCCTAGTATTACAAACTCCAAATCTATTTATCATGTTTAAATACAAATGTAAATAAATATTAATTGTAAATATTTAAATTCTCCTGTGTCAGGATGGCCGAGTGGTCTAAGGCGCCAAACTCATAAATTCTCTATATGGCTTGCTATGCAAATGATATATTTACAGGTACTAACATAGGATATAACATACTTATAAGGACTATCTTAATATGATAATTTCTTATTTATTTTATAATCAGATATTCCAGTGCTTGCCTGGTCTATCGTATATCTTTAATATAACAAATAACTTTAATAAGACATTTATTGTCATATAATTACTCATAATAAATATTCACTGAGTATTTAGTATGCACTAGGTACTATAATAGATACCAACCTACTCTCACTTCACTCTAAAACTTTTTTTAAAATTGAAAAGTCTTCAAAGTTACTCTAAATGGTATGATAGAAGAATCTAAAAATTACACGATTATTAAAGAGCCCCAAATGGTTAGTCCCTGTCCCCAAAGAATGGTGGTATTTGGTTTTGAGGCAAGAAGAAATTCCACAGACAACTGTCACAAGAGAGATTTAAAAACCTGAAGCAGTCCTTCAAGGGTCTTGTTCAGCCGTGGGCAAACTACAGCCCGCGGGCCGGATCCGGCCCATTTGAAATGAATAAAACTAAAAAAAAAAAGACCATACCCTTTTATGTAATGATGTTTACTTTGAATTTATATTAGTTCACACACTCCATCCATGCTTTTGTTCCGGCCCTCCGGTCCAGTTTAAGAACCCATTGTGGCCCTCGAGTCAATAAGTTTGCCCACTGGTTTTTCCAGGCCTTGAATTTTGAGGCCCAGTGGCTGGTAGCCATCCACCTTCCAAATGAGAAGTGCCAATATAAAAATAACAAATAAAAACACAGAAGAGGAGAATTGCAACATTTTAAACATTTCTTCTAAGAGCTGACTCAATCCTATAGGAAAATAGCCTCTCTGGCTGGTAATCAATGTGCTTGCCATACCTTTGTGATCCCTGGTGATTCTCAGAAGTTCTGTGCAATGATTTCACACGATCATAAGACAAATGAGTCAAACAGGCATTTTCCTTCTTAGGAACTGAGTCTACTCAAAGACAGCCTGCGGCTTTAAAAATTGACTGAAAGCTCATACAAAGAGCAAGTAGGACGGTTGTTGCCAGAGGCTGAGGGAGAAGGAAATGGGGAGTTTTTGTTTGTTTGTTTGTTTGTTTTTTAATTCTTTATTGTTTAAAGTATTACACGAGTCTCCTTTTTTCCCCCCATTAACCCCCATTAACCTCTCCTTTGCCAGCCCTTCCCCCAAGCACAAGCCCTCACACTCCCTACTGTCTGTGTCCATTGTTTATGCTCATATGCATGCATACAAGTCTTTTGGTTGATCTCTTACCCCCTCACCATCGCCGCCTTCCCTCATAGGTTGGACAGTCTGTTCGATGATTTTGTCTCCGGTTCCATTTTTGTTAATCAGTTTATGTTGTTCATTATATTCAAAACATGAGTGAGATCATGTGATATTTATCTTTCTCTGACTGACTTATTTCACTCAGCATAATGCTTTGCAGGTCCATCCATGCTGTTGCAAATGGTTAAGAATTCCTTCTTTTTTATAGCTGCATAGTATTCCATTGTGTAGATGTACCACTGTTTTTTTAATCTGCTCATCTGCTGATGGGCACTTAGGCTGTTTCCAAATCTTAGCTATTGTAAATTGTGCTGCTATGAACATAGGGGTGCATATGTCCTTTCTGATTGGTGTTTCTGGTTTCTTGGGATATATTCCTACAAGTGGGATCACTGGGTCGAATGGAAGTTTCATTTTTAGTTTTTTGAGGAAACTCCATACTGTTCTCCACAGTGGCTGCACCAGTCTGCATTCCCACCAGCAGTGCATGAGTGTTCCCTTTTCTCCGCATCCTCTCCAGCACTTGTCGTTTGTTGATTTGTTGATGATAGCCATTCTGACAGGTGTGAGATGGTACCTCATTGTTGTTTTGATTTGCATCTCTCGGATGATTAGTGACTTTGAGCATGTTTTCATATGTCTCTTGGCCTTCTGTATGTCCTCTTTTGAAAAGTGTCTATTTAGGTCCTTTGCCCATTTTTTTATTGGGTTGTTCATCTTCCTTTTGTTAAGCTTTATAAGTTCCCTATCAATGTTGGAAATTAAACCCTTACCAGAGATAACATTGGCAAATATGTTCTACCATGCAGTGGGCTTTCTTGTTGTTTTGCTGATGGTTTCTTTTGCTGTGCAGAGCTTTTTATTTTGATGTAGTCCCATTTGTTTATTCCCTCCTTAGTTTCCATTGCCCTAGGAGCTGTATCAGTAAAGATATTGCTACAACATATGTCTGATATTTTGCTGCTTATGGAGTCTTATAAGATTTTTATGGTTTCCCATCTTACATTTAAGTCCTTTATCCATTTTGAATTTATTTTTGTGTATAATATAAGTTCGTGTTCTATGTTCATTTTTTTGCAAGTATCTTTCCATTTCCCCAACACCATTTATTAAAAGAGACTGTCTTGACTCCATTTTGTGCTCTTGCCTCCTTTGTCAAATATTAATTTAGCATAATGGCTTGGGTTGATCTCTGGGTTCTCGGTTCTGTTCCATTGGTCTGTATGTCTATTCTTGTGCCAGTACCAGACTGTTTTGAGAACAGCGGCTTTGTAATATAGCTTGACATCTGGTACTGTGATCCCTCTAATATTGTTCTTCTTTCTCAATATTGCTGCAGCTAATCAGGATCTTTTTTTTACTCCAGATGAATTTTTGGAGGGGTGATATTATTTAACGTGTATAGAGTTTCAGTTTCCAAGATAAAAAGTTATAGAGATTTGTTGCACAACCATATGAATATACTTAGCAGTACTGAATTGTACCCTTAATAATGGTTAAGATATGTAAAGTTTATGTTATATATATTTTACCACAATTTAAACTTTTTAAAAAGTTGGCTGACAGAAAGAAAAGAAGTATTCCAGATGACTGTCAGGATTTAAATTTGTGTTTTGTGTTTCTATACGGAAAAAAAGGTTTAGATATTCAATTGGGTTTTAAAAGTTTAGAGTATCTTCTAGAAACTAGCCCCTTCAAGCTTTCTAGCAAATGAAACATTAGTTTAATACCCTGAATGGTAGCTCCACTGAGTATATCACTATGGGAATAACACAATTTCTATTTTTCACTTAGTTCTACTGGACCAGGACCTTCATGAACATTTTTCTGCTAACCAAGTTCCTCTCCCTTCTTTCACTCTGCTGTACTCTACAGAAAGGCACTAATTTAGAGAATTATCCTCATAACTGTTTGTTTTGTTATATTGCTTCTCCCGTTTTAATTCAACTCTACATCCAATTTCTCATCTTCACTTCATAACTCCTCTTGATAGGAAGACAGAGGAGGGGGAGTTCACTCCTTTTAAACCTATCACTACGTACCAGGCATTGTTTTAAGCACTCTACACGTATCTGTTAACCCTCTCAAGAAGCTTGTAAGGTAGATAGCAATGCAGGTGATTAAAATTGAGGCACTGAAGTTAAGACACTTAGAGTTGGGTAGGTGTGGAGTCAGAATTCAAACTCAGGAAGTCTAATTCACACATATTCTAAGTTCACTCCAGTGCACCAAAGCTGATGAGAGTAAATGGGAAACTACATAGAAAATAACTTCAGAAACCTGGCAATTATTCTAGACCAGGGGTGGGCAAACTTTTTGACTCGAGGGCCACAATGGGTTCTTAAACTGGACCGGAGGGCCGGAACAAAAGCATGGATGGAGTGTTTGTGTGAACTAATATAAATTCAAAGTAAACATCATTACATAGAAGGGTACGGTCTTTTTTTTTTTTAGTTTTATTCATTTCAAACGATCCGGCCCGCGGGCCGTAGTTTGCCCACAGCTGTTCTAGACCATACTTCACTGAAAATAAAAGAGAAAAGATAAGAAGAGACCATAACTTCTGAAAGTGATGACAAATGAGGCTGACGAAGACCTCATCCTAGGAGCAGGTGCGCCAGCTCTGCCTTTCTCTTGCTGTTTCCATGAGCTTATGCTGATAATATTGTATCCACCCATGGTTTCTTTGCAGGAATCTTTTGAAGCCAATGTCCATTTAGTGGGGGTTAATTTGAACTAGATAATATAAGCCATAAATCTATATAACCACTGAAAGCAACAAATAAGTGATTACACCACTATCAACCACCGCCATGTAGTGGCACTCCCACTCATCTTGCAGTACCTGAGGATTATATGGTATCTGCCATCTGACAGAGGGACTGGTGAGCATTCCAGTTTCAATCTGGAAACTAAATAGAAAATGATATGTTTCTAATTTGTTTAAAATTACAGGTATGCTAGATAGCATAAAAAGTATAATCTCTCCCAATACAAAACTTAAAGTACAGAATGGTGAATAACACATATGTCACCTGTTGAGCTGGGCTTGAGAGGAAATTAAGAGTTCAGGAGCAAAAGGGAAGAAGATGCTGGAAATAGCTGAGAAGTGGCAGCTACAGCTGACCTGTGCATATTTGCCAATCTTGATAACCAAGAGCCTTGCCTTCTGACAGCTACACAGAAGCCAGGAAGACAAGTTGGAAATTGGAACTGAGACTCCTATTAAAACCCAGGTTACACCTGGGAGAAGAGTGGAAGAGAAAAATAATAATCAAACTGGCTTGCTGGTAAATGGAGATAAGAAAATTTGTCTTCATCTGGGCTCAGGAAAGGAAGAAAATCCCCCTAAGCACTTATAACCTTATGACTGCCCTCGCATGGGTTTAGAATTTGAACTTGTACCCCAATGTGGTTTAGGAAATAACAGGCATTACTTAAAGTACTGTAAGACTCGTAGCTACCCAAGGTGCCAGCTAGAAGCCAACCCAAATGAACACAGAGAAAAGTTACCAACCCAACCTCGAAAGATTCCCAAAGATATAGCCCCACAAAACAAGTATTCAAAATTCAAAAGGACATCATTACTCAAGCTGTCATGAGTGAGAATCAGCAGAATTAGAGCCCTGGGGATTATAAAATTTTAGTACAAAATAAATACAGTTAAATGTTTTACTAAATTTAAATAAAATCAAAATATTAACAAGGAAAGATAAATATCAAAATTTTGTATTGAAAAATTTAAAAGGCAATTCTGTGGCGAAGTTAATTCACAGACTAAACATGGCTGAAATGAGAATTACTAAACTAAAAGTTACATCTGAAGACATTACCTATAAAGCTGTATAGAGGGACAAAGAGAAAATAAGAGAGAGGTTAAGAGACTCAGAGTCAAACTAGGTCACACCACAGATGGAGAAGACTGATTATCCAGTTTTGTTTCAAGGTTGCTGTTATATTGGTTTACTCCGGAAGCAGTAAAGAGGGAAATGGAGGTGCATGTCACAGCTGCCTCCCTTGTAAGAGTCAGCAGCAAACCCAGAAGGCGATGCTCTGTCAGCGCTGTGGAGTGAGACGTCTATGAGGCTTCAGAAGCCTAGACCCGATCTTAAAAGATCAAACTATTTCCAAGGACCTAAACCATGTTCAAAAACAATGCTCAAGGATATTTATAGGGATATAAAAACATACAGAAGTCCACAAGGTAACACTAAAGACACAACATGCACACTGGAAAGGAAAACTGTTTCTATTCACAGACAACATGATTGTCTATGTAGAAAATCCAACAGAATCTGTAGGGTAATCTAATAGAACTAGCAAGTGAGTTTAGCATGGCGGAAAGATACATGTGTAATGTTTTTAAAAATCAATTGTATTTTAATATATTAGCAGTAAATAATTAGAAATTGAAAGTTTTTTAAATACCATTTATTTTTTTTATTTTTTTTTAAATTAAATCTTTATTGTTCAGATTATTACATTTGTTCCTCTTTTTTTTCCCCCCATAACTCCCCTCCTCCCAGTTCCCGCCCCACCCTCCGCCCTCACTCCCCACCCACTGTCCTCATCCATAGGTGCACGATTTTTGTCCAGTCTCTTCCCACATCTCCCACACCCCTTTCCCCCCCAAGAATAGTCAGTCCATTCCCTTTCTATGTCCCTGATTCTATTATAATCAACAGTTCATTCTGTTCATCAGATTATTTATTCACTTGATTCTTAGATTCACTTGTTGATAGATGCATATTTGTTGTTCATAGTTTGTATCTTTACCTTTTTCTTCCTCTTCCTCTTCTTAAAGGATACCTTTCAGCATTTCATATAATCCTGGTTTGGTGGTGATGCACTCCTTTAGCTTTTCCTTATCTGTGAAGCTCTTTATCTGACCTTCAATTCTGAATGATAGCTTTGCTGGATAAAGTAATCTTGGTTGTAGGTTCTTGGTATTCATCACTTTGAATATTTCTTGCCACTCCCTTCTGGCCTGCAAAGTTTCTGTTGAGAAATCAGCTGACAGTCGTATGGGTATTCCCTTGTAGGTAACTGAGTTTCTTTCTCTTGCTGTTTTTAAGATTCTCTCTTTATCTTTTGCTCTTGGCATTTTAATTATGATGTGTCTTGGTGTGGTCCTCTTTGGATTCCTTTTGTTTGGGGTTCTCCGCGCTTCTTGGACCTGTAAGTCCATTTCTTTCACCAGGTGGGGGAAGTTTTCTGTCATTATTTCTTCAAATAGGTTTTCAATATCTTGCTCTCTCTCATCTTCTGGCACCCCTATAATTCTGATGTTGGTACTCTTGAAGCTGTCCCAGAGGCTCCTTACACTATCCTCGCATTTTTGGATTCTTTTTTCATTTTGCTTTTCCGGTTGGATGTTTTTTGCTTCCTCGCATTTCAAATCATTGACTTGATTCTTGCGCTCCTCTGGTCTGCTGTCGGGCGTCTGTATAATATTCGTTATTTCAGTCCGTGTGTGCTTAATTTCTAGTTGGTTCCCCAATATAAGATCGAGGGTCTTATTAGTTTTCGTGTAGATCTCATTAAGTTTATCGGCAGCTTCTAAACAGTTCTTGAGAGACCTTAAAAGTGTGGTTCTGAACTCTATTTCTTCCATTGACAATTTTGTCCTGTTTCTTTGTCTCCGCATTTTGTTATGCTTCCTTGGTGCACCCCCTAGTGGTCTTTGTTCGCAGTCTTATAGATAAATCTTGATTGTTGTAGCTAATTCCAGGGAGGGTTTGACCTCCAGGCCAAGTGGCTATGAGAATCAGCTGTGTCAGCAGTGAGAGAACTTATGTCCTCTAGGGAGGTGCTAATCTAGCCTTTGCCTGAGGCTATCCAGCAAATGCCTCTGCGCTGGGCTTGGGCGGGGCGGGTCGCACAGGATCAACAGGGTGGGCCGGAGAGAGCAGTTATGGCGGCTCTCAGTCCTGTCCCCAGGGGCTCTGCCTCTCTGAGTCCCAGCACCCGCTGCAAAGCTCGGAGAGAAAGCTGCACTCGCTCTGACCGAAGCCAGACAGTCCCGCTTCTCCCGTTTGAGTCTGGGTCCCTAAAGACTCGCCCGGATCTGGTGCTCAGAGTCTGCGACTCCCTCCCGATTGAAAATGCCAACCGCGCCCTCCGCCGCCAGCCCGCTCCGCGCACTCCGCACCTCAGAATTTGACTTCAGCACTGCGCCTCCTCTGAGTGTCCGTGTGCATTTCTTTCCTCCTAGTTGTAGGACTTCCACTCAGCCAGCGTTCCTGTGGTTTTGGGTGATGTCCCTTCCGTTTTTTGGTTTCACTTTTGAAGTAGTTGTTCAAAGCAGCAAACTCCCGCGTTAACCTATGCCGCCATCTTGGTTCTCCCCAATAGAATAATTTTTTCAAAAGTTTTTTAAATACCATTTAAATTCGCATCAGAAAACTTAAAATTCTTAGGAAATAATCTGACAAAGTCTGTATAAGACCTATACATTGGAAACTATAAAACATTGCTAAGGGAATTTAAAGGAGACCTAAATAAATAGAAAAATATAATATGTTCATGAATCAACAGACTCCATAATATTAAGATATCATCAATTTTCCCCAAATTAATTTACAGATTCAACACAATCCCAATCAAAACACCAGCAGGCGTTTTGTTGACAATGGCAAGATGATTCTAAGATTCATCTTGAAACACAAATGGCCTATAGTAGGCAGAACAACGTTGAGAAAAGACAAAAATGAAGGACTTTCACCACCTTGCTTCAAACCTTAATATAAACAACAGCCAAAACCTGGAAACAACCCAAAAGTCCATCAATAGGTGACTGAACAAACAACCTGGAATATAACCATACAAGGAAATGCCCATCAGCTATAAAAAGAACAAGCTATCACTGATACACACAACATGAATGATTCTCAAAATAATTATGCTGATGAAAGATGACAGACAAAAAAGAGTTCATACTGTAGGATTCCATTTAAATAAAAATCGAGAAGATGCAAACAAATCTATAGTGACAAAGTAGATCAGTGAGGGCCTTGTGGGGTAAGAGGTTGAAGGGAAGAACCACAATGGGGCATGAGAAAACTTTTGGGGTGATAGATATTATCCTGTAAAAGGATCGAAAACACCATGACAGCAAGACCCCAGATTCCCTTGCCTTCCCCTCACCTTCTTTCCTTTTTTCCTTCTCCCTTTTGTTTACTCTCCTCCCTTCCTGAGAACATTGACTAACCAACAAGCCATAAGGATTAGGACAATAGCTTTCAGGAGAATTGTTCTGTAACTGTCCCAGGCAAGAAGCACAAGAAAAAGGGCCAATCTGGAATAATTCTAGCTGTGAGATTCACAGCAGTTAACACTAAAACTTCTGTCCAAGCCACCGCACAAGAACATGCATGCACTTCTGCTCACCCTGTAAAACCCAGCTCTGCTTTCACTGGGAGGTAGCTGATCTTCACAGGTTCCCTGATGCACACCTTTACTCCAGTCACCTAAACATTTAACATCTTGATTGGGATGTACATATGTGAAAACATACAAGATTGTGTAGTAGTTTAAATATGTATGTTAATTATACCTCAAAAAAGCTGTTTTTAAAAAGAAGGGGGTCGAAAGCCCTACTTAAAAGGAGAAAAATCAGTCAGAAGCATCCAAGTCTAAAAGTGGCAAATGGACAAGTGTTAGAGGCTACCAGAACATTCTACAAACCCTTTCCTGGGTCCAGAGAGCTATTTAGTGAGTAACCTTTCTCCCAGTCTGAGCCCCACACTGGAAACTCTTCCCTTCCTCCTTGGGCAGTGTTGGCCCAAGTGAAAACCCTCCTACACATGCAACTTGCAGAGGGAGCTTTCTCCCCTTGTGGCTTCATTAGCCTTTATTCAGTCAGCTTTCTTTAGTCCCCTCAAGGTTGTAAGAATTGGTATCTCATCACCAGACTGAAAAAACAAGGCTCTACCGGTATGCTTGGGTTTCTCTTCAGATCAAATAAATCTTTCACCCTTAAGTAAAACAAACAAACAAAACTATTCTCAAAATTTCTAGATAATATCATGTTCATTATATTACCAAAAGAACATATGTATTGCAGACCTAGAAAAATACGGTATGCAAAGGCATGGGCATATACTCTTGATCCTCAGCCCTTAATAATTTGAGCTGTAGTTTCTTATACAGTGGGGCCTTGACTTACGAGTTTAATTTGTTCCGTGACGGAGCTTGTAACTCAAATTACTCGCATGTCAAATCAATTTTCACCATTACAATGAATTGAATGCTGGGCTGATGTTGTGGCGTTCACTGTGACGTTCGCTGTGCCAACTAGTGGTGGGGTAACTAAAGCTGGCTCGTAACCAGAATTTTAGCTCGCAACTCAAAGCAAAAAATCGGCCGAGAGACAGCTCGTATCTCGAAAAACTCATTAGTCGGGATACTCGTAAGTCAAGGCCCCACTGTATCACAAATACAAAGTACACTGCTTTGCCTTTGGATAAAAACAAATCTCCAGCCTTCTGCAATCCGTGAGTTCTTGTTTGACACTGGGACCAAGAGTAGAAGGGAAAAGGAATGGGTAGGATCTGCCTCCCATGCCCTATCTGAATACCTTTTTGTACTTTCCCACCCTAAGCAAAGTAATTAGCCAGCCAAGGTAATGGACCCTTAGCAGTGTTAACCCTGTTTCCCATGAGATAAAGAAAGCCTCCAATGATGCTGTAACAGGATACCTGGTTGAATTACCAGAAAAAAATAAAAGAAGATTAAATAGAACATAGCCACAAATTGAGTTCACTGGTTCTTAAATGAGCCACCTGGTTCCATATAATGTGAAGGGCAAATGCTAATTGCAAAGCAAGCTTTCTGACAACTCTTGGCAGCAGCATCAGGCTAATTTTAAGTGTGATTGGTCTCTGTGTTCTTTTACCCGCAGTGGGGGTTTGGACATTGACTGTGACCAGAGGGGACCTGTATGGAGATCTAGCACACATGGGCACACTGAAGCTCGTTTGCTTGTGGGGTATAAAATCTTTCAGACACACTATTTCATTCTTTTACTCCTTAATTTGTATATGTGATGTTACAGTCTTAATTTGTATTTGAGATGTTAATAAAAATATTCTTTAAAATGACTTTAAAAAATAGTGTGCTGTAAGCTCTTTCTGATTTCAGAAAGGAATCAGAATACTAAAATCCTATAGCCACCATTCCTGTATTCTTTCAAATTCTCTTGATCTCCCTTCAGTCGTTAATCCCCATTACTAGCTAAAAATTCTGCTTATTAAATTTTCTCCATTGAAATTATATGTGCGGTTTTTGTCTCCTGATAGAGCACTGCACATTTCTAAGGGACACTTCCTGGAGTTGCAACCTGCCCAACTATACCTGGTGGCCCAGCCCAGCACCCCACACATTCTATTGCAATCGTCCTCATTCTACATGTCAGTCACTTCCACTCAGCTGCAGGCTCCTCTGGGCCAGGGACTAAGGAAAGGAGCCAACTGTTAAAGGCAGGTGCCCTGCAACTGCTGGGCTCATATTGTGGCCCCAAAACACTCAAAGGCAGTGGTCCGAACTTTCTGCATAGAGTTGGCTGTGAGAATAAGCAGGAAAAAAGCAGAAACTGTTAAGCATTGTGCCTAGAATAGAATACATGCTCAGTACAAGTTAGCTGCTTCTACTATCTTATCCATCTGTGTATTCCCCACGATTTGACCAGTGACTAGATTCTAGTCACTAGAACCTAGTAGCTGCTGTGTGAACTTTGCCTCTAAGGTAAAAGACCAAAAGGAATTGTTACGAAAGACACTTTGTTTTTCAGTTGTTAGAAATTCTGTGGTTCCAGAAATCATTTTCCTATATCCTGCATATATTCAATGGGGTCAGAGAAAGTGGGAGAAGAGAAAAAGACTACAAAGTGAAAGTAAACTACAGTAAATGGAAAAGGACATAGAGATAGAGAGCCATTCAGACAGAGGACGTGAACCAAATATGGGAAATGAAAAACAAACCAGGAAAAAAAAATAATAAATGTGAGGTGAAACAAAGGGAAAAAATGAAAATTGTACAGAGAAATAGCAAAAAAAGAAGAAGGAGAAGGAGAAGGAGAAGAAGAAGAAGGAGGAGGAGGAGGAGGAGGAGGAGGAGGAGGAGGAGGAGGAGGAGGAGGAAGAGGAGGAGGAGGGGGAGGAGGAGGAGGAGGGGGAGGGGGAGGAGGAGGAGGACGGGGAGGAGGGGGAGGAGGAGGAGGAGGAGGAGGGGGAGGGGGAGGGGGAGGAGGAGGAAGAACGGAACATAATTCTCTATGAACCATCTCAGGACTATTTAATAGCACTCAATTAAATTAAGAACACTCAATTACTCTGTCCTTGTATCATCTGAGCCTGCAGCCGGTTTTGGTTTCATTTGCCTCCTCTTTCTCTATTTTTCTTCCTTCTTTATCCTGCTCACTTCTTAGGGTCACTGGGAATTCAACTCGAGAAGAGCAAATGTTCTTTTTGCTTGGCCACTGGCCCCTGCAGCAAACGGGGAACCTCACTTCCGCTCCCCCTGCTTTTCATGGGCTTCATTTTCGAGGGCCAGTTCCAAGGTTTGCTTGCTTTGCTTTGTTTTGTTCTGATAGGGAGAAAGATAGGGAGAAAAAATCTCTCCACTATGAGAAGCTGCACTAAAAGGGGTTACACTGGGGAATTTCCCTGTCTCAAAATGAAACTGGGTTAATTGGGAAGGGCATGGAGAATTACTGAAGCCCAATTAACAAAATCTAAAGCCTCCCAATTAACAAAATAATTGTTCAATGGCTCTGGGGCAGCATTTAGACTCTAAATTTTAGAGCTTCAGAAAAGAAACCACTTCTTCCTGGTTTAGTCAGAGAGTTCCTTAGGATCCTTGCCACCCTGTAAAAGGAGCCTAGAATTACAGAAAGAGATTTCAAGCAGTTTGGATAGAATATACCTGTGGAAATCTCTGAATGGACAGCATGCGTCCTGAGGGGCCCAAGAAAAAATATTTCTTGCATGTTGGACTTCATTCCAGGGATATCACCATGGTCAAAACCTCCACCTAAGAGTGGCCTGACATACCCAGAACACTCTGGACCACCCATCCTCCATTTCGGTCTACTTGCCTTGATCATTATCTGTACTCCAATATTATCCCTTCCTTAATACACTGTTCCCTCTTGGCACTCTACAGTTCTGATAGCATTTGCTACTTATCAATGATTTTTAAAACAAGATACAGTAGGATCTCCATGGAAGACCAAACCAGGATGGTGTGGGAGAGAGAATGCTTTCCTGAGCTGATCCCTGTGGGAGACCTCTCCCCAGAGACCTGTGACTCATCCTCGGCTTTCAAACTTCCCTGAGACCAGGATGCCCTGAGAAACATTCTCACAACAACCGAGAGGAACAGCGCGGTCCCTGGGAGCACAACCACCTCGGTCACGAAGTAGACACTTGGCTCCTAAGGAGAGCTCAGCCCTTGCCACAACAGAGCCAGCCGCCATCTGCCTTCTCTTAGATCCCTGCACAGTCTGTACTCTCCAGGCTGGGCAGGGAGCCAGCTGTCCCTGCTCTGGAAAGGTGGCAGGCGAGGGTGCCTACCATGTGTGAGCAGAGCGCCCTGCTGGCCTCATAGGCCGGGGCTGGGGCTTGGGTCTGTGTGCACCTCCAGCCCGAGCCCAGGCTGGGCCTATGGGCACATGTCCTTGGACAGCCTGTCAGCTACTGGGATTTTCCTTTGCTGACATGATGTGTGTCATCCTTAAAACTGGTTTCTGGTTTTGTTTTTAATGTTGTGTTGCCAGGAGGGGAGGGAAAATGTAAGCTGTGGGTGTTGAGGCCTCCCACCCACAGCAGTGGGAGCTACCCGCAACAGGAACACATTTTCTGAGGTTCGACTTTAAAATACACCATCCTCATCTGAAGTAGCCGTCTTGGTACAGCCTGGGTTTCTTCAACCAAGCTCTATGTCATCCTCTTCCCTTTGAATTACTGGGACAGTTTTCCTCTTCCCTTTGAATTACTGGGGCAGTTTTCGGGAATACAAAAGATAATTTCTGCTCTTTGGGCTTTAAAGCCTTCAGCCAAAAGTTAAACTCATGTGGCCCCTTTTGTCCACAACTGTTAATTGTACATTTTTCTACTCTGCCATGTGTCCCCTGACACCCTACAAGAAAGAAAGTGATATTTTTTTCTCTCTCAAACAAATGGGATAGTTGGTAATTGGCCAAGATATTGGACCTGTCCCCCCATAAAAGAATGCCCTAATACTTTTGCACTAGGCCTGCTCAACTTTTATTCTTTAATATTCTCTTCCCCAATGTTTACCTCCTACAAGACTGGGAATCATGAACAGTTGTAGAGTATTCATATATTAACTTCTTTAATATAATAAACCTCAAGAGTAGTATTCTCTCAAGTTCCCACACTCTACAGTGTAGGAAAAGCTCAGAAGCTGAAAATCATCAAAATACTGGTGGTTAATTTGTAAAAGTTCGGCCTCCCCAGAGAAGACAGGTTGGCATCTATAGCAATCTACAGGAACACTTCAGTCATCCTTTGGGGAGGGAATTCCCCACAGATGAATCCAGTAGCACCACAAGTCTCATCATCCTCCTTGACTGGATTTGAATTGGTGGCTTCTTCCCACCGAGCACAAAAGAAACTTGAACCAGGTCTCTGGTCCTCATGTCACCTCTCTATTTTTTTTTTAATATATTTTATTGATTTTTTACAGAGAGGAAGGGAGAGAGATAGAGAGTTAGAAACATCGATGAGAGAGAAACATCGATCAGCTGCCTCCTGCACATCTCCCACTGGGGATATGCCCGCAACCCAGGTACATGCCCTTGACCGGAATCGAACCCGGGACCTTTCAGTCCGCAGGCCGACGCTCTATCCACTGAGCCAAACCGGTCTCGGCCACCTCTCTATTAATGACAGCCGCTGCAACCCCCTGCTCAGCTGCTCAAGTGCTGGGACTGGCACGGCTGGCGGAAAGTAATAGGAGATGCGTCAGGGAAGACTGTAGGTAGCAGAAGTGATAATGAGACCGAGTGTGATCCCCAGCTCCCATCAAGATTAAATGTGTAAGTGTCTTTATTCTCTAATTAGACATTTATATCATTCACTTTCCAGCCTTAGGAAACATTCACGGAGAGCACTGAGCATGCCAATTTTTTTATTGAGCTTTCACAGATTCGCAAAGCAAAATTCCCCGGTGTGTGTCGGGGGGGGGGGGGGGCGGCAGTGTTGGGGGTTAGGGAGACAGATTCAGCACGCCCTCCCAAGTCAAGTGCAGTCAGCCAGTCCTTCAGCAAGGCCCACTGTTCCAAGTGGAGACTCCGGGAAAGAAGATGTCTATAGAATGTTTGCATCTTAAATGCAAAGAATTTATCCCATATGCTACTGGCAGCCTCAGATCAGGGAAGCATTTATCTGTGGTTTCTGAATGGAACAGCTTGTCTCTTCTGGCTACTTTATAAGCATAAAGAAGAGGAAATAAGTACTCAAGTTTTGGGTAAGTTATAGGCAAATGCTTAGTGCATCGCATCTTGCGACTGTAAACATTCATGCTGTCTTCTCTCCCCCCACACACACACACCCCAAGCTTTTGGGAGATTTAGGGTTTTTCTGAGGCTATCTTTAACAAAATGTATATTTTACTCAACCTACTTCTAATATTTGCTGCCCAAGAGATGCCAGTTGCTGTAATGAGATGTAACAGTGGAGAACCAGTGATGCTGCGAAGGGGCAGAGGCCAGAAAGAGTGGAGACCTTTGTCCCAGGGCTGGTTCCACTACTCACTAACTGTTTGGCTCAAACCAACCACCTCACCTCTCTGGGCCTTGGTTTTTCTGCCATCCAAAATGGAATGAGAGACAGGGAGGGCCAACCATCAACATGCTTCTCCTATCTAATATTGGCCAGACTATCCATGCCCTCCAGCCATTCATATACACCCTATAAAACACACACACACACACACACACACACACACACACACACTTTTTTTACTTTATTGTTGACAGTATCACAGGTATATTTTTTAGAAATTTAAAAATTAAGAATAGTTTTTAAATGAAGGCGGAGGTTGTTCAATAGAGAAACTAGGGGAACTCTCAAGGGCCCCCTGAAGGTCTAGAACAGCCATGGGCAAACTACGGCCCGTGGGCCGGATCCAGCCCGTTTGAAATGAAGAAAACTAAAAAAAAAAAAAAAAAAGACCGTACCCTTTTATGTAATGATGTTTACTTTGAATTTATATTAGTTCACACAAACACTCCATCCATGCTTTTGTTCTGGCCCTCCGGTCCAGTTTAAGAACCCATTGTGGCCCTCGAGTCAAAAAGTTTGCCCACCCCTGGTCTAGAATCAATTATCTTAATAATAACCAAACCTGCTCTTCCAACAGACTTCCTCCATCTCAGTAAATAGCAACTCTATTCTTCTAATTTCTCGTGCCAAAACCTGGGAATCAACTTTGACTTTCTTCTCTCCCACCCTAACTCCCATCTACCAACAAGTCCTGTCTGCCTCACCTTAAAATATATCTCCACTCAGAAAGCCCCTCCCCTAGTCTTTTATGTATCTCCATATTCTCGTTTCCCTCACCAAGTCTATTCTCTACACAATGGCCAGAGTATCTCTTTTAGAAAGTAAGACAAATCATATGTCACTGCTAGTTCAATGCCCCAGAAGGTTTCCTTCCACCAGCTCTGACTTGATCCCCCCATCTCTCTGGCAGTTGCTACGTTCCCTGTTCTCTCTGCTGCAGCGGTGCAGCCTCTCAGCTTTTCTCCAGCTCACCAGGTGTGCAGCCACCTCATAGCCTTTGCCCAGGAAACTCTTTTACCACCACCATCACCTTCAAGGTTTGTGTCCTCACTCTCTTTAAGTCTCTCATCAAATGTGGGTAAGACTTCACCTAACCCCCATCCCACCTTTGACACTCCAAACCTCTTCACTCTGTCCTGTCTCGCTCTATCCCTTGCTCATTTATTTAGACAGTCTGATTTCTCCCCCAACCCAGCCCCATAGACTAGAAGCCCCATGAGGGCAGGGACTTAGTCTATAATGTTCCCTACTAATCTACCACATAGTAGGAGCTCAATAAACATCATGAAATGAATAAGAATACATTATTAGTAAATAGCTACTCTGGGAGCCTAGTGACTAAAATAGATACAGTAGTGAAGGAAGCCAACACAGGCCAGACCTAATAGATTTTAGTGAAAGAAAAACCTACTGAATGGATACTTTATAAATTTATCTATTTATTTAAATTAGATAATCTCAGGTAGTGATAAAGAGTAATGGAATAAGCAAGGGCTAAGGGTAGGGATGAAGAACTATCTTAAACAGGGCAGTCAGGAAAGACCTCTCAAGGGAAATACTTGGAGCTGTGATCTGAATGACAAGAAGGAGGGAGCCAGGTGTGGAAAAGCATTCCAGGCCGAGGAGATAGCAATGCAAAGGCCCTGAGGCAGGAACAAAGCTTGATGCATTGCAAGAATAGAAAACATCAATGTGGCTGGAGCATGGTATGCCAGTGAGAGCACGGGAAGAGGGGAGGACTGAGAGATAAACAGGGGTGAGACCACGGAGGGTCATAACAAAGCACTCACATTTTATTTTAAATCTAATGGAAAGCTATTGAAAGGATTTAAGGGATAGATTTAATTTACAATTTTTATCTTTACCCAAAGATATGTTTATTGATTTTAGAGAGAGAGAAGGGGGAGAGAGAGATGAGAGAGAAACTTCGATTGGTTGCCTCCTGTACATTCCCTACCCAGGAATCGAACCCACAACCTTTTGGTGTACAGGATGATACTCCAACCAACTTAGCCACCCTGGAAGGGCTAATTTACATTTTTACTTTTTTGCAAAAGTATTACATACAGTTTATCCCTCCCACTCTGCTAGATAGAAGTAGCCTGACCCTAAATCTCAGGGACACATAACAATAATTCAAACTAAATTAGAGGAAGAATCCAAATGCCTGTTATTTCTCTGTTTCCTACTGTTGTTAGTAGAGATAGCCAAATGCTTTTTGTCATTCTGCTTTAAATTCAAAATCACTATCGAGGACAGAGAGGACCATTTGTTATTGCCTGAGAAGTTCCCTTCCAAGTAATGACTACTTATGAATATGCATATCAAGTAGATGAAGTTAAACTTCTGAGTATTTTCATAGAACAACAATAATTTCTTTTTTAAAATTCCTAATGTTCTGAACATCCCTGCCTTCTTCTCGGTATTCTGACTAGGACAAACAGGTTGAAATTAAAAGAACAGATTTTAGACAAAAATGGGGCGGGGGGGCGGGGGGAGGGGGAGTGTCTACATGTCTAAACAAGTGCAGTCACAGACAGCCCAGGCAACCAGGAGGCTTCCTCCCAGGGGAAGAATTCAAGTGGGAACTGATTAGAATGTCACAGAAGAAATTCAACATCAAATAACCCTGAGGATTTTGACCATGGTTTACTTTAAATATCTATTGATCTCAGATTATAAAATAATCCTCCCAGAGAGACTATCATTTCTCTTTGAATTATCCCTGAATATAGAACTCTGTCCACCCCTAAGAGAACAATGAAGAGATCAGAGTCTCATATTCTAGTGGCAGAAGAGGACTCCCCTACCCCAATGTTTGTAGCTCCCTTGACACGTTACTCTTCTCAGGGAGAGCTTAGACATTGGTTGGGTAGATGAAGAAAAAGCCTGGGCTCTTCGACTTTTGCAAGTGGAGACAGGGCAAGTCAGCTACCAGCCCTAATAAAAGTTCTCTTTTGTGGCCCATCATCCAGTGATTTACCTCATTGGTTGTCCAAGTCGTGGGCTGGATCATAGAATCCAAAAAACCAAAACATAACATAATACTTATTGGACAGATAAAGAAAAATCAAAAAAGAAAATAAAAATGTATGATCACACACAGACATCAGTATGAGTTCTTTCAAGAATTGGATTAGCATTTCTCCCAGTCAAATAGGATTCTAAAGAATTGAGAAAGGAAACAGGCATTTCTCTTTGATCTCTTTATGCGTGGCTGTGCGGATGACTTACAGAATATTTCCCAGCCACTCAGTTGGAAATCCTCCTTCACAGAAATAACATGTTTCTTCAAAATAGAGCCGAAATCATTTGATGAGAGTGACCTTTTATAAAAAGCAAAGCCAATCCTGACGTTCCCCATTCTCTCAAATGATTGGCATTCCTTCCAAGCACCAAAATAATTTGTTCCCCCTCGCTTCTACTTAGATCCAAAGATACAGAAAAGCAATAAAATGCCACTGACAAAACAGCTGTACAACTCTCAGTGCTATGGAAGGGCAATTTTGACTCATAAAGTAGTTTTATTTTCATCTAGACCCATAAATGTACACACTATTAGGGGATGACTATAAATCTCCCAAGTTTGTTCATAAATGTTCTGAACGAAAAATATGAAGAGTGCGTTTCATGGCATAAAAGGCCTTTGCAGACGCTTTTCTGCTTCAGCTCTTTTATTCTTGACAGACACATTATGTTTAAACTCCTAAGTGCTGGCTCTGCCAAAAACCAGTCCTGAATCTTGGCAAGTTTAAAATCTGTGTGATAAGCAAATAATCACGTATTGTTATAAAGCCTAGGTTTTTAAAAATATGGTGGAATAAAAACCTCAATGATATAAAAAATAATTTGATAGAGATAAATCATTTCAGTTCACATGGTTTATTTTTTTCAGAGAGTGATTAATCCTCATGATTTTTTGCTTTGACTGTTTAATTGTTGTTTAGCTTTTTTCTTCATAATAAGAGGAGGCTATATTATTTTTTAGGTGGCAAAAAAAAAAAACAACAAACGATTTTATACATTCACCACCTGGGAAAGTAAGCAAGGTAATTAATCCAGTCAATGTAGCATCAACTGATGCAGGCCGTTCTCCTCACTGATTCCAGAACTATTCTAAACGCTGGTTGAATGAGGTCATTCTCACTGTCACTGTCCATCAAGTCCATGAGAAAATTCAAACACAGTAGCCTGGCATTCAAAGGCTTCATTCACCCTTTGAGTGCCGGGGAAGGCGATTGCGCTCCTCCTGTCTTTCGCCAAAAGTGCCGGGAGTGCTATCGGCAAAATTTTTTTCTACTAGTATTTTATAATACAATCAGCAAACAATATATGTCAAAGATGAAAACAAATGTAGTAAAGGTTTCCTTAAGTGTTTGAATATGTAACTTCATTTACTTGCGATTCATAATTTTTTTCCTAAACTGCTGTAAAATCAGCAAAAATGCCTTGGCAATTTTAGCATAGTTCCTAGGATATTGGTTGGCACTCAAAGGGTTCACCATCTGACCCCACCCAACTTTCTCACTTTATTTTTCCCTTCCCTTTCTCCACACACACAATTTACAGAGACTCCAGTCACATTAAACAATTCTCAGTTCTCCCAACATCTCTGTGTCCTCCTGCCCTGGCTCACACCACTCACTCTACCAAAACTGCACGTCTCCCTTCAGAGTTTGTTCAGATTTTATATCTTCGGGGCAGCCTGATTAACATTCTTTTATGGTTCTCATATTGGATACCACAATAATCTGTCTCTCACCAAACTCCAAGCTCTAAGGACAGAGCTAATCCTTATTCTTCTTTGTAATTTCAGTGTAATCTGCCATGTAGAGAGGCCTCAATAAATGTGTTCATGAATGAATAATTGAATGAGTGAATGAATGAGTGCGGGCTGCATGCATATGAGGGGCCAAAATAATATAGAAACAATGACCAGTCTAGAAACTGTGCTATCTACCAGCAAATTTCTTTTAATGCAACAGAAATATTAGAAACCAACCTACCAATAAGTATTTCTTATAACTGCCATATATGAATGGTAAATTTCTATCAATTATTCAAATAACAAATTGCCATGATAAACCTAAAATAATTCAGTAAACATAATCCCTGTTTTTTCAAGGCTTTTCAGAATACTATCTTATCACTTATCCTCTGAAAATAAATCTTTAAAAATTATAGTGAATGTCCACTTTCAGCCCATAAGTTTTCCCTGGCAAATTATTAAAATTTATGTCTTACTGGAATTCTGCAGAAGGTAATAGAAAGTAAACCAAAGTCTGAACTAGAGAGCCTGTGCCTGTCAACTTCCTCTTTTGTCTCTTCCTCCAGAAGTAAATGCTTTACCTCAGACCTGAAGGATGAAAGAAAGTTGGAGGAGGAGCTGGGGCAGAAGCATGTTAAGAAGAGCAGAATGAAGACCTTAAGGTTAGAAATGAGCTTGGTGTGCTTTAGGCCCAGAGGGAAAGCAGTGTGAGTAGAGTAGAGTAAGAAAGAATCCAACAGCCTGAAATAACCAAATCACAGTTCTAAGAGTCTCAGAAAACACCAAGCAGGATAAATGTCAAGAAAACAACACTAAGCTTTAGAAAAACCAAAGATTTTTGTTTTAATCTTGAAAGAAGCTAGAAGATAAAAACACCTTACCTATAGAGGAGCAAAGATAATAATCACATCCAAATTCTCTTCAATGTCTCTGCAAGCAAGAAGTGAATGAAACACATAAGGTGTTGAGAGAGGGAAAAAAAAACAAAACAACTTAGACTTCTGTATCCAGAGAAATTATCCTCCAAAAGTTAAGGAGAAATAAGATTATTTTCTGACCAATGAAGATGTTGTTACAGCAGACCAAATTGACCAAGACAAGAGGTTAACATCCAGATATATAAAGAACTCATGCAACTCAAAAAATATTTTTAGTAAACAAAGGACTTAAACATTTCTCCAAAGAAAATGTACAAATGGCCAATGAAAAGATGCTTAACCTCAGAAATCATTGGTAAATGCAAATCAAAACTACAATGAGATATCAACTCATACCCATTATAATGACTACTATAAAAAAAAACACACAGCAAATAACATGTGTTGGTGAGAATGTGAGAAAATTGCAACTCTTGTGCATTATAATGGTGCAGTTCCTATGGAAAATACTATGGCACTTCCTCAAAATTAAATATAGAATTTCTAAATAGTTCTGCAAGTCCACGTTTGTTTTTATCCCCAAAAGAACTGATATCAGGGATTAGAAGTGATATTTGAACACCCATTTCATAGTTTCCAAAGAGTGGAAGCAACCCAAGAGTCCATCAAGAGATATATAGGTAAGAAAATTTGATGTGTACATACAATGGAATATCATTCAGCCTTAAAAGAGGGGGAATGGATTCTGACACATGGCTACAACATGGATGAAACTTGAAGACATACTACATGAAATGAGACAGACACAAAATGCAAAATACTGTGTGAGCCCACTTACATGGGGTACTTAGAATAGTCAGACTCAAGAAACAGTAATTAGAATGGTGGTTGCCTTGGCTAGAGGGAGAGAAGAGTGGAGAGTTATTGTTTAACTAGAGGCCCAATGCACGAAATTCGTGCATGGGTAGGGTCCCTAGCGGCTGCCGGCCAGGGCCTTCCTTCGTTCTGCACCGGCCCCTTGTGGTCAGCGCACATCATAGCAAGCGATCGAATGCCCTGTTGGTCAAACTCCCAAGGGGGACACTTTGCATATTAGGCTTTTATATATATAGATAAGTACAGAGTTTAAATTCTGAAAGATGAAAAGAGTCTGTGGATGAATATGGTAGTGGTAGCCACAATATGAAAGCATATATGCCACACAAGAATACACTTAAAAATTATTAAATGGTAAGTTTTATATTACTCTTTCACCACAGTAAAAAAATGTAAAAATATGTGAAGTAAATGTATAAAGACAGACATTTTATACATAATTTAAATTGTGTAGAATTAAAAAATTAAAATCTTGAGAAAAATACAGAAAATATTAACAGAATTTTTTGAGTAGAATTATGGTTACTTATTAAACATTTTATTTATGTACTTCCTAAATGGCTTCTAGTAAGTGTGTATTACTTTTATATTAAAACTAGGGGCCCGGTGCACAAAATTCGTGCACTGGGTGTGTGTGTGGGGGGGGGAGTGTCCCTCAGCCCAGCCTGCCCCCTCTCACATACTGGGAGCCCTCAGGCGTTGACCCCCATCACCCTCCAATCGTAGGATCGGCCCCTTGCCCAGGCCTGATGCCTCTGACAGAGGTGTCAGGCCTGGGCAGGGGACCCTCATTTCCCCCCATCACTGGTTCTGCCCCCAGCCCAGGCCTGATGCCTCTGGCCCAGGCATCAGGCCTGGGCAGGGGACCCCCAGACCCCTCTGATTGCTGGCTCTGCCCCTTGCCCAGGCCTGATGCCTCAGCCAGAGGCGTAGACCCCCATCACCCTCTGATCACCTGATCGGCCCCTTGCCCAGGCCTGACGCCTCCGCCAGAGGTGTCAGGCTTGGACAGGGGACCCCCATCACCCCCCGATCACTGGCTCTGGCCCCCGCCCAGGCCTGAGGCCTCTGGCCCAGGAATCATGCCTGGGCAGGGGACCCCCATCTCACTCTGATCGCTTACTCCACCACCCGCCCAAGCCTGACGCCTCTAACCCAGGCTTCAGGCCTGGGCAAGGGGACCATCATATCCCCCCAATCCCCAGCTCAGCCCCCCACCCAGGCCTGATGCCTCGGCCAGAGGAGTTGACCCTCATCACCCTCCGATCACCAATCACCGGATCAGCCCCTTGACCAGGCCTGAGGCCTCCGGCAGAGGTGTCAGGCCTGGGCAGGGGACCCCAGCTCCCCGCGGTAGCAGGCTCCGCCCCTGCCCAGGCCTGACGCCTCTGGCTGAGGCGTCCGGCTCAGGCAGCGGGGACCCGCAGCTGCAGCGGCCCCGCGATCGTGGGCTCTGCTTTAGGCCCAGGCAAGGGACCCCTAGCTCCCGGGACTGCCAGCTTCTACCGTGTCCAGCTCCCATCGCTGGCTCCACCCCTACTTCCTGCTATCACTGGCCAGGGCGGCAAAGGCGCCTGATTCCCCAGGGCCGCCTTTGCCCTGCCCCCCAGCTCTTAGCTCCCCCCTGGGTTTCCGATCACTGTCAGTGGCAGGGGGCTTCTTCCTGCTTTCCCTTTCGCCTCCCTGCATTGTGCCTACATATGCAAATTAACCTCCATCTTGTTGGCAGTTAACTGCCAATCTTAGTTGGCAGTTAACTTCCAATCATAGTTGGCAGTTAATTTGCATATAGCCCTGATTAGCCAATGAAAAGGGTATCGTCGTACGCCAATTACCATTTTCCTCTTTTATTAGTGTAGATAAACTAAGGAAAATTATGTAATTTAGGGAGTATACACAGCAAAAAACATAACCAGTATAAGACAAAAACTAAGGAATTAGTAATGTTCACAGAGAGCTAAAGGTCAGTGAGGGGAAAATTGTGGAAATTAACTTGAAATTGACACAGTAACTACAAGTCAGTTTATGAGTTTGAGCTGCACACATATAAGCAGAAACAATATTCTGGTATTAACAAAAATACCAGATCTATTAAGATCAGGACAGAATCGCCAGCATCACTTGGGTTGTTGCAGATAAAAACACTCAAGACAGACAGACACACACACACACACACACAAAAGGAACATTTGTTCTTAAAAGGTCCTGTATATTTACCACCAGGGTGTTTCTAAGAATTCATTAAAGTTGACAGGAGTAGAACTATTAATAGTCAGCCTAGAACCCCCAGCAGTGAGTCAGCAGGGCCTTTATTTATTGTAAAATATAAGAAAATCAACAAGAGAAAAATGATTCCACAAAGAAAAAGAGAGCCAGAGCTGAACAATAGGCAGGTGAGTTATGAGACTGAGAGGCAATCATCTCAAGGTATGTAAGAACTACACCATTTGAAACTGGGCCAGGAAAACAAATCAAATTACTTTTTAATATTTGCAAAGTAATTTTTCAACAGTTGGAGCAATAACAAATTCGATATTCCCCTCTCTAGTTATAAATTCTAATTCTTGTATCACGCAGGAGAAATGGCTGGCTGACTCTTCTTTATACAACACTTCATCCTCAGACACCCTAGCTTAGAACATGGCTCTGGCAAACTGTTAAGAAGACATGGTGGGGTGGGGAGAAGAGACAAAGAAGCATTTCCATATTTCTAACATTCTAACCATAGTATCTAGCAAAATCTTAAATATGCTCAATCTTTGACCCAGAAATTCTACTTCTAGGAACACATCCTAAAGAAATTCTTGAACATCACATCCAAAGTAAGTGGATGTGATGTTCATGGCAATATTTTTAGTTAAAGGCAATATCTGATCAACCTGAATGTCCATCAATTTGAGAATGATCAAATTATGAAATGTTCAAACTAGGAATACTATACTATCATTAAATAGCATCAATTATATTTGTATATTCTGACATGAAAGGATGTTTATGGTATGTTCCTAAATTTTAAAAATCCAAAATATTAATAGTATATACAATGTAATTGCATGTGTTTTGGTGTGTGGTTTTTTTTTTAGTTTTTTAAATATATTTTTATTGATTTCTGAGAGGAAGGCAGAGGGAGAGAGAGATAGAAACATCAATGATGAGAGAGAATCATTGATTGGCTGCCTCCTGCACACTTTCTACTAGGGATCAGCCCACAACTTAGGCATTCACCCTGACCAGCAATCAAACCATGACCACCCATTTCATAGATCAATATTCAACCACTGAGCCACACCAGCCTGGTATATCATGTGTTTTTAAAAAGTCTATGCAGTCATATCCCACATAACAACATTTCAGTCAATGACAGATTGCATATACAACTGCAGTCCCCAAAGGTTATAATGGAGCTAAAAAACTCAAATCATGTAGGTACAGAAAACAGATTAGTGGTTGATTGCGGGGTGGGGTTGAAGGATGGGTGAAGTGAGTCAACTTTATGGTGATGAATAGTAACTAGACTTATGGCAGTGATCACTTTAAAGTGTATACAGATGTCAAATTACAATGTTGTATATCTGAAACTTATTGCTATGCCCAGATTTCAAGATTCCCAAGAGACCACGCGAGGGAGCCAGCCGTGTCTGATGCAAAAGCAAAGAGTCCTTTATTTCGAACTAGTTCGGCTCCCCGACCACACTCACCGATGCAACGGTAAGCCCAGTGGCAGAGAGAGGCCTAGCCCGATGGAACGAGGAGTTTTGTAGGAGGGTGGAGTAAGGGCAGGAGAGGGGACTGTGGGCCCCGCCGATTGGCCAGGCACAAGTCGGTGTCTCGTTACACAGGATGTGGTCATATTGATGGCGTGCACTTCCCTTGATTATCATTGGTTAGTCCAGAGAAATCCTGGGTGTGGCTAGCAGAGGCTTGGGCTTCCGGGAAGAAGCCTTGCCGAGCACATGGTTCTGCCCAAAAATGGAGGACCCAGGGTAAGATGGAGGGCGTAGTCCTCGCCCTTTCACTTATATAATAAAAGAATTTTTTTAAAAGAAACTTATTTTGAATTATCCCCATTATTAAGTTAAATCAATTAACAAAACCATCTATATATATAAAAAGCTAATATGCTAAGTGTCCAACCATCTGACCAGTCACTATGATGCACACTGACCAACAGGGGGCAAACGCTCAACACAGGAGCTGCCATGATATGCACTGGCCATTTTTAGAGAAACGGCACTGTGGACCTGGTGTCCACAAAGCAACACTTAGCTTCCCCCAAGTGGAGCAAAGACCCCGCCACCACCCCAGAGCAACACTCCACCAAATCGCAGCTGACACTGCTGAGACCCCATGGCACAAAATGCAGCCCCCAGTCCAGCCCAGCCCAAACACAGTCACTGTGAGTACCAGATAATGAGGTCACATAGCAACTCCCAGCTTCCTCTGCCTAGTGACTAGCCTCTTTGCAGTTTCTTCAGCCCAGGAACATGACTTGCTTTACAGCCAGGTGCAAACATTGTACATTTTAACCAAATGTCTGTGAAGCGTTTTCCTGTGCCTCATCTCATTTGGTCCTCACAGAAGTCCTGGAGTAGGTAGATAGGAGACTCAGTGGAATCCTATTTTCTTTTCATTATCAGGAAAACAGATTTAGAAAGCTTAGAAACTTGACCTGACTGAAAAGAAGTAAGGAATGGTGGACCTTGAAAATGACTTCAGGTTTTCTCACTGTGCAGAATATAGTCAAACACTGCTGCAGTTAAATATTTTACCCTTTGTTCTTCCTACATGATCTACAATAATAATATGCTTTGTGTTAATATTTACTGCTGTGTTGCTGACAATTACCTGAAAGAGAAGTTGGGGTGCTTCAACTGGGCTGGAAGAAGTTTACCTAAATCAGAAAGCAGTTCTAATTAAGCAAGTTTAATATATATGGCTAAGTTGACTCATGCATGCATGATACATATAAAGCTCTCGCTGTTGCCAATCGTACACATATGTTTCGATCTGTCATTGTCTATCATGAATTTGGTTGACACTTCTATTATAGAGAAAGGAAAAATAGCAATATTAAAATATTTCTTCTAGTTAATTTCCTTTCAATGTGCAGGTATTCATGCACTGGGCCACTAGTTATAAATAAAAGCATATCCATATTCAAATAAGCATAGCCCATAAAAATATTCTTGGGTACTATTTACAAATCTAGAAATAAAGTAGAAGGGGTTACATTTCATTAATGCAAAGGAATTACACTCAAAGGAATAGGAGTGCCAGACGCTGAGTGGGAGGCTGGAGGGAAGGAGAGCAGATCAGAACGCATCTGTCTTTCAGGACTTAAGCTGCTGTTTTGTTTGGTTTTGAGTTTTGGGGGTTTCTGATTTGGCATAATAGAACATGTCACATTTTTCCCAAGTTCTTACTCTTTACCTAGAGTAGAAATTCTCCTGGTGCACGTGGGAGGGATACTCCTAAGGGCGGTGGTGTATGCTAGAATGATGAGATGTAGAAAACGTGTAGCTTGAAAAAGCATATGCTACACCTTGAGCAGAAAAGATGGGGGCAGAACTGTAAGGAATGACTCATAATTTGAGGTGTATTTCATCTAAAGTGAAGCAAAAAAAAGTACAGGAACTCTGCTGTTGGTGGTTAAGATTGCCTCGTCGAGATGTTTAATAAGAAGACATTGGAAAGGTGCCATCCCCAAGCGAGGAGTTAGTCCCTTGGGATCACCTAGGCGAGAACTGCCTCTGGGCACAATTGTAAAGTATGGCTTTTGTACAATCCAATTTCTTCTAATGGGGGGTCATTTCAGCCCACTGGGAGTCTTTTCTCTTAATGCTCTGGTTTCTGGAGGCCCAGTGCTCCTCTGTTGCACCCCTAATGCCCAGACTCTTCATCACATCCCAGAAGCACGCTGTCTTCCAAGACAGTGCCATGCATATTGCATCAGTCTCCTTCTCCATCACTGTGAAGCTCCCCCTTCCCAATGACTCTCCTTCCTGGGTGCTCCATGAGATGATAAGTAATTCACAGTAAATGTAAATGACTGATGATCTCTTATGCATCTGCTCAGTAATCATTTTGTTTAGACCTATGTATTCTATGTGTAACTAAGCTGAAGATAGAGTGCTATTCTAAGATTGGTTGATTTGAAATAGGATACTTGACAAAGATGAGTACCTAGGTAAGTGAATTCTTGAGCTGATATATATTGAAATGGGATATAAAATTATAAGATGCAGTTATAGTAATAATATTTAGTGGTACAAAAAAGATAAAGGAGCCCTGGCTGGATGGCTCAGTTGGTTGGAGCATCATCCTGTGCACCAAAAGGTTGCAGGTTCAATTCCAGATCAAGGCACATACCTAGGTTGTGGATTGGATCCCCGGTGTGGGTGTGTCCTGGAGGCAACTGATCGATGTTTCTCTCTCACATGGATCTCTTTCTCTCTCTCTTTCTCACATGGATCTCTCTCACTCTCGCTCTCTCTCAAATCAATAAAAACATATCCTTGGGTCAGGATTTCAAAAAATAATAATAAAGGACACAGGAGAAAGATATAAAGAGGTTTCCTAAGCAAAAGAAGCAAAGATGATCATCTGCTACAGAGCTATGTTCTGTAGCCCAAAAAATGAGACCAATATTGATTTCCAGAATATTTATAACCAACAATCAAGCCATGTAGCTATTTGTGCCAGCATCCGTGCACCTAACAGTTCACAAATTAGTGTAGTATAATGGTTATTGTATCAAACTCTCTGGCTTGTCTCTTGCTAGCTGTATGTCCTTGAACATTTCTTTATCCTCATTCTGCCATAGCTTCTTAACCATCAAGAGCAACTTTCTTCAGCTTTTTTTGATCCTCTGTACACAGGCTGCTCTTTAGATGAAATACACCTATGAGTCATTCCCTGCAGTCCTTTTCTAGTCAAGGTATATCATATGCTTTTCCAAGCAACATGTTCTTTGCATCCCATCATTTTCTAGCATATACCACTGTCCATCGTTTCAATTCATCTGTAAACTCTGAGTTAACAATATTTACCACAAATGTTTTTCATGATAACTAAGTGCACTGGTGAAGGTAAAGAACTAAGTAATGTATCTAGCATACAGTAAGCACTCAATAACTATTATCCATTGTTATTGCCAATATTGAAAAATAAGTTATATCTTTACATCTTTGCTCTTTCTCAATTCAATTTTATTGTCTTAATTTGCACTTGCCTTGCAAGTGTACTTTAATTTTTTCACATTATTAGCCATTTGTTATTTTTATATTGGAAATTATTTATTTTCTTTGTCCATTTTTCCCATTTGCTTTTTTTTAAATTGATTTGTTGATATTTTCCCAAGCTTAATATCTGGCTCTTAATATTTTTTAACATTATTTTTAAAGTATAGCCTCATAAAAAATAATACAAACAATATATTTCTCAGACATAAAACCTATTTGAAGTATTGTCTCCAAACACCAAGATCTTAAGGTCATTTTAAGAATGAAGAAACTGTGCTGAAACCAGTTTGGCTCAGTGGATAGAGCGTCGGCCTGTGGACTCAAGGGTCCCGGGTTCGATTCCGGTCAAGGGCATGTACCTGGGCTGCAGGCACATCCCCAGTAGGAGATGTGCAGGAGGCAGCTGATCGATGTTTCTCTCTCATCGATGTTTCTAACTCTCTATCTCTCTCCCTTCCTCTCTGTAAAAAATCAATAAAATATATTTTTTTAAAAAAAGAATGAAGAAACTGAAGACTAAGGTCTTATAGCTACAAAATAAAATCTGAAAAATTATATGTATATACAGATACAAAAGTAGGTTTACGGTTGTAAGTACACAAAACACAGGGTTCATTCTTGTATTATTATGTATTAATTATTGTGTTATTTTCCATATGAACAACTGTAAACCTACTTTTGCATATATATATATATATATATATATATATATATATATATATATATATGTATATATGTATATATATATACACACATATGAGGCCCAGTGCACGAATTCATGTAGAAGTGGGGTCCCTTGGCCTGGCCTGCGAGATCAGGCTGAAACTGGCTCTCTGACATCCCCTGAGGGGTCCCAGATTGCAAGAGAGCACAGGCAAGGCCGAGGGACCCCACTGGTGCAGGATTGGAGCTGGGGAGGGACACAGGAGGTTGGCCAGTTGGGGAGGAACCAAGGGAGGGCTCCAGGGCGTGTCCGGCTCATCTCACTCAGTCCCCATTGGCCCCAATTGGCAGGACCCCAGCAGCAAGCTATCCTACCATTCGGAGCATCTGCCCCCTGGTGGTCAGTGCACATCATAGTGACTGATCAACCGATCAACTGTCTGCCCCCTGGTGGTCAGTGCACATCATAGCGAGTGGTTGAGCGGCCTTAGCATATCATTAGCATATTACACTTTGATTGGTTGAACAGATGACCAGATGACCAGCCACTTAGCATATTAGGCTTTTATTATATAGGATATATATTTTTTATGGGGTTTTGTTAGGAAACACTTCCAAGTCCTTTTTATAAACAAGGGCTTGGGAGTATTTCACAAGTATGGCATGTTGTAGAAATGTATAACATCACACACTGTTCTTTCCTACCCTGCTCGGTACTGCTGGGTCATCAACAAGACTGCTCTCCCCGTGAAATGCAACAAGGCTGTCTATTTCAAAGTAAGTACACTCATCCAAGGTGCCTGGAACACAGAGAGCACCAGGACAGGCCATTACAGCCTCTCCCTGGTAGTTTCAAGAGCAAGAGCACAGAAATTTGCATGCTCTATAAATAACAGAGAGAAGCAACTCTGTTTGTTTCATAAGAGCTCTTTCTTCCCTTATTTTTTTTAATTAAAAAAGAAAGGCTGAACTTCACTTAAACAATCCTAGATAGGACTTCCTCTTGAATGGATAAATATCAATTAAGCTGATATACCCATGAAGCTGTCTCAAATAGGGTTTTGAAGCATCTAGTTAATTGTCCATAAAACCCTTGTTATTACTTTTACTGTTTCTCAATAAAATGTAGTGTTTCAACATCACACACACAAGAGCAAGGGCCAGACAGTCAATTATCTCCAACCTCTAGTATCCACTGTCAGCATAAAGATACTTAAATGTCTTCTATACTTCTTTATAGCTTTACTCAATAACAGTCATTGCTGTTCAAATAGTTGATGATTGCCTACGACATGCTGGGTCTGGAAATATACAATAAACATGGTAGTTCTTATCTCTACCAATCATGAAATTTAGATACCAGTGAGGGAGACAATGACAACAGAGTAAGAGATGTTAGGAAAGTCTAACCAGCTTCCGGGAGAAGTGACCTCCAAACTCAGATCTTAAGAATAGGTAGAAGCTAAGTGAGCAAAGGGAGGAATAAATTCTAGTTCAGGAAAATGCAACTGCCAAGTTGAGAAAAAAATAACATAAGGCTTTGTCAATTATATCCCAATAAAAGTATATCCCAGGGGAGGAGGGGCCCCAGTGTTTACAGTCCCACTGGAAAGACACACAAACTATTACATTACATCGATAGGTAAATTGCTCACCAATCATAAGCCGCTATGTAAAGCCCTTCAAGAAAACTAAGGTTTTTTGTGAATGGCATATATTTCATATATTGTTAAATACATATAATAATTACTGATATTTGGTGAAGTTAAACCATAAAGTTGGAATCAGATCACCTGAATTAAAATTCCTGCTCCACACGTGAAGGAAAATTCCTTGTTGCTTCCCTTGCCTCCCCCCACGGGTATGAAAGGGTTTCAATGGGCACTGCAGCGGGGCCTTCAGATACTGGAGTAATACACTGAACACGTGTGCTTCCCGGGCTTCAAGGATCCTACTTACAGTTTTGTAGTAAAAGTAGATAAGAAATTCAGGTATTTTGAATTTATTTAGCTTCTCACTAATCATGAGGCAAACAAGATGGAGCAAGGAGAATGAAAAAATTAAAATAACAAAGCTTAGAGGGACGAAAAGGGCTGTAGCACTGGTGTAGCAAGAGGTAAGTAAGAATTATATCAAAGGGTTCAGGAAAGAGATCTGAGCTTTACATGCTCATTGAAGGTGCAAGGATAGATTGAGATTTGCTAAAACAAATATATATGATAAGAAGAGACAAGGGCCTATGACAGTATCTAAAGAGTACAGATTTTAAGTAATGGGCAAAGGAAAATATATCCACAAAGAATCCTGAGAAGAAAGAAGGAAAGAGAAGAAAGAAAAACTAGAAGAGTGTGGTACACAAAATCCAAGAAAAAAATGGAGAGTTATTGTTTAACTAGAGGCCCGGTGCATGAAAATTCATATACTTGGGGGAGGGGGGTGGTCCCCTCAGCCTGGCCTGCAGCTTCTCGCAGTCTGGGACACCTTGGGGGAATGTCTACCAGGGGATCAGGCCTAAGCTGGCAGTCAGACATCCCTCTGGCAGCCTGGGAGCCCTCGGGGATGCCCAACTGCTGCTTAGGCCTGCTCCCCATACACAGGTCTAAGCAGCAGTTGGACAGCCTTAGCGCTGTGCTTGCAGCTGTCAGCCTGGCTTGTGGCTAAGCAGAGCTCCCCTTATAGGAGTGCACTGACCACCAGGGGGCAGCTCCTAGGTTGAGCATCTGCCCCCTGGTGGTCAGTGCACGTCATAGCAACCGGTCATTCCTAATCGTTCCACCATTAGGATCAATTTGCATATTACCCTTTTATTATATAGGATAGCTACAGAGTCTCTAGTGTGATGGAAAATTTTTAAAGAGACACTGGTAATGTTTGAACAATATTGTGCGTATAATTTATGCCATGGAATTATACACTTAAAAATGGTAAAGCTCTATCAGTGGATAGAGTGTCAGCCTGTGTACTGAAGGGTCCCGGGTTCGATTCCAATCAAGGGCATATGCCAGGGTTGTGGGTTTGATCTCCAGCAGGGGCATGCAGGAGGCAGCCAATCAATGATTCTCACTCATCATTGAGGTTTCTATCTTTCCATCTTCCTTCCTCTCTGAAACCAATAAAAAAAAAAATTGTAATGGTTAAAATGGCAAATTACTTACTATATATATTTTGCTACAACAAAAAAAAAATGAGGACAAGAATATTCCAGGAGGAAGGTGTGTTCAAGTGCTGTTTATTCTTAAAAGTTCTAAAAAGATAAGGGAAAAAAGTACACATTTTAATACACTAATGAGGGCGCCATTAGTAGTGTCGGTACATGCTTCAGAGGAGAGAGGAAGGACGGAGTCAGGATGCAGTGGGAGAGGAATAAACAGAGATGTGAGGTCAGCAAACAGGCAAATCTTTAAAGAGCTTTGCCTAGGAAGAGGAGAAGAGAGCAGGGTGGCAACAAAAGGGGACCCTGCCACTGAAAGACTTTTATTTGCTTTTTAAGATGGAAACAGTTGAGCATGTCCTTTACTACAATGTATTATTAGATAATGTTTTTGCCTCTCTGAATAGATTTGAGCAGAAAGGGTGGAGAAAAAAATCCTTAGCAGGAAAATTATCAATTCCAAAATCTCAAAGAGTTAAAAGTTAGCTATTTATCACCTGCCTTTATTCCAGGTAAATGGTTGTCTCTTCCATCCCTAAAGAATCCCCAAGTAAGATTCATCAGCCCTCCCTATTAGTCCATTCCATGGTTTAATCATCCATAAAGACAAGAAGACCCTTCTTTATCAAACAGAACTCTCTAGATGCAATTTCATTCCATTTTCTCTTGCTCTGGCCTGCACAGTGGGATATTAAGGGCATTTGCTAAATGACACCTCAGTCATTGATTCTTCAGATTAAATAAACCCAGCAAGTGAACTCATACTACCTCTAACCTATTTTTCAACTCTCCTTCCAGGCTTCCTTCAATTTCTCAACATTGCTCTTATTGATCAATATCTGTCTTTTTATTTCTACTTGCTCTCCTCTTTTCTTTGAAGCATGTGTGAAAGTCAGTGTTTGATTCTGTTTCTAATCAATCAATCTTTAAAGAGTTGTTGAGAGAAGCTTCCTAACCAATTCCTTGCTTATGTAAACTGTTCTGGGGAAAATTTAAATTTTGGTTCTCATTGAATCTCTTTCCTTGGCAAATTCTGCAGCGTCCGTCTCTTTCTCATGCTCCAACCTCACAACCCATTATGAATTCACTCATTTTTTCAGAAAATATTTATTGAACCTGTCCTATGTGACAGGCACTGATTTTACAAGAGAAAGCAAAATTGACATAAATCCTGCCTTACAGTCCAGTGAAGGGGTTGAGCATGAACCAAATAATCACACAAATACATTTAAAGTTGTAAGTGGGATGAAACAGAGTTGAGGTGGTAGGAGAACTGAAAATAAATGAATTTGACCTAGTTATTGAAATAAAAAAGGTTTCCCTGAGGAGGCTGTAATTGAGCTGAGACCTGGAGTAGGAGTAGGAAGTAACTGAGATAAAGAGTGCATAAAAGAGAGAAGAGATTTGAAAAGAGAGGAATTGGCATGTGAAAAAGATCCTATGATCAGACAGACTATGAGGCACAAAAGGGGTTGAGAGAGGCCAGTGAGTGCAATAGGGGAGACTGGGGAAGAGCACTGTATTAAAAGAAGCTGGGGGTGTAGGAGGGTCTTGTTAAGGATTCTGTCCTTTGTCACAAGCACTCTGGTTGCAATGTTCAGTGCCTAAAACATCACAGAACCCTGATCAGGAGGCAACTGCAGCGCTCTGGGACCAAGGTAATGTTACTTGAGACTAGGATGGATCCAAGAGGTAAAATAATAGCAAGTAAAATCGACAAGACTTGATGACGGATTAGATATGGTGGTGAGTGGGGTGGGGGGTGATTCCTGGTTTCCATCTTGATCAGCTGGGTGGAGGATGATGCTGTTCACTGAGATAAGAGGTAGTGGGAGTGTCTGGTAAAGATGACTGGGGTTGGTGCAGCCCGAGTTCTGAATGTGTTTGAAGTGCCTTTGCAACAACAAGGAGATGTTAGTGAGCAAATGGAGAGGAGAGGTATGATATGCATCCCTAAGGAGGCACACATGTCATGTTAGGGCATGCACAAATTTTATTTTAATAACTATATGTTTAATTTAATGTCACAACAAATGATTTTAGAACTGTTAAGTAGAATTCTGTGAGTCCACTTAAAATTCATTTTTTAAAGTAAGTTAGAAGGTCAATTCCAAAATGGCAGTGGAGTAAGTGGAAGCTGCAGTGATACTCTCCCAGGACCAAACTGGAATTACAACTAAAATACAGAAAAACCATCCTGAATTATCAACTGAAGACTAACTGGAGAGAACCCTGATAACCATTTCATCAGAGAGATGCAAATTAAAACAATAATGAGGTGTCACTTCACACCTGTCAGAATGGTTACCAGAAAAAAAATCAACAAATGACAAGTGCTGGCAAGGATGTGGAGAAAAGGGAACCTAGTGCACTGCTGGTGGGAATGCAGACTAGAGTAGCCACTATAAAAAACAGTATGGAGTTTCCTCAAAAAATTAAATATGGAACTGCCATTTGACCCAGTGATCCCACTTCTAGGAATATATCCTAAGAAGCCGGGAATACCAATCAGAAAGAATGTATGCACCCCCATGTTCATAGCAGTGCAACTTACAATAGCTAAGATGTGGAAACAGCCCAGTGCCCATCAGTAGATGAGTAAATAAAGAAGCTGTGGTACATTTACACCATGGAATACTATGCAGCAGTAAAGAAGAAGAAGAAGAAGAAGAAGAAGAAGAAGAAGAAGAAGAAGAAGAAGAAGAAGGAGGAGGAGGAGGAGGAGGAGGAGGAGGAGGAGGAGGAGGAGGAGGAGGAGGAGGAGGAGGAGGAGGAGGAGGAGGAGGAGGAGGAGGAGGAGGAGGAGGTCCCCTACCCTGAGACAGCATGGAGGGTCCTGTAGAGTATTATGCTAAGTAAAATAAGCCAGTCAGAGAAAGACAACTGTCACATGATCTCACTCATATGTGGAATCTAATGAAGAAAATAAACTGATGAACAAAATAGATCCAGAGACACAGAAGCATGAACAGACTGTCGAATCTGAGGGGAGGTAGGGGTGGATGGAAGAATGGGAAGAGATCAACCACAGAGCTCATAAGCATAACCCATGGACACAGACAATAGGGTGGTGAAGGCCTGGGGTGAGGGGCATAAGGAGAGTTGCTAGAGGAGGTCAATGTGGACATTACACATTCTGTGTCAAGACCAAATACTACACACTGTATCAACAGTAGATGAAATGATGACAGAAAGCAATTTCCAGAAACCATGCGAGACAAGCTGAGCAGGACCCAACAGAGAAGGACACTCCTTAGACCAGACTAACTTCCCTGAACCACACTCAGTAGGTTAAATAAATCCCCCCTGTGCCATGATGCTTCATGGCAAGAAAGAAAAGAGAAGGGGAGGAAGAAAGGCTCAGAAAGGCTGACCAGGTAGGTACTAACTATAAAAGAGACTAAGTTTATCTACAAGAGGCAATTTGAGCTGAAAGAAATAGCAACCTTTAAACGGCAAATTTAATTCCCATCTTCTACTCTTGTTGGTAGAAAAAAGGTGTTGCAGCCGAAAGCGGTTTGGCTCAGTGGATAGAGCGTCGGCCTGCGGACTGAGAGGTCCCAGGTTCGATTCCGGTCAGGAGCATGTACCTGGGTTGCGGGCATATCCCCAGTAGGAGATGTGCAGGAGGCAGCTGATCGATGATTCTCTCTCATCGATGTTTCTAACTCTCTATCTCTCTCCCTTCCTCTCTGTAAAAAAATCAATAAAATATTTTTTTTTTAAAAAAAGGTGTTGCAGATTAGACTCATTTTAGAATTTAAAGAACGTTCTTTTCTGTTGTTTGTTTGTCTGGGTTGGTGCTACTACATCTGTTCTTGCTTTCTGATATTTCCCAGCAACCAGTCAAATGCCAATGTTTAGTAGGTGCTAGAGAGATATTTAATTGATGAATGAATGAATAGAATGCCCTTTTCTCATTTATCAGAACTCACTTCATACATCATCCTCTCTGGAAAGCCGTTCTGATGCTCTCTCATCTGCTCTCTTGGCTAATCCCCATCCATCTGCATATCATGGCATCCTGTGCATACCTTGAGCATTATTTGTGTCTCCCTGTCCAGTAGTTGTGCTCTTGCCTCTAGAGTCTAGACTGTGAAATTCTTGGCTCATTTGTCTTTGTCTCCCCTAGATGTCATAAAAGCATATCTTGTTGAATTAATTCATTAAACTGTGAATTGTGTGCTTGAAGCAAAGGCTTAAGAGATGAACAAGCATGGCCAAAACAAGGGAGAAGGAAGAGCTGAGCAGTGGCCATGACTGAAGATGGGGCTATTCAGGCTAACCAATAGACTCATCTTAGCCCTGAGGAGGGACCAGCTTCAGAGCATCCTAAAGGCCTTTGGCAAGCTCTGGAGCAAGGGGAGCTTGGCAGGATCTGACTGTCGATACACACATTGTACTAGAAAGTATAGCAAAGGGACCAAACAAAGGTAGTCCCAGAACTCAGGAAACTAAAGTGCCTTTCAAAACTGGATGATTTCTACACACACACATATATACAAAAGGGCAAGATGAGCTCACAAAAGAATTGGCATTCTCCAGCCACCTCCCACCTGGCAGCCTTCCGACCTCCTTGGCAAGGGTGGAGCCAACAGACACTGCTCTGAACGGAGATTGTGTCAAAAGGCTGACTTTTCTTATATATTTCTTGCATTTTACTTATTATTTTAAAATCCTGACATGTATTATTAATTGGTTTCATCCAGTTGGAGATCCACATGAGTAAGCTCTTATTCAAGCCAACTTGAATTAATTTGGCAAGTATTACTAAACCAAGCATGTGCTGAGCAAAATCTAAATATCTCAACCAAGATGATAAGCAGCCATGGTTCCTTAGCTGTAAAGACATGCGGCTAAGATTTCATTTGGGGATGGGGGAACTCTCAATAAAGCCATATCTGGGTTTCTACTGCTGTTTGAATATTGATGTATTTTGGATTGTGACATTTTTTAAGACTGATGCTGTCATATTTTTCAAGATGGGCAATTCCCAAAACTTTTTAACTTCCTCATAAAAGTAATACTGCCTTTGTTGTACCCCAACCTGCTGCCTTCCTGAGTTCCCTTCTGCTGCAATTCATTCTCTCTGATATCTTGAAAATAACACATACAATTTATATAATTAGCACTCAGTGTTCTGGACACAGCATATGATCTTGAGTTTTCCTTAAGACTTCCTGAACTCTCCCTTACTCGTTCTTGGTTTGCACCAGATTTTACAGTCTCGGCATCTGCACTGTGGGGACGGCAAGAGTGTACATATTTGCTATGGAAAGCTCCTCCTACAGATGTCCTCTGAGAATCCACTAAACAGGAGCTCGTGTTCTCTCAGAAAACCATCTCAGATGCCAGGGGGCACTGTGAAGCATTTGTCACTGCCTCCCAAGTTCTTCCTGTTCAGCTCAGGAATTCATGCATGTGCAATGCTTTGCATTTGCTGGGGTGTCACGAAAGCTGGAGAACAGAAGGGAAGCTCTGAAACCACATATTCTCTTGGCTCATTTGCTGAGAAGGGAAACACTCTGACAAAAACAACGGTCCTTCGCGTTTCTCACACTCCTCTGTGCAGTCTGATCTTATGAATCTTTGGGTTCTCCCTGCTGTCGCTTTGGCTCTCGTCAAACCCAACGTTCTCCCTTTGGAGGCATCTGTACTGGTAATGACTCTGGCACTACAAGCATCCTTCCCATTGCCTTATATTGCGGTGCCTTTGAAACTCACAAGAAGTTTCTCAGCCCTGCAGTTTTATCCTGCCATGAGTTTTGCAAAATGGAAGGTCAAATCTTTCTGGCAGAACCTTATGTACCAGCAAGTAATGCCACTATAAAAATAGCCCTAACCCTATAATCAATCAGCAGATGTGCAGGCACTACGAGAAACACAAAGGGGAACTTAAAACATAGTCCCATCTTCTAAGAATTTACAGTTTATCTGAAGAAGTAAATAAGAAATAATGGAAAGAGTATATCATCCAGTGCTCAGTGATGTGAACAGGAATTACAATAGGTGATAAGAAAGTGGAGAGACCTGGGCCTCCGGGGATGTTGGAGGTAGTGCCGCCTTTGTGGCGGCAAGTGTTATATTAGGCTTTGAAAATATAGGGAATTTAATTGAGCATAAAAGAGAGGGGAGACTATCTGAGAGTACGAGAACAGAGGCTCAGAAACACAGGTGAGCATCACCCGGGGAGGATGAGGGATTATCTGAACTAAACTCCGTAACATTTGTTCACATCCATGGGTCTCCATTAGCTGGTATTTTCCTTCATTTAAGAACTCGTGCCGAAACCGGTTTGGCTCAGTGGATAGAGCGTCAGCCTGCGGACTGAAAGGTCCCAGGTTCGATTCCGGTCAAGGGCATGTACCTGGGTTGCGGGCATATCCCCAGTGGGAGATGTGCAGGAGGCAGCTGATTGATGTTCCTCTCTCATCGATGTTTCTAACTCTCTATCTCTCTCCCTTCCTCTCTGTAAAAAATCGATAAAATATATTTAAAAAAAAAAAAAAAGAACTCGTGTCTGTGGATTTTTGCTTTTTAGGGAGATTGCAACATATGGGCTTTAAAATGGGAAAAACCCTGGGCTCAGATCCCACCTCTATCGTTACTAGCTGTGTGACCTTGGTCATGTTGATTTAATCAACATCTCAGTTTTCTTAACGGTTAAATGGAGATGATAATGTCACGTTTTTCACAAGGTTATTTTGAAAATTAACTGAAATGTCTATAAATAATACATAGCCTGCCACACAGTAAACACAAAAATGTTATTTTATTAATGAATTAACTTTTTCTAGTGCTTCTTACTGATTTTCAAGTCAAAAACTCCCGCTTTAGCTCAACCAATCTTATTCCTTCTTGACTGAAAAACACTACCTCTTCTATAATGCCTCCACTGGTCCTCTGAACTGAAAATAACTTCTCTCTTGTGAATTTTCACGGCTTTTACGGTGATCAGATTTGGGGGTATTCATCAAGGTTTTGCCTTTGCCACCTTCCAGCCTATAATCTCGCTGATTGCATGATTACAGGACAAAACCCTCTTTGAGCTTCCAGCAGCACTTAGCACAGCACCCTCCCGTTCATAGTGCACACCCCTGAGGCCTAATAAACTTTGAGAACTGAATTCAATAGTGAATAATGTTGAGAAAGAAAATGCGGAGGTTAGGGGAGGTGGTTTCTACTTTAAAGCACATACCTGTCTGCATGACCTGGTCTGACTATTGAGCTGTGATTGTGACAGTGTTTATTGGGACTTTTCCTATTGGCTCCTCTGAGTTTGGGCTGAGGCCCCAAAGCAGAGAACAATGGCTGATGAGTGCCCACAATTCCTAAACAGAGGTGTCGTGCATGTCCTTCTAGAACTTGCCAAGATATAGCCAAACAGGCTCAGCAGCTGGCTCCCCTTCCTGCGTGCAGGAGAAGGTGAGGGATGCTTTGAAATGGGAAGATTCTTTTCACAGGAATTCCAAAGAAGAGAGGGTGCTATGTATTTTCCCCTCATTTCACTAGTCCTTTCAAATGAGGAGCTTTGCTGGCTTTGAGGTTAAAGAGTTCCTGGGGAAGCTTGGTACCTGTTCCCTGGACTCGGGGAGGGGCCACAATGGCCAATGGTCCTGGCTATTCCCATGAGAAGGCTACTGGGAAGTCTGGCTGTGCTGCAGCTCGAGGATGCCGGTGTAGTTCCCACATAAAGTAAGTGATCCCATAGAAGGTAACTGGGTTTGAGTCATCTTGAGAGAAGATCACACAGGGGGACCATATGCTGGGAGTATGGTCCCCAGAATAAGAAAGGCTGGAAATAGGAATGATATTTAAAATACTTACTACGGTAAGATAGCAGCACTAAACCATGAGGACGGAATCCAGCAAATAGTGAAATATCCTATACAGATCCATACTGGCTGAATATCAGTCTGGTCAGAAGTGTTTCCCAGGGAGCAAGAGTTGGGTGGGTGGAGCTGGGATGTAAGAGGTCAACTACTAGGGAGATGCCCAGTGTGGAAGTCCACAGTGGGAAGATGTCAAAACAGCCAACCAAAGTGCCCGTAAGAGAGTCAGAATTGGGGCAATGCAATAAAGACTTTGTGTTTCCCCCCTAATTTTCTCTCCCTCTGCACCTGCCAACCACGAGAAGGAGAAAAGTGGAGTCAGGAGAGGAAATGAACAGACCACACGTGCTCTTTCCTTTATGCTGGCTGGGAAAACCCCAGATAAGGGCCTGTGCCAAAGAGAGGCAAGAAGCTATTGATTACATGAGGTGAAGTCCTTATGCTCATTTCATAAGAGACAGTTCAAAAGTGATTGAAAAACTACAGAAGCCACCCAACATTATTATGTAAGAACAGAAAAGAGAGACTGGCTTAAATATAGGAATCAGAGAAAAATTATTTCCTAAGGCACTCTTCTGTGTCCAACCTTTTCAAAGTACTGATTACAAAGCATTAAGACTTTCAGAAGCTGTCATGTAAGAATTCTGGCATTTAAAAAAATCACCCGTTTGCACCTCTTTGTTGATTTCTCAGCCAAACAGCACTCTTAAGAGTGTATCTCTGACATGGGCCATTTAGTGCAGAACAGATGAGAGGAGCTCATTTCCCAATGCTAGGAAGACCCGATTATAACGTGCATGAAGTGGGAAAATAATTATGCTCTTTACGGTGGCTGAGCTAGAGATGAATATTGACATCAGTCCTTGGACACAATTAATTGCCCTCTCTGATATCTCATTTCCACTGTGAGAGAAAAAATACTGTTGGTGGTTGAGGAGATGCAGGAGAAAGGGCAAAACTAAACAGCATCTCAGAGTTTTAATAAAAATAATTGGCTTCCCCGTAGCAGCCATCTCGAATTCTCTGAGGGTAGTAGAAATGGAAGTGATGTAGGAAAAGAAAATAGGAAATTAGCTAATTTCCATTTACCGTCTTATGTTGATCATGACCAGGCTCAAAAGAATTAAAATTCCAAATAAATTCTGAACCAGAGACAACGTCAACAAAATCACTAATATGAACATTTTTGAAGAGATTAATTTATATTCAAGCGATGACAGTAAGCTCTGAAGACATTTTTCCTCCTGACAGGAGTGTGACACCACAATCAGGAGCCCACAGTCAGAACTGAGATTAAATCTGCCTCCTCCTAATGGGTCTTCCTCCTGCCAAATACCATCAGGTGATAAACACTAAGGAACACTTCATAAAATATATCCGATTTACTACAACTCAAGTAGACCAAAACTTCTAGGCCAGTCTTTAACAATATGCATGAAAGTTGGTTGGAAAAAGTGAGTTCTCTGTGAAATAAAAGTAAATCACTTCTAGGGCTACAATGTCTTTGTTTGCCATTCCTCATAGACAAATCCTTATAGGTAACTAGGAGAGGTTCTGGGAGACCCAAAGGGGAAATTAATTGTAAAACAAGAGAAGTTGTGCTAGGCATAACAATGGCCTGTCCATAATAATAACTCTCAAAAATGTCCACATTCCAATTCCTGGAACTTCTGAATACGTTATGTTACATGGTAGGGAAGTTAAGGTTGCAGAAGCAATTAAGGCTGCTAACCAGATGGCTGTGAGATGGGGAGACTATCCGGGATTACCCAACTGGGCACAATCTAATCACAGGGGCTCTTAAAAGTGAAGGACCATATACTGTACCTCAACTCTAATTGAAAAATAAAAACATATTATTAAATAAAAAATAAAATAGAACAAAAGTGAAGGACCATCCCTGGCTGTGCTAAGGTAAGATGTAAGGATGAAAAGAGGTCAGAAAGACGTGATGCTGCTGCCTTTGAAGATGGAAGGAGGGGGCACAAGGCAAGGAACATGGTGGCTTCTAAAGCTGGAGCAGCCAAGTTGACAGATTTTTCCCTTCAACATCTAGAAAGAAATGCAACCCTGCTAAAGGCTTGATTGTAGCCCAGGCACTAGGATTTTAGCTTGAGACCTGTGTCAGACTTCTGATCTTCGGAACTATAAAAGAACACAACCAGCTTGTGTTAAGTTGTTATGGTAGCAATAGAAAGTAAAGGTAAATGATTTAGGTTATAGCCTGTTTCAAGAAAGCCTCCAAGTAGTACTAGATATCAGATTATGGACTAAAATTAACATAAATCCAAATCAAACAAATAATATGGGAGAGAGGGAGGGTAATTGATATTACACAAAGTTGGCTTTGTTCAAATTTAGATCTCTAAACCAACCAGGAAAAAAAGGACATCAGTCAAAAAGGAGGTAAAAACTCAAAAGGAAGAAAATATAAATAAAATAAAACTCCATGATAATAAGTATTTGGTAGTAAGTGTAATTTTTTGTGTGGTTTTTTTTTTCCAATTTTCTCCTTCCCTTCTCTAGCTCTGGTTCTCTATTCTATTTATATTACATTCTCTCTATCCTCTGTTATTTAACTAATACGTAATAGTGAATTAAAGTACATTTTTGTTATATGTTGTATTTATCAGATAGAATCCTATGTTTCTTATTCTTAATTATTAATGTGAACAACTAAACTTTCATTTCTTCCCAGGAGTATAGCTCTCAATTGATTTTCTTCTGGGACTTGATGTTCCTCACACTCATATGCTATTTCTCAAATGACAGAGGACAAGTGGTGTTAACAGGATTGACAATAGACTGATCCTACACAAAACCATTTGAGTGCTACCTTATTTGTATTTTCCAGAGAACAGAAGGTGACAAATCGATCCAGTAACTGCTTTGCCTAGAAATCTTTCCACTAAATGCTCTCAATGGGAAAAATTCTGAATAAAACAGGAGACACTGAAACCCTTCCCTCCCTACCACACGCCCCCATGAGCAGAAAGCAATGAACTCTCAGTCAATTGCCTATGAACTGTGTTCCCAGATCTCAGCTGCATTGCCATCATTTCAGATCATCCCCATCAATACCAGATGGCCCACCCAGATACATGCTCATTAGTCATATGTTTTTAAATGAGCCCAGTTCACACACCCACCCGATGGTGGGAACGGAAATGATTACTCTGGGTACCATGATGTGTGACTATCAAAACAACTGTTTAGTGTTAACTGATTTGCATAATGGTGGAGAACACCCAAAGTTCTGTTTTGGGGACAGCTTTCCTATTTCTGAAGTTCCACAAGCCGTGCTAGTTTCTAAGGGATGAGAAGCCATATATTAAAAACCATGTCTCACACAAACACACACACACACGTCCTATACACCTAACTCTAGTCACATGAACCCTCAAAAGCAGAAGTAGCAGCTGCCCTGGAAGTTTCCATGCCACGGACAATGTATTCAGTCTCCAGGACAAGATCCGAGTGACCACTCAACTCTAAGAGGCAGATGAGAATAATCTGGTTGAAAAATATCCCTAGCTGCATCATGAAAGAATGCAAAATCTTTTCCCTTCTTCTACCCAGTAGGTGAGCAGTGTTTTTTAATCTTCCAGACCTAACCCTTGAAGAGAATGGAGCTATTTGTTTAAAAAGCCTGTGCTCATGGGGAAAAAACAGTTAAAATGGGGTTTTGCCCAACTTCAGTGTAAGAGGATTTTTTGAAGATATGGAGGATGGAAAGGTAAGTGGGTTCTGCCTATGAAGAGATCAGTGCCTCAACCCCACCTAATGCTCCAGGACTAGGACCTTCTTATAAAGCTGGAAGGAAGATTTCCAGCGACTGAAGACACATGCTTAGAGATTCATGGTCAAATTTCCTAAGGCAGAACTGGGGGTGAAACAAATAGACTTTTAAAAGGAATAATTGCCTGACTTCCAATGAATGGAAGCAGGCCCTCCCCAACTTCCTGAAGTGTTAGAACCCTCCCACTCTTATATAATCCCAGAGAGTAGAAAGGGACCACCAAATATGTCTAAAATTTCTTTTCTGATCAGATAGGCAGCCAAAACTCAGAGCCAAGTATAATCTATAATAATAAAAGCATAATATGCTAATTAGATCAGACATCCTTCGGAAGGGCTGTGAGGGAAGCCCGGGTCCCAGATGCCAGAGGGAAGCCGGTGCCAGCAGCGGGGGCGGGGGGGGGGGGGGATGGAAGACCTACTCTTGCACAAATTCCATGCATCAGGCCTCTAGTATAATAGATAAAAATAAAATAAATATATTTCTTGCATCCAAATATGGTGGAACAATTTATGCCCCTTAGAAAATGATGAGGATGAATCTTATCATGACTCAAATCCCAGTACAAGCCTCCCTGATTACTTTCACCAAAACTCTTACATCTCCTTATTTTGTGACTTCATTTTACTTCAGACCCCTAGTCTCATGGTCACACCATAGTTGGACCTTGTCATCACCCAAAAATGTACAACTTTGGCATCTTAAATGCAAACATTTCACTCTCTAGAGCAGTGGTTCTCAACCTTCTGGCCCTTTATATACAGTTCCTCATGTTGTGACCCAACCATAAAATTATTTTCGTTGCTACTTCATAACTGTAATGTTGCTACTGTTATGAATCGTAATGTAAATATCTGATATGCAGGATGGTCTTAGGCAACCCCTGTGAAAGGGTTGTTAGACCGCCAAAGGGGTCGCGACCCACAGGTTGAGAACCGCTGCTCTAGAGAGTCTCCTCTCCTGCTAGCACACTTACTTAAGTACCAACATTTTAAAATGTTTCAACCCTATCATGACATCTAATCCATTGGTCCTATAATTTTTTTCTCTATCAGAACCTCATCTTCCATTCACTTCCCTCCTTGTTCAGCTCAAATGACATGCTCCATCATTATAATTACACTATAATGGGTGTTGGCAAACACCATAATTCCCTTGTCTCTTCTCTCCATCCACCATACCCACTGGGGAAAAAACCCACCCTGGTAGCCATTCACCTTTTCTGTATCTGCACCCAAATCAGCTTAATATTGCCAGAGAAATTCAAATAAATGACCAGGAGAATGGTTTTGCTTTTAACTCATATTCTCACATCAGAAATAGACTCTCAACAGCCCAGCAATTCTATTCCTTTCCATAGTGAACTTCATTTCTGATTCTCTAAGATTACTCTTTCACATGTTTCCTCAAATTTCCCTCTAGACTCAGCCTCAGCTGCTGATCTTGCCTCATGCTTCACAAAGGGTCCTCATCCTTATACCACCAGATCTACAGGTCATTGCCCATGGGCACACATCTTCTACAGTCTCCTCTGTCATAATTAAGGAAGTGACCTGTTCTTTTCTAAGTTTATCCCAGTGCAAGGACTTTGGTTACCATCACTGTCCTATGACCTGCTTCCCATTCCTCCTTAATCCTCTTCAACCAGGCATCTTAACCCACTTCCCTCACATGTCCTCATTGTGGATTGTGCATAGCGAAGCTCTGGATTTCTGCACAGTCATTCTGAATTGCTCTCTTAGATTTACCCAGATTCTGTTTTAATTTTCAAGTAGATAAATACATGTGATTTTTCTTCTTTGTAACATTAATGCATATTATGTATTTTGTTTCTATAGCCTACTTTAATATTTCTACTATAAAGTAGAATGGGAGCAATGAAAGCAAATAGAGCAGGCACCATTGACTTATTGTTAAATTTAAAGAGAAATTTTTGTGACTTTTTAAGTGTTATTTTGAAATTATTTCATACTTTAAAATGTTGCAAAAATAGTAAAGAATTTATATACATCCATACATTATATGCATAGATAGACACACACACACAACACACACAGCAGGAAATATTAACATAATTCTAAAAGTCAGAAATACACAAAGAGATATATACTCAGAGAAATGTCACTGTCTCTATCCCTCTGCCCCATGCCCATCCTCACTCATTCCATTCTCTTCCACTCACCCATTCTATGGTTTTTCCCTTGTACAAATAAGAAGATACATATATATTTTGTTTCCTCTTCTTTCTTACATAAAAGATAGCAGCATACTATATATACACATTCTTCTGCATTTTATATTTTTCACTTAAAATATACCCCTAGAAATCATTCCATACTTTTGTAACCCTCCATTGTATGGTTATACCACAGTTTATTGAATCACCTTCCTACATATGGGTATTTAAGTTGTTTCTTATACTTTACAATTTTTAAAGTGCCACCATGTGCATATATATTTTGAGATTTTTGGAGGTATTTCTTCAGGGTAAATTCTAGAAATGGGATTGCTCAGTCAAAAGGTAAGTGCATATACAGTATAATTTTATTAGACTTTTACAACTGGATGTACCTGTTTGCATTTTACCAATAATGTATTAACGTGGCTCTTTTGCACAGCCTCACCAACAGCACCTTTAGTCATACTGTTTTGTTTTTTATATACAGTAGGTCCTCAGGTTACATGGGAGACCCGTTCCTATGGCGCTACGTAACATGATTTTCACCGTAAGTCGGAACCCACCTACATAAGCACCTACGTCACTCACATGGAGCACATACACAGCAGTAATGAAGTGAAACAGTAAAAAAAATTTAAAAGAAAGATTACAATTCCTGACCTTTACTTGTGGTAAATAAATAATAAAAAACATAAAGCACATATGTACATACGTCGAAATGATGGAACTTTTTTTAAAATAAATAAATGGGAGATAGTGACATAACCACGAAACGACATACGTCGGACTCATAACCTGAGGACTATCTGTATACTTACTAGGGTCCCTAGGCCTGGCCAGCAATCAGGGCCTTCCTTCCCCCGGCTGCCAGCTGACAGCCGGGGCCTTCCTTCATTCCGCACCGCCCCTGGTGGTCAGTGTACAGTTAAATTCTCGGTAGGTCGAACTCCCAGTTGGTGGAACTCCCGAAGGGACAATTTGCATATTAGGACAATTTGCATATTAGCCTTTTATTGTATAGGATTGATTTCAGAGAGGAAGGGAGAGGAGAGATAGAAACATCAATGATGAGAGAGAATCATTGATTGGCTGCCTCCTGCATGCCCCCTACTGGGGATCAAGCCAGCTATGGGGGCATGTGCCCTTGACTGGAATCAAACCTGGGACCTTTCAGTCCACAGGCTGATGCTCTATCCACTGAGCCAAACCAGCAAGGGCAGTCATACTGTTTTTAATTTTCACCAATAGGATAAGTGAGAAATAGTATCACAGTGTAGTTTTTCATGTGCATTTTCATAATTACAAAGAGCTTTTCGTTAATATAATGAATGAAAGTTTATATCATTAGCTTACTCTCCAATCAACTTTTTGAATTTTATTCTCTCATTTTTAAGAGTTCTATATTTAATAGAGATAATACCCTTGATCTACAATATATGGTTAAATATTTTATGCCAGTTTATCATTTGTCTTTGTTTATGTGCTCTTTGACATACAAACTCTTATTTTTATATAGTGAAATTTATCACTCTTTTCTTTTATAGCCTCTGGATTTTTTTTTTAATTAAATCTTTATTGTTCAGATTATTACATTTGTTCCTCTTTTTTTCCCCCCCCATAACTCCCCTCCTCCCAGTTCCCGCCCCACCCTCCGCCCTCACTCCCCACCCACTGTCCTCATCCATAGGTGCACGATTTTTGTCCAGTCTCTTCCCACATCTCCCACACCCCTTTCCCCCTCAAGAATAGTCATTCCATTCCCTTTCTATGTCCCTGATTCTATTATAATCAACAGTTCATTCTGTTCATCAGATTATTTATTCACTTGATTCTTAGATTCACTTGTTGATAGATGCATATTTGTTGTTCATAATTTGTATCTTTACCTTTTTCTTCCTCTTCCTCTTCTTAAAGGATACCTTTCAGCATTTCATATAATGCTGGTTTGGTGGTGATGAACTCCTTTAGCTTTTCCTTATCTGTGAAGCTCTTTATCTGACCTTCAATTCTGAATGATAGTTTTGCTGGATAAAGTAATCTTGGTTGTAGGTTCTTGGTATTCATCACTTTGAATATTTCTTGCCACTCCCTTCTGGCCTGCAAAGTTTCTGTTGAGAAATCAGCTGACAGTCGTATGGGTATTCCCTTGTAGGTAACTGAGTTTCTTTCTCTTGCTGTTTTTAAGATTCTCTCTTTATCTTTTGCTCTTGGCATTTTAATTATGATGTGTCTTGGTGTGGTCCTCTTTGGATTCCTTTTGTTTGGGGTTCTCCACGCTTCTTGGACCTGTAAGTCCATTTCTTTCACCAGGTGGGGGAAGTTTTCTGTCATTATTTCTTCAAATAGGTTTTCAATATCTTGCTCTCTCTCATCTTCTGGCACCCCTATAATTCTGATGTTGGTACGCTTGAAGCTGTCCCAGAGGCTCCTTACACTATCCTCACATTTTTGGATTCTTTTTTCATTTTGCTTTTCCGGTTGGATGTTTTTTGCTTCCTCGCATTTCAAATCATTGACTTGATTCTTGCGCTCCTCTGGTCTGCTGTCGGGCGTCTGTATAATATTCGTTATTTCAGTCCGTGTGTGCTTAATTTCTAGTTGGTTCCCCAATATAAGATCGAGGGTCTTATTAGTTTTCGTGTAAATCTCATTAAGTTTATCGGCAGCTTCTAAACAGTTCTTGAGAGACCTTAAAAGTGTGGTTCTGAACTCTATTTCTTCCATTGACAATTTTGTCCTGTTTCTTTGTCTCCGCATTTTGTTATGCTTCCTTGGTGCACCCCCTAGTGGTCTTTGTTCGCAGTCTTATAGATAAATCTTGATTGTTGTAGCTAATTCCAGGGAGGGTTTGACCTCCAGGCCAAGTGGCTATGAGAATCAGCTGTGTCAGCAGTGAGAGAACTTCTGTCTTCTAGGGAGGTGCTAATCTAGCCTTTGCCTGAGGCTATCTGGCAAATGCCTCTGTGCAGGGCTTGGGCGGGGCGGGTCGCACAGGATCAACAGGGTGGGCCGGAGAGAGCAGTTATGGCGGCTCTCAGTCCTGTCCCCAGGGGCTCTGCCTCTCTGAGTCCCAGCACCCGCTGCAAAGCTGGGAGAGAAAGCTGCACTCCCTCTGACCGAAGCCAGACAGTCCCGCTTCTCCCGTTTGAGTCTGGGTCCCTAAAGACTCGCCCGGATCTGGAGCTCAGAGTCTGCGACTCCCTCCCGATTGAAGACGCCAACCGCGCCCTCCGCCACCAGCCCGCTCCGCGCACTCCGCACCTCAGAATTTGACTTCAGCACTGCGCCTCCTCTGAGTGTCCGTATGCGTTTCTCTTTCCTCCTAGTTGTAGGACTTCCACTCAGCCAGCGTTCCTGTGGTTCTGGGTGATGTCCCTTCCGTGTTTTAGTTTCACTTTTGAAGTAGTTGTTCAAAGCAGCAAACTCCGGCGTTAACCTATGCCGCCATCTTCCACATACCTAGCCTCTGGATTTTGAATTACAGCTATAAAACCTTTCCTTATATCTAGATTATAGAGTGTTTCATTCAATTTTGTTGTGCTACTTGGTCGGCTTAATTGTTTATGTGTAAAACCTTCTAGAATATAGAATTTATTGTTTTGTGTGGTGTGGGAAATGACTTAATTTTATCTTTTCCCAAGTAACAAACAGTTATTTCAGCACTCTTCATTAAAAAGTACATCTTTGACTTGGTAATTTGAGATGTAACCTTTATCATGTGCTTAATTTTCTTGTGTACTTGAGTCTTTTTCTGAACTTTTCATTTTAGTTCACTAGTCTGTTTGTTTGCTCATGTACCAATATCACACTGCCTTAATTATAAAGGCTTTATAGCATGTGTCAATGTCTGACAAGATCAGTCTCCCTAATGGTTTTGCTTTTTTGCTGTTTCCCTGGACATTCGTTTGTCCGTTTTTCCACATGATATTTAAAATTTCCTGTCTGGGTGCAGAAAAAAAGTTATTGGTGTTTGTATAGAGATTCAGTTAAACTCAGGCATGAATTCAAGGAGTCATCCTATCCAAGAATAGGGCATGTCTTTCCATATGCTCAAGTATAGTTTTGAGTCTTCCAAGAGTGTGTTAAAATTCCCTCAAATAAGGTTTGCACATTTCTTATCATGTTTATTTCTAGGTATTTCATATTCTTTTTTTCCTGCTGTTATGTTGGGTTTTCTCTGCCTTATAACCTCTAACTCGTGTGTGTGTGTGTGTGTGTGTGTGTGTGTGTGTGTGTGTGTGTGCTATGAAGGCTATTAATTTCTGTATGTTAATATTATGACCTGGTAGTTTTCTACATTTTTATTGATTTAGAAATTTTATCATTGGTTCGCTAGAATTTTCTAGGCATGCTATCACATCATCTGCAAACTGAAATAGTTTTACTTCTTCTTTGGCCAATTCTTATTCCCCAGCTAATTCTGCTTGTTTAATTGCATTGGCCAACACCTCCTATATAATGTTGAATAGCAGTGGAGATAATGGGAATTGCTCTAAGTTACTCTGTCTAAAGTTGTTTACTGATACCTTTGGTACTTAAAGGGTTGCTTGGCTAGATATAAATTTTTAGTTTACACATTTTTTTATTTATTGAAAATGCTGCTCCATTGTTGCCTTGCTTTTACATTGTTTTTGAGAAATCTAATGCCAATCTGACTCCTTCCCTTTTTTTAATCTGTATGTGGTGGCCTGGAGGATTTTTTTGTATCTCTTAAGTCTAATTGGTTTTCTCAACTATGTCTTAAAGTTAATTTTTCTGGGTTAATTTTACGTGCATCTTGTGGGCTCTTTTAATATGTAGATCTAGATTTTTGTATTTCTGAAAAGTTTTCTTGAATTATGGATTTAAATGTTACTTTTGTTGTTCTCCAAAGGGTTTTAATCAATACTTACTATTTCTTCTTTTTCTTCCATTGCAGCCACTTCCTCTACAACCCATTTATTCTATCTTTATCCCATTTTTATTCTCTTGGTTATTTTTGTCTTTCTTGAATACTCCTCATTAAATTTCCTTTGAGTCTATTCTCCTTTGAGCAATTTGTAATTTAGTTTTTATTTGTGAGATGATTTGGTCTTATTTCTTCTATTTCTCTCATGAGTTTAATCAACTCTCTTTTCATTTCTTTCTGGGGTTTTGTCTATTTCTATTTCTTTTTTGCATTTCTTATTCAAAATAAGTCATCATATCCCCAAGTGCTTATTTGAGGATATTTCATCAGTTCAGAATATTGACTTACAATTTTCTAATGTTTCTTGCTTGCTTTGTGTATTGTGGGGAATTTTCATCAGCTGAAATAAACTGATTCTCATTCTCCGATTCAGTAATTTTAATTGTATATAGATTTATTCAGGTTTTTGCCTATTCATTTTGTGCATGTGAGGTGCTTTTCTAGATTCCACATTCAAAGGCACCATCTCCCATCAATAAGCAAAGTCTACTTTCTTCAGTGAATGGGTTTTGATGTTTTAGCTTGTTTATATATTCTTTTTATTTTGCAATAACTTTAGGTTTATAGAAAAGTTGCAAGTATACAGAAAGCTCCTGTGTACCCCTCAGCCAATTTCAGTTCCCCCAGTGTTAATTGTAAAAACTAAGAAAACAACACTGGTATATTACTATTAACCGAACTCTGAGCTTTACTTGGATCTTCACCAGTTTTTCCATTAATGTGTTTTTCTGTTTCAAGATCCAGCCTAGGTTACCACCTGGCATCTATCTTTCCTCTGCTCTATGTCACCCTCTCAATCTTTACTAAGTTTTCATGACCTTAACACAGTGATGGCGAACCTATGACACGCGTGTCAGAGGTGACACGCGAACTCATTTTTTTTATTGATTTTTCTTTGTTAAATGGCATTTAAATATATAAAATAAATATCAAAAATATAAGTCTTTGTTTTACTATGGTTGCAAATATCAAAAAATTTCTATATGTGACATGGCACCAGAATTAAGTTAGGGTTTTTCAAAATGCTGACACGCCGAGCTCAAAAGGTTCGCCATCATTGCCTTAACAGTTTTTAGAAGTACTGGTCACATCTTGTCGACTGTCCCTCAATTTAGTTTTATCTGATGTTTTCCTCAGATCAGACTAAGTTTAGGTCTGAAAAAAAAAAAGACAAGCTTGGAAAAGAATGCCACAGAGGTGAAGTGACCCTTATCACAGCACCTCACAGGGTATAGGATATTTTCATGATATTATTAGTGATATTAAACTTGGTCAAGGTAATGTTTGCCAGTTTTTCTCCACTGGAAAGTTACTATTTTTCCTTTTCTATACTCTTTGAAAGCAAATCATAGAAGCCCACAGTCAAAAGGGAGAGTGTAAACTCCAACTCGTAAAGAGAGGAGTATCAACAAATATTACATACAGAATTCTTCTGCAGAAAAAGTAGTCCCTTCTCCCCATCTATGTGTTTATCATTTATTTATATTAGTATGAACTTATCTATATTTATTTATTCTTTATCTTATAATCCAAGATTTGTATTTTGTTGCTAAAAATATTTCACCTTTGACCATTGGTAATTCGTTCAAGTTGGCTCCTATGTCTTTTTGACATGCCTCCATCCTTCTACTTTTTGAGAAATTTCTTACTTCTTAGTACCTATGTTTGATTTGGAGTGGGCATGTTTTGTTTTTCTGGAGGAGGAATTGTGGTCCTTTTGTTTTATGTGGGTTTTTTTTTTAATCCTTCTTTTTGGTCTCGAAAGACTCTAAATATCCTCCTATCTTCCCCTTAACCGCTCTTCTTGCCTTCTTTACCCAGAGCTTTCTAAAGACTGCCACCTCATATTATGCATATTTTAATACCATGCCTGTAGTCAGTGCTCTGATCTAACAGAACACTTTTTTATTCTTTTTTAAAATGATAGTTGACATGCATCATTGTATTAATTTCAGATATGCAACATCGTTATTCAACGTTCTTCTAATGCAGTGGATCTCAACCTTCCTAATGCCGTGACCCTTTGATACAGTTCCTCATGTTGTGGTGACCCCCAATTTCGTTGTTACAAATTGAACATAATTAAAGCATAGTGATTAATCACAAAAACAATATGTAATTATATATGTGTTTTCTGACGGTCTTAGGCGACCTCTGTGAAAGGGTCGTTCGACCCCAAAGGGGTCGCGACCCACAGGTTGAGAACCGCTGTTCTAATGTTTCACGTAAACATTTTCTTTCTGGTGACTGCTTTACTGGGTAGAGAAATTTCAAGGCCCCACCCCCACCGCACCTCTCTCGTTCTCTCTTCCTCAGTTTTTCTCTGAGCTGCCCTGACTTGCCACAAATGCTTGCAACAGAAGCATGAGCACTCACTCTTTGGGATTAGGTGCTTTATTGTTTTTCATTAAGAGGAAATTTGACCTTCAGTGTATTTTACCCTTTACATATGCTGTAACATGATATCATGTGTTTCTGATGGTCTATATTGTATTTTAGAGGATATGGAGATACAGATGTTAGCAGTGTCTGTAACCGCCCACCCCTATGAATGATGCTTGATTCCTATGCCTACATCAACTTAAGTTTTCTTTATCCCTAGTTTCTTAGACTGTTCCCTTTATTTTTTTAATAAATCTTTATTGTTCAGATTATTACAGATGTTCCTCTTTTTTTTCCCCCCATAGCTCCCCTCCACCTGGTTCCCACCCCACCCCATGCCCTTATCCCCTGCCACTGTCCTCATCCATAGGTATAAGATTTTTGTCCAATCTCTTGCTGCACCCCTCACACCCCCTTCCCCCAAGAATTGTCAGTGCCCTTTCTATGCCCCTGCTTCTATTATATTCACCAGTTTATTCTGACTTAATTTTTAGGTTCACTTGTTGATAGGTATTTATTTGTTGTCACCTTATTGTTCATAGATTTTATCTTTACCTTTTTCTTCTTCTTCCTCTTCTTAAAGAATATCCTTCAACATTTCATATAATCCTGGTTTGGTGGTGATGAACTCCTTTAGCTTTTTCTTGTCTATGAAGCTCTTTATCTGACCTTCAATTCTACATGATAGCTTTGCTGGGTAGAGTAATCTTGGTTGTAGGTTCTTGCTATTCATCACTTTGAATATTTCTTGCCACTCCCTTCTGGCCTGCGTGGTTTCTATTGAGAAATCAGCTGACAGTCATATGGGTACTCCCTTGTAGGTAACTAACTGTTTTTCTCTTGCTGCTTGTACGATTCTCTCTTTATCTTTAGCCCTTGGCATTTTAATTATGATGTGTCTTGGTGTGGTCCTCTTTGGATTCCTCTTGTTTGGGGTTCTCTTCACTTCCTGGACTTGTAAGTCTATTTATTTCATCAGGTAGGGGAAGTTTTCTGTCATGATTTCTTCTAATAGGCTTCCAGTATCTTGCTCTCTCTCTTCTTATGGCACCCCGATAATTCGGATGTTGGTACATTTGAACTTGTCCCAGAGGCTCCTTACACTATCTTCATATTTTTGGATTCTTTTTTCATTTTGCTTTTCCAGGTGGGTGTTTTTTGCTTCTTCATATTTCAAATCTTTGACTTGATTCTTGGGATCCTCTGGTCTGCTGTTGGATCTCTGTATATTATTATTTATTTCAGTCAGTGTATGTTTAATTTCTGACTGGTCCTTTTCCTTTTTTTTTTTTTTTTTGGCATTCTCATTAAGATCCTTGAAGGTCTCACTAAGTTCCTTGGAGGTTCGTAAACGGTTCTTGAGTAACCTTATAACTGTGGTTCTGAACTCTATGTCCTCCATTAGTTTGCTTTCCTCCATTTCTTTCATTTGTGACATGTTTCTTTGTCTTGGCATTTTTGGCTGACTGCGAGGACCCACTGTGTCTATAAGAAGAACTGCTGTGCTGGAGACACCCTTATGGGGCAGGGCTTGCTTCAGTGGGGCTTTGGTGCTCCCACTGAAGCAAGCCCTTAGGGATGTCCCTTAGGGATGTGATGAGTTGAAATCTGGTATCTGACCAGGGGTACCCTGGCTCCTGGATCTACAAGTCAACCACTGTGTGAGTCCACCCAGCAGGAGCTACAGTGATATCAGCAGGTTTCTCCTCTTTGTTTGGGATTTGGAAGTTTTGGAGCTCTCTGACACAGCTGCAGTTAGATTAGGCTGCAAAAGCCGAGGTGATTCCTTTGTGCCATTGAGCACAGCTTGGGAGGGGATGTAATTTGAGTGGGACAGGTCTCAGAGAATCACCAGGGTGGAGCAAACAGCAATGGCTGTTGTTAGCGTCTCTGCGACTCCGCATCTCTGCAGTCCCGCGCCCCCACAGCAACAATGATCCCTGCAAGCAGCTCTGCGAGAAAGCCACCCTCACTTTCCAAACTGCTGCAAGACAGTCCAGTTTCTCTCTGTAGGAGTCTGGGACCCCAGAATCTCGCCTTAAACGAGCTCAGTGCATTCGAGAGCTTGTATCTCCTTCCAATTGAAAAAAAACACGCATCCAGGTGCAACCCACCTCGCGCACACCTTTGTACCTCTGTTCTTGGCGCCTCTGCACCTCCTACCCGGTCTCAATGCACTTCTTTCTTTCCTTCTAGTTGTAGAACTTCCACTCGGCCAGCTTTCCCGTGGTTCTGGATGATAGCTGTTTTGTCTTATAGTTGTAGCTTCAATGTTGTTGTGGGGGGCAGCACGCACAGGTTTATACCTTATGCCGCCATCTTGGTTCTCCCTAGAATTTTCCCTTTAAATGGGTGTTTATTCTTACCAAATGCTTTTCTACATTTATTGATATGGTAAATGTGGTAATTGACATTCATAAATTCTTTAATGTAGTGGTTACATTAATAAATTTCTTTAAGGTGGTCCTTCTTCCATTATGTAATAACATCTAAGTTTCCTTCTTGGTATTTGTCATAATGTGTCACTCTCTCCTGATGAATTATGACTAACATGTGGTTGTCAGGAGCCCATTCCCTAAAGGCAAAGGATATTCCATTTTGTACATCAATCTATATTCAATATCCAGTGCAGTGCCTCAAACCTTATTAATGCTCCACAAAATCTTCCTGAATGGAGGAAAAAGAGAGAATGACTGCTAGACAAAGTCCTCTGTGGAAGAAATCTGTGTTATTTCTCAAGCGGCTCCTAGGAAGCCCAAGTTATACAGTTGTGTGTACGTGTATGCTGAAAGGATCAACTTGGGAGACTTGGGAAATGTTTACAGTGGGAGAAAAAGAATTCCAAGCAGATTGTTAAAATGGTTATTTAAATGCACAATGAATCTTTGCCACTTTGAATATCTGTCTTTGCTACATTTCTCTCTCACAGAGAAGACTGGAGATAATGACAAGGGAGCCATTATTTCCAAACCTCAATTTTCAAAAATAAAATGCAGACTAAGCACCAAAGAATCACTTGCAAATATATCACTTACTGCCAAAAATCAAAGGAAGCAGGACTAGCCTTCAATTACTTAATCAACTGATCCACAGATACCAAGGGCCTCTGCCATATGGTCTTTCCTCCATCTGTCTTCTGCTCTAATGACTACTACACTGCAGACAAAAATTACATTTCACTCTATCTCTCTGCATTTCCCTCAACCTGGAATGCCCCTCCTTTCCCCTCCCCATTCTCCTCTGCTTTCTGACTTCCTGCAAGGTCAAGGACTAATGCTACATCCTCTAGAGTACCTCCAGTTCTCCCACCTGGAAATGAGTTTCTCTCCTCTGCTTTCTGAGATCAGTTACTTTGTTATTTGAGTCAGATGTGGGGCGGGCTATGCGAAGAGTTTAGTATTCAATCTGTGGCAGTGTGAATATTAAAATAAGAGTTCAAGGGTTCAAAAAATCATAATGAGATTTTGCACCTGAATATGTACACTTAAAACTACATATAATTGCAAACCTGTCCTATCAAAACTAAAACTAAAAACCTCATGTAATTTAGAAAAAAATTTTAACTACTTGCTTGGGAAAAAAAATCTTGAAAATTTGGTCCATGGTAGGGAAAATAACAAATGACTAATGATCAAACAAGAGGGCATATGAAAAGGTTGATGGTGACCTTTAAAGAAGATCTCCAAGCCTGGGGTGGAGAATTGAGCAGAAAGTCATACAGCTCAAAGAACAGCTAAAATAAAAGTAGAGAATCATGTAAGGAAGGAGTGAGATGGGAGCTGTCAGCCATACTTCAGAGGAGTGTGAATTCTTGGGAAATAAGCCCAGGAGTAAGGAGCTGAGCAGAGCTGACTGCTGACTTTCAGAATTGGAGCTACATGTGGAGCTGCTGTGGAGCTGGATCCTTTAGATACACTTAGAGCGAATGTGACCAAAGCACCCCTGAGACACAGCACTACCTTGTCCACGAGGCCACAACTGAGTGGTCTTAGCTGACAATCTAGAGGGGGGAAAATGGTCCAATTTGAATCTGGGTGAAAAACTGTCTCACCTGGAGTCATTTGTGTGTACCCTTTTCTCTCTTTGAAAAACTTTCACATCACTGTATCTTTCCATTAAAACATGCATATAGCTATGTCACACCCAGGGCATAATCAACCGATGTTGCTCTATGAGTCTTAAAATATTTCCAACATTACTTCTACAATCACTTCAACAACTCTTTCAGAACTTGGGTAAATTACCTAAATTATAGAGCTATTAAATTTTAACCCTGGAAGTAACAGTAGATATGTTCAAGGTCTGGGAAGGCAATAAATGAATTTGTTATGATTGTCAACTGTGATTGATTGCTCCTGACTGCTTAAAGTTCTGCTCTGAGAAGAACTTTATGGTCATTTCCTGTGGAAAGGGTGCTGAAATTCATTAGTGACTTCTACTAGGGAAAATAGTAGCTTGTATGCTGTGTATTTGCCATCTCTTGTATATAGGACAATGCCTCATTCTATAGAAATGAGAACTGAGTTTTAGAGAGTAAGTAACTTGCTGAAAGTCCAATAGCTACTTAATATCAAAGCCAAGATAACCTAGATCTCCTATATCCATGCTCATTTCATTGTACAATACTGGGATTGAGTTTTGGGTTGTTGTTTTTTTTCTTACAGACAATTCAATTTTCCTATAGTACTAATCCCATTTGTTTGAATGTAAAGAAGGTAGCTAAAGAGACATTAATAGTAAAATTTCAAAACCTAACTTAAAGAGTTGGCATATTACTACTATATCCATATCCCTAAAAACAAAGCTACTTATTTTAAAAGATTATTAAAAGTTATGTTAACATAAAAAGTGGCATTATTCGTTTCCTCAAACCAGTATATATTAGTTATCTGTGGTTGTATAACTACTTGATTCAAAACATAGTGGATTAAAACTCTCACATTTCTATGGATCAGACATTTGGGAGTGGCTTGGCAGGGCAGTTCAGCTCAGGCTTAAATTAGGTTGCAATCCAACAGGGTTGAAACTGGGGTTATCTCAAAGCTGGGCTCCTTTAAACAATGGAGATGTGAATAGCTAGAGGCTGAATACCTGGGCTCCTCAGGTATCCTCTCTGTCTCCATGTGGCCTCTTCACATGGTCTCTCCAGCCCAGTGGCTTTTAGAGTAGCCAAACTTCTTACATGTCAGCTCAGGCACCTCAAAATACAGGCACTGAGAGAAAGAGAGCTGTCCTACCTTTAATAATCCAGCCTCAGAAGTCAAATACAGTCACTTCAGCCATTCTCTATTGGTCAAGGCAGTTACAAAGTCCACCCAGACCTTAATAAAGGAGTGTCAACGTCACAATATCAGGAGACAGTGAGGAATGAGACATATAAAATAATCTGCCATGCAGGATTAGTAAGAATCCAAAGTTGTCATTTCAGGGAAGAGTTCAAACGGAATCATATTATAAAGTTTTTGGAATTGGGATAAGATTATTATTTCTAATTACAGTTGCCACGGCACCCAGTTAAAGTTGAAACTCAGATAAACAAATGAATCATTTTAGTGTAACTATTACCCAGGCAATATTTAGGACATAATTAGCCACCCAAAATTATTGAAATTCAAATTTAGCTAGACATCCTGTATTTTTATTTACCAAATCTGACAACACAACCCCAGATTGAATCAGATAGTCAAGAATGAGACAATCTTCATGTCAGTGTCACCACTACTCTCCCAGTTAGCCTGACCAAAAGTGTCTTTTCTGAAGCTATTTCTATCTCTGGAGTGGAACATTGACTTTCATGTTCCAAGACTAGTGTGACTTTAGATCATTGTCTTTTTAGCTCTCTGATTTCCCAGAGTTTTCTTTTTCAATCTTTCCACTGTGCATAAGCTGATCTCCTGGCACTGGTTTTGTTTCCTGACAGGCAACATTAATTCATTTTCACATTCACACTAAAATCACTTCCCTCTCTGTCTAACAACAACAATAATGGTGAAAGCCCATTTGGAAAACAGCTTGATGGAACAGCTGCTTCGTACTCATTATGAGTCTAACACTTTCTCTAATTTGGGGGAAGGGATGCCCACAACTACAAGTATATTGCCAATCAGGTATCCAGTAAACACTGCACTCCTTTTTCTGATGTATTTTTCTTACCCATGCAGTTAATTACAAACTGTTTACTCAATTTTTTTTTAATTTTTTTTTTTGCACCACTAATCTTTAGGCCTACCTAACCAGGATGTCTTGAAATGGTTCCCCACATTATTTCATAAGTTCCAAAGCTGCCTCACATTCCCAAAGTCAAAGACTGGCTTAAGTGCTCCCCTTTATAGAGTATCATTCTCTCTTGCGTAATTTATTCTGTGTCCCCAAATTAAGATCTGAGACCTAACTACATAGTCTGTTCAGCATTATGTCCTTCCTCTGCTACATACAAGTACGTGATGTGATGACTCATCAGAATTCGTGTTGCAATGGGAACTATCAAAGTTATGTACTACTACTATAGGAAATGGCCTTGGTAGCAAGATAATATTAGGCCCTAGCCTGTTTGGCTCAGTGGATAGAGCGTCGGCCTGCAGACTGAAGGGTCCCAGGTTCAATTCTGGCCAAGGACACATGCCTAGGTTGCGGGCTCGATTCCAAGTAGGGGCCGTGCAGAAGGCAGCCGATCAATGATTCTCTCTCATCATTGATGTTTCTATCTCTCTCTCTCCCTTCCTCTCTTAAATCAATAAAGAAATATATTTTTAAAAAAATAAAAAAGATTAATATTAGGCCCTTCCATTGAACTCATAGGTAGATCCAGCTTTCCTCTTTTATTGTTACAACAAAGTATGTAGTGGACACTGCTGGTGCCATCCCAACATTCATTGTCTTCTTTTTCCTTAATAACAAAACCTCAGTTTTATACAACTACCCACTTCCTCCCACCATGTGTCTTAAGGGACAGTTGGGGAGCACAGAGATCCAACACTAAGATTGATCATCATGTATCCTGATATACACCAACTGGGCTTGTGAACAGTCTAAGTCAAAGAGAAAGGGTATTTCCCTGGCCACTGTTACTGGCCCAGGAGTAAGCAGGTGGACATGGAAAGGAGAGCGGTAGCCCAGTACACTGAAGGTGACCTTGAAGTAATGTCAGAACTAGGCTTGGAATTAAGTCAACACAAATACCAGCAAAATGGCGAGACAGAAGAACCTGGGCCCTTGATGACATTTCTGAGCCACTGCTTTGTAACACACCTGAAACAAACAGAAGATAATAAATTTTCTTATTGTTTAATCATTTTGAATCAGGATTTTCTGATTCTAGCAGCCTAAAGCATCTTCACTTCCACAAGATATAGGATGAGGGATCCAGTCAAAAGGAAAAACAATGTTTTTAACTTTTCCCCCAAGCCCGGTCCCTTGATTCTCTCCCTCTCTCTCTCTTTTTTTTTTAACAGGTACTTAATCCACTGTCACCTCAAACACTGTGGTCGAGGAAATCCTGAGGCATAAGTAGTAGGCAACAGATCAATAACATCCCATCATGCCATGTGACCCAACAAATTGTAAGCCAATAAATTACCTAACTCTCTCAACTTACATTTTCCTATATAATCAGTCTTTACTATACACCAGTGAATTTTCAGGATCCTGCCATTGCAAGTATCAGACATTCTAAGCAAAACCACAAGATTTATTGGCTAACATAAGTGAGAAATACAAAGATCAAATTTAATTTCAGTTACAAGTAAATTCAGAGTTTTTAATGATGTTGTCAGTATTTTGTTCCTCCCAAATTTTTATTAAATTTACTTCATTATGGTGACCTTGAAGTAATGTCAGAACTAGGTTTGGTAGCAACCATAACTCCCAGCAGACCCAATTTTAAATATTCCTTAACGTCAGATGTATAGGTCACTCTTTCTCCATCAGTATCCATATAAATCCCTAAAAAGGGACTTGATTGGTTCTACTTCAAGTAACAGAAGTATTAAGGAAAGAATTGTGTCCCCCAATATTTAGATGCTGAAGCCCAAACCTGCAATGTGTCTGTATTTAGAGATAGGTTTATGAGGTCATAAGGGTGTGGCCCTAATCCTATAGGGCTGATACTCTTATCAGATACTAGAGGCCCAGTGCATGACATTTGTGCACTGGGGCGGGGGGTGCCTTTTTGCAGCCCATGCCCTTTCGCCATCTGGGAGCCCTTAGGGGATGTCCGACTGCCACAGAGGCAGGCCGCTGCGCTCTCCAGCTGTCAGCTTTCAGCCCCAGCCATCAGCCCAGCTTGTGGCTGAGTGGCGCTACCCCTGTAAGAACACACTGACCACCAGGGGGAAGCTCATGCATTGAGCATCTGCCCCCTGGTGGTCAGTGCATGTCATAGCGAATGGTCATTCCACCGTTCAGTCGATTTGCATATTACCCTTTTATTATATACTAGAGGCCCAGTGCACAAAAATTTGTGCACTCGGAGGGGGGGAAGGGGGCGTCCCTCAGCTCAGCCTGTGCCCTCTCCCGGTCTGGGACCCCTTGGGAGATAACGACCTGCTGGCTTAGTCCTGCTCCCAGGTGGCAGAGGGCAGGCCCAATCCCTAGGTGCAGCTCCTGGTCGGGCTCAGAGCAGGGCCGATTGACAACTCCTGTCATGCACAGAGCAGGGCGGATTGGGAAGTTGCAATGCCACCCTCAGTCACGCTCAGGGTAGGGCCGATTAGGGGTTGGGGCACCGCCCCCTGTCACACTCAAGGCAGGGTCGATGGGGAGGTTGCGGCGCCACCCCCTGTCACTCACAGAGTAGGGCCGATAGGGGAGTTGGGGCACCGCCCCCTGTCACACTCAGGGCAGGGCGGATCAGGGGGGTGGGGCGCCGCCCTCTATCACCCACAGAGCAGGGACAATCAGGGGGTTGGGGCGCCGCCACTGTCACACTCAGGGCAGGGCCGATGGGGAGGTTATGGCTCTACCCCGTCACACACAGAGCAGGGCCCATGTGTGGCGGGGTGGGTTTGGGCACTGCCCCCTGTCACACTGATCCCGGTGCTGGGAGGCCTCTTGGCTCCGCTGATCCTGGTGCTGGGAGTCATATTACCCTTTTACTATATAGGATAGAGGCCTGGTGCACGGGGGGGGGGGGGGCTGGTTTGCCCTGAAGGGTGTCCTGGATCAGGTTGGGGTCCCCACTGGGGTGCCTGGCCAGTCTGGGTGAGGGGCTGAGGGCTGTTTTCAGGCTGGCGGGTGACTGAAGCTCCCAACTGCTCCTTTTTTTCTTTTTTTTTTTTATTCTGGGCCAGCTTTAGCTTTGAGGCTTGGCTCCAGCTCTTGGGCCTCCGCTGCTGAAAGCAGGTTTCTGGCCTTGTTTACCTTCTGTATTTGAAACAATGTTGCGATCCTGCTGGCTGATCGCAGGTTTCTGGGGTTTTGTTTAGCTTCTATATTTGTAACATAGTTGCTTAGAGTTGCAGCTCAGAGGCCTGCATCGGCAGGCAGGGAACGTTGGAGTCCTCCATCACTGAAGCAAGCAAGCCTCATGTTCGCTTCCAGCTGCCTGGCTGCCGGCCACCACCTTGGTTGGCAGTTAATTTGCATATTTCCCTGATTAGCCAATGGGAAGGGTAGCGGTTGTACGCTAATTACCATGTTTCTCTTTTATTAGATAGGAGGGTAAGAGCTCTCTCTTCCAGTTCCAGGTGCTTCAGGAGCCATGGGCTTAGATGCAGACAAGGCCAACTCCAAGAACTACACCATGGACAACTAGTCCCAAAAATGGCACAAAGATAATCACATATTACCTCAGTCCTCTACTCCTCACTATATTCCCTTCTCAGAGGTGCCCAATGCCCAATGCCACATCCAACCTTCTATATTTCCTTCTGCTCTGCCAACATCATCAATTTACAGGTGAAGTAAGTGAAGCCCCGTGAGATGAACGCACAGCCCAAGACCACACAGCCTGTTACTTCCGTCAACTCCAGGTTCCTTATTTAGTGACCTAGCTGTTCATTCACTAAACACTTGTTGAATTCAAAATTGTCATTCCCAAGTTCCTGAGGAACATGCACTCTGCCAAGAAGCACAACAAGAGGTCCTGAAGAAGATGCAGGCCAACAACGCAAAGGTCATGAGTGCACATGCCAAGGCTATGAAGGCCCTCGTAAAGCCCAAGGAGATCATGCTCAGGATCCCAAAGGGCAAAAGCTGCAAGTTCAATTAACTTGCCTACATCGCTCACCCCGATCTTGGGAAGGATGCTTGTTCCACCTCACCAAGGGTCTCGGGCTCTGCCAGCCAAAGTCCAAGCACATGGCTCCAACTGAGGCCCAGGCTGCAGCTCCAGCTCTGGCTCAGCCTCCCAATGTTGCCAAAGCCCCACAAAGGCTCCAGAGGAGAAGCCTCTATCTGAAGATGTGAAAACAGAAGGACTGGTGTGACCTCAGAGCTGCTGTCTACATGAGGCTGCTGTCCTGTACTATTTGTACAAATGAGCCTGAGGCAGGATCTTTAAAAAAATAAAAAGGATATAAGAACCTCTCTCTCTCTCTCTCTCTCTCTCTCTCTCTCTCTCTCTCTCTCTCTCTCTCTCTTTCTCCACACACTGAAGAAAGACCATATGAGCACACAATGAGATGGTGGCTGCCTACAAGCCAAGAGAAGAGACCTCAGAATAAAACCTATCTTACCGGCACTTTGATCTTGGATGTCCCAGCCTCCAGAACTGTGAGAAATAAATTTCTGTTGTTTAAACCACCCAGCCTAGGGTGGGAAGATGGAAAGAGATAAACCAAAGAACCTGTAAGAAAATGTGCATAGCCCAAGGACACAGACAATAGTGTGATGAGGGCCTGGGGAGGTGGCAGGGGCTGGGGGAAAGGGGAAAGTGGAGGGAAAATAGGGGACATCTGTATTAATGTCAACAATAAAAAATAAACTGCAACAGCATGTGAGAAGCATGACTTCCATGAAAGTGCAGCAATGATTATCAGAGTACAACAGCTGCCTCCAGAATCAGAGGGACAGGTGAGATAAGGAGGGTCCCCTGGAATCACAGAACTTGGGTTCTAAAGCCACCTCTACCTCTAACCATCATTAGTGGTTTTGGATAAGTCACTTCTGTGGCACCATTTCTTCACATGCAAAATAAAGAACTTGGTCTAGGCTGCTTGTCTTGAATCTTGCGGCAACATAAGGAAAAATGAAAAGATAGAAAGATAGAAAGGAATTACTTGATTCAAGTGCCAAAGAGGAAATACACTCATAGCTTAGAAAGTAATTTTGAGCTAAAGTAAGAAGTATGTCAACAGTGACCTTTCTTCATACCACTGGAGTTCTATGTGTTTCTGCTCTGGTGGCAGGCAGAGATGGCATATTTATTCAATTCTTTCTGTTAGAAAAATTAAAATGCAAATATATGTAAATTATGGACATTATAAATGAGAACAAGAAAGAAAAATAAAACCCTGATTACTGGTTGGCTGAAGGGACATTAACAGAATCCTGAAATAAAACCCAAAGTCCATGCTTGGAGAATCACAGCCAAGATAAACCCCACTCTCGCCCCTGCATTTCTTCAGTCACCACCTGGATTCTCTGCCATCAGCGAGCACTCAGTGCTCTAGCTACATTAGCATTTCACGTCAGCAGGAAGTACAGAATCTCAATCCGCAAAACTCAAGTATGCCAAAATTCAACTTCATCTTCTATGTATGGCCTTACTTTCTACCTCAAATGTATCATTCCATCTTTTGGCAAAAACTTCCATCAGACACTTCTGGGTCAAATCAATCAAGTCAGGGTTTTCTTCTCTCAACCCCTATCCTTGGGGTTGCCATTAAGTTTCTAGAAGAAAGAAGGGGCAGAGACTGCGATACTTAGCATCCGAGCCTGGGAAATGGGCTTTAGTCATGTCTCATCTGTCTTCACTGACATCCACATAGCGTCCCTCCAGTCACTGATTGCCACCATTCCCCTCGATGTCTGTAAAACATGCACATCCTGTATGGTCCCTGATTGGCTGCATTCTCCATGCCAGCCACCCCAGTGAGAGGCTTTCCCAGGTCCTGGGGCCTCTTTCAGCTATTTCTTCGGCCCTCTCTGCAGGTACATGGGAAAGTTTGGATGGTCTCCCCTATCAGTCTCAGATTACAGTCTGGACACAGTATGACAACATTTCTATTCTGTTCTCACCACACAGTGAGGGATGCTGGATATTCTGTGGCTTGTTGGTTTCCCTGGTTCTCACTCAGTATGAAGGATAGTTCTCCCTGCCTTTAGATCACATATTATCTCAGTCCTCTACTCCTCACTAGGTTCCCTTCTCAGAGGTGCCCAATGCCCAATGCCACATCCAACCCTCTATACTTCCTTCTGCTCTGCCAACATCATCAATTTACAGGTGAAGTAAGTGAAGTCCCGCGAGATGAACGCACAGCCTAAGACCACACAGCCTGTTACTTCTGTCGACTCCAGGTTCCTTATTTACTGACCTAGCTGTTCATTCACCAAACACTTGTTGAATTCAAAATTGTCATTCCCCAAGAATAAGACATTATCACACTCTAGTGAGGGAGGCAGAGTGGTAAATAGGGAATGACAATGTAGTTATGTAATAGGCCAACAAGTGTATGAACAAGTGATATGAGGGCTATTCTGGGCAGCTCTCTGGAAACTTCCCTACTGGAACCTAAACTTCCATCCACCCAGAAGTTTTTCAAAATGACAGAAGAAGCAAGAAGACTGATCATTAGCTATTATTAAGCAGTCATTAAAACTACAATAACTTTTCCCAGAAAATAGGCCACCTATATTGAACAGGCAGAGAAAATAGCGTTACATAAATATCTATCACTTAAAGTCTTTCTTTGTTTATGAATTCATACATATGTATGTTTCTATAAAAGAATAAATAGAAAACTGCTCCTCAATATTCAAAACCATGTCAGTGCTTAGTGATTGCAGATAATTATGGACCGACATTTCCGCCATGAAGAAAATAACAAAGAAAGTGAGCACACCCCGACTGTGTAAGAATAGCCCAGTTGGGACTACAGAGGTTTCGCCATTCAACATGGCAAACTTTCTCCACGGCAGCTACATCAGTCCTGAAGCCCCGGAGAGTTCAGGCAGTGGCAGGAGCAGGGCGGTTCATCCTTGACATTACTTGATACGGGTCCCAGTTCCTTGAAATTTCCAACTCATTGAAATCAGAGGATTTAGAGTAGAATCTATCCCAGAGAAGAAAGACAGGCCAGTGATCTGAAGGCCGGAAAACAGTGGCACAGAAGAAGGTGAGTGCAGCTCTCCCATCAGAGAAACATGAGGAGTGAGCGAGTAAGTGGGCCAGTAAGCTGGCCGAGAAATGGTAGCGGAGGGAGCATTTTCCAAGAAGCGAACAGCCAAGCTTTAGCAACTCTGAAAGTGGCTCTAGATGGGGAAGACAGAGGGAGGCTGCTGGGAACAAAAGTCAACCACTCCAAGTAGAAATGTAAAGGGCTGCTGGCAGGAAAGGTGAGAAACTATGCCATCAGTAGAGCCCCAAAGTCAAGCCCAGATTACAGTCAAAGAAGCTGTACCTCCTGAGCCACCTTCAGAAGCAAGAAAGAATGAATAAGCATAGAAACTTAAGAGCAACTTTTGTTGTGCTTCCAGCACTTAGCACTAAAGTGAGGAAGCCATTAGGATAGGGCCAGACATGAGCTCATTCAGGAAGTCAGGAATTAAGTGGCCCAGGGGATGGAGGGCCTACCCATGGATTAGTAACAGAAATTCAGCTCTCCTTCCCAAAGGAGTAGTTGTTCAATTCATGTTCTCCATCCTTCTTCTTTTGCAGTACCTTATCTAGTTCCCCAAGGCCCCCCTACCACTAAGTGCCAGATATGGCTGCTTGTCTCCAAAAATATGTTCTCTTTTTTCTTTCAATTAATATTTTCCATGAAATTTTAGTTTGACAGATATAGCTGCTTGTCTCCAAACATATGTTCTCATTTTTCATTAATATTTTTCATGAAATTTCAGTTTGACATCTAGCTGACCAGCTCAAGTTTCCTTCAGCTATTTATGTCATGTGATTATGTTCTGGTCAATGCAAAGAGGGAGAAAGTGATACTTGCAAATTATAGGTCACGCCTTCCATATTACACCCCTTCCCACTGGACAGAATGTAGCTATGATGACAAGAACCCTACTGTAAGATGGAAAGAGTGCATTGAGTATGGCAAAGCAACAAGATAGGAGAAACCTGGATCCCCAATATTGTGAAGCCACCATATTGGTTCTGTACTGCTTATGATCAGACTGTCACATGAGCTATAAGTAAATTTATATCTTCTTGAAGCTACTGTTATAGCCATACCAACATCATAACCAAAATAAACAGTATCTTTTATATAATAGGTATAAATTTTTCAACTTACTCAAATGTGCAAAAACTGTGGATTAATTTTTTATGTCAACTTAATCTCTATTTGAAGCTTCATCTAATTTGATAGTGGAAAAAAATAATCTAAATCAGGATTCTCTCAGCCATTCCCTAATTCTCTGAAAGTTTATAATGTCCAGAGATGAGGAGGGAGTTGTGAACCTGGCCCTGATAAAGGTATCTGGGATCTTGCAAGTTGTAAGTTATTTAGGTATCTAGGTTCCTCTAGTCCAGTGGTTCTCAACCTTCGTAATGCCGCGACCCTTTAATACAGTTCCTCATGTGGTGGTGACCCCCAACCATAAAATTATTTTCGTTGCTACTTCATAACTGTAATTTTGCTACTGTTATGAATCTCAATGTAAATATCTGATATGCAGGATGTATTTTCATTGTTACAAATTGAACATAATTAAAGCATAGTGATTAATCACAAAAACAATATGTAATTATATATGTGTTTTCCGATGGTCTTAGGCGACCCCTGTGAAAGGGTCGTTCGACCCCCAAAGGGGTCGCAATCCACAGATTGAGAACCGCTGTTCTAGTCCTCAGGTCCCTGGGCCATCTCTATTAACCGTTCTTCACCCCCGACCATGAGGCCCTTCCAGATGTACTGGCCTTTTCTCAGCATGTCCATACTACTGGCAGCCACATGGGAAAATGACACCTTACTGTCCCCACAGCCCATTCAGGACACCTCATGCAGACTTGTGCCTCAGGCCCCTCAATCCAGGCGCCCCATGTGAATGTCTGATCCCTGTTCTTCTATGTTCTAACAGCACAGGACAGCTTGCACTTTCCCAGGGCAATGAAAAAGGAAGTAGGGCAACGCCCCTCTATTCTTGAATCTACAAACTTCTCTGGTGATTCTCTTATTACCTTCTTCACTAACCCTTAACATTTCAAATTTAAAAAACCAAGATTTTGATAACTGCCGTGACAATTCCTCTTAGAGTAATGAAAGCCCATCACTCCATATTTGGCAAAATAATAACCTATTTAGATTTTAAACAATTAAATTCACCAACCACCATTCAGTGGGCTTAATTTCTCTTGTATTCCGAATGACTCAATTATGTGTGACTTTTGACCAAATTGCTATGTTCTATACTTTGGTTCCCCAAATGACCATGTAAATATTCTTATATCCATGATAGTCATACTTAGTTATATGTGTTTGTTGGGGATAGAAAGGGTAGAAATTTACATTTACATTTTTATGAAATCCACTTGAAGTTCATCTGCTTTTCCACTTGGGCCCGGGTCATACACATGATGTATGAAATGATACTACAGAGAAATAGGTAGGAACAGTCAGCTCCTTGACCATCTCATCACCAGTGATCATTTCTTCTGCTTTGCCTGGGCCCCTGACATGGCTACCCCCTGAACTATGCCATCACTGTCATCTGCCTTTCTTTCCAAATCCCAATTTCAAACCTGCCACTCTCTAATAATGACTCTTACCCTTCCAAAAGATTTTCTAAAGAACCCCTATTGCCAAACTTTCTGACCTTTTACTGACCATGAAGCCGCTTTCCCACTATCCATTAGCTAATTACCCATTAGCTTCCCTTTTGTTCTCATCCATTCTGGATTCTGTGGCACATCATTATAATCATCCCCTTGCCCTCCACTCTCCAGCTGTTCTCTGTCTGACATCCTGGCTGGGGAAACCCTCATCCTCTTTGAGTCTTACCTTCTATCTTCTCAGGGTATTCACCTGAGCAGCTGAGTATTGCCAATGCAAGACAATAACTGAGCTCATTCACTCACTCACTCATTCATTTAACAAATATTTCTTGAGCAGCTACTCTTTACCAGCTCCCATTCAGACACCATGAAAACAGACAAGGCCCTGGACAAGTAGCTCTGTTTGTTAGAGTATCATTCTGATACAAAAAGGTTGTAGATTCGGTTCCTGATCAGGGCACATTAAAAAAATCAACCAAGGAATGCATAAATATGTGGAACAACAAATCAATATTTCTCTTTCTCCTTTCCTCTCTCTACCCCCCTCTCTCTCTTTCTCAAAATAAATAAGTAAAAGTTAAAAAAGAAAAGACAAATAAGACACTTGTTCTCTATACTCTAATGGACAGTCCTCACTTGAAACTTATCAACTCAAATGTGCACTTCCGAAAGGCCAGTAAACATACGCTGTTTTTCTTGTCAGCCTGCTTTCCTCTTGTCTGATTTGATCCTTTTATACCATCTGCTTTATTTCAAATCTCCATGTTCCCTGCTCTTACCATATCCTCACCTGATGGTCTTGTCTTATTCTTCACTGACAAATATATATACATACATATATACACACAAAAAAAAAATTCACAAGCCACAGGCCTCTTCATCTATCTAAGTTGGTCTTCCTTCCTATTAACAAAGTCTTTCTGCTGCTCTAGAAACCAATCCTTCCCCTGTGCTCTAGATCAAGGGTTTTGCTTCTTTGTTATTACCTCTCTGGAGGAATATTCCCATCACATGTAATCAATCCTGTTCTCTTAAAACCGATCTTTTGAAAGCCCTCCTTTTCTTCTTGACCTAATCATAGCTGAACTTCTCAAAAGAGATGTCTATATACACAACAGCAACTTATTGATCTCCATCCATTCTTCAACCCATTCTAATATGATCCCAACACAGCACAACCTAATCCAACCCACCACTCCACTGGAATGGCACTATGGTCACTGACTGTATCTCCATGTTGCTCAAATTCAGACCCTCTCTATCTTCACCTTACTGGACCTCTTACCAGTGTTCAATTCAGTTGATAATTCTCTTTCTTTACTCTTATCTCTTGGTTTCTACCCCCTTAGAGATTTCCTTTGTCTTGGTAATTACACCTTCTCATTCTTCTTTGATGCTCTGCCTGAGTTCTAAGCATTATTTCTCTAGTCCAGTGGTTCTCAACCTTCCTAATGCCACGACCCTTTAATACAGTTCCTCATGTGGTGGTGACCCCCAACCATAAAATTATTTTCGTTGCTACTTCATAACTGTAATTTTGCTACTGTTATGAATCGTAATGTAAATATCTGATATGCAGGATGTATTTTCATTGTTACAAATTGAACATAATTAAAGCATAGTGATTAATCACAAAAACAATATGTAATTATATATGTGTTTTCTGATGGTCTTAGGCGACCCCTGTGAAAGGGTCGTTCGACCCCCAAAGGGGTCGCGACCCACAGGCTGACAACCGCTGCTCTAGGCTCTCTTTTCTCTCCACACTCATTTCCTAGGTGACCTTCTTAATGTGGCTGTAAACATTATATGTAAATCAGCAATTCCCAAATTTAAATCTCAGCTCAGACCTCTCCTTTGAGCTCTAGACTCACAGATCCAACTGTCCTCTTGATATTTAATCCCCCAGCAAATTCCGTCAATCCTCATAGATGGATAATAGATTGATTCAGTTCACTTTGCTCCATCTCCACTGCACCCCCCAAGGCTAAGCCAACTGACCTACAACTGTAGTCTTCTGTCTCCATGCTGTCATTCTTGATCCTTCACCTCCCTACATTCTCTACTCAGAGTCCAAAGAAATCTGAAAATATAAATGATTTCATGCATTTTTTCTTTTCAAGCAAATCTTTTAACAACTTTCTTTTTGTGGGATCAAATTTAAAATCCTTACCATGGCTACAGGGCCCTGTATGACCTGGCTTAACCTATCTCCAGCCTTATAACTTCTCTTTGCACATGCTGTTCCTTCCTTCTGAAATGCCCTTCCCTTCAATTCTTTTTTTTTAAATATATTTTATTGATTTTTTTACAGAGAGGAAGGGAGAGAGATAGAGAGCCAGAAACATCGATGAGAGAGAAACATCGATCAGCTGCCTCCTGCACATCTCCCACTGGGGATGTGCCCGCAACCCAGGCACATGCCCCCGACCAGAACCAAACCCGGGACCTTTCAGTCTGCAGGCCGACGCTCCATCCACTGATTTTGGCTCCCTTCAATTCTTTACTTGGATAGTTCTTTCCACCCTTTCTCAAGTATAAAGCACTTGTCCCTCACTCAACTGCCATTACTTCCTATGTGGATTCCTGTTGATTTCTTTCATGGAACTTATTAGAGTTTACAATTATCCTATCTAATAAAAGAGAAACATGGTAATTGGCGTACGACTGCTACCCTTCCCATTGGCTAATCAGCGAGATATGCAAATTAACTGTCAGCCAAGATGGCGGCCGGCAGCCAGGCAGCTTGAAACTAACATGAGGCTTGGTTGCCTCAGTGACGGAGGAAACCAACGTTCCCCGCCTGCCTTGCCGGCCTCTGAGCCTGCAGTTTAAGAAACATTGTAACAAATACGCCCAACTTCAGCCAGCAGATTGGCAACATTGTAAGCAAAGACCAGAAACCTACTTTCAGCCGGAGGCCGAAGAGCTGGAGCCAAGCCTCAAGCTAAAGCCGACCAGAATAAAAAAAAAAAAAAGGAAAAAAGGAGCGGTTGGGAGCTTCAGTCACCCCCAGCCTGAAAACAGCCCTCAGCCCCTCACCCAGACTGGCCAGGCACCCCAGTGGGGACCTCCACCCTGATCCAGGACACCCTTCAGGGCAAACCAGCCGGCCCCACCCGTGCACCAGGCCTCTACCCTATATAGTAAAAGGGTAATATGCCTCCCGGCACCGGGATCAGCGTGACAGGGGGCAGCGCCCAAACCCCCTGATCACCCTGCGGCTCTGTGTGTGACAGGGGGCGGGGCCACAACCTCCCTATCGGCCCTGCTCTGTTCCTGACAGGGGAAGGCACCCCAACCCCCTGATTGGCCCTGCTCTGTGCATGACAGGGGGTGGCGCCTCAACCTCCCCATCGACCCTGCCTTGAGTGTGACAGGGGGCAGCACCCAAACCCCCTGATCGCCCTGCGGCTCTGTGTGTGACAGGGGGCGGGGCCACAACCTCCCTATCCACCCTGCTCTGTGCCTGATAGGGGGGAGCTCCCCCCCCCACGGGCCCTGCTCTGTGTGTGACAGGGTGCGGCGCCCCAACCCCCCCGCCCCCGGCCCTGCTCTGTGTGTGACGGGGTAGAGCCATAACCTCCCCATCAGCCCTGCCCTGAGTGTGAGAGTGGCGGCACCCCAACCCCCTGATCCGCCCTGCTCTGTGGGTGATAGAGGGCAGTACCCCAACCCCCTGATGGGCCCTGCTCTGTGCGTGACAGGGTACAGAGCCCCAACCCCCCTGATGGGCCCTGCTCTGTGTGTGACAGGGGGCAGCGCCCCAACCCCCGCATTGACCCTGCTCTGTGTGTGACAGGGGGTTGCTCCACAACCTCCCCATCGACCCTGCCTTGAGTGTGACAGGGGACGGCGCCCCAACTCCCCAATCGGCCCTGCTCTGAGCCCGACCAGGGGCTGCACCTAGGGATTGGACCTGCCCTCTGCCACCCGGGAGCAGGCCTAAGCCAGCAGGTCGTTATCTCCCGAGGGGTCCCAGACTGCTAGAGGGCACAGGCCAGGCTGAGGGACCTCCCCTCCCCCCCGCGAGTGCACAAATTTTTGTGCACCGGGCCTCTAGTTTTTAATAATTCAGTTGTTTGCTTAACAGTGTTTCCTGTATCTCCCATTCAAATGCTAACTTCATATCAGCAGGCATCTTGTTCATCATGGTATTTCCAGCATCTAAATCAATGCCTAACACCAACTCAGAATTAAATTAGACATCTGCAGAATGAATCAATAAAAGAGTGAATAAAATATGGAGTCATAAAGGTGTAGGTACCATTTTCATAGCTATTAAAATCTTCATGTGGCAATAGCCTAATATCTTATTCACCCTAGCCATTGCTTTGTGTTCTTTTGGATATGAGTTTTTTATGCAGCCTTTGAGATGTGCAGCTCTCTAGATTTTCAATTTATTTTTGTTGTGCATAGAGCGTCACTCCTGAGCTTCCCAATTAGTATTTTGTTATACCAAAGCAAGTAGATTAGCACATTCAGAATCCACTCTCAAGTCTTCAGGGTGAAGTTTCTTAGGTGTTTCTTAGATGCATGCTAAAAGAAATCAGGGAGTAGCACACAGATTCTGAAAGCACCTACAATAAAAGCAACCACTTACTAACTCTTCCTGTTTCAGGTACTGACTATAAACCCCTCACATGCATAGCAGATTTAGAGGGACCAATATAACTTCCATTCTAGAGATGAAGAGGCCAAGACTTCAAGACTTGGCAACTGTGACCAAGTTCCTACAGGGGCTAAGTAGTAAAGCCATACTCTAATCTCTCTGCCGGTCTACCTCCCAGGCCCTCAGAGACACAGGTGAGACAAATGTAGAGATGGGCCTTAGGGCCCTTTTCATTTCAGATGATAGGAGATAACCAAAGGTCCCCAGACTCCAGACTAATACCTTGAAATATTAAAATTATCCTTTCCATTAACAAAAATGGAATGACTGTATTTTGTCCCAATTTACCTCAGTCATTGTTATGCAAACCTCATATCCCACTCTTATTGCACGAGAATCCGGAAAGACTCCGGTGTGTGTGTTTTCAGTCGTTTAGAGGTACTCTCCTCTTTCAGAAGGCTTGGACATGATAAGCTAATGACAGCTGCATTCCTGCAGGCCGGGAATGTGGTCACTGGGTCATTTTTCAGAGTACACCCCTGGGAGAACACGTTGGGCCAAGAGCCAGGGAGGCAGACGTGCGCCCTCCAAACTGCACTTCTCAGCCACAAACTACATGAGGATAAAGCCTGGCAATTAAGAGACACTAATGAGGCTAGAATTAAAATTAATTTTAAGTCGATCCCCTTTGGCCAAATTTTGCTGCATAGAAACCCATTTGTTATGTGCCAGCACTCCTTCATCTTTTCACTCTATTCACATCAGAGCAGGCTGACTACAAGTTCACTCAAACAGTCAGCAATGACACAGACTTCGCGCCAGATAGAAAGAGGCATGCAGGGAGAAGTCACTAATTACTACATCCGGTAAGCTGAATGCAGGGGTGCGGGACATCAACTATTAAATCTGACCATTAGTGGTCAGATTTAATAGTTGATTTCCCTCTTTGTTGGCCTGTTTTATTTATAAGTATTAATACTGACAGCCAGCATTTATTGAGGGTTTTCTCTCAAGCCTGTTATGTGTATTAATTTATATAATCCTCACAAGAATTCTATGAGGTACTACTATTATCCCATTTTACTGATATGGAAACTCAAACTTGAAAAGTTACAATAATTTGCACAATGTCACACAGTCAGAAAGTGGGACTGGAGGCATTATATCTGAGGGGGTGTGGCCCCAGAATCTGAATTCTTAATCCCTATGCTCACCTGCTTTCACAGACATATATATATATCAAATATGTACAAATATCAACCTGGATGCCCTTAATTCTAATCAATGAATCATTGTGAAAGGACATTCTAAGCTCAGTTATAAAATAACTAGAAGCCTGGTGCATGAAATTCATGCGGGGGAGGGGGGGGGTCCCTCAGCCCAGCCTGCACCCTCTCCAATATTGGACCCCTCGGGGGATCCCCTATGGGATCAGACCTAAACCGGCAGTCGGACATCCCTCTCACAATCTGGGACTCCTGGCTCCCAACCACTTGCCTGTCCGCCAGCATGATCACCCCCTAACCACTCCCCTGCCAGCCTGATCGATGCCTAACTGCTCCCCTGCTGGCCCGATTGCCCCCCAACTGCCCTCCCCTGCAGGCCTGGTCACCCCCAGCTGCCCTCCCTGCCAGCCATCTTTGACAACAAGGGGGCGGCCATCTTGTGTGAGGGTGTGAGGGTCAATTTGAATATTAACTCTTTATTATATAGGATAGATATTTAAAGTCAGTAAGGGCCCTACAGAGGCATGTAGAGGAAGGGGTAGTCTTAACCTATTTACTGCAGACAAACTAAGTTAGTAGATAGCAATGATAGGGATGGAGTTTTTACTCAGCTGGAGTAAGACTATCCTAGCAAATGCCACAGGTGGTCTCATAGGCTAGTTCTAGAAGCGGTATACATCACTTCTGCTCTCATTCCATAGGAGAGGCTTGGTCATGTGACCAAGCCTATCTGTCAGTGGGGATGAGGAATGGAGTATGGCTACCTACTCTGGAAGAAAGGAGAGACATGTTTTTCTTCACAGGCATTTTTCTTTCCACTCTACAGCATTTTTCCTTTACTTGTGGCTATTTTAAGAGTTGAATAAGCAGCCGAAACTGGTTTGGCTCAGTGGATAGAGCGTCAGCCTGCGGACTGAAAAGTCCCAGGTTCAATTCCAGTCGGGGGCATGTACCTGGGTTGCAGGCACATCCCCAGTAGGAGATGTGCAGGAGGCAGCTGATCGATGTTTCTCTCTCATCGATGTTTCTAACTCTCTATCCCTCTCCCTTCCTCTGTAAAAAACCAATAAAATATATTCTTTTAAAAAAAGAGAGTTGAATAAGCATGTTTTATTGTTTTCTTCAAACTTACTATGGTTGTACAAGTTACAGATAACCATACTGACTGAGAAAGAGCTGAGAAATCTCAGAGAAGAGAATCTGAAAATAATGCAAGTTTTTGTAAATGATGTGAGGCAGGGCATGGCAACTGCTGGGATATATATATTATATATATATTATATATTATATACATATATATAATATATATAATATATATTAAATATGTTATAGTAGATATAATTTTTAAAGAAAAGCTAACTAACTTCCATGCTCAATTCCTGAAACCCCAAAGCCCCTAAACCTTCTAATACATCCAGTGCTTACATTTGTGTTTTTCTGAGTTCCTAATCAAAAATAGAGGGGAAACAAAGAGTAGGTTAAAAAAAACCCATTTCAGCGGCATGCCAGTGAAAAAATAGAATCACGAAGCTGATGGTTATTTTTGGAAAATCCACTCTGCTCTAGAGATGAAAACCAAATCAGAGGCTTTTCCATTTGATCAATTTTAAGGTGTAGAAGTTGAGGGAGGTATGTCTCAGTAATAGACTCTAGGACTCCATTTATAATTTACCAATTAATAAGAAAGGGGCTTTGTCTCACAAAGATTTGTACATTCTTTATCAAAGTAGACCATCTGTTCACTTTACTTCTCCCCAAAGACCAAAACCCTGACATACAAGGGCTTTCTCTCTACTCCTTTCTACTTCTTACTATTCTCTCTTTCCCTCACAATTATTTGAAGTAGTCATGTGTTTTTTTACTATAAACAGAATGAACAAGCGCATTCTTCCTTTTCCCAGGATGCTCTGAACAACCAAGGACAGGTCCTGTATTTTCTTTCCTTGCAGCTAGAATAGTGACTTGTTGACCTAATTGCTTACTATTTACTGACCAATAACAATGTCTTATTTGCAGGGAGAGTCTTGAGTCTAAGGGAAGAGCCTAAATTGGGGCATTGGCCACCTATAGAAAAAAATTATGCTTCTTCTATAAAACAGAAAATCATATGGCCATAAAAATCACATTTTCAAATAATTATTAACAAAACCTAAAAATTAAAAATAACTACTCATAGAAACATTTCTAAAATTTCTAGTCATAAAAATATTGAACTTTTGCTTTATAATTTAAGGTTGAAAACAATGTTTGGCATTCCTTAGTGAATTATGCAAAAAAACTTATAAAAATTATTTCACTTAAACATATCTTGCTTTCAATTGTCCTTGGGGGAAAAAAAGGTTGTGTTTATGAAGAATAGTTTCCTAGCCCTCAATGGTTATTTGCTTTGTGAAGATAGTAATCTACTATGGCCCTGATCATTATTTTGAGAATAAAATTATAAGCATAGTGGGGGGGAAAGTGTAACTACTGTATAACATTACCCAAGAAGATTGCTACTTTTATGTAGGAAGAATTCTACCTAGTTTTATCAATAGCATTTCTACTCTAAATTTCATTTGCCCATTTTGCTACATAGACAAGATTCTAGATACAATTTTTGTTCATGTGAAAATTTGGGTGATATTGGAGCAAGAATTAAAATAATATTCCCATTTTAAGAACAATAGCATTCGTATTACTTTTGTTTCTGTCAACAGCTTTATGCATCTTATTACATTTGACTCATCTATTTTAGAAATGAGGAAACTTAGTCACAGGTTTAAATACATTTCCTAAGGACCTCCATTTTGTAAGAGTGACTCTGGGATTTGAACTGAGGTACCCTGACCCCTGCACCCACACTGTCAATTCTATAGTATGCTGCCTCATAATTTTAGTGAGGAAAAAAGGACAGTGTTGGGGAAAATAAATGTCTTATCTTCTTACATGTCTATTCACTCAAGAACCTAAAAGAAATTAGATAGGAAGCAAATCTAGACTTCACTCTCTAATTCTAGGTGACAATTTCTAGTCGCCATTCAAAATCTATTCATTAACTGATAAACAGAGGCTTATATTTAGAAATTATGCCTCAAAAAATTATATACTGAGAGGTAATCAATAAAAGATATTGATTAGCTTTCAGTATAGAGGTGTATATTCTGACGCACAGAGCTAATCAAGAAAAGCCTCTTCCAGTTTAGCACATAAGAGAAATTCAAAAGAATAATGCGATTTCATAAGTTTCCACAGCACAGAAATGACCACCTTTCTGGTCTCATCTTTCTTGCACAGCAGAGAATGAGATGATTAAATAGAAAATCATGTCATCATGGACATAAATTCCAGCTGATTGCAATTAAAATATCTCTTGAAAAAAAATGACTAAAAAGATAGGCCATAAACTCAAATTAGAAATAGCAAGTCTTGGAAAGCATTCACATTTTTTCAATGAAAAGGCAAACTAACCATAAAATAAACATTACCCCAATGGTACAAACTCAAGAATAAATAAAACCAGGCCAAAGACCAATCATCTACAAGCACATGTCATCTAAACCCTATTCAAAAAATGGAACAAATGGGAGAATGATGCTGAGCACACTGGGACCTGGGCCCGGCATGACCCAGCACACAGAGTGATTGACACACAGAGCGACAAAAGTAGACAGTGCAGGATTCAAGGACAAGGAGAATAATCTGATAATGACCAGCCTATTCACCTGATTCTGCTGGATTCGTTCAGTAAAAAGTTTTCCAATAAGCAACAATGAACGCAATCAGGCCAATAAGGTGTGTCCTCTGAAGTGGTGAAGTGTGCATCTACCCATGGGATAGGAAGAGGCAGGACAGAGGAAGACCATTATCCACAGGAGTAGGTGAGGAGAAGAATCCGTGAGGAGCATCATCTAAGCTTCAGAGGTCTATGGCATGGGAGTAAGGGTGAAAGAAGGTTTGTATTCAATTCCAACCATAGTTCTGCACCACTAGCCCAAGGGGGTAGGGGCGGGAGGAGGGAGGGGCGCAGAGCGGGGAGAGGGATGAAAACCATCCATCACACTACAGGCAGCCACTAGGAGTCATATCCTCCTCACCCAGGGCCAGGGGTCCTTTTAGAAAAAGAAGACATTAACCAGGCAACACAAAGAAGGGTTTGAGTTGAAAAAGTATAGAAAGATCTCTTTCACAGGCCAGCTTCAGCTATTTGCTAACTTTAGCCCTTTATAATGGAAATAAATGCAAGGAGATTTGTTCCTTTCCCATTAAAACCTGAAAAGATTGAAGTAGCAATTCCAGAATCTCAAAATGCTGCCGTGGAGGCTGAGGCACCCTTTCTTAGTCATATTAATTCAAGCATTTATTCTTTCAACAGACCTCTTTTGAATGTCTATGACAGGTCCTGTGACAGTAGCATGGAGATGTCAAACCGCCACAAACATGCCTGAAGGAATTTAAATTTGTTGGAAGTACTAAGTCATCATCCAAATAAAGTTGATCACTCAAGATCAAATGTGCCAAATGTTGATGACAATTAGAAGGAAAGAATCATGACTTGTCAGGGCAGAAAGCCAGTCAGTGGAGGAGGGGAACCTGAGCCAGATTCTGAAAGGAAGAGTCATCTGAGTCACGTCTTGAAGGAGGGGTACAATTTCAACCAACAGACATAGAACAAAAGATCATCTGGAAGGGAAACAGAACTTGAACAAAGACTGAAGATGGGGGGAAATGAGTGATTAAGGAATGGGTGGTCATTTGCTTTGGCTATAAAGTGGCCCAGAAAAGAGTGATGTAAACCTGGAAAGGTGAAATGGAGTTGAAATACAGCTCCTAGACAATCAATCCAAGAGGATTTTATGGGTAGCCACTAAATATTTTAATACGGGATTGAAACCACCAGAGCTTAACCATAAGGAAGAAGTGCTCAGTGGCTTCCAGGGGCAGAGAATGCAACTGAGGAGAAGCATTATACATATTCCTCGGGCAAAAAGAGCTGGACCTAAGAAGCAGCAACAGGACTAGAAGGAGATGGCATTGAGAGAAAGAGGCAGAATCTGCTGGACTCGGTCTGTGGTGGGATGATTACATCAGTAGCCCCAGTTCTTCATCCTGTCCTGTATCCACACTCTGCCATGTGAAATTGCAGTCACGCCACTAAAAAGGTGGGGTCCATTTGCTCACCTCTAAAATCTGGATTCACTCAATGGGAAGAAGCAGAAGGCAGAGGATGTCAGTTTGAGCACAGAATATGAGAAGCTTTGCATGTTTCTGCTCATGCTCTGTACCTTTGCCTTTGTTGTAAAAACATACCCCGCTGGTGTGCTGGAGTCCAGCCACCCATCACCTCAGCCGGCACAGCTCAGGTGGGTAAGTGAGCCCAGCCAAGATCAGTAGAGCCACCTGGCCAGCCCCCATCCCAAACTTAGGAGCAATAAATTCATTACCAGGTGGCACTAAGATTTTGTGATTATGTGTTGTGGATAATTGATGCAGTGCCTGTTAAAAGAAAAGAGAGAAGAAGGGCATGGCTTGAGGAGGTGGACAGATAAAGGGAGTCACAGCTGAGGGATGTGTGGAGTCAGAGGGGTTTATGCCTAGAACAGTAGAGTTAACCAGTAGGGATTTAGGACGCCAAACTTCACCATTCAAAAAGCACGATTGCTGACAAACAGGCTAAAGAAGTACGTGGAAATATAAAAACCAGGGCATGGTAAACTATACCCCTTGAGCTAAATCTGCTGCCTGTTTTTATGAATAAAATTTTATTGGAACACAGCCACACACACTTGCTTAGATACTGTCTATGCCTGCTTTAGCACTACAACAGAGTTGAGAAGTTATGACAGAGACCGTGTGGCCCATGAGGCCTAAAATATTTACTATTGGGCCCCACACAGAAAATATTTGCTGACGCTTGATAGAAACAATTAAATTTTTAACACAGTATTTTCCTAAATGTACAACAGAAAATGTTTCCTACAAGAGACCACACCTTTAACATAGGCTCACTTTAAATTGTCCCTCCTCTCTTTACTGTGTTCACAGTGTCGTAATATCCACATAGTATTAAAAACGTGGTGTGTTACAAGGGGAGAAGTACTGAATAACTAAAATGGTAAAAATGTAGTCCAACACTATCTCCAACAGTATTGGTCTTTTCACCTGTCCCTCTGCTTTTTGGCACTAGTTATGTGACTGTGTTGATTAGATTACTGTTGAAAAGAGCCAGATTCACATCAGACATAAATAAGTTCAGAGAGTTTTATACCAACTGTAAAAAAAGAAAAAAGGTAAAAATTTGATGCATTGATTATATAGTGAGAGATAAAATGCATTTATTATTAATTCAAATACTTATTATATTTAAATTAAAAGTAAATATTAGTATCCATTATGTGTTTTACTCAATTATTAAATGACATGATTTTTTAAAAGGTTCTGAAACCCATCTGGCTTTTGTAACTGTAAAAGTTACAAAAAGAGTATCTTCTGCATGGGGAGCCATCCCAGTACAACATAGGATTCTGCAGCCAGCGGGTTCAGAGGGCATTCACGAGAATGGCTGAAAGCAAAGACACTCAAGTTGACAGCAGGCTGAGCGCTCCCTACTAGTAAGAAGCAATGAGGCATCATGGGAACCATGTGGGATTTGGAATCAAACTCCAGCTCTGTACTCCACAGCTGTCTGAACCACCTCTCAGCACCTCGGTGTCTCCATCTGAAAAATATTGAAGTGATAACACCTTTGCCCAAGTTATCTCACAGGGTATTAGTATGAATCAAAGTAGGTAGCACAAGAAAGGTACTGTTACAGAAGACTGGAGAGGAAACAAGCAACGCTTAGAGAGATGGAGTTACACTTTATTATTATTATTATTATTATTATTATTATTATTATTACTAGGGGCCCGGTGCACGAAATTCGTGCACTGGGTGTGTGTGTGTGGGGGGGAGTGTCCCTCAGCCCAGCCTGCCCCCTCTCACATACTGGGAGCCCTCAGGCGTTGACCCCCATCATCCTCCAATCGCAGGATCGGCCCCTTGCCCAGGCCTGATGCCTCTGACAGAGGCGTCAGGCCTGGGCAGGGGACCCTCATTTCCCCCCATCACTGGTTCTGCCCCCAGACCAGGCCTGATGCCTCAGCCAGAGGTGTAGACCCCCATCACCCTCCGATCGCCTGATCGGCCCCTTGCCCAGACCTGACGCCTCTGCCAGAGGTGTCAGGCTTGGACAGGGGACCCCCATCTTTCCCTGATCACTGGCTCTGGCCCCCGCCCAGGCCTGAGGCCTCTGGCCCAGGAATCATGCCTGGGCAGGGGACCCCCATCTCCCTCTGATTGCTTGCTCCACCCCCCACCCAAGCCTGATGCCCCTGACCCAGGCTTCAGGCCTGGGCAAGGGGACCATCATATCCCCCCAATCCCCGGCTCAGCCCCCCACCCAGGCCTGATGCCTCGGCCAGAGGAGTTGACCCTCATCACCCTCCGATCACCAATCACCGGATCAGCCCCTTGACCAGGCCTGAGGCCTCTGGCAGAGGTGTCAGGCCTGGGCGGGGGACCCCCAGCTCCCCATGGTTGCAGGCTCCGCCCCTGCCCAGGCCTAACACCTCTGGCCTAGGCATCCGGCCCGGGCAGCGGGGACCCGCAGCTGCAGCAGCCCCGTGATCGTGGGCTTCGCTTTAGGCCCAGGCAAGGGACCCCTAGCTCCCGGGACTGCCAGCTTCGACCGACCGTGCCCAGCTCCCATCGCTGGCTCCACCCCTACTTCCTGCTATCACTGGCCAGGGTGGCAAAGGCACCTGATTCTCCGATCATGGCTGGGGGGCAGGGCAAAGGCAGCCCCAGGGCTGCCTTTGCCCTGACCCCCAGCTCTTAGCTCCCCCTGGGTTTCCGATCACTGTCAGTGGCAGGGGGCTTCTTCCTGCTTTCCCTTTTGCCTCCCTGCATTGTGCCTACATATGCAAATTAACCGCCATCTTGTTGGCAGTTAACTGCCAATCTTAGTTGGCAGTTAATTTGCATATAGCCCTGATTAGCCAATGAAAAGGGTATCGTTGTACGCCAATTACCATTTTTCTCTTTTATTAGATAGGATTATGCGCGGGCTGAGAGAAAACTGTATTTCAAATTCTGGGCCCCAACATAGAGGAAGTTTCCCTATTTATATCGTATTACCTTCTTTGTCTCCCAAATATGGGGTTTTCCGGTCCCCTTTGCAAGTTCTTAAAGAGCCCTATGTGCTGGGGCTTTGAGACCTCAACCAAAGGCCTGGCCTGGTGCCAGCACTGATAACTTTGTGTGGGGAAGATTTATGGTCTCTCTGGAATGAAAGTAGTCTTATTTTCCTTGTTATTTAAGCAAGCAAGCATTTACAGAGCCAAAATAGCAGGGTTAAAATTTCAAACAGCAGTTTTTATATAAGATGGATGCTTCAGTACAGTATATTAAGAAATAAAGTGCTGTTGAAATGTTAAGGTATCTATAGAGATATTTATAAATTTGTAAGCAAATAATATCAGGAATTATCTATGGCAAGTAAAAAACTATATCCTAGAAGACACTTATGACATGACCTTTTAGTAAACATGAGGCAGGCTTCCTTCAGCATATCCAACTAAAGGAAAAATGTATAAAATAATCTCAACCATTATTAAGCTGGATTTCTAAAACTGGTAACTAATTTATATGCAAATCATTGAAAATATCTGCCAGTTGTTCAATCAAGTTTACATTGATCACATTTCTAATTATGGTTTCTTGGTGAGGCAGTTGACTCATACCAGTACGTCAATAAACTGACTTCTATAGGAAGTAATTTGGAAATTATTTGGGAACTGTTCTGTGATTGATGTCCCCAAAAGTTTCTAATTAGCCTTTAAAAATATCCTGAGGTATTGATTGCTTTGTAATGTCACATAATGGTTGTTTGTTCATTCAAGAGCTCCTAGTTTTGACTATAAGTAGAAATTATGCATGTTAGCAGGATTTTAACTCTTTGGTGAAAAAGACTGTGACGTAATTTCCTGGGATAAGTTTATATGAATACACATATACAACCCAGCCTCATAAGGCCAATCTTAGAAAAAGTGTGGAAATCAGGACATCCTTGTGTAGCCACTAACTAGCCATGTGACTGAGAAATTCACCACTTCCCTGGTCTTGTTTTATGAACTGGGGCACCTGGATCCAGTTTCATCCTTTGACTTGGACAAAAGGGGCCTTGCCCCGGGCCCAGTTCTGGATTTCCTTAGCCACATCCTCCCTTCTCCTACCTCCAATGAGGTGGAGAGACCATGACATCAAAGAAACTTAGAGCCCACATTCTGCACTTGCTCTTCCCACTCCAAGCACCTAGGGTCTTCAAATTTTCTATCCATGTGGTCATAATGTTGCCTCCAGGGCCAATGTAGACCCCTCACCTGGGTCCATCCTTCCAATGGAGGGACACACCTCATTGCGTACATCCCAGGACTGAAGGGCAGCCAAGGGATAGCTGTTAGCATCAGTGTGGATGGAATTTGTATATGTGAGTTGGTGAATCCAAAAGTGTCCATGCAAGACCCCTTGCAAGTGCAGGACTAAGGGCTGAAAGAGGAGGGGAGGAGGACTATGGCAGTTTCTCCCATTCTGCCACATTCTGGCATTGAACTCAGCAGTTGGAGATTTCCAACTTCAAATTCGGCCTTTTAGGTTGTTGTGAAGGAAGACAGAACAACTTTTGTTTAATTTTTGGCTAGTAAATATTTAGGCAATTAGTATGTGCAGGCTCCATTTGTATTCTTGCCCTAGGCCCTAGAATGTTAGGGGTGTGTCTGCTTAGAGCGTACCTCTCTAAGGTCCCTTCCAGCTCTAACTTACTTCAGAGAAAATAAAAGAACATTGGTACTAGACGTTTCTCGGTTTAAATCTTCAATTTGTTCAAATATCTCCTTGAGCAAATTGCTTAACTTCTCTAAGTATCAGTTTCTTTGTGTATTAAAAAAAAAATCTATGCAAGGTAGTAATGAGAGCAAAATGACATAATCTATTGAAATGTTGACTTTAATAGGTCCTCAACATATGCTGGCTCTCTGCCATGAGAGAAAATGAAACTTATGAAAGGATAAAGCAAACCAGCAGTCAGGCTCCTTGGTATTTACTCAAATGAATTGAAAGCTTATGTCCGCACAAAAACCTGCACATGGACGTGTATAGCAGCTTTTTTCGTAATTGCCAAAACTTGAAAAGCAACCAAGGTGTCCTTCAATAGGTGAATGGATAAATAAACATGAAAAGTTATGAAAAGAACAGGCATAGAGGAAATTTATATGCATATTACTAAATGAAAAAAGCCAATATGAAAAAGCTACACATTGCATATTTCCAATTATATGATAATCTGGAAAAGACAAAACCAGGGAGACAGTTAAAAAAAAAAAGGCAAAAAACAACAGGAGTTAGGTCAGGAGGAAAGGAAGAATGAACAGGCAGAGCACAGAGGATTCTTAGGGCAATGAAAACACTCAGCACAATACCATAATGGTGGATACATGTCATTACATATTTGTCCAAACCCATAGAATGTACTTTTACAACGCCAAGAGGGAAGTGTAATGTAAACTATGGACTTTGGGTGATAATGATGTGTCAATGAAAGTTTTTCAATTACAACAAATGTACCACTCTAGTGGAGGATGCTGAGAGGGGGGAAGGCTATACAGGTGTGGGGCAGGGATGTATGGGAAATCACCGTGCCTACCACTCAATTTTGCTGTGAACTTAAAACTAATCTAAAAAATAGTCTCTTTTTTTTTAAATGATAAATTAAATTCTATTATAATGCATACACACTGTCTCTCACTACTTCCTCAACAATAATGAGCTTCTACTAAGAGAAGAATTATTACAAAGATCAATAACACTTTTTATCTGAAATGAGGAACTTTAGCTCATCAAAAAAAAAAAAGTCATTCAAATTATGAAGCAGATGTTTTTTGCCAGCTATTTGCAGATAATCTCATCAGCAGTGTCAGACACAGAGCTCCAGAAATATAAAGATGCTAAAACAGCAGTAATTCCAAGCAGAGTTTAAAGCAAAGAATTTAACTCTTAGAGAATGTGGTGGACTGTGCCCTAGCTGGATGGATATAGGGGTGTCTATCAGTGTTAAACTTGAACTAATAGGGCCTATATATTTTCGCAGTTAATCTAGTAACCAGTGTTTGCATACTATCTTGATTAACATGTGGTTTTATTTTTTAAAATCATCAATATAAAGAATACTTTGGTTAGGGCTAATGACATTATATTCACGTCTAATTCTCATAACCCTTGAGGAGCTGAAGTGACTAATGCTCTGTAGAGAACATGCTGAATGTGGAGGGAACAGAATTAGCCCAGCTATTGTAGAGCTCCTTTCTGAGGAAAGGATGCTGTGGAGTTTTCCAGTCTCTTGGTTGTCCAGAGCCCAAATGTTCAAGTAAAAAATAAAATAATATAACTTCTCTGCAAAGCTCCCAGTGCATTAGTGAGGCTGGGGGGGGTTCTAGACAAATAGTCACAGAAAGAGGGCTGTAACCTCCTTTCTTCATTTGAGTTTAGACAAAACAAAAACAGAGGAGAAAGGAGCTAAAATAAGTAACAAAGGCACACTTAAGCATCTTATCAGTTAAAGCAACGCAATGCTTCAGAAATAACCCAGGAAATCAACCTGAAATAAAGTACTTTGACTGGTGAAAACTCTTAGCCTTCCTGTAAGAAATAGTCATTGTTTTATGCTGAGTTGTTGAGCTGATAAGTGGTGGTGTTTCTAAAGCTCTAAAGAAATAAATAAAATAATTTTGGATTCTTGGAACTAAATAACCCTCATTGGGAGTAGGCTTTGCATGATAGCACAGAATCTGTCATTAGCCAAGTAAGTAAGAACCATAGGTCAGCCTCCCTTTCCACTCAGCATTGGTCAAGCTTTAATTAACTGCCCAGTTATTGGCTCAATGACTAAAGTGTGATACTGAAAATTTGGAAGAGGTCCAGGAAAGAACAAGAAAAATTATTAGGAAACATTCCACCCTGAGGAAAATATTTAAAAATGAGGCTTGGTTAACCTAGAAAAGAAAAGGCTCAAGGGAAACTTAGTAATTTACTTTAAATAGATAAAAGGCTAATGTAAGAGTGATATGAACATGGTTATTTTTACTGATAACAGTTTAAAAAATGACACACAGCAGAAAAAAATTAAGTTGGATATTAGGGGAACTTGGTAAGATTTGTAATCTATGGAAAGTTATGGAAGACCTGGAATAATTTTTTACAGACATGTAAGAAAGGAATTCCCTAGCGATACTTTGAGTCTTAGGGGGGAAATGGATGAAATTAGTTTTTAATTCAGTTTGAAATATAAGGTGTGTTGTTTATTTTTATTTTAGAGAAAGAGAAAAGGGAACAGAGAGAGAGAAATCCATTTGTTGTCCCATTTATTTATGCATTTATTGCTTGATTCTTGCATATGAACCCACAACCTTGGCATATGAGACTATACTTTAACCTACTGAGATACCTGGGCTAATATAAGGTATTTTTAGGATAAATAATTCAATACTACCTCATGGATATCTTCAATACCAAAGTCTATTTATAAGGATCCCAAGAATTAAAAAAGGTACATCTCTTGCATAAATAATTCAAATTAGAGTCAAGTAATAAACAACACAAGTTTAGGCAAAACAATTAAAAGAAAACATTTTTAGAAATATCCTAAAAGTGACATTCAAACATGATTTGAAAAATTCATTACTAGTCCTCAATCAAGCTATTTTAATCACCTCCAATAGTTCATTCCATCAGCTCAGAATATTTAAGTTCTCTTAAGGTCAAAGATTTATGCAGATTCATCCTGGAATAAATTTCTGCCTGACTTTGTTATTTCATCTAAACTAAGCCTATACCTACTGGTTGTCTCACTCCTTTCTTTCCATCCTTATCCCTATTCACGGTGAAAATGCAGGAAAACAAAGACAAAGACCCTGAAAGCAGTCAGAGAGAAAGAACAGATTACCTAAAAGAAATGACAGTTAGACTAGTAGCTGACTTCTAGACAGCAACAACAGAAAGTACAATCCAGTGGAATAATATTCCAAAACTGTCAATCAATAATTGACACCACTAACTATAAAGACTTTTATTAGATAAACTAAAATTGGGCAAGTCTATCACCAATAGAATCTCACTAAAAGTTATCAACAATATATTTTAATGTTTTGATGCAAATCAAAACAACAATGCAGTACCATCTCACACCTGTCAGAATGGCTATCATCAACAAATCAACAAATGACAAGTGCTGGCGAGGATAAGGAGAAAAAGGAACCCTCATGCACTGCTGGTGGGAATGCAGACTGGTGCAGCCACTGTGGAGAATAGTATGGCATTTCCTCAAAAAACTAAAAATGGAACTTCCATTTGACCCAGTGATCCCACTACTAGGAATATATCCCAAGAAACTAGAAACACCAATCAGAAAGGATATATGCATCCCTATGTTCATAGCAGCACAATTTATAATAGCTAAGATTTGGAAACAGCCTAAGTGCCCAACAGCAGATGAGTGGATTAAAAAACTGTGGTACATCTATACAATGGAATACTACGCTGCTGTAAAAAAGAAGGAATTCTTACCATTTGCAATAGCATGGATGGGCCTGGAGAACATTATGATAAGTGAAATAAGCCAGTTGGAGGAAGGTAAATATCACATGATCTCACTCATTTGTGGAATATAATGAACAACATAAACTGATGAACAAAAACAGATCCAGAGACAGAGAAGCATCGATCAGACTGTCAAACCTCGGAGGGAAGGTAGGGGAGGGTGGGGGTAAGGGGGAGAGATCAACCAAAGGACTTGTATGCGTGCATATAAGCCTAACCAATGGACACAGACACCAGGGGGGTGAGGGCATGAGTAGGGGGATGGAGGGGGCAATGGGAGGATAAGAACACATATGTAATACCTTAATCAATAAAGAAAAAAAATAATAATAATAAATTATTATTTTAGAGGTATCTGAGTGAGGAGTGAGGACAAATGTTTTGTGCTACTTTAACCAAAGCTCACCAGCATGGCTATAATCAGGCCATGTGGTCTTTAAAGGGCTAAGAAAAAGTAGGGCCCTAACTGGTTTGGCTCAGTGGATAGAGCATCAGCCTACGGACTGAAGGGTCTCAGGTTCGATTCCAGTGATTCCAGTCAAGGGCATGTACCTTGGCTGTGGGCACATCCCCAGTAGGGGGTGTGCAGGAGGCAGCTGATCGATGTTCTCTCTCATCGATGTTTCTAACTCTCTATCTCTCTCCCTTCCTCTCTGTGAAAAACCAATAAAATATATTTTTTAAAAGTAGGAAAAAAATGTAGTAAAATTCGATGGACTTTAACTTTCCAAATACAGAAGATGAGAGACTTGAGCATTTATAAAGTGAAAACTGGCCAGAATGTTCCAGCACATATTGTTACCCACTGGTTTTTCGCTCTACTAAGTAAGCGATTTCCAGAAATGTTTTTAATGGTATAATAAGGATAATAAATAATAAGCACATATAGTATAAAATATGGAGTTTCTTATCTCAAGAGTCAAACAGTGAAAAGTCATCTGTATTAATACACTTAGGCTCTTACAAAGTTAATGATTAGACAGAGAAAAAGAGAGACCCTTGGAATGCATTATGGTCTGATATATTGTGCTGGAACATTTGGGCCAGTTTTCACTTTATAAATGCTCAAGTCTCTCATCTTCTGTATTTGGAGTGTTAAAGTCCATCAAATTTTACCACATTTTTTTCCTACTTTTTCTTAGCCCTTTAAAGACCACATGGCCTGTTTATATCCATGCTGGTGAGCTTTGGTTAAAGTAGCACAAAACATTTGTCCTCACTCCTCACTCAGATACCTCTTTGTTACCAACCTCCATTCCTTACTCCATCCCAACCTCCAACCCCGACTTCCTGACCCAGCTTAAATCCTTTCCCTCAGATGCAGTTCAAAATGATCTCACCCCTAAAGTTGGAGTAACTGGGGTCTGCATAATTCACTTGACACTGTCATGGACTTGTCTTATCACATATCTTCTCTCATTGATTTCCCTATATTCTGGGGCAACATTTAGATACAACCTTCAAGATCCTCCAAATTGATGATTATATAATTTGTCTTACCGTGTTTGGACTTACTTAAAGGATGTTTATGTTTTGCCTGTGTGTACAAATTCCACATATTGTGACTGAATTACTTATTCATCGTAACTTGTCAGCTTAACCTTTTTTAAAAAATATACTTTATTGATTTTTTACAGAGAGGAAGGGAGAGGGGTAGAGAGTTAGGAACATCGATGAGACAGAAACATTGACCAGCTGCCTCCTGCACACCCCCCACTGGGGATGTGCCCACAACCAAGGTACACACCCTTGACCAGAATCAAACCTGGGACCTTTCAGACCCCAGGCCGACGCACAATCCACTAAGCCAAACAGGTTAGGGCTTAACCTTTTATTTTTAATCAAGCTATCTGGATTACCCATTTGCTTCAGTTCCATTTAACACTGGGCTAGGCACTGAGGATACACTGAGACAAATAAAAACAGTGTCTACATATAAGCATCTTACTATCCACTGAATGAATCTGTATAAGGCCAACTCTGCTGCAAAAATGCACAAGCCCTTTACATGACCAGAGAAGATAAAAATATCAGTGCCGCCCGGCCAGTGTGGCTCAGTGGTTGAAAGTCGACCCATGAACCAAAAGGTCACCGGTTCGATTCCCAGCCAGGGCACATGTCCAGGTTGTGGGCTTGATACCCAGTAGGGGACCTGCAGGAGGCAGCCAATCAATCTCTTATCAATGTTTCCATCTCTTTCTCTCCCTCTCCCGTCCTCTCTCTCTAAAGTCAGTAAAAACATTTTAACAAAGTATCAATGCCTGAAGGTCTGTATAAATAAAGTGTGTTGGCTGGGAGGAGAAGAAAAAGCAAGAAGAAACCAAGTAAAGTGAAGGGTCCCTGATGGAGGTAGAGAAAGCCAGTGATTATGTGTTGGTGCCAGTTTCTCCTAACAGTGGTTCTCAACCTGTGGGTCACGACCCCTTTGGCGGTTGAACGACCCTTTCACAGGGGTCGCCTAAGACCATCCTGCATATCAGATATTTACATTACGATTCATAACAGTAGCAACATTACAGTTATGAAGTAGCAACAAAAATAATTTTATGGTTGGGTCACAACATGAGGAGCTGTATTTAAAGGGCCAGAAGGTGGAGAACCACTCTAGAACATGGCAGATCAGAAGCTGAGCATCATTCAGTGTACTGGAGTCAGAAACAGACACTCTTCCCTCTGAAAATCAGTCCTCTGCTCTGGGAACTTGTGCGCGGATCATGGTGATAGTCTCTCGGTAGTTCCTCCTCTGCTTTCTATTTCTAGCTTATCGCTGGTTCACAGTGCAGCTGCAGCACTAATTCCTAACCCATCTCCAGGGCTGTTCACATGACTTTCCTTTTCCAATGAGCATTATGCCCTTTTACTTTATGAAATGGGCTTTGGATACTACTTTTCATATTCCAAGTCCTTCAATAATTGTCTTGAAAGTACTTAAATGACTCAATATGCAAGAGCCCAGAGGCGAGGTCTGGATGTGGGTCCTGTGAAAGATTTGTATCTGAGTTTAGGGCTATATCCAATTCTTCTTTACCAAGTGGAAGTGACATCATCTAAAATTGGGTCAAGAGAATCTTGCTGCATTCACAGTGTAATACCATCCCATCCCATCCAACCCCTGTTGCTGTGTCCACAGAAAGACAATACAGTAGAAGATTCTAAATAAGTCAAGCATGGAATAGAAAGAATATGGACTTCCAGGGAAGACTGATCTGACTTTAACCCGAGCTATTGGATTCACTCATTCTTTCATTAATTCGCACATTCACTCATTAATACATTTATCAAGCACCTACTATACACCAGGAAATCAAATGGTTGTTGGGGCTGCCATGGTGGGCAAGATCTACTCCCTCCTTGCCTTTATGGCATTCAGAGCGTGGCAGGGCTTATAATCATTTCAAGGGAGCCAGGGGGTGCTCCAATGGTGGGAAGCAGGAGGAGCTCTGAGAGCACAGAGGGCACCTCCTTGTAACCCCAGGAGGGAGGTTTCCCAGGAAACACATGGTCTGGGCAGAGCACAAAAGGAGGGGAGGGAGCTAGACAGTCATTAGGGATAAGGGGATGTTCCAGACGTGGGGGCAGAATGGACAGAGCCTCCAAGGGTGCACAGCAGGATGGAGAAATGCAAGAAGTTCCAGGTGATTTAAAAGTGGGGAGGAATGAGCCTAGTTGAAAATGAGGCGGGAACAATACCTTACTATTAACCTAATGTGTCTGGGATGAGTTTGGAGGATCATGGAGAACTTTGGACAGGATAGGCAAGAGAAAAAGAACAGAATCCGGGTTTTGAATTTAGAAGGTTCAATCTCAAAGGTTTGTAGAGAAAAATACTGGAGGGAAAAGGAGACTCGGGGAAAGGGGTCAGTTGGAGGCTGTTGCCGTAATCGAGATTACAAATATTAAGAACCCTGACGAAGGCCCTGGCAGAGGAGAAACAGAGGAGAGGCTGTGCATGAGAGCGTGTTAGGAACCAGAACAAACCAAACCTGGAGACAGGTTAAAGAGGAGGCGTTAGAAAGAAGAAGAAAGTAAGAAAAACTTCCAGGCTTCTGCACTTGCAACTGTGTCATTCCTAAAAGAGGGACTACTGGGGCTTGTGCGTATTTTGCAAAACCCAATGAGCTCAATTTTGGATGTGTTAAATTCGCAGTGCCAGTGACACGGCCAGCTGCAGAGGACCAGTGGACATCGGGCTAACTTGTCTGAGCTCAGCACAGAGACCTGAGCAGGACATATGGAGATAAGCATCATTGGCATGTGGGTAGTAAGTGAAGGCATGTAGCAAATGAAATTGCTCAGCGGTGTATGAAGAGAGAAAAGAAGGATGACCCAGGAAACATCAGCACTTAGGGATGTCCAGAGGAAGACAAGCCCATAAAAGACCTTGCGGAAAAGATTCTGGAAAGGTGTGAGGAGGAAACATTTTCTCCATTAAAATGCAAATAATCATATCTAGCCCACAGGGTTGTTGTGTGCATTAGATAATGGATGCATGCAAAGCAAACTTAATGCCCCTGCTAGACCAGGCGCATAATAAATGCACAATAAATGGTAGACTTTGTCATCATTAATGTTACTTTTTATAATAAAAATAATAGATGAGTTTTCCTTAGATATTTAGGTAAGTGTGGGTTTTTCATGATACCTCTTAACAGAGATCAACTCTGAGAATTTGTTGTATAGTTTATAATAGTCTGGATGAAAGCCTTAAAATGAAAAATGCACATGTATATTCCAGATGACATTTCTGAAACAAATGGGAGTATGAAATTCTGATATAAATAATATATCATTTAATACATAATTTTACTCTCCTGTCTCTTCCGTATCTATGTAGTCAGTTCATGGAGACAGCAAAGTGACCACACAAGGTTGAAAGTATAGTTTGGAAAAACGTAAAGGACATTAGCCACCTCAGAAATGGCTAGAAGTAGCAAAGCAATTGCCTATGAGTAGGTGTCTGAGGGGGTTGCGAGCACCTCATTTAATCTAAGATGCAGAATAGACACGTGGACACATTTAATCATTACTCACTGAGTGTATGAGAGCTGGGCACACACAGCCGACTTTTGGGTTTCTCCACCCAGGCTTCCCAGGGGCCACTCACATTGAGTCTATAAAGTGGACCTTACTATCTTTTCCACAAAATTTGCTTTCTTCCTCACTTCCTTAAGCAATTGTCACCCAGGCAGACACGTACTCTAGTCTCTGCTCCCTCTTGCACCCCCAAGTCACTACATCCCATTCAAGTGACATCCTAAGACCATTCCATTCTCCATCTGAAGTCAGAGGAGTCTCTCTAAAACCCAAGTGTCCTCCACATGACTCCCCTGCTTAAATGCCTCCAATGGCTCTGCATTCCGCGGAAAAAGTTCCAAACCTATGGATGGCATGAAAGATCCTCCACAGTCGGACCCCAGCTTGTCCCCCAGGAGCCCAACCATTCCAGTCCTACCGGAACCTCCATGTCATTTCACACAGCCCTGCCTTTGGTCAGGGGCTTCCTTCCCAGCCAGGACTCCACCTCAGGCACACCTCTTCTTTCACATCACCATAGGTAGCAAGAACTCCCTGTGCTGTATCCCCATCATTTTGTAACACCATAACACCAACAGCGTTTCACTGCAGTTACCTGTATAGATGTGTATCTCTCCCTCCTGCAGTATTAGCTCTTTGAAAGTAGAGCCACCTCTTAGTCACCTGTGCATCTTCTGCATTTAGCACACAGCCTGGCCTATAGTAGGAGCTCACTCAGTGTTTATTTGCATTTATATCTTATCTATTATTTATGTATTCATGCTTATTTTTATTATAGTTGGTTTTTTATTTGATGCTCCATTTATGCAGTAGTCTTTGTGAATGGAGTTCGGGTAAAGCAGTTCTGGAAACTTGACATCTTTCTGTATATTGATAAACTCATGATTCTGGACTTCAAAAAATGCAGGCGTTGCTAGACCCATCTCTTGAAATATGTTAACCACATCAAGATGAATTCATCCAGGGAGAACCATCTGGTTTCTATAGATAACTTCTCGAGTTTCACCGAATTTATAGGCATCTACAGGGTGCTTACAGACATTTAAAGGAGTTCTTTGGGATTAAGTATAACAACTGGAGTTTTATGAAGAAAACTATAAAACCCTACTGAGGGATATAAAAGAAAACCTGAACTGCCTAAAAGCAAAGCTGGCAAAGCACGTAAACTAGCAACTCACAAAATAAATAGAAACACCCACATAAGCAATTCAAGGGTTATAATCTGACAAGGATTAAAAAGACTAATCCAAGCACTCTCAGGTACTGTCAACAAGATAACAAACTGATAGCAAGTGGGATCTCTTGGGGGTGGAGTTGAGGGTATTACAAAGAACTTTTATTTTCTCTACTACAGATGTCTGGGATATTTGGGTTTTTATAATGAGCACATCGTGCTTTTGTACTCAGAAGTTAATATTTATTTCAGAATTTCTGAGACTTGGGTATCTGTCAGAGAAACAAATATCACACTAACTAGACCTAAGACAATGTGAAAGAACAGCAAAGGAATCACCATTATTATTGTTTATTTTATTTTATTTTATTGTTTAAAGTATTGCAAATAGTAGTACATATGTCTCCTTTTTTTTCCCATTGACCTTCCCCGAGTCAGCGCTAGACTGCTGTTTGGAGGGAATGAAGGCATTTACTGCGGCCTGGAAGATCATACTATCTCCAGTGCTCAGGATGGTAGAATCAGAGGGTGTGCCAGTTTAGACATGGGGAGACATGGGGAGCAAGGCTCAAAGGAGCAAGGGGAGTGGACGCTTTGGCGGACTGAGGCTGTGCAGTATCTCACCTGACTGTGAATCCTGCGCGGGAGACTCAAAGCTGGCCTTCTCAAGACTGGCCTTGTAATGCAGTCCTCTCCCGCTCCAGGCAGACAGCTCTGCTCTATTCACTGCAGCTTCACATGAAATGCTACATTAAATACCAGTGACGAGGACAGGGAGAGGGTGTATGTCAGTTCATCTTATTCTACCTGCTGCCTTCAAAAACTCTTATCCTACAGTACAAGCCCCAAACCATTGTTATTATGCAAAGGCAATTGCTCATCATAAAGTTTCCTCTGCACATTTGTACAACTGAAAAGCAACCTGAATTTCTTCCCACCTCATTAAACTTTCCTTTATTTTATACAGCCAGGGACCCACAAGGAGTTGACCTGTAATATATTAGTAAATGGCCAAAGAATAACATGATAAAGCTGAGCACACGATGCCAAAGACCTGGAAAAGACGTGTTAACCCAATGTCCACTGGTCCTCTGCGGCTGGCTGTGTCACTGCAACGCAAATTTAACACCTCCAAAACTGAGGTCACTGGGCTTTCCAAATACGCACAGGTTCCAGGAGCCCCTCTTTCAGGAGGGGGACACAGGCGGAGGCAGAAGAGATGACTGATAAGGGTTATAAGAATTGACTGCCAGCCCAAGGGCTATTGAATTTCTTCACTGCTTAGCTGAAGGACTCTGCAGGAACATTCTTTCAGGGCAGTCACTGCCCTCTGAGGTTGCAATAGCAAGCACCTGACAAAGTGATTATTTGAATTTCCTGCAAAAGCATCAAAGCCCTGTATCTGGTCTTGGAGAGGGGATGGGGAGAGGAGGGTGTGAAATTTCTGTCTTTAGCAGCTGACATTTTTATTAAGAAAGTGAGGTGTCAAAGATTTGACGTTTCTGTTACTGTTGTCATTGACTTCATACACAAGCAAATGCATTTGGCGGCCTTTTATCGGAACACCGAGACACCTGCCTGAGAGGAGAAACCAGTTCAGGGAATGGATTTCCACTCCAAGCCGGAGGACCCTGAGCTCACTTCAGAGGGGAAGCCAGCGGGATGGAAGAGGACACGCCTCTGAACTGAGCCTGAATTGACAGTCTGTAGAAAAGAGGGAAATGCTGACACTGCAGTGTGGTGGGTGGACCCTGGGAAGGGCGGGACAGCTGGACTCTGCCCAGGGCGGTGTAGTGTGGCCGCTTGGGAGAGGGAGTGAGGTGAGGAGGAAGCCTGCTGTTCTCTGACAACTTCACAGTTGGCTACACACTGTCCAGGGGCATTTCCAGCAGCCACTGGGCCATCTCCGCAGGTGCACAGTCAGCTGGAGAACTTTCCGTAAGCAATCAATGGGCCCTGTCTCTGTTGCTGGAACTGCATGCAGAATGCCATCATTTAAGTTCTCTTCCAGAAGATTTTCTGATCCATCAGCATTTTGGCAACTGTCAACCATTCCCCTGGTATCACATCATAAGAAAAAGAGGGTATTCAGGCATCTTATTCTCACATAAAATGGAATTTGTGGAGAAAAAGACCTGAAGGTCTTAGACATCCACAATATCAATATGTGACAAATATGTGATGGAGTAATAGATAAATAAATAAATAAATCTTAGGGTGCATTCTCATTTCCAGAATTATAGTAAGTAAAATATCAGAGGTGATAGTTCTGTTGTTCTGTCACTGTTTTCTCTCCCAAGTGCTTCATTATAAAAGATAGGATGCCTTCAGCAGCCGGTAACTGAAACCACCACACATGACAGCTTTTCCTGAAGCACATGGATGTGTGAAAGAAGGCTGTAAGTCTGAACAAATGCACTCTCTGTTAGGAAGAAAGGAGGAAATGCCTATCTGGTGGGCTGCTACTGCAGACATTCATTTATTGCACTATATCTCTTGTTCAGCTCAGAGTCCACTTCTAGGGGGAGGTTTACAACTAAAGGTCTCTGAAAGTTAAGGTTTCCTTCATCAGATATTCCTGACCGGATTGTCATAGACCAGAGAGACCTCAGGTCATGTGAAAGCACATGCAGCCTCCGCCACCATCGGGGGCTGCAGGGCCATCGCTTCCCAGGCAGCAAGCGTGAGGCCTGCAGATGCCTCCAGCAGCAGCCGGTGACAGGTCCTACCAATTCAATCATACAAAAGCAAGGGTAGGAGAAACAAGAGTTGTTTAACTCCAAGAAAGAAGATAAGGGGGCACAGCTGCTGCCTTCTGGACACTAAAATACCACTTGTCCTATAACTAAGGATACACAGAAGAAGCCATGTCCAGACTGATCGGAGGGGCGGAGACACACAACTGGCTGGTCCCACACCCACATGTGGCTGTGAAAAATCATGAGGGAAATCTCAGCACAAATGTCTCCCCTGAGGAACAAGGAGTCCAGTTCCACATAGGGCTCCCCAGCCCAGGGTTCCTATGCAGGGAAGAGAAGTTCCCAGTAACTTCTAGCTGTGAAAATCAGCGGAGATTGTGGCTGGGACCGAGGGCTGCTGGAGTCCCAGGTGCTCATCTTAAAGGGCCTGTGCACAGCTGTACTACTTGCTGACAGAGTCACTTGTTCTGCATTCCAGCCCTGGGCCAGCAACTTGCAAGGTGCCAGGGACATATGGGGAGGAACTGAATTGTCTAGCTTCAGGAGAAGAACTGGTTTCTCCTGGACAGAAGTGCTGGCAGAAGCCACAGTTTCTTTGCTGAACCTTCCCCGAGCAGGTGCAGGCAGGCACCATATCTGAATCTTCCTCAATCTGGCTAGCATGGTTACCCCACCCTGGTGATTCCCTGAGATCCATCCCACCCAACTTGTGGGCTCACCCAAGCTGCTTCCAGTGGCTTTTCCATACAAATAGCCTGGCTTGGCTCATGCTTTGGACTTTCCTAAAATCTCTCAAAGGTTCACAAACCCCAAACAAGCAGCATCCGGCCTCGGCATGCCCCATACCTCTTGCTAAGTAACCCCAAGCCTGGCACTAGTGGCACTCAGCCTCAGTTCACACACAGCTTGGCCTCTCCTATATACCTCCATGCCCAGCACAAGTGGCCACCATCTGCAGATCACTTTGTAGCTCAGATGGGGTACTAGATTTATCGGAGTGACCACTTTATTAAGTATACAAATGTCTAATCACTATGTTTACACCTGAAACCAATATAATATTGTATTTCAACTATAATTGAAAAATGAAAAGTATTTAAAAATAAATTAAACATAGTTCAAGCTGCTTAAAAAAAATTTAGGTGACTCAACTTTAAAACTCACAAGTAGTAATCCAAACTGAGGAGATTAGCCTACATGTTAGGTTGTCTTTAGTTTGAGGTTTAAAGTGCGGTCTTCTGTATCATTTGAAAATACACAATCTGATTATGGGATTCTTACTCATCGAAAGTACACCTTCAAAGAGTCAACGGCAGAGAGAAGACCGAATATTGGAGGAACTCAAAGAAAGCCAACAGGGCTGGAGCACGAAGTCGTGAGTGTGGTGAGACACGGCGCTGGAGAGGTCATATGGAGCCAGGTCTCACAGGGCCGCAGGCCACCAACCACCTTCCCATCACCTCTTCCTGCCTAACTGGACCCCCCCCCCCACACACACACACACACACCCCTCTGGGATGCATGGCCTGCCTCTACCCAGCAGATCTGCCTGGTGCTGAAACCTAGTTTTCCCTCCCTGGGTCCCTCCTGGTTTCAACCACCTTCAATTTCTGGCGTCGCCTAACACGGTATTTGATTGTGAACTGCTACAGGGGCAAGTGTGAGGCAGTCTACCCGTGGAAGCACAGTCATAAGCTGGGAGGGCAGGAGATTCCCGCTTAACATGTAGGAGTCAAACTGCAGACAATCATTTTCCAGTGACAGCACTCAGGGCCTGCGTGGAGAAGCTGTAAATCCTGTCCTCTCCTTTGCTGGAGGAAAGCATAAAGCTCCGCCCGAAGGACTCTCCTGCTTCCTGGTGAGCCCAGATCCGAGCAGCACTGACTAGTATCAGGAGACCTCTGCGCACTGGGCGGTTTTTAATATCACAGGGGCATTCAGTACGAATGCTAAAAAAAAAAATTTTAAATGCAGCTTTGCCAACAATAACCAAAATAAATGTGAAGGACTTTGTCTTTCCAGTAAATGACGTGCGCAGTGATAAAGTTCAAGGGGAAAGGGCCTCCGCAGCATCCCTCAGAGATGAAAGGGAACCTAGGAAAGAGCTCAGCCTTGAGGTTCGGGGCTTGAAAGGCAGCGCTATCTTTTCACCGCAGTCAGTTTACAATCCTCACGTTGTTTCAGGGACAAGAACACTCATAAATCCAGAGAAACAAGTTACAAAAACACCGACCGGAACCCAGGCAGCACTTTGTCCGGTCCCACAGTCTCCCCCAGGAGCGCTGCACTGAGCGGACCTCAGATGTTCTGCTTGAATCCCATCAGCAGACTCAGCTGGACCCAGGCCACCACAGGGGAAGGTCAAGATCACGGAAGTCTTCTATTTAAAAAAAAAAAAAAAAAAAAAAAAAAAAAAAAAAAAAAGCTATGTTTGTTTGAGGTGGAGAAAAGGGAGGGGAAAAAAACAAAAACTATATGAAGATATCACTTTGTCAACTTGATTAGAAGTTAAAAAAAAAAAAAAGTAAAGGTTTTCTCAATTCCCCCCAAAAAAGAGAGATTCACTTTAGGTTCATAACGCTTAACTGTTATTTTGAACCCAGGTTGCTCCTTTCTGCTATCAGTAGAAAAGAAAGCTCATAAACTAAGAGAAACCTCAAATATTCCTAACTCCCCGTGTGGTTCATAACGAGTGCCCCACGCTGAGGCATGCCCACTGCCGCCCACCTCCGGCAACTTTCCAGGTGGGGGGTTTCCAGGCCCCTTGGCGGCCCTGCACTCAGCCCTGTACCTGAGCCCAATGCTCCAGGGGCCTGGGCACATGCATTTTTCATAAGGACCACAGATCCTTTTAAGAGCAGACAAGTCTGGTCTCTTGTAATGGCCTTTCTGAAAAAAGACACACCAGTGTGACAATGTTGAAAGCCCCATTTCCAGCCTCAGATCAAAGTTTAGTGGTTTCGGGTTTTTAAAAAATTAAAATAGAATACAATGGGAAAATCATCTTTGAGAGAATAGAGATTAAATTTAAATGGACCACTTAGCAATTATTTTCAAAAGCCAGATGATTTTGAATAAAACTGCCAGCACAGCAGAAGCTAAAGGCTTGTTCCCTTGCATCAAATGTGCTAATAAATGTGCTAATAGAGAAGACTTGTTTGGAATGCAAATAAAGTACAAGAATGAGCTCACTTGAAATCTGGCTATATTTTTAGAGATGTGCTCTCTTAGAAACTTAGGACCTGTAATTAGAAAAAGTGTATCCTCTGAGTAAATAACTAGAAAAGGTCTTGATCCCAGCCCATTGTGCAGGCCCTGACATGATAGGTATTAAACTCTACTCTTTATTTCTACCAGTCTGTAGAGAATGCTGGCTGAGAACATGGGCTTTGGAAACAGAGTAACTTGGATGGTTTCAAGTCCTGCTTCCCTGACTATGTCCTTGGGAAAGTAATTTACACTCTCTGGCTCTTGACTATAAAATAGGTTAATAATGAAAGCTCATTCTTAGGTTTACTATGAGTATAAAATAAGGAAATGTGCCTGGATAGTGTGGCTAAGTGGTTGAGCATTGACCTATGAACCAGGAGGTCACGGTTCAATTCCCAGTCAGGGCACATGCCTGGGTTGCGAGCTCAATCCCTAGTAGGGGGCATACAACAGGCAGCTGATCAGTGATTCTCATCATTGGTGTTTCTCTCTCGCTCTCTTTCTTCATGTCTGAAATTAGTAAAAATATTTTTTTATGAAGAATCGTAACATTGCATCTGCACATAGTCAATGCTCTGTAAGTATTAGTCAGTTTCATTACTATTTTTATTGTGAATTATTAATGTTACTTGGTTTTTTAATTAGCACTGGCCTTGCCTGGACACTCACTGCAAAAATATTTTCTATTTCTGATTTCCAAATTTGCTTGCTGCATAGCTGACATCTGAGTTTTTACCTAAAACAAGTAGCATCATCCACTCCAGCATCACAGCTTTTTAAAAATCTATTTCCAGGCAATAAGTTGTTCTTCATTGCCCCCGTGATAAATGCTCCTTAGGGGAAATGGCCTGGATTGTCCCATATGTAAACTACGCTAAACAGTCAGATCTTATAGATATGTGTATATTTCCGATTTCCTGCAATGGGATTCCCTCATTCACCATTCAGCCTCCCTTACTTTTCCTTTAAAACCTCCTATGTGGCTTTCAGTGACTGTGAAGCTTGGGTGATCCAGCCAGGCCGAGGACATCGGATCTCATTGTCCTCCCAGTGCTTCGAAACTTCCCTGAAGGCCCTCAATAAAATAGACTGCCTACCAAAAAAATAAAAATAAATAGAACCTCCTATGTGAGGCCTTTCTTCCCAACGGGCCTCGCATTTCATTAATGACCTAAATTCAGCATTCATTCATTCATTCATTCATTATTCAACAAAGATTTACAAAATACCTACTATCTGTGAGGCATCAACATTGCTTTTGTCTGTATCTTTCATCTGGCACTTTCTTGTGATTATTTTATTATTATTATTCCCTCTCTACACTAAATTATAACTCTCTACATCAGAGACCATGTTGAATTCTTCCCTAAATCCCTAGTACCCAGCAAGTGGTTCCCACAGAGAGGACTTGCAGGAAAAGGTTCTCATGGACCATGATGCTGATCTTTATCCATGTGGGGCAGTTTCCCTCCAGGTTAGAGAAGATATGGTGCTAAACCAGCTTGCTTGGGTTTGCTGGTGAGTTTTATTAGCTTAAGTAAGTCACTTTGTCTCTGAGATCCCCTCAAAGCCTTAAGACGATACAACTTTAATCCATGTTCTTCTTCATCCTGGACCTTGGAATATCCATGAAGGATGCTCCTCTCTGGGTGTCCCAACATAGAAGAAACCCAAGGGACAAATAGACCTGTGTATACTCAGATGGTTTCTGCATTTTCCTAGTTGAAGTCACATGTTCTGTTTCATTTTGTTATAAAATTCAAAAATGTTCTACTGATAATCTTATCCACCTTTTACCTCATTCTTTCTCCTCTCCTTCCCCCTAGGAAAAGACAAATAAAAGATATTAAGACCAAATTGACTCCAATCAGTACCACTTTCAGCATTCCCCAAAGAACAATGAACTCAGTAGTTGACCAGCTACCAAAGAAAAGAAAATTACAAAAGCAAAAAGACCAATATCTATCCTGAAACAGACTAAAAATTTCCTGCCTGTCTCGTTTGTTTTATTGTTCATCCGATGATTTGGTATCATGGAGACACAACTTTTTACTCTGTTTATACCACCTGCCCTCAAAGGCAATTCATAAGACAGAAAATAAAAGATTTATAAAGCTATTCATAAGTCTTGGGTGATGGCAGTTCCAGCATTTTGTTACCTCAATTTGACATCATATATTCTTTTTTTTAATAAATTTTATTGATTTTTTTACAGAGAGGAAGGGAGAAGGATAGAGTTAGAAATATCAATGTGAGAGAAACATCGATCAGCTGCTTCCTGCATACCTCCTACTGGGGATGTGCCCGCAACCAAGGTACATGCCCTTAACCGGAATCGAACCTGGGACCTTTCAGTCTGCAGGCGGACGCTCTATCCACCAAGCCAAACCGATTAGGGTGACATCATATATTCTGAGTTTGATATTTAAATTCTTTCATCAACTTTCCTAGACTTCTAAAATGCAGAAGCTCCACCATATTTCCTTCTTCACTACAGATATTATCCAATGATGTTTTAAGTTGGTGAGTCATTTATTATAGAAGTTGCCTGAACTGCATAGCCTAGTTGGAGTCCAAGTCACAGGTCAGTCTCTTTGGAGCACTGGTCTTCATGCTACTCTGTGAGGGCATATTTTATCCATTGCCCTGCTCACAGCCCTGCCCTCAGGAACCGCTGGTCAAGAGGCAAAGAGAACAAGAGTGTCAGTGGGTTTCTACAAAGTCATCACCAGATGAGAGAAGCAAAGTACAGACTGTGCTCAAGGTGGGTAAAAAGCACACTTTACTTAAAAATACGCATATATAGCCCTAACCAGTTTGGCTCAGTGGATAGAGCGTCGGCCTGCAGACTAAAAGGTCCCAGGTTCAATTCTGGTCAAGGGCATGTACCTTGGTTTCGGGCACATCCCCAGTGGAGGTGTGCAGAAACAGCTGATCGATGTTTCTAACTCTCTATCCCTCTCCCTTCCTCTCTGTAAAAAATCAAATATATATATATATATCACTGGGATGTTCTCAGACAGCCGATGATGCATCTGATTCCCATCCTAAGCTGTCCAAAAGGCAATGATGAGAAAGTCTGGCAATTAGCTTGAGTACATAAAATACAAGGAGATCAGAGATAGTTTATAGATCTTCAATTTGCTGGCTGTTTTCATGCTCAAAAATCTTGAGTTTTCATTTCTATTTCTATTCAAACAAATTAAGCCACAGACTCCAGTTCTTGCCACTGGGGCCATCTTATTGTTTCATAGCATTTTCCTGCTTCTCTTGGCTTAAAATCTTGGTTGAGGGGGAGGGGGTTGTGAAGTGAATCAGAGGACATACTGCAACCCTGGTAGAAATAACCTCGTGGAGCACATAAAATGGGCTCTTGGCCAACTTTCTAAGACCTAAATGAACACTGTATACTGGAAGGAACAACTGTCCTTACTGTTCTATCCTAATTAGCGTACCTTATCTTGCCTGATAGTGAAATTTGTAATATGATTTTAATAGCTGGGCTCCCTAAGCAAAATGGTAGGGGGGGGGGGAAATCAATAAAACATGATCACCCTACAGTAGGAGTCTGGTCTTCTCACCAGTACTCTCTGGTTAGTCTGAGTAGGCTAACTTTTTAGGTACCATTTGGCAAATTCATTCTTCCAGAACCCAGACAGATCCCTGTACCAAATATCAGTGCATTCGTTTGGTAAAAGAAAGTATTCAACTCTCATAAAGTCAAGATTGTTTAAGCTTTTCCACTCCCTATTTAAAAAATATGACCAGTTGGCTTAGGTGGTAAAAACATGATGGGTTATGAGAAATACCAATTCATTTCTCTCCTGCTCTTCAATAACATCCTCCTCTCTCCCTTCCCTTTCCTCCCATCATTCCCTCCCTGTTCCTTTAATTTGCCATTCCCATGCACAAAGGACCCAGGGTCTCTTGGAACAGAGTAGCTGTCCATGAAAAGAGAGAACACATTGGGTCATGTGAAGGTAAACAGCAACAACTCAGTTCTTCACACGGTAAGATTACCTAACTTCATTCCTTAACTTCCAAACACAAAATGGGTGGCACAAGATGAATACAGCTGAAAGGAAAAAGCCTTTTAAATCCAAACAAGATTAATTCATGACTGTTTAGAATCACCCAGGGTCCAGTATTGCTTTTTTGGCCCTTCTTTCTGAGTAGCAAAAATAAATTCTGTACAGGGAAGTGAAATCACATCAGTCCTCTCTGGGAGAAAAGAGACACTTATTCTTTCTGAGTGAGAATGTACTAACGTTATATATATATATATATATATATATCTCAAGATAAATAGAGCTAGATATACATAGATAGATTAATACATAAATCAATTTATCTAGGTATCTAGATTGATCTAGATATAGATATATAGATATAGGTATAGGTATTTCATCAGAAGAGATTTGAAAATGGTACTGCATGCTTGTATACAAAAAGGGGAGACAAATGAAGCCAAACCTAGAGCTGCTTCCCAGAGGTTTTCATAGAAAAATATTTTTCTTCTCAAATGTTATCAGGTGGAGAACACTTGAAGCCAAGCCAGATCACCCTGAGCTGCTTCCCAGAGGTTTCCATAGAAAAATATTTTTCTTCTCAAATATTATGAGATGGAAAATCCGACAGCCACACAAGAAAGATCACAGTAGGTTACAGCAATCCAATTCACCATCAACAGGCTTTTGTTATCCTCACTGAACTGTTTTGGCCGATCACGTTTAGGAGAAAGCAGTTCCAAGAGTTACAAAGAAAACCTATTACAAATGATTCTTTCCCTCCTTTGCCTTTCTAGAAAGAAATAAGCTCAAAAGCAAACCAACTTCCCTATCACAGCCTGAGATTTCTCAGGTTCCATTTATGGAGGAACAATACCATGGAGTGGCTAAGAGGATGACCTCCATAGTCAAAGATAACTGATTCTACTCCTTCCTCTTTCTAGTAGTAGGACCAAAGCCTCCGTTTCCTCTTTAGGCAAATTAAGCTGTTATCTACTTCACAGGATTATTATGAGATGTAAGATTAATGTCTATAAAGAACCTAACACAGCGTCTAGTGCAGGGGTGGGCAAACTTTTTGACTCGAGGGCCACAATGGGTTCTTAAACTGGACCGGAGGGCCGGAACAAAAGCATGGATGGAGTGTTTGTGTGAACTAATATAAATTCAAAGTAAGCATCATTACATAAAAGGGTACGGTCTTTTTTTTTTTTAGTTTTATTCATTTCAAACGGATCCCGGCCCGCAGGCCATAGTTTGCCCACGGCTGGTCTAGTGCATAGTAAATTTTCAATAATACCAGCAGTAATCTTTATTAATAAATTGATTATAATACTTATCATTAAGATTCTATAAATCTTGATATTGTCTTGAAAATCATGAAATTGGTTAACAAGACCATGTGGTCATAGAATTTCCAGGACAATCTCAATTTCAAATATATTATCCTATGGTAGTATACGCAGTTTTATTTTAGTAACTAGGGTACTCACTGATAGATATTGCAGATTATTTCCAATGAAAGATGGGAGGAAGGAGAAATCAAGAGAATGCAGGATCTATTGTACATGGTGCTTCCCAAACTGGGGTTCCTGAATCCCTAAGATACTAATGACACCAGTCTCTTTGAATACCTAAAGTCTTAATAGACATCTTCCCAACTATACAGCCACAAAGATGCTAAAATATAACCAGCATATTAGATAAGTATACGGAATACTTTAATGAAAAAGGAAATGAGGAATGCTTTTATAAATACAGTTTACCACTGAGGGTGGTAGTGACAAAAATAGTGATAAAAAAGCCATTTAGTGATAGAAAACTTGGAAACCACCCTTTCAGACCGAGTACTTCTATGGTGTCAGGGGATTGAACACCAGTGCTAGGCAGACAGGGACCTAGGGATGTTCTAGTCTGTCAGAAACTTGCCATTTGAGTTTCTGATCTGAAGAACAAAGGAAATGCCACTCTCATAAATGCTCCCCAAGCTCCTCTTACATCAAATCAGCAATTGCCTTCTTTTCAAACCATAGATGTGAAGTGACACTTTTGAAGAAAGGTTTCGATAAAATCACATTTTAACAGTCAATAGGAAATGTAAAAATATATTTTTTAACTGAGGGTGCTGACCTTTGTGTAAATAGATAAGACAATTTATGGGATGGTCTTGAAAGGGATGGTGATTCTAACAGTGACTTTTCAGTGAGGCCCGGATTCTCCTCTCATGCTTTTATCCCTCTGCCTATGACTAAACCGCACCCCTTTGTTGTCTGGTTTCAGGAGGATCCTGTGGCTGTGGAGTGGAGCTTACCTCTGTGGGGCATAACCAGCTAGCGATGGGGGAGGCAGCTTCCATCTCCATCACATTCATGCCTACCTGTTGTGTCCAGCAGAGCTTCGACACAAGAGTTGGAAGTCGGAAAAGACCACAGGTTCCCCCTACATACACCAGCTTGTAGCTTGACCATCACTATCAGCTCTTTTTAAAAATATATATATATATGTTTATTGATTTGAGAGAGAGAGAGAGAGAGAGAGAGAAGAGAGGGAGAGAGAGAGAAACATCAATGTGAGAGAGAAACATCGATCAGTTATCTCCCACAGGGATCAAACCCACAACCTTTGGTCTTCGGGATGATGCTCCAAGCAACTGAGCCACGTGGCCAGGGCTCACTCTCAGCTCTTAATTGGACAGCACCAATAAGTTGTAGCACCATAAAATCTGAGGTGTGGAATTTTAAAACCAGAATGTCTATATGCAAATTCAATGATTTCAGAGCTGACTGTGACACACAACACAAAAAAAATCCCATCCCCTGAGATATCCAAACCTCGCCACAGTGTCGGCAGGTTTGCGGGTCTGAGGCCTGAGGCTGTTCACGCCAGAAGAGAGGAACTGGGTGGGATGCCAAGGAGGAGGGCAGTGATGTCCCCCTCCTGTGTCTGCCCTCCACTAGGTGGCTTCCTTATTTTATTTCAAAATGTATCTGGTAATGGTCTGAACATATTCCTATATTTCCTTGCTAAATGAGATTAAATATGTCTGGACTAGAAAATATTGTATTGTTACAATCTGAGTAAACTTAAGGCAGCAGTGAATAATGAATACCAAGGATGTACCTCCTTACAAAGTAAAGTGTTTTTATTGCCACCTCCAAAGCATGTCACGGAGGCGTTCCCACCCATCACAAAGGAGAACATACTGCGCCGCCGTCTCTAGGAAGATGGGATTCCTCCCCACCCCCACCCTTCCAGGGCAGGACAGGTGCTCTGAGTGCTGTTTTCCCATATTTATTTCCCCTTGTGGCCAAAGATTATATTTATGAGATGCCTCTCTTATATTTTTCTTCTCTTTATGCTTTAATAAATGCATGATCACACTAAAGGGTAGCATTTATAAAGCACCTATTTGATTCCAGGAACAGTAATACATTCATTTCATTTAACTTTGCCAAGTACCCTTGAGTTAAGTATTATCACCATATCTGGAGGACGAGCAGTCAAAGGCTCAGAGAAGGTGCACAAGATCCAAGCAGCTGCCAGAGCTGGAATTTGAACCTAAGTCTCTAAGTTTTTATACCTCACCAGACACACCTGCCAAGAGGCCGATTGGCATGTCCAGGGTTAGCTGGATCACAGGGACTGGTGCGAGGAATACCCCAGTATTTCCGGCCTTGTCATGGCCAGTTCATGAGTCCACACACCCATATTTCTCTCCGCCCCCTCTCCCCACAAGCCTAGCCTGCCTTCACGGACCCCAGTCCTGGCTTTGACTTGGTAAACTGACTCCAATCTCTTTGCTTCTGACCTCAGTTCCTGTTTTTGATTTGCTTTGTCCCAAATCCTCACCTCTAATCTGAGCTTAATCAACCAACCCTGGAACCCCCCTCATGGACTGGATGCCAGAAACAATCAGCATTCGGGAGCTAATGAAGTTTTTCTACTAAAGGTGGGGGGTTAGACATAGATACAAACACAGTATTAACTTTTTAAAAAGCAGCTATTACTAAGATGACCCTCTGCCTGGCTGGCCTGAGGAGACACCTGCTAGGAATCCTTTTGCTTCCTGCAGAGAATTCATCACAGCACCGCACATCTGGGAAAACAGCCCAGCAAGATCAAGCCTACTCACACAACCCACCCTTTCTTGCTGTTTTTCCTGGGCCTAGCTTGCCACCTACTGGCAGGGAGTAGGAGCAACAGCCTAGGAGCAAGGACCCAGCAAAAGAATGAAAGGACCTGAACAAGACGGCTGCTGGCAGCCAAGTACCAGAGTCCTTAGATCTTCCAAAGCCCAGATCTGCGGGACAACCGCGGAAGAGGCAGTTCTCACTCCTAAGCTGCTGTCTACGCCTGTGTCTCCCTAGAAAAACACAATGAATTAAGTTAATGTCTTTGTGCCCTTCCTTGGCAGAAAATTTCCTTCCATTCAGAAACTGCACGCACCAAAAGGAAAAGCATCTGAGAGAAGGGCAAATTTGAACTTCCCAGAGAAAACTCTGGAAGACTTCCCAGGAGGCTTTCACAGTCAAGTCCGTCAGCAGGAGTCACCAGTGCATGAGCCCACAGCAGTGGGCCCAGTGGACACAGCGCACCAGCAAGCGGGTCACTGCTCTTCCCTGGACCTGGAACTTGTGAGCCCCAAGTTGAACCAATGCCAACAGTGCTAGAGCCCAAAGCTAAACCCTACCCTGGCGTTAACACTTTTACTGACCTTCAAATGGAGAGCCTCTGAAAAATAATAGTATCCTTACCAAATTCATATAAAACGATAAATTTCTAAATACGTTCAGCATATAAAGCATACCATGCAAATTTGATTTCATGAAGATCTTTCAAAAGATCTTCTTTTTTCCAAACCCCCACCCTTGCAATATCATGAACATCTCACCAACAGCAAGACCTTCCAAAAATGACTTTTTTTTTCAAGCTTTAATTTTTTTACCCTAATTTTGTGCCCTGAGAAAAAAATGAGAAGGAAGACCTCTCTGTCAGTCCTCCTCATTACCCTCTGCCCTCACTTGTCAGAAATTGGCCTAATGGGCTTTAAGTCCATTTTAAGAGTCAGGGTTTTTTCTCTATTTTATGTGCATGTGGATTTCAGGTTAATCACGACAGACTGACCACAGGTATTCATTTCCTTTCCCTCCCAACACTCAGCTAAAATGACAATGACAAAATAAAAAAGATATGACCCACCAGGACAAAGAGAATGAGAGAGGAGAGGAGAGCAGTCAAGGACATTAGCACATCTGTGGAGGACTGAGGAATGGTGGACTTCACGGGGCAGTGGTATTTCCACCGGAGACCAGCGCTACTAAGGGTGAGAAGCACAGAATTCAGGCAGTAGGACTGCCGAGGGCCTGTGTATCAAGGCACCTGGAATCAAAGGCGGGGTAAAGCAAGGGGGTGGAGAAAAAGGACTTGATTGAACGTCTACAAATAGTTGGAAGCCAGACGCCCTCCTCAACACCATTCCCACAGAGCCAGGTAACTCCCTTCCTCACCCACCACTCTGTCCCCTACCCCCACTGGAGACTGAGGTTTATTCTCCTGAGAAGTCAAGTCTGAGAGGCTCAAATTTCTGAGATTTCAAGTATAGCGACGGCCTCAATAAGGCATGCCCCCCAACCCCCCAAAAAACGCACGCTAAACAGGACTTCAGTGTGAACTCGGCCCTCCTCCTTCACTTGCACCCTCAATGACAGCAACCAGGTTTTTATGTCACTATGGACTCACACAGTGTAAACACTAGTTATTCACTTTACCAAAATTATGTCACAAGGACTGTGAAATAACTATAGGGAGGATTGGGAGAGTGGAGGGGGTGGAGAGAAAAGGGTTAAAGCCTCAACTACTACCACAGAAGTCTATAGATCAGTGATGGAGAACCTATGACAAGCGAACTCATTTTTTTGGTTGATTTTTCTTTGTTAAATGGCATTTAAATATATAAAATAAATATCAAAAACATAAATCTTTGTTTTTACTATGGTTGCAAATATCAAAAAATTTCTATATGTGACACGGCACCAAAGTTAGGGTTTTTCAAAATGCTGACACGCCGAGCTCAAAAGGTTCGCCATCACTGCTATAGATCATGTAAAATTAAAACATTTTAAAATAGCAGTCAAGATTTAATATTTATAAATGTGCAGATAAGCATCAAAAGGATTCATTAAAAGAATATAAAGTAATTGCCTCTAGGATGAGTCAAGGAAATGGGAGGAGTGGGGAACTGGTCCTTTTTCTTTATAAGACTTGTACTGTATATTTTTTAATTCTATGCATGAATTACTTTGATAAATATTTTAAAAATTAAAATAGCTAAGGAGTTTCACTTTGGGAAGGTGAAAAAGTTTTGGAGATGAATGGTTGTGATGGTTAAATAACAACAACATGAATGTGCTTAATACCACAGAATCACTTAAAAAAACGGTTAAAAGTGTCAATTTCATGCATGTTTACCAAAATAAATATATTCTAAATTAAAATAGCATTTGATAATTAAATCAGGGATGACTGAACAGTCAACCATTAGTTGCCACCTACATTATGTGGCAAGACAAAATGGTTTTTCTCATATAAATATTAGAGTTTCAGGTCAAGCTAGTTGGTCCAAGGCATTTGTTAATTTCACTCAAAAAGTTATCAACTAATATGATAGGCACCAAACTAAAGGTGATGAGAACAACAGATTATGAATTTTGACCTCAAAGACTAGATTTGAGTGGAGGGAAAAGAGATAGCAACAATTTAGATGTAAGAATCTAAGATGTAGTGTGGGAAAACACATAGGTGGTGCCTTACATCAACTACTCCATGAGTGCTTGTCAGTGCTGAAAGGAAGCAGCAGAGAACTGCTGTGGTATTGCTGATAACAAAGGTCTGCAGAACTTCAACAAAGGACCAGGGAAGATTTTCCAGAGGACAAGTGTTTTATTTTTTTGTTTTGCTTTGTTTTGTTTTAATTTTTTGCAAGAACCTTAGTCTTTGGGAGGAGAGTTCAAGATTTTTTTTTAAATGTATTTTATTGATTTTTTTTTTTTTTTTTTTTACACAGAGGAAGGGAAAGGGATAGAGAGTTAGAAACATCGATGAGAGAGAAACATCAATCAGCTACCTCCCACACACACCCCACTGGGTATGTACCCGCAACCAAGGTACATGCCCTTGACCAGAATCGAACCTGGGACCCTTGAGTCCATAGGCTGACGCTCTATCCACTGAGCCAAACCAGTCAGGGCTCAAGATTGTTTTTAATTTATTTTTCAATTACAGTTGGCATACAATATTATATTAGTTTCAGGTATACAGCATAGTGATTACCTTATAAAGTGATCACCCCAATAAACCTAGTACCTACCTGGCACCAAACAGAGTTATTACAATATTATTGACTATATTCCCTATGCTGTACTTTACAGTCATAAAAAGAATGAAATCTTACCACTTGTGACAACATGTATGGACCTAGAGGGCATTATGCTAAGTGAAGTAAGTCAGATAGAGAAAGACAAGTAGCCCATGATTGCGGTTACATGTAGGAGATGCCTTTGGAACAGAGGTTTAAAGAGGATTCCAGACAGAACCAATGTCCTCTCCTGGAGGCCCAGGCAGTCCAACTTACTGCACACACCAGAACTTTATTGCTTTACAATAAAAGCTTTGCAATAAAGTCAACAGCAAATGATTTTATAGGGCAAAGCAATGCTTTCTCTGACCACATGGTACCCTGAAGGGAGAGGCTGACAGTTTGAGAGGGAGAAGGCAGGTGTGGAGAGGAGGCAGGTTGATCAGTGGCCTAGTATTTGCTAATTCTCTTGGTCCTACCACCCAGAAGCAACTGTCCTTCAACTTCACTCACTTTTTTTCTTTGCGTGAACAAACCAAAAAACTCTGGCCTGAGAAAATTGCCCATATTTTCCCACCACCCAGCAGAAGCAAACAAGACAATTCACAAAGAGCCTCAGGAGCTCAGGGAGAGGTAAACACTTGGCATGGCCCTCTTTCCTCTGCTAGCTTCGGAGCTCATCTCTTACTCGTGTTTCCACCACAGTGGGGCAGCCCTTGGTTTTTATCTGGATGTGTCTCCATGTCCCACACACCAAGATCCTGCTTTCTAGCTAAGTGCTAGATCTAATATATTACCATTAAGACCAACGTGCTTGATCTAATACATCACCTGATAGAGCTCCTCACAATAGCATTTTATGTGCATACCAGAGGCCCAGTGCATGAAATTTGTGCACTTGGGGGTGGGGGGCAGGGAGTACAGGATCCCTCAGCCCAGCCTGCACCCTCTTGCAGTCCAGGAGCCCTTGGTGGATGTCCTCCTGCCACGGAGGCAGGAGAGGCTCCCGCCACCGCTGCTGCACTCATCAGCCGTGAGCCTGGCTTCTGGCTGAGCGGTCCTCCCTCTGTGGGAGCGCAATGACCAACAGGGGACAGCTCCTACATTGAGTGTCTGCCCCTGGTGGTCAGTGCACATCATAGCAACTGGTCTTTCCACCATTTGGTTGATTTGCATTATTAGCCTTTTATTATATAGGATGAGAGCACTTCCTTCTCAATCATCTAATCAGATCCTTATCTGAGAAGATCTCTCTGTTTCAGATATTCCTGGGAATTTTTTGAGAATTGAGTTTAGTTTAGTTTCTCTATTGTGGGGATCCCATGAACACTTTGGTTCTGCTACATTTCGACTATCATGTTACTTGTACCCTTTTTAGTTCCCTATGGAACTGTGAGCCCCTTTTGAGAAGAGACAATGTTTTCGTCATTGTGAAAAAGCAGTAAGAATTGGTAGAAATAGAGAAACGTAAAAGCAGATGTTATGGGTGATCTGTACCGATGACCTCAGCCCACTGTGTGGGCACCAGCAGGTTGCTCTTATCCCACTGCTGTCTTCTGGCATCTCTATGCCTTGGGCCATCTGGTCATGGGAGTGGGTCAGCCTGTGCAAAACAGGCCACATGGTGCAAGGAGTTAATGTCCCAGTGAAGGAGGAGAGTCGGTGGCTAAATATCCCAACTTGCTGACTCAGGGGGACAATTCAGAGCTATGAGCCAAACAACTTCCATGTGCTGCTCCCCATCAGCAGGGTCTAGCAGCATGCTAGAAGCTGCTTTCAAATCAAGATTTTCTTAGGAGCTCATGTACTTCTCAAATTCAGGAGCTTGGTATGGTCAGATCCATGAAGTCCTAAGTAAGGAAAGGGAGGTACAACAAATATGCCTGATATAAAAGAAATGCTATGTTTAGGATTGGGCCCAAGTAGGACTGGGAGACACAAAGGTACACATAGAGATAGCCCAAATCCTAGATTGCTAAATTCTCTCAGCTCTTCTATGGCCTATGAGGGATTATCTAAAACCAGCTGAAGGGCAGGGGGCTGCGGGGGGGAGAATGCCTGGGTCATGGATGGGTCATGAAAATGGACTGCGACCCTACTACAGTGCAGCTCAGGAAATCCTCCGAGCGGGGAGAACTCCAAGAAGCACACATAGCCATTAACTTTGTGCGTGGGAGATGTGTTCAGGGATAAGAAGATTCAAGAATTTCTAGACAGTGGCAACTGGCCTGGTAGGTTGGTCAGGGGCCTGGAAGGAGCAAGAGAACAATATTTGAAGGTAGAGACAAAAATTTGGAGACAAGGCACATGGATGAATCTATGGGAATGGGCACGAAATGCAGATCTTTGTGATTCAGGTCAGTGACCGCCAGACCATCCACTGACCTGATATGATACAGAAAGGCTCATCCCATGGGTGCCAGCGAGCCTCTGCCCTCAGGCACACCAGTGTTTGCAAAATAGGTCCACAAATGGAGAAGTCATGATGGCAGGGGTGGGGGCTACGCATGGGCCCATAGCATGGGCACCTTCCTATTAAGCCAATTCTTGTTACTCCCACTGCTGAATGTCAGCAGTAGAAACCAATACTGAGTCCTCAATATGGTACATTCCTCAAGGAGTCCAACAAGTCACTTGGTAGCAAGATGATTTCATTGGGTCTCATCTAACCTAGAGAGGACATGGACAGTTGATCGTGACCCCAGCTGTCTCACCTCTTGGTGGGAAAATTCTGAGTTGCATTTCACATTGCCTCTTAGAGGGATCCCAGTAAGACTAAGCCCCAGTTACCCCAGAAAGGAACCCATTATTAATACAGCCCAAACCATTTTCTTCCTTTTCTGGTTTTTCTTCCTCACTCCCTCCCAGTGCTTCCCAGGATCGCCTCCCAGATCCATTTCTTACATTCAAATCCGTGGCTGAGTTCTACTGTAGGGCAAACCTAGGCTAAGACAAAAAGAAAATGAAAGAAATTTTGATATTTCCAACTAATAGAGTAATATAAGGCCAATGAAAATAAGTTTATAGGAATATTAAAAGACGCATGCATTACAATGTTAACTGAAAGAATATTGTTTGTCCATTCCAATTACAATTACAAGCAAATGAAAGCATATGCTTATAAAGGGGATATATAAGATTGACCATTGCTTTGTTGGGGCTGAGGAAACAAAGGTTTCCAAGGAGGGAGGATAGTGTTCAAGTGCTGAAAATTCTGGTAGATAAGGCTGACTTTTACCCACGGTATGTTTTGACCTGTGTGCACCGTGTTACTCTCAACGTTCTCAGCAATCACAGATCACAGATTAATGGAAACCACTACCTGACCTGCCTGGGTAACGCCAGTCCCTTTCCCCAAAGCTGCTCGGTCGCTCACAGAGGAGGCTGGGAAGGCTGGGCTGCGTCTGCTGTGGCTGTAGAAAGCCTAGCTGAGAGAAGCCAGATTAACAATGTACAAACCCATCCAGCTTGAGAGAAAGCCTGACTCAGTGTTGGGATAGTCAATAGCAAAACTCATGACCCGAGGGGCCCCAAGCAAGTCTGACGTCCTTTCTGAGTCGAATGGGGTTGAAGATGCCCAGACTCCAGAATGACCTCATCATGGCCTCTGACATTGAAAATTTTCCCTTTTACTGAGAAAAGAGATTAGTGTGGGTCATAGGCCAGCCCATAAATGAAAAATATTAAAAGGTTTACCACATAAAAGGACAAAAAAATTAGGAAATGAAATATACTCTAAAAAGAAAGCCAAAAGTAAATAATACACTGGAAAACACACACGTAATATATTATATATAGCAAAGGGTTAATATCCTTTAGTCAACAAAACGGGAGACAGATGGTGAATAATCTTTATTCATAAGCTTCACCAACCTATTTGCTCTGAAAGAGACTGTCAGCCCTCAGCAGATATTTGGAATTCTTTGCTGACTTAAGAGAAAATGTTTAATGCTTTAATGGTAGAAAGAAATCGGCATTTACCAATGGCAGTGGAACTGCTAGAAATTGTGGAGGAATCCAGGCAATGCCTGGGCCCATTTTCCATGGTTTTACACCAGGCAAAATCAGGACAGGAAAGTGTCACTGTGGGGTGGAACTGGCATATTTAAACTACAGAACAATATGTAAGACTGTGATCTAGGACTTCCCACGAGTTAGTCCTAGCAATCTATGAGAATCATGCAATGATAGCTCTATTCCTAATATGCTAATGTTTTGACAGATCTGCAGATTTGTTTATTGTGGCAAGCTTGGAAATAATCATAAAACAAAATATCAGGTAATTATTTTGCTAAAAATAAAACAACAGCAAAACCCAAGAGTTCACAAAGAACAAAGGACATCAGTACCTGGTATTCATTCCTCAGGGATGACCACACAGCCACAGATTCCAACACTATCAGTGAGGAACCCAGAAAGGTTCCAGTGGGGATCATTTCCCTAACTTCCTCCACTGAATTCAACCTGTATTTATGGAGATCTCAAAGGCCTTTGACTTCTTATGCAAATAGCCACAAAGCATTCACCAAGTCATTTCCAACTATCACCTTTGGGGAGGGTGTTTTTCACTTTAGCGTGGGGCCCCAAGGGAAGGAGAACTGAGACCCCTCAGAGGAAACTGGGAGGGGCAAAAATACATTTCTATCAATTCCATTGTGCCAGAAAGCATTCCTCCTGGGCCACTGTACTCACAGGCACGTCTGAAAAGCATACAGCTGGAATGAGAACTTCTCTAGATTCCAGAGTAAATGGACTGCTGGAGTGTGGTGTGCAGGGTTGGATTAACACACACACACACACACACACACACGCTGAGGAGGCCCAGCTAAGCCATAGAATGGACAGACACAGACCATCTTAATGATAGGAGTTTTGGGGGGTCAAATAGGCAGGTTTAGGAAATTTTAGAAAAGTAAAGGGTCCATGGGAAAAGCACAGGGCTACAGAATAGCAGAAGGTGTATTTCCATAGAATAAGAGAGCAGGGAATAGCAGAAGGTGTATTTCCATAGAATAAGAGAGCAGGGAATAGCAGAAGGTGTATTTCCATAGAATAAGAGAGCAGGGAATAGCAGAAGGTGTATTTCCATAGAATAAGAGAGCAGAGAATAGCAGAAGGTATATTTCCATAGAATAAGAGAGCAGGGAATAGCAGAAGGTGTATTTCCATAGAATAAGAGAGCAGGGAATAGCAGAAGGTATATTTCCATAGAATAAGAGAGCAGGGAATAGCAGAAGGTGTATTTCCATAGAATAAGAGAGCAGGGAATAGCAGAAGGTGTATTTCCATAGAATAAGAGAGCAGGGAATAGCAGAAGGTGTATTTCCATAGAATAAGAGAGCAGGGAATAGCAGAAGGTGTATTTCCATAGAATAAGAGAGCAGGGAATAGCAGAAGGTGTATTTCCATAGAATAAGAGAGCAGGGAATAGCAGAAGGTGTATTTCCATAGAATAAGAGAGCAGGGAATAGCAGAAGGTGTATTTCCATAGAATAAGAGAGCAGGGAATAGCAGAAGGTGTATTTCCATAGAAGAGAGCAGGGAATAGCAGAAGGTGTATTTCCATAGAATAAGAGAGCAGGGAATAGCAGAAGGTGTATTTCCATAGAAGAGAGCAGGGAATAGCAGAAGGTGTATTTCCATAGAATAAGAGAGCAGGGAATAGCAGAAGGTATATTTCCATAGAATAAGAGAGCAGGGAATAGCAGAAGGTGTATTTCCATAGAATAAGAGAGCAGGGAATAGCAGAAGGTGTATTTCCATAGAATAAGAGCTGGAAACCGCAGAAGGTATACATTTACAAAATAAAGGGGAGGAAGCCCCTCATTGAGCAAGGGCAGAAAATAGCCCAAAGGGGAGAGGGGACGATGAGGAAGGAGGGGAGGGGAGCCTCATGTGTCCCATGTGAGGTTTGACCTTTGAGCTCAGGAGTTATTACAGTGACCAAATCGAAGGGGATAGTGACCAGTCAGAGGGGATATCAAGGCACAAACGTCTGCAGCCTTTATAAACCCTAGGAAAAGGGACCTAATGGGACTCTTTCCCCCTCCCCACGTGGGAGCCTGTGCTTGTTTCTCAATGAATTCCCACCTTTGCTACACCACCTTTCCTCCGTGGCTTCCTTCTTCGACTCCGCCAGACAAGAGCGCGGGAACCACCCTGCCCAGGGGAACACCATGCGCTCCAGTCCACATTTCCCGTTTCATTAACAGGACTCCTCCCGCTGGCCCTCTCTGCCTTGGTGCCTCTCCAGAATTTCACAAGCCCTGCCTTTTACAGAAGCTGCTCCCAGATGAATAACCCGCCCCTGAGCTGGGTTTCCAACTTCCGCACAGCCACGGCACACCCTTCTCTTCCTTTGCCTGCCTTGCTGGCGCCACAAATGAGTGGGCGCCTCGCGAAAAACAAGAAGCTTTTCTGAGAAAAGGAAAAGAGAAAGCTGGCAACGCCTCCAGGAGCCGAACACCTCAAAAGAATCGCTCTGCACTGAGCCTTCTAAGCAGGCGGGAACCTTTCTCATACAAAACCACCTCCCACCTGCCCAAGGATGGGCAGGCCACGCCCATTGTCTTCTGAGTCTCTCTCATTGTTCCAAAGCCAAGAGCACTGAGTCTCTACCACCTGCCAGTGTCCGGCGCTGAGAAAGGAGGCTCGCGTGCATTTAACCCTCGGTTTGCCTCTATTTGGGGTGTGGTGTAATTGCCCCTATTTCACCAAAGACGGACCTGGTGCTCACGGAGCTCAACCCTGTCCGAAGTCAGCAAGTGGGGCAGAGCCACACGGGCGAGGGGGAAAAGCTAACTGACACTAAAGCTGGGGCCTCTTCTGCTTTATCACTCTGCTCTCAGGTTCATGGGTGTGGGGAAAATGCACCTAAACTGGACTAAGGTCCACACAGGTCCATTTAATAGAGGAACTGAGCATGCTTGTGAGGTCCTTACAAGGAAGGGTGGTTCTGTTACCAGGACAGCAGGTCCCTCAGAATGCTCTCTGATACTGAGAAATGGAGGGTGTCCGTTATCAATTTATTGACTCTCAGGGTCCAAATATCCACCCTTCTATGGCTGCCCATAACAAGAGAAAGAACCTGTATTCCCCTTTGGCGGCTGGCACAATGTTAAGCTTCATCAGTGGGTGGGGGGTGGGGTGGGGGCGCGGTGGAGGGAGAAGGTTTTTTCCTGGTTCAGGTGTGCTCCTCCGCTATCTCCCGAAGCCCACACAGCTTGGAGGCTGGTGGCTCATGCAGCCTGTGGAGGTAGGCAGCTTCCAGCCGGCCAGCAGCTCCGTCTGCTTCACTCAGACCCCTCTTGGCCCCAAGGCATGCTAACCGCCCCTGAGCACCCCAGAAGACCTATTTCTAGCAAGTTCCACCAATGTGGCACCTCAGGGATTTCTCCACCACACTTCCCTAGGAGGTCTGGCCCAGAGACCTGACAAGGGGGCCAGGGGGCAAGGCTTGTAGAATCGCTCCCTTCTTGCTGTCTCTAGGCCATAGGGCAGTGCCCATTCCCTATGGCTGCTATTCTTATATTCTTTAAAGTGGTTTTTACTCTCTACCAGCCAATTCCCTATTACCCAATCTGTGATAATAGACATTTTTTTATGCTTACATTTTCCTTTTCAAATTACTGTCATTGTTGCCTCCTGGTGGGACCCTGGTAGATACATGTGATCAGAGGAAGGAGCCGGTTTAACTCACCTGTTCTCCCTGCTAACAAAACCCAGATAAGCCTTTTGCCTCACTTGTTTGCCAAATTTAAAATCTGAAACCAATATCCTGACATTGTATACAGAATTTAACACCAGTGACATTTAATACAAGGTACATAAAAGGTATGATTATCTTCCATGAAGGACAATAGGTTCTGTACACTAGTGGCAAGATTTATACAATACAATAAACAACCATTTGCCACAAATGTGAAAGAAAATCTTGTGAGCCAAAAATCATCACTGAAATAAGCTGCTACTTCTAAAGGTGCCATTGCCTCTACCTTATCTATAATAATAAAAGTGTAATATGCTAATTAGACCAGACGTCCTTCCGGACCTCCCTCCAGACGACCTTCCGAACAAAGCCGGGGCTGCAAGGGAAGCCCGGGTTCTGGGTGCCTGCTGGCAGCCAGAGGGAAGCCGGTGCTGGCAGCCGGGGGAAAGAAGGCCTACTCTTGCACGAATTTTGTGCATCGGGCCTCTAGTACTTACATAAGAGATCACAGTCCCTGGGTCTGTTTTCCATCCAGAACCCAAGAGGGCAATATTTCTCTCACACTATGTAATTACCATTAATTCTTTTGAGCAACCACAAATAAATCAAAACCAGGGCAATAATCTGGGTCTTTCCAGCAAATGCTAAAAGCTCAAAGGGTTCAGCTGTGGTTTGAGGTCCGGGTGCTCCTGGCTGCACCACATTTCAGCACTAGGGGGCAGTATCCCCATTTAGAATCAGCTCACAACTGGCACACACCTAATAAATTGTGTTGTTTTATTCCTCCCAATTAGGGGATTTGTCCAATTACAGAGAAGAGTCCAAAGAATAAAAGAAAATAAATGTCATTCATAAATAGTTGGAAAGACTTGCTCTCCAACTATTTTGAAAAACCCCAAGAGTAGTCAGTTAATTCTGATTTTTATCTGAGCAATTAAAACTTGTGATTCCAGTGTAAATGACTATGTAAGCAAAACTCAAAGCCTTTATCATCCCCTGTTGTTCTTTATCAACCAGCCATCAAAACAAAACTCTGATTTTTTTCAAGAGTGCCTTTCACTCAGACACTGAATTTCAAAGGGGAAAGTTACAGTTAAATGAAATTTATCCCTGATACATCAGGACTTGGTTAAACAGAATGATTCTGTCGTCGGGGAGGAGGGAGGACAGGGGTTTTTTAATTAAGCTTCATTGCAGGAACCACAGGAAAACAGTCTTCCTACTTCCCCGGTGCTTGGAGAACATGCTCTCATTTTTCCAGGGTATCAGGCCCTCCTCCGTGTCTAAAATTGCATCAGATAGGGGTCACCCAGCACAGCACTGGACAGGCCAGATTGCTCTTTAGGAAAGCTCTATCTTTGGAGAGTGAATCGTGAAGTTTATGGAAAAGTCAAAATTTATAATACAAGGATCTATTTTAATTCTCAATTGAAATAGTTAATATTGGGGGGAGGGGGCATTAATTTTCTGCTAAACATATTACTCATGTTACCTTCACAGCAGCCCTAAATTCCAGAAGGTCATAACTTGCTCAAGGTCCTCCAATTTCAGAAGAGTGGAGCAGAGTCTGACACCAAAACTCACAGTAATTGCCTATCCTGTTGCCATTCTGAGTCTTAAGAGTCAGAAAATGTTCGAGTAAGAGGGGCTTTAAAGGATCATCCACTTCAGGGAAACTGTGTCTTGGATTATGCAGAATTTCAAATTTTTAAAAAACTGGGCAGTTAATGGCTTTAGTTCGGTGGGTGAGGAAGGGGACCTCTGGCCTGGCCCAGGCAGCACGGCCCTGCCCTCATCACACCTTGTTCTGCTAACCCGGAAGCACCTCTGCTTTCCACCCAGCAAGGTCCAGGAACCACAGTTCAGTCCAACTCCTAGTTTGAAGAGGAGAAACTGAAACTTAATTACTATTCAGATCTTGCCCCTCCAACTCTGACACTAGAGACAGGGCTCTAAAGATTCCCAAAACATAGCACTCTTTCCATGTTTCCAAGCACAAGAGAATGAACAGAAAATGATCCCTCCCAGGTGGTATAAAAAAAAACTTCAACAGGAAGAACTGAAGCTCTACGTCCATGAAAGTATAGCTGCCTCCCAGCACACAGCCCATCTTTTGAGTGGATAGCAATTTGCATCTATATCATGGCAGTTACATTAAACATTAACTACATGCCAAGCACCAAGGCTGCTGCCTGGAGTTCTGCAGTGTATTTATTCCTGAACAGCAGTGCTCAGCACATGGAGGGGGGCGGGGGAGCCACTGCCTCTGCCCAGAAGGGGTGCCTTTGTCTAATTCACACAATGGTGTCATCTGCTCACCAAGCTGTGTGCCTCCCACCCAGCCAGTGTCTGTGAGGAGGAGCATGCATTTTCTAATTCACACAAAAGCGCCCCACGGGCTAGCCGAGGCCTTGGTGGTGAAAATGCCTCACATAGATTATCGGATCTAATCCTCATTTAATCACTAGAATCCTATGAGGTGGCTCCTGTCGTGCCCATTTTACAGCTGAGAAAATGCCTTCTTTAGCTTTCCCCTTTTACACAGGCAGCAAGTGGTAAAGCAGGAATCTAGCCCAGGCCTCTAGTGCCTATGCCACGACTCCTGAGACGTCCAGGTGCAAACACGCGAAAGCTCTATGGCCACCAATGCCAGTCTGGCCCCACCACAGCCACAGACAGTCCCAGTGAGAACAACTGGATATGATCTTTCCAAAGTCTCTAAATGTACCTGCCTCTCTAGCTATATTCCAAAATAAGGACATAAAACAGCATTAGCTATTTTGTTGTGGAATACTACATAGAAGCATATGAAAATGTAAAGTTTAAGGAAAATTAAAGTGATTCCACTCCTGTCATCACCTCCCAAGTCAAGAAATTCCCAGCACTTCAGAAGACACCTCTCATCAGCTCCTTCCCAGTTATAACTTCTTCCCTCAGCCCTAGAAGTAACACTCTCCTTTTATAATGGCTTGTCTTTATATTTTGATACCCACATATACATTCCTAAATGATATGGTTAAGGTCACTCAATAATTATTCATTAAGCATCTAATATGTGCCAGGCTCTGTTCTAGGCAATGGAAATAATAAAGATGCTTCCCCTTATGCAGCTATGTTCCAGCAAATTTGTGTCTGTTTTTCAACTTAATATACCATCACAGACATACAGCACAGCATTTATTCTGCACACTGTGAGATTCATTCACTTCGTTATATGTAGTTGTAATTCATTTTCATTGCTCTCTATAGTAGCCCATTGTATAAATGTTTTATAATTTATTTCTTCATTATATTATTGATGGACATCTGGGTTGTTTCCAAGTTGGGATTATGAGCTTTTGGTTCATGATCCAGATGGACATGACCATGAAATCTCCAAAGCACACATCTATGAGTAGAATTGTGAGGTGATTGGGTATGCGAACCTTTAAATTTGCCAGATAATAAACTATTAGCCTAACCTGGTTGTACCAATCTGCCCTCCCTCAAGCTGTGTGTGAGTTCCTATTGGTCCATAGCCTTACAAATACTTGGTATTGTTAGACTTTAAAATATTTGCTATTTTGATGTGTTAGCAAAATCTCAATGTGATCTTATTTTGTATATCTCCAAACATGTATTGGTCTTTTAGATTTCCTCTTTTGTGATGTGCTGGTTTCAAGATTTTTGTTCACTGACAGCAGAGGAGTTGGGGGTCATAGTAGAAGCCCATGAGCAAATCGGATCCTGAATATATATCTGATACTTCTGAAGACTCCCAGTGGACAGGTTAAAGAGTCATTATACGTTAGAAGTTAATTTTGGCATTATGACAGTTGTATCGAAGGCTGACTGGGTCTGGAATTTGCTGAGCACCTACTATATACCAGACACTCTATGCCAAGCAAGCTACAGCGTTAACTTACCTCCAAAGGTTAATTCCAAGATAACTGTTAATAGAAGCAATACAACAACCTATTGATGATTCTCATCACTGATGTTTATATCTCTCTCTCCCTCTCCCTTCCTCTCTGAAACCAATAAAAATATATTAACCAAAAAAAAAAAAAGTAAGCCCTCTGAGGTTCAATAGTCTGGTCTATGCGTCTATGTCTCTGGATCTCCTTTCATTTCTATTACCCCTAAATCAAACTACATATAACTGATATATGGAGAGAAGGCTAATATAGATTGAAAACCTTTTCAGTTTCATAAATAACCTTTTAAAGTATAAAGTAATTTCAGTTCTCAAACTAATTACAAATGACCTATAGACAGGTTGAAAGATAAGCGAGCTTATCCTGGTTGAATTAAAACGGTTGAAGCAAAAAACTATTTGGGGTAATTAGGGAAATTATCTCAAATGAGACTATTCACACATTAAATTAAAATATTTTCTGGGCCCTGATCGGTTTGGCTCAGTGGATAGAGCGTCGGCCTGCGGACTGAAGGGTCCCAGGTTCAATTCCAGCCAAAGGCATGTACCTTGGTTGTGGGCACATCCCCAGTAGGAGGTGTGCAAGAGGCAGCTGATCGATGTTTCTCTCTCATTGATGTTTCTAACTCTCTATCCCTCTCTCTTCCTCTCTGTGAAAAATCAATAAAATATATTTTTTAAAAAATCTTTTCTGGAACAACATATTTTGGGGTAAAGGGAAAAAGTGAAGATTACTATGAACAAGGTCCGATTTGGGGCACTGTCACCAAAGTACACACATCTCTACTAAAGACTACACCAGGTGCACCTTGTAGGTAATGGGATTGTCCCTCACTGGAATCTATAATTCCATCCATTTTAGAATAGATCTGAGTCTGAAAACTGCCTACAAATATACCACCAGATTCCTTGTCAAACCATTTGAATTGCCAACTTCACAGTTTTAGTTGCCTTTGAAAATATTTAAAAGCTGAGTCTAGTAGTGACTACATTGAAAAGACTGGGAATTTCTCATCTTCCTAATTCACGATACATCTCTTCAAAACTCTATGTGAGCCTTGAAGGCTTTCAGGGGCAGGCAAGTTACAACAACATGAAAAGACTGAAATGGCAGAATGCATGCCCCCCACCCAAAGACAGGCGTTCACATTTTCTTGCTTTCTTACAGGATAGGTATTTTTCCCATTTACAGATGAGGAAACAAAACATATACAGACACATCCTTCCTGGAGTGGCCACTTTTAAACCGCTTACCAAGGGCAGTCTTTGAAGCATTATTTATGAGATAGTTAGAAAATCTAACTGTCCAACAATGAAATTCTATGTAGTCATTAAGAACTTGTTTTTGAAGAAATAATGATAGAAACAATATTTCAATTATTGCCATCACTTTATTTGGCAAACATTGCTGTATATTTAAATGGGTTCAACCTCCATAGGAAAGTTGGTTAATAGCTCAACATTTAGATTTTGGGATAAGTTTTGAGTTCAAATCTCAGCCCTGCCACAGATGAGCTTTGAGATCCAGGCAGGTAATTTAATCTGGTCAATGCTCAGTTTCCTCATCTGCAAATGGGTAAAATCCTCTTCAAAGTGTTATGAGAATTAAAATAAGATTGACATAAAGCAATTACCATAGTTCCTGGAACACAGCAATCAACAAATGGAAAACTTTTGAAATGACAAATCTTATCTAACAAACCTTTTAGCTAATTGTGGCTCTATTTTACAATTAACTCATTGTAGTATTATCAAGGACTAAGGCTCAGGATTAAGCAAATTCTACTCAAGACACAGTCTGGAAGATACATGCTGAGATGTAAAACGAACCACGTCGGTGGTGGTGCTCATGACCCCCTGCACTGAATTTGGGAAGTCCAACCTCTCTCTTCTGCAGGCAGACCTCGTTTCATTGCACTCCACTTTACTGTGCTTCACAGACGCGTTTTTTCACAAATTGAAAGAAAGACCCCTCCAACAGCCAAGAGATTCCGACTTGCTTGTTTGCAATCGCTTTATTGTGGTGGTCTGGAACCAAATCCGCAACATCGGACACAGCATTGTGGGGAGCTGCAGTTGAATGTTTGCCCAAGGATCCATGCTGATTCAAAGCTTCCTTAAGAAGTAATTTTGGCCTTACCTGTAAACATCCTGGGGCCTACTTCCGACCACAGATCCCATTCCAGTTGAGCCTGATACATTTTCACGAAAAAGTAATTTATGCTCTGGTACCTCCGCTCCATTCCCAGGCCACACGCAGGGAGGAATCCTTTGCTTCCCTGAAGCCCAGCTGCTCCCGTGACCTGGGATCAGCAGCACTGGCTTCACCTGGAGCTGGTTAGAAAAGCAGGCTCTCCAGCCCCACCCCAGCCCCACCGAGGTAAGCTCTGCATTTTAACAAGATGCCCAGGTGACTCATGTGCACGTTAACACTTAGAAGCGCTGCTCCCCAGTGCCTGCTGCTGCTTAATTCACAAGACCATCTGCAGGCTCCAGGAGCCAAGGAGAAATCCATCATGAACCAACTTTGCCTGAGACTCTGACCTTGACACAGGCCACAGAAGTCATTTTCTTGCATATTTTATGAGCTCTGGTTCACTGTTACATAATAAGAAATACACCTGGACTATATTATCTTGATTTCACGGAAAACTGGATTTAATTTTTATCTGATTGGATGAATTATGCCTCAAATTAATGATTCACATGTCTCTCCAGTTTGATTTTGGGCATTTTAGCAAATAACCGCAGTTGAATTACATGACATACGATTTTCTGGGGAAATTCTGTTTTCAAATATATTCTCACCATTTGTAAAAGATCTCTTAGGAGGTTAAACCTAATTTTCAAAACTGCTCATAATCTGTAAGTGTAGCCCCCATAGAGTGGCTTAACACACCGGACACTGTTACGTCCTATGTCTACATTCTCCCATTTACACCACTAGAACTAGTTTGCAGATGGATGAAGCTCACAGATTAACGATTTATCTAAGATCACACATCTAGTAAGTGACAAACCTCAGATATAAATCCAAACCAAAAATCCACACTAACCATAACTAGTATGTCCCTGTGTTCCCTAGAATGCTCTCTCTGTGAGATTCAGAGTCAGGTGGGCACTAAATGCTGAGAACTCCAAAATTCAAATGCCTGACTTTACTTAACAGCATCACCCAGCCTATTTGCTTATGGAGCCCTCTGCTTTCCCCCAAACCTATGTCAATTAGGTCACCTTTTGACAAGTACTACAACATACCAACCTTTACACTTTAAAAATGTTTAAAAATTCTCTATTACTAAAAAACTTTAAGGCATGTTAGATATGCTCCAAGATGGAATTCAAATGCTTGCATGTCAAAGTTACCAGAGGAATTGGTGACCCACAAAATTTTATCAAGAAAATAATTTCTGAACTACAATTTTTCCATATTGTCAGAGTGCTTTGCTTAAACAAATGGAGGGGCCTTCTAGGATAGAAGGAATCCAAACAGGGAAAACAAATTAAGGAGTTATTTTGAAAATATACAGGTATAATATATATCATTTTGAAAAGATATACTTTTACAGAAGCATATAGTCCTTACCACCCAACCTAGGAACGTAAGTTAGAAAATCAGGTTGCTCAAGTCTTAAGATTACAGGACAGGTACACTGTTCCAAAGGAGAGCAGCTCTACTCTTAGATTTGTGCCTTAGGAGACCAAGCCTTTCAAGAACAGAAAGCAGACCTCCAGAGGCAGTCATGTAACCTGGCTAGTCAGTATGGACTCAACCTGCATTTGAAACAGGGGCCAACATAAACACCAAGGAACTTTTTTTAGATTTCCTAAAATCAAGCAGTGATGGCATTTAAAAAATAAACCATTGAGTTCAGATAATTTACACAAAGAAATCTAGAGGGAAATGAAAGAATTTTTAAGTATTTTTAAATTATCCACAGGCAGGCAGACTGTTGTCTAACTCACGCACAGCACGTCAACTTATTTTCATTTGGACAGTATTCTACAATCTTACTTAGCATGCAGGTATCAGTCTGGTCAGCACTTTAAGGATACTGTTTTCTTAACCACAGCACTTATTCTTCCCTATTCCAAAGAGATTTCAGACAAGAGATGGCAAACTCAGAAAAGCAGCAGCTCCACTAGCCTCAGATTCGCAGCATAGAAGGGCCAACCGGGAAGAGAAACACCAGAAAGCTGAAGGGGAAAAGGTGCATGGCTTTCTAAGGCTTCTGTTTTTAACATTTCGGACGGTATAAATGCCCTTATTTAAGCAGTCAGCACAGTGGCCAATAGCCTCCCGTCTCCCTCTCATTCACCAAGCCCTCCCCGCTTGTGCCAGTTATTCTCCATTTATGCCCCTGCCCCCCAACCACCACCAGGGCCCTGCTTTGCCCTCTCTGCCCGGGAAAGATGACCCCTGCTGCCTGCATCTCTAGAAAGCCCTCGCTGGCTGGCTTCCAGCGGAGTTTGGTCAAAGGCCAAGGCCGCACTGGCAGATCAGAACAGGTGGAGGCTATTCTTTCTCGCTCCCTCCGTCTTGGCACATCTCTAGAAACAGCTGCCTCCCATGGCAACCCCAGCTCCTAAAAACAATCCTTCCTCACTTAAGGTTCTCACTTTGAGATCTAGTCATCCTTTCCCCTTGTCCTCCATGCTCTTCAGGCTGTGGCTAGTCTTTCCCCAGCTCACCATTGCTTGTTTCTTCCTGTAAGGTTGCCCTTGCCTCTAAGCCAGTGGTTCTCAACCTGTGGGTCGCGACCCCTTTGGCGGTCGAACGACCCTTTCACAGGAGTCGCTTAACACCATCCTGCATATCAGATATTTACATTACAATTCCTAACAGTAGCAACATGACAGTTATGAAGTAGCAACAAAAATAATTTTACGGTTGGGTCACAACATGAGGAACTGTATTTAAAGGGCCAGAAGGTTGAGAACCACTGCTAGGCAATCCTTTCATTCACTTCCTTTTAGTTGAACCATCCAGGGTGGATTATCTTTCCTGCCGGAAATCTAATTCACTATCTCAAAGCCTTTGTGCATTTGTGTTTTATCTACCCAGGGAGCTCTTCACTTACCTCTTTGTATGGCCAGCTGTTAGCAATCAGGTGTCAAACTTGTCTCACCTCCTCAGAGGGGCTTCCCTGATCACCAAATCTTGTATTAGCTCCCACCTCATATGCTCTGAAGACCCTCCCATTTTTATCACCTCTCCCTCCTAGAAATTAAGCTCTTAAAAGCAGGAATCCAGCCACACTGTCTTGCTCACTTTATACCCAATTCACAGAACAGTGTCTCGTATATAGCAGAGGTTAAAAACTTGTGAAATGTAGTTCCAAGCCAAATTTTAAAAACTTAAATTCCTTCAGGTTTATTTTTAAAGCAAAAGAAGACCCCCAAGTCTCATAATGTTAATTCCATAAACACCTTTAAAATGAATGCAAATTTATCTGGTAGAGCATAATTTCTTCAGTATTCTTGCCTGTAACACTAGTTCTCAACTGTTTTCTGTAGCAATACAACTGATTATATTCCCTCATGGAACACACTCTCCAGGCCAACCAGATGATGGGCTACGGGACAAGATTTAATGGAACCAGATTGTTTTCAATCCCCAGGAGATAGGTCTGGCTCTTACTACTTTCAAGAAAAGCAACAGTGCCCCACTGTGAGCACTGTGGGCACATGAACCAGGAGGTCATGGTTCGATTCCTGGTCAGGGCTCAAACCCCATCATTCGGCTCAAGTCTCTCTCATCATTGATATTTCTCTCTCTCTCTCCCTTCCTCTCTGAAATCAATAAAAATATATTTAGAAAAAGGAACAGTAAATATGAGGTTATTATACAGTATTCTAGGGATAGCCCACTGTGAAACACAACTACCAGAGCCCCATAACCCGGAGTAAAAATGTGAACCTAAAGGACCAGTCATTTGATCAAAATGTGATCCATTATGAATCAGAAAAATTAGACAAACTGATGACTTAATTGAAGTAAATTAGTTTCATGTTAAGCTTCTCTAATGATCATTTCCACACGAATTAAAGCTAATAATTAAATGCCAAAAATAATTTTATAGTCTGGTAAAACTTTAGCTCTAAGTTAATACATTCAGCTAAACAGCTTTTCATAAATTGCTTCCATTTTCCATATAAACATACTGAAAATTTTTAGAATAACAATTTCAATAATTCCACTTGACTTACTTTTAATTTTTATTAAAAATGCAAGAAATCCAGAACAATTTACAACTATACAATGTTTGAAACAGCTTTCCTATTCCTATTTAAAGCTTTATTTTTTAAATGTCTACAAGACATGTGCTTACACGGGCTTGAGACTATCAAACCTGACCACCCAGTGACGTTAGCAGTTTTATTGCACAATGATCCACATAACACTGCGTATTTGTTTAGTTCAGCCTATATCATAAAGTGCTAGTCATTGGTGGGAAAATAACAAAGCCTACTAAACAATGCAATTCTCCATGATATTTTCTATTTGGGTTGTGAGGGGTAGCTAATTTAGTGCTATCAGCTTGAATTAACAGATTTCCATTTAAAAATATATAGTTTAAAAAAGGCCTAAGGTCTATGAATATGTCACAAGCATTCCAAAATGATGATGCTAATGCATAACAGTTTAGTTTCTAACATTTTAACTTCAAAAAAACAACCAGTTTAAATAAAACAAACTAAGAAAAAGATGTTTCAAAAATGAACATAAAATTTAGATAAAGTCATTCTTCAAATGAACTTTTAAAAGGATACAGTCATTATAATTTTGGTTATTACTCCAAAACAATTAAATTTGTATTTTTACTTGTTTATTACCAATGCTCATTACCAAACAATGAGCCACAGAAAATGCATACAACTGACCAGTTAGTTATTCCACATATTATGTTTAATGACACTAAAAATATATCATTAACTCTTTAAAAATGTAAACATAAACCAGGACAATCTGATATGTCATATTTGTGCCAAAAAATGAAAACCACAAGACACAGTAAGAGGGGATAAAAAAGCAAAAGACCAATATCACTATATCTTCACTAATATTTATGAAAAATAATTACTCGACATAGGTGCAAATATTTTCATAAAACATGTTTTATGAATGACAAGTTTTCCCAGACACATTTTATCTGGGGGGAAAAAGTGATTATAATGAAGAGCTACATGTGTTAACCACTAACTTTGTGTTTCTTGCAAGAAACTATGTTTACTACACATGCACATATGGGCATTACAGCTAAGAAAACACTTTTACATGTCCTTAAGAATAGTTTATGATCTTTAAAAAAAACAGTATTCATTTTCCAGGCAAATATACTGTTAATATTCTTTACACATCTCAAAATACATAATTTTCCATTTAAATATATTACCATTTCTATGGCCTTTCCCCCATCTTTCTTTTTAAAACAAATGCAAGACACAATGTTTAGTACTAACTTCTATCCATTAGGCATTTAAAAAAAAAAAATTCTTCTCTTAGGACACAGACATGATATAAAATTGAAAAACCAAACACAAAAACAACATAATAAATACATTTGTATGCTTTCCCCCCAAAAGGAATGTAAGTATCAGCAACACCAGCTAGCATAAATTTCACGTTCATAAAAAAAAGACAATCCAGTTAACCATTTCAGTGTGTCTTTTTCCTGTTATTTGTGAAAGGCAGAAGAGTGACATGAAGAGGCAAGGCTGTTTAGGTTTTCTGTGTTTTAAGAAGTAACACACACAAAAAACAAGTGTGGCGACAGAATATTTAGATGATATGTAATTAGTTACGAAGGTAAACACCCAGGCATTGTTTTGCCTACATTTTTCCTTCTAAGTCACATCAGATGCTTAAACTACATGTCCTCTTCGTATTCTAGATATTTTGCCGTGATGGGTTCTTCAAGCTGAATTCCTCCACTGCCCATTAATGCAAATGCTGGATACATGGTGCTCGAACAGTCCACCTGGCGCTCATAAAGGCATTTCATGTGATCCATGTCATAGAAGCCCACTTTGCCTTTATCATAGTCAAGGAAAACCCCTATACTTGTTGGCATGGGAAGAACTCTATTTTCAGCTTCATTAAAAGTAGGTGACTTGGGTATAAAGAACTTCTTCATGCCTATGGTAACTAACGTGAAGCGTTGTGAAGAATCAAAACAGGCATCCTCACTTCCGCTGTCATGCCCACTGTCTTGCTCATATCTAAAACACAACACATAAAGTAGACTCTTACCTGAATCATTATCCACAGGCCTTCAAGTAACTGTGAAACATTTTACAAGACAATATACACTGATTTAACATTGAAATAAATTATATATCAAAAATTTTCTATTAAAACAAAAACATAAGATTACACATTACCATTCAGAATTATACAAACACACCCCAAATTCAGTCTTAAAACATCATCCACTCTTACCTAGATAATACACAGATGAGAACCTAAAAAATAACTTGTTTATCAAAAATAAACCAGGGGGACAGGAACTAAAGGACTTGTCAAAGATTATGTATGTATAGCACACAATCATACACAAGAAAATACCAAACCAAGATGTGTGCCTTAACCCAAGGAATTGCAAACTAAATAAATAGGCACTGCATAATTCAGGAGAAAAAAGGCGTGTTTCATTCTCCTCTGCAGAACTCTACTTCCCAATCAGGATTTCTACATAGAGCTATGATGTAGCAAGTATTCTGAAGGCTTTTTCCCTGTTGTATAGAAAATAGGAGCTTACAGAAAATTTTGATACGAAATTCCTTCCATTTTTTTTCCTATGCATACTTTGCTTTTTATATGACCATATGACATCAACCATTTTAATTTTTTTTGTACTTCTAACATTCCTAAAATATGATTAATACTAATATTATATCAAGTGGACATGCCACTGTTTAAGTAACCATTTCTCTAATACAATTTTCATTATTATGTCAATTTCTCATCTTTGTGCAAAATTTTTTCCTATTGCTCAGATTGTTAACCTGGGATTCTGTTCATGTAAGTGGTTAAAAGTTATGTTTGGCCCAGCCAGCTTGACTGAGTGGTTGAGAGTCGACCTATGAATCAGGAGGTCACTGGTTCTATTCTGGTCAAGACACATGCCAGGGTTTCTAGTTTGATCCCTAGTGGGGGGTGTGCAGGAGGCAGCCAGCCGATAGAACAATGATTCTTTCTCACCATTGATGTTTCTATCTCTCTTTCTCCCTCTCCCTTTCTCTTTGAAATCAATAAAAAAAATATATATATTTTTAAAAAAGGACACATATGTAATACCCTTTGTAATACTTTAAGCAATAAAAAAATTAAAAAGAAAAAAAAATGTTGTCTGGGCTACTTCACCATACACCATCTAAAAAAATTAAACTGCATAATCTCCATTAAATAGTCAATCTCTTAAGACACTGAAATTATTTGCTGTGGAAACATGTTTATTATGACTCAATTCTGTCAAGTTATTTATGGGACATTTAAAGACAAAAGAACAAGTTAATATCAAATGTGAAGTATTGCAATTAGAGGCATTTCACTACATATTGTGGATGATTTTTATCACATAATTTAGGTAACTGATGTGATTTTCAAAATTTAAAACTGCAAAGCTATATCATTATCAAGAGGTATACAAAACAGAGGAGAACCAAGATGGCGGCATAGGTTAACGCTGGAGTTTGCTGCTTTGAACAACTACTTCAAAAGTGAAACCAAAAAACGGAAGGGACATCACCCAGAACCACAGGAACGCTGGCTGAGTGGAAGTCCTACAACTAGAAGGAAAGAGAAACGCACCCGGACACTCAGAGGAGGCGCAGTGCTGAAGTCAAATTCTGAGGTGCGGAGTGCGCGGAGCGGGCTGGCGGCGGAGGGCGCGGTTGTTGTTTTCAATCGGGAGGGAGTCGCAGACTCTGAGCACCAGATCCGGGCGAGTCTTTAGGGACCCAGACTCAAGCGGGAGAAGCGGGACTGTCTGGCTTCGGTCAGAGCGAGTGCAGCTTTCTCTCCGAGCTTTGCAGCGGGTGCTGGGACTCAGAGAGGCAGAGCCCCTGGGGACAGGACTGAGAGCCGCCATAACTGCTCTCTCCGGCCCACCCTGTTGATCCTGTTCGACCCGCCCTGCCCAAGCCCTGCACAGAGGCATTTGCTGGATAGCCTCAGGCAAAGGCTAGATTAGCACCTCCCTAGAGGACAGAAGTTCTCTCACTGCTGACACAGCTGATTTTCATAGCCACTTGGCCTGGAGGTCAAACCCTCCCTGGAATTAGCTACAACAATCAAGATTTAACTATAAGACTGCGAACAAAGACCACTAGGGGGTGCACCAAGGAAGCATAACAAAATGCGGAGACAAAGAAACAGGACAAAATTGTCAAAGGAAGATATAGAGTTCAGAACCACACTTTTAAGGTCTCTCAAGAACTGTTTAGAAGCTGCCGATAAACTTAATGAGATCTACACGAAAACTAATAAGACCCTCGATCTTATATTGGGGAACCAACTAGAAATTAAGCATACACGGACTGAAATAACGAATATTATACAGACGCCCGACAGCAGACCAGAGGAGCGCAAGAATCAAGTCAATGATTTGAAATGCGAGGAAGCAAAAAACATCCAACCGGAAAAGCAAAATGAAAAAAGAATCCAAAAATGCGAGGATAGTGTAAGGAGCCTCTGGGACAGCTTCAAGCGTACCAACATCAGAATTATAGGGGTGCCAGAAGATGAGAGAGAGCAAGATATTGAAAACCTATTTGAAGAAATAATGACAGAAAACTTCCCCCACCTGGTGAAAGAAATGGACTTACAGGTCCAAGAAGCGCGGAGAACCCCAAACAAAAGGAATCCAAAGAGGACCACACCAAGACACATCATCATTAAAATGCCAAGAGCAAAAGATAAAGAGAGAATCTTAAAAACAGCAAGAGAAAGAAACTCAGTTACCTACAAGGGAATACCCATACGACTGTCAGCTGATTTCTCAACAGAAACTTTGCAGGCCAGAAGGGAGTGGCAAGAAATATTCAAAGTGATGAATACCAAGAACCTACAACCAAGATTACTTTATCCAGCAAAGCTATCATTCAGATTTGAAGGTCAGATAAAGAGCTTCACAGATAAGGAAAAGCTAAAGGAGTTCATCACCACCAAACCAGGATTATATGAAATGCTGAAAGGTATCCTTTAAGAAGAGGAAGAGGAAGAAAAAGGTAAAGATACAAATTATGAACAACAAATATGCATCTATCAACAAGTGAATCTAAGAATCAAGTGAATAAATAATCTGATGAACAGAATGAACTGTTGATTATAACAGAATCAGGGACATAGAAAGGGAATGGACTGACTATTCTTGGGGGGGAAAGGGGGGTGGGAGATGTGGGAAGAGACTGGACAAAAATCGTGCACCTATGGATGAGGACAGTGGGTGGGGAGTGAGGGCGGAGGGTGGGGCGGGAACTGGGAGGAGGGGAGTTATGGGGGGAAAAAAAAGAGGAACAAATGTAATAATCTGAACAATAAAGATTTAATTAAAAAAATAAAAAAATAAATAAAGTGCAAGTTAGACCAAAAAAAAAAAAAAGAGGTATACAAAACAGACTTATTTATTCATAGCATTGTAAATGGCTAAATCTCATTATTTCCTGTGTGAATAAAGAAACCTGACTCCTTATCTTAGGCAGCCACAAAGCACAGCCAAAACACCTGAATCTAAGTATGCTGGAAATGTAATAAGTAAATCCAGGTCTATTTTCAAGCTTACCTTGCAAAACAAGCATGTTTACTTTTTAAAAAATTATCAAGTTGTAAATCAATTTAAAGAATGTACCTCGGACTCACTGCATCCCGGGGAGAACGAAGCCATTCTTGCAGTTTATCACTGGACGCAACTCCTGCTTTGACCAGGTATGAATAGGGTTCCACACGGAAGGCCCAGAAGTGCTTCCCTTTTGTAATCCCAACATCTCCAATGATGTAGTCTAAGCTTGTGTAGTATCCCACTTGGATGCGTTCTGCAGCGAGCAGAAGGTTAAATCCAGCTCTACTCTCTACACGGTCTCTCTTCAAGTTCAGCAAGAGGTGTTCATTATTGTAACCACATTTTTCATCAAAGAGGAAATTGAAAACTGTAAATAAAGCTTACAATTAGTCTGAGAAATATTTACTAGCATTTCTATAATTTACTGTTAAAAATGATAGGTTTTTCAAATAGAAATTACTGAAAAGAGACAGGATGTATCATACTACCCTAGACCAAACTATAACAAACCAAAACCCCAACTTAGAAATAACTTCCAATAAACTCTCTATACCTGGAAATGTTCAGAAACCTCAAAGGCAGAAGAAAATATTTGAAACATGAGAATTGATAAAACAAATCTATCCTAAGTATTTCACACTATTAGATCTGTGTTTTGCCCCTAAAATAAAGGGTTGTACATTTTCATAATTACCTATGTTTTCTTAAATATTTACTCCAAATTTTATAAATTTAAAAAATAACAGCATTTTAATGATGTCTTTTCCTTATTCATCAACATGGGAACAGTGTACAGTGAAAAAAAAGAAAGCATAGGCTTTGTGTTCAGAGAGACAAGGGTCTGAATCCTGCTCAAGCATTTAACTGGAATTTAACCTAAATTTTAATTTCCTCAACTAGAGAATGAATATAAGATTACTTCTAAGACTCTATCAACTCAAATCCATTAAGCATAACAGTAGCTGCTAGTCCAAAAACTGGGGACAATCCAAATGTCAAACAGATGGTTAAAGAAAATGTAATATCCTATATAATAAAAGGCTAATATGCAAATAGACCAAACGGCGGAACAACCGAACAACCAGTCACTATGATGTGTGCTGACCACCAGGGGGTGTGCACGAAACATGGCAGGCATCAGCCATGGCGGGATGGTGGAGCAGGTGAGCGGGGGCGCCAGACCAAGGCGGGGTGTCGGTCGCTGTCATCAGGGCAAGCATCTGGTGGTTACTGAAAATTCTTTGCTCCCATGTGCTGAAGTCCCGCCCAGCACTTACACCTGCTGCTGGTGCCAGCCTGATCGCTTGGCACCTGTCAGCAGATGCGAGCAGCGGCTGCCAGCCCCGATCGTCCCTCAGGGCTTCTCCACCTCCCCCTGCTCCTGAGGGGCAATCGGGGCAGCAGTCGCCGCTCGCACCCACTGACGGGGCTGGCCCCACTCACACCCAGTGCTGGCTCCGGCCCCAATCGCTCTGCGCCGTCAGTGGGTACGAGTAGGGCCAGTGCCACCAGTGTGTGGGAGCGGGGCTGCTGGCAGACAGGGAGGGGATGGGCGGGGGCACGAGGATGGGCCGAGACCCACCCCTGTGCCCACAGCAGCCTCGCGGCCCAGTTCCTTTCAAGGTACATGAATTTGTGCACTGGACCCCTAGTATATTAGCCTAAAAAAAGAAGGAAATTCTGACATGCTATAACATAGATGAATCTTGAAACCTGCCAGTCACCAAAGGATTCTGTGAATCTACTTATATGGGGAACCTAGAACAGGCAAACTCTGAGGCAGAAAGTAGAATAGCAGTTACCAGGGAAAGGAAAATGGGAAATTACTATTTAACGGGCACGAAGTTTCAGTTTGGAAAAGGTGAAAAAATTCTACAGATGTGAGTGGTGGTGGTTGTACAACATTGTTAGTGTACTTAATGCTACTGACCTGTACACTTTAAAATGATTAAAATGGTAAATTTTAACTATATTATACACCACAATTTTCAAAACTGTCTACTAGCAAGTTAAAACCATTCTCCACATGTAGCCAACATTCATTCTTTCTGGTGATGCCTATTGTGTCAATAAGGTAAGTCATGCATGCTTGCATGCTTCCTTTTGATCTCAAATCTCCCAGTTTGCAAACTGAGTTTAAATGGTCACCCTATTCATATGCTTCTCTCAGAAAAGGAAGACAACATTTAACACTTCCTTTCCTCCTTCCCCCTCCACTGTGTTACTGAAAACAGTAGCTACTTTCAGGTTTCTTTTTTTCTTCCACTTTCACTCAGAGACTAGAAAGGAAAGTGAAGACTGCATACACTATAAAATATTTACATAACAACAACAAATCCATCCTAAAACTCTATTGGATTTTATTGAGATTCAAGAAAAACCCTTTTAGCAACTCTATTTATCTGTATCCTCATTTTTTAAAATTAACCACAATGTGCATGAAAAACCAACAGTGAATGAGTACACTTTGAACAAAAAGGGAAGAAAGGACAGACTGCACAAAATACGGAAACTAAGCCGCTACAAATGGGCAGGGGCTATGGGGTCTAGAAACCAACTGACAGACCTCTGAGGCAGTGACCAACAGGGCAAAATGTTTTCCCGCAAACAACAATGAGCATGACCTTGGTCGAAGTGTCCCTTGTCCGTGCAGACATTATAGTGAACATCAACTAACCTACAAATCATTCCCATTCTATAAAAACCTAAAGACGTCTGTAAGTACAGTGGGGCCTTGACTTACGAGTTTAATTCGTTCCGAGACCGAGCTCCATAAGGAGCTCGTTAACTCAAATTACTCTGTCAACTCAATGCAAAAAATCGGCCGAGAGACAGCTGGTATCTCAAAAAACTCGTTAGTCGGGACACTCATAAGTCAAGGCCCCACTGTAGTATCAGTGGGTTTTAACTTGAAAAGGGGAGGGACCGTGGCTGGGGAGAAAGCTATCCACATGGTTCTAAAATATCCCCAGGTGTTAGGAGTCACTGTTAGGAAATCCAAACAAGTATAAATTTGGTTTATCAAAATTCTATTTCATATTATACCAGTACATTTTTAAACTATCTATCTAGATTCTATGTTCTAGAGATTTCTATAAACTGGAACAAATATAGAATTATACTATTTAAAACTTATACGGTAGCATTTATGCCATTTTAATCCCAAATTAATAGCCCTGCTCCCTCACATTCTTCCTTTCAATGTTTCTTTATTTGATATCAGTCAAAAATCTAATCCTCTCCTCAGCCTACATGGTGAAATTAATGTAATCAGTCCATTTCTAAAACCTAGCTGGGTATGGTTTCCATAAACTTTTACAAATGAGAGCTGCTTTTACTGTAGGTCTACACAGAGACATTGGCTAGTTTATGTTTATCAAGGTCTCTTCCAACGCTATGCTTTCTAATTCCCAATGGTTACAATACCTGGAGCCGGAGGAGTATGAAGAATCAATTCTCTGCTGCAAGGACTGCAGATGGAACCCTTGTAGGCTCTTACTCTGAAAGCGTAGTTACAGTTACTTTCAAGTTCTGAAATTACTTTACTTGTGCCACAAACTTCTATCTCATTCCAAGACAACATTTCCTGATCTCTATTAATCTTCCGATATTCGAGGACATAGCTATCAGCTGTATCCTTTTCTGGATGGTGCCAATTTATCAACGCATTGTTATAAACTTTGCTCTGTTCCTCATTGATCTCTGGCACATCTATGCCTGAAAAATTATGAAACAGAAAATAACATTAAAATGTTGCTATTAAAGAATCTGTTTTTCCTCAATAAAATATGCATTGGCAACACTTAAATGATTTCTGTACCGTTCAACTTTCTAAATCTGTAATTCTATGTATGAGAAAAACAATAATTCCTGCACATGTGACAGCATGGATGGACACTGCAGACATACTAAGTGAAATAAGCCAGGCACAGAAAGACAATTTTTGTGTAGATGCTGCCAGTATTTTAACTGACTGCATGATAGAGGTATCTCAAACAGTCCAATTCATAAAATTAAAGACTGGAATGGTGGTTACCAGGGGAGGGGGGAGGGGAAATGAGCAGGTATTAGTCAACAGGCATAAAGTCCCGCTTAAGCAAGATGAACAAGCCTAACGGTCTGCAGCACAACACTGGGCCCAATCAACTAGTGTGAGGCACACTTACAATCTGCTACAAGCAGATACTCGTGGTAAGTGTTCTTACCACAAAATTTTTAAAAAAACAGTTAAGTAGAGATTTAAAAAGGTACATTTGTGTTTATAACTTAAAAGGAAAAGCATAAAAAATAAGACCAAAAATGCAAAGACTCGATTTTAGCTTTATATTAATTCTGCAAACACTATACATAAAAATTTTAACTATATGCCTTCAATTTCCATCTACTGAATAACAACCCTCAACTTTAAAATATTAATTTGTGTCCTCCTATAAACAATTCTTTTAATAAACATTTTACTAGTAAAATCTAAGTTTGGTGAACATAGCAAAAAAACTTCAATGAAACATTATACAATTTTCTTTCATATTTTTCCAAAGAGTTGCAAAGCAATTTAAATAATATTTTCATAGTATAAATGTGATTTTTGTAAGATAATTAGAAGCTACATAAAACATGCAAAAATATGTTTTAAGTAATTCAAAGATAATCACTACAATAATTTTGTGTAGATCCTGCTAGTATTTTTCTCCCAGTGGTATTCCGCTGTATGGAATGTATCAACTTTTATTTATATGCTTCTAATTTTTCACTAAAAATACAATGGTTAAAATATTACCGCTAAGTCATTGTGCATATCCATAATCCTTTTCATAGAATAAATTCTAATATGTTAAACCATCTGAATCATATGATAAGAATAAGCTATAAGAGCTACGACAGCCCTGACAGGTTTGGCTCAGTGGATAGAGCAGTGATGGCGAACCTTTTGAGCTCGGCGTGTCAGCATTTTGAAAAACCCTAACTTAACTCTGGTCCCGTGTCACATAGAGAAATGTTTTGATATTTGCAACCATAGTAAAACAAAGATTTATATTTTTGATATTTATTTTATATATTTAAATGCCATTTAACAAAGAAAAATCAATCAAAAAAATGAGTTCGTGTGTCACCTCTGACACACGTGTCATAGGTTCACCATCACTGGGATAGAGCGTCAGCCTGCGGACTGAAGGGTCCCAGGTTCGATTCTGGCCAAGGGCATGTGCCTTGGTTGCAGGCACATCCACAGTGGGGGGTGTGCAGGAGGCAGCTGATCGATGTTTCTCTCTCATCGATGTTTCTAACTCTCTATCCCTCTATTTTCCTCTCTGTAAAAAATCAATAAAATATATATTTTTTAAAAAGTTACTACATGTGTACACACACATACACACAAGCAAGCCTATTTTTATCAAATCACAGAGAAGTATATGAAATGGAAAGTAGAAGTCTGCTCTTCTCCTGATCCCCCAGTTATATGTAGCAATGTATTAGCATGTCTGGGTATAGTGCATTTATGCAACCATAATGAAATCTAGAAAGTCATCCGAAATATATTTTAAAGTGAAAAAAAGAAAACACTAGGTACAAATAACATGACTAGTATGGCCCAACCCGACATCCCTTTTTTGTTTTGAAACATTCTTACTTAAAAAAATGTGCATTCAGGAGAAAATGAGACCATAATCCATCAGCCAGAAACTGGGTGCCCACTTCCCACTGTTGTACACTGTTATACACTGGTATTACCCAAGATTACCCACCTTCAACCTCATCTTTCCAAAGACTGTTGTGGGATCACCAGGGAAGGAAGACTTTGTATTTCTAAGTAAACTAGCGTTTATGAAAAAGTATACCCTCTGAGGAGTATAGTATATGAAGTAGAATCAGCATTTCAAAGAGTAACAAATATATACAGTGGAACCTTGGTTCTCAAACTTAATTCATTCCAGAAGGCTGTTCAAAAGCGATTTGTTCGAAAACGGAATCCTTTTTCCCCATAAGAAATAATCTGTTCCAGACCCCCAAATGATTCTCTCTTTTTACCTTTCTTATATACATACAATAGATGTCTAATGTGCTGTTTAATCTATAAATAAACATTTTTTTGAATTTATCGAACCACTTCCCACTAGCCTTAAAGGAATCACTCTCAGAATTCGTTCCAGGGTTGGTCTTTCAGGTCAACATGGAGATCTTGGCTTGTTCATATATCAGTGTCTCTGAAATGCTGTCACTGGCTATCTGCATTTCATTTATCTAAATCAACAACAGTTTTTCTGCCTCTTCAATTGCCTGTGATCACTGTTTCTTTCACACCCTTAGCAACATTAGCACTCTTAATGGCCTCTTTATGTTTTAAAATTAAGTATACCTTTCTAAGAATTGTAATTGTTCTCCATCACTAAAAGAAAAATCTGAGGAGGGTGAAAAGGTGATTTAAAAAAAGAAGGAAGTACTCTCTTCTGGGGAGCAGCAAAACATAAACATAAGCAAGTCTTATGGGCTGAATTGTGTCCCCAAAATTCATGTGAAGTTCTGACCCCCAACACCTCAGAAAGTCACATTCATTGGAGGGAGATAGGGTCTTTAAAAAGGTAATTATGTTAAAATGAGGTCATTAGAGTGGGCACTAATCCAATATGACTAGTATGACTGGTGTCCTGATAAGAAATCTGGACACAGATGTGTATAGAGCAAGGATGGGCAAACTTTTTGATTCGAGGGCCACAATGGGTTCTTAAACTGGACCGGAGGGCTGGAACAAAAGCATGGATGGAGTGTTTGTGTGAACTAATATAAATTCAAAGTAAACATCATTACATAAAAGGGTACGGTCTTTTTTTTTTTTTAGTTTTATTCATTTCAAACGGGCTGGCCTGCGGGCCGTAGTTTGCCCACGGCTGGTATAGAGGGAAGACACAGGAAGATGACCATCTGCAAGCCCAACAAGAGAGGCCTCTGAAGAAATCAATCTTGCTAACACCTTGCTCTCAGACTTCTAGCCTCCAGAATCATAAGAAAATAAATTTCTGTTGTTTAAGGCACCCAACTCTAGACATTTTATTTTGGCAGCCCTATCAAAGTAATATAGCAAGGTAAACACAATCATGTTCGTCACTTTTAGCCTGGGGATATCTAGATTTCTACCCTAGAGAAACTCGCATACATGTACACAACAACCATTGATAAGGATGTTCAATACAGTATTGTTTATAATGAGAAAAAATAGAAACAATTTTCTCTCAGTAGGGAAATGACTTACATAATGAAATACTATAAACAGAGTATAGCTTTAAACCAGAACTTTGTGTATTAACAAATATTTATCTTAAACTTAATTTTTTAAAAAAGCAGTTTACAATAAAGGAAACATACAATTTGATGCCATTTACATAATGTTTTAAAACACAAACCAATAGAATACAGTTTTGTGTGTGGAAACATAAATGCAACAGGATTTTAAGATAAAATGATTCTGGGCAACTGAAATACCACTTAGTAATATCCATCTGAAGAGAACTTGTGTTTTTCCTACACAATGCAAATATAGACTAAAAGACTGGAGTTCTGCCATTAGTAAAACTTACCACTAGAGAAAAAGGACAATTCTCCAAGAAGTTCTGTTTGTTTAGATGTATTAATAACATAATCTTCAAAAGAAGTCTGGGCCGCAGGTCTAAAGCTCTTCAAAGATTCCGTAGCTTTCTGTATTCTGTATTCAAACAGATATATTTTATGTAAAAATGATTCGTTAAAAAAGACAAATCAGACTAAGTAGCTGCAATGTGATAAACAAAAGAAAACCTCACTCAACATGCAAGTTAAAAGTGAAGTAAGCTTTGAGACAGCATGGAGGGACCTGGAGAGTATCATGCTAAGTGAAATAACTCAGTCAGAGAAAGACAAGTATCACATGATCGCACTCATATGTGAAATCTAAGTAACAAAACAAACTGATGAACTGACTGTATCCAGAGACATGGAAGCATGGAACAGAGTGCGGAATCTCAGAGGGAAGGGCGGTGAGAGGGTGGGGGGAGGTAGGAGGTAATCAACCAAAGCCTTTGTATGCATAAATGCATAACCCATGGACACTGAAGGCCTGGGGCCGGGGTATAGGGAGGGGGCTGGAGAGGGTCAATGGGGGAAAAAGGGGGACATATGTAATACTTTCAACAATAAAGAATTATTTTTTAAAAAACTCAGAAAACAGGTGTGGTGCATGGAGAGTGGAGAACATAGGGGTTTCTGTACCCAGAAGGCCAGACTAAACAGAAGTCAAGGATAAGGAGAGCGAGCTGTTCCCTTTGTGGGTCAAAAAAAAGGAGTGAAGCAAGAGGTATTTCACGTAACAACAGTATGAACAAACTGCTCAGAGCTAAAGGGAACATACAGCAGCATTTAATAAATTGCTAAGGAGATTCTAGGTTAAAAGTAAAATACCTGAGGTGGAGTTGTTTGGCTGTCTGTACGAAGCAAGACTGATCCGTCTCCTTAAGCACTTCTTGAGCATATCCCACAAGTCCATTGTTCTCTAGAAGCCCCTGATATTCTTCCATTTGAGTCTGAAATTTGTCTAATCTTAGTTTCTTTGAAGCATCGATTGCTTTCAAAACACTTGATTTCCTCTCTTCTAGAATTTCAAAGAGCTTTTCAAAATGTGTAATTGCATCTTCTTTAGCCCTCTCTCCATTACACTATTGTAAAACAAGCAAAGCATTACTACATCTGCTAAATCCCAATGTCTTTTCACAAAAATAACCAAAATTCAATAAAACAAACCCAAATATTATAAAGAAAATAAATTCTGTCTGACTATGAAATCTGACATCAAGAAATGATCAGCGAGGTATGATGGGCAACTTTTATTTAGGCGCACTTTGTAATTCCATAATACTGTACCTTCCTTCAACTTCTAATCTCCACAGTTCAGCAATAAACAATGTATTTAATTACGTAAGAAAACAACCTTCAATTTGTATACAAAGGAAATTGAGGCAAAATTAACTGATTTAACCATAGACAAGAGAAAATACAATTCTGGAGTTTTTAATTCATTTCTAATTTAATTAAGGAAATATTTTCCCACCTTATTCCAATTTTTTAAAAAAGTAAACCATGACCATGAAACTCAGTAAGATGACATCCCTTACTAAGATATAAAAATGTAGCTATTCAAATACCATAATTTAATTGTATAAGTCCTATATGACTTTATGCAAATTACTTAAATTCTTTCTGCTTAAGTTTTTCTATTCTGAAAACTGGGGATCAGAGAAACCATTTAGGTTTGGGGGGGGTTGAAGATAGAAAAAGATTATTTACATAAAATGCCTGCCACAATGTCACATATTCTCAAAAAAACCATTATTTTCACTATAACATAAGTATTCCTCTACTTTGTCAAAAAATGATCCTGTCTGTAGTGCTTATAAACATTGTAATACCAATAAAGTAGAGATAAACTTGATTTTGAAAATAAGACCATCAGAGCACTCATTATACTAGAGCCTAAGTAAGAGCCAACAGAAAAAAAAGTCTCCAAGAACATTCTTAAAAGCTGACATTATATTATAGAAGTGCATTGTGCATTTTCCAGTGACTTCTGGACAATACCTATAATGAGAGAAAGTTTTTTCCCCAATTCCCTTCTGTTTCCTAACCCGAGCAGCCATACATTTTTTAAATGGGTAGGACTGGGGAAGTAGAGGGTGGTGACATTTGGGTAGTATTTCAAAGACCTATCAAAACATTAAACTCAGAAATATCATTATATGTAGGTAAAAGATTTTTCTTTTTAGCTAAATACATTATAGATAAAAAGACAGTATCACAATCATCACTGTGTAAAAGCCAAGAATATGGATAAATTCTCTATTGTAGAAAAGTCTTACTGATAAGACTACAAATACTGCTTAGGCCAAAAGTACAAACTAAGTAATTTCTCCAGGATCCTAAGGAATCAGTGTCTACATGAATACCTGATACCTGAGTTCCTCCATTTTCACCCTACTAAATGAAAAACTCCCAACATGTACTGGGTGTTCCTTATTTCAGAAGGGCGGCATGACTGAGAAACAACGGAGTAAAACAAACTTAAACTGACCAGCACACAATCCCTGAAGCAACTAATACTCTGGGTGACAACTTGTTCTGTGTTGGGGGATTACACTAATCAGACAAAAATATAAAAACAAAATTCCACTTTTAAATTACATGGGAAAAAAACCACAATCTACTTAGGGTGGTGAATACAATTAGAAAATATCAGAAAAAGAATATTAAAAACAAAAGCAATACTGGTAATATAGGACTAATTTGCATAATTTCTCAATAATTTTAACCCATCTTTGAAAACAATTTTCAAGAAGTAGTCTCATCCTAACCGGTTTGGCTCAGTGGATAGAGCGTCAGCCTGCGGACTCAAGGGTCCCAGGTTCGATTCCGGTCAAGGGCACCTTGGTTGCAGGCATATACTCAGTAGGGAGTGTGCAGGAGGCAGCTGATCAATGTTTCTCTCTCATCAATGTTTCTAACTCTCTATCCCTCTCCCTTCCTCTCTGTAAAAAATCAATAAAATATATTTTTTAAAAAAAGAAGTAGTCTCATACTAAGTCAGGAATATTTTTTATATTTCATTATAAATTTCAAAATGATCAAGAGTAATTAATGGTTCTTCAATTTATTTCAAAGAGAAAAAAAAAACAGGCATTAAATTAGTAAAGAATATGTGGAATTTTAAAAAAACCCAATCCTGGCCTCTTTTATTTTTCTAAATTTGTATTGAAATATAATACAGAAGCTGAAAAATGTACGTAAGTGTAGAGATCAATGAATATTTGCAAACACACCCATGTAACCAGCATCCAGGGTAAATAAAAGACCATTACCAGTATCCCAGAAGCCACCCTTATAACTTCTGAGGCACTAATCCCCTGTCCTCAACAATTCCTATTCTGAATTCTCACAATATAGTCCAGTTTCACCTTTTCTGGCAATTTTTATGAATGGAATCACACAGTATATACTCCTTTATATCTAGCATTTTTCAATATTATTGCAAGAATTACCTATATTGTTGTACAAAGTTGCAGATACTCATTCTTACTGCTACTTATATTCCAGTATTGATGAACATTTGGATAGTTTCCACATTATGGATATTACAAATAATGCAGCTATGAACATTCTAATACATGTCTTTCGGTGAACATATTCAATTATATACCAGGTATATAATTAAGAGTATCTGGAATTTTAAGTAAACCTGGTTCTATCCATATATACAGTACATTTTTCAAATGTGATGTTAACTTTGTAAAATATAAATAACTGCAAAAGCTATAATTTCCCTTATGTTACTACTTTTGAGACCTAAACTGCCACATAAGAATTAGTCATTCTTTCCGCTGTGCTCAAATATTATTTAATCACTTACCTCTATCACAACACTGATCACATGTCATAGCATTATAATTTATATTTTGTATTTGTTTCCCTAGTCCCAGAAAAGCAGAAGTAAAATCTAACACAAGTTTGTACTCCCAATTCATATATTACCCTCAAAATTTTATAAATGAAAAAGTTGTCTAGATGAATATGTAAACCAGTTTACCACTTACCTCTGTTTCTTTCATTAACAAGTTTAGTTCAGAAATTTGACTCTTCACCTGGCTCTCCTTGCCAATAAGGTAATTAATATCCTTGGAAAGTTTTTCCTGTTGGAATATATTAGTAACACAAATAAGCAGAGATAGAAGTTTAATGCAGGTCTTGAAGAACCTTTTTTTTTTTTCCTTTTTTACACAGTAACATCAATTAAAAGATCGATCTTTAATTCTTTGGAACACTCACCAATCAGACACAGTGAGTTTTTTTGATGACTCACTGGAGAGAGAGAGGAAGAACCCATAGGAAAAGGAACAAGGTTTCTGAGGACTAGAGGCAAGATGGGATCAAGAAAGAACTGTAGGATATCAAGGATAGAAAGAGACAGACTATCTTGTGTCTTAACCCAGCATTTTACAGATGAGGGCACCGCAGCTCACTGAGTTCAAACATCACAGTCGGTAGCTGAGCTGGAAAGCTCCTCAGTGCACAGTATACTAACCACCACTCCCCAGGCTGAGAGGTACTTCCTCAGCGCTCAGCTACAAGATGACAGTTCCTCCAGTATGTCCCTGTCAGGCCCATGCTAGGACCAGAAGTATGGGATGCAGGAGGTGGTACTCTTTTTAGCTACAGCAGCAAGGAGAAGAATTTGGCCATTTAAATTGAAGTAGGACTTGGTTCTAAAACAGCTTAAATTAGAAATACAAGATAGGCTAGAGAAGAACAGATGACAGAAATCAGAAATATGGTTTAAGGTCTAAGAGCACCAGGGGTCACTCCCAGTAAGCTGTAATGCTTAGACAAAGTCTCTGGTCAATGGCAGCCTTTATTTGAGATGGCTCCAGTTTTCTCTGTCCTCAGACACAGGTAGTCTGTGTTTATGTAGTCTTAGTTTTAACCAAGAAGCAGTGTCCATTTATTCATAGGTCTCCAAAAAGCATAAACACCAGTAAAACAGACCACATAACAAGCTCATGATTTTATAAAGCAAAAAGTTAAAGGCATAAAGCAAAATAAAGAATCAAAATGTAGTTCCAAAAATAGACACAAGTCCTACCTTTAAGGTTTTGTAGGCACTGCTCATAGTGGTTACACGGTGATTGGAATGATTACCGCCACCCAGCTTACAGAGGTGACAAACTGGCCTCCTACATAATTCACAGTACATGTTTACTCTCTCCGTTTCATGTTCTGGGCACATTAAAATCTATCAAGTAAAAGAATAAAATTGTGATTTAGGGTCATCATAGCTCGCAGGGCACTCAAAGTCCCAAAATACAAAGATCTGCTTTAGAAAATCACTAAATAAAGCCATATAAAAGGTAACAGGGTAAAAAGAAATAAAAGCATTTGGTATATCATATGAAAAGTCTCTATATTAGAATTACTATTGTTCAATTTCAAATGGTCAATTAAACATGTATATATTTAAACTTGGTGATAAGACGGTGAAAATTTCATTCCTATCAGACTTAAGTAGAATGTTTGACCAACTTAGAAAGGCTCTGACCACACTGATGAGGCAACTCTTTTTTTAATACATATTTTATTGATTTTTTTTTTTTATAGAGAGGAAGGGAGAGGGCTAGAGTTAGAAACACCGATGAGAAAGAAAACACTGGTCAGCTGCCTTCTGCACACCCCCTACTGGGGATTGAGCCCGCCCTTGACCAGAATCGAACCTGGGACCCTTCAGTCTGCGGGGCCATCACTCTATCCACTGAGCCAAACTGGTTAGGGCACTGACTAGGCAACTCCTAATAATTATAATCAATATTTTTATAAATTACCATAACAGATAACTTATGAGAACCCAGGGCCTCACTATCCTCACAAGAAATCTGCTACAAGAGAGTCTTGGAACACTTTATAGGCTTCCAGATGTGTTTGCTTTTACATATTAAACAAATTTAGAATTGTGCCGAGTTAAATTTCTATCTTTTATTCAGTAAACTATCATTAGCGGTACATTTGAAGATTTATGTAAAATAACTATTTTCATTTGGAAGGGCAGATTTCTTTAGACTAGTGTGTTGATGAAATCAGAAAGGTGTCCATGCTTCTGACAGTTTAGATTTTAAGCAACTATAACTGCTCTGATCATTTAGAACGAAAGTAAAAAAGTCCAATATGAAAGTCCTAACATCAATGTGCAGGTCCTGGAGAAAAACAATTGGAAAAGATTTCACATTTTTTAGCCTGTCCAAATTCCTACATTCTCAAAGCCACTACATTTAAAATAAAATATAAAGTTTGGCTTTCTGCAAGAAATGATCATAATAACACAAGGCCAGTGGTTCTCAACCTGTGGGTCGCGACCCCTTTGGGGTTGAATGACCCTTTCACAGGGGTCACCTAAGACCATCGAAAAACACATATATAATTACATATTGTTTTTGTGATTAATCACAATGCTTTAATTATGTTCAATTTGTAACAATGAAAATACATCCTGCATATCAGATATTTACATTACGATTCATAACAGTAGCAAAATTAGTTATGAAGTAGCAATGAAAATAATTTTATGGTTGAGGGTCACCACAACATGAGGAACTGTATTAACCCTTTGCGGTCGTATTAAATTTGGACATGGGTATCGTACTGGTCGGAATTAATTTCCATTGAAAGAGCAGTGATACATAACATGCAAGATTATGAAGGATAAACAAGATTTATTAATTCTTTTTTGGAACTACGTCACTACTAGTAGAATCACTACAAACGTTATCACTTTCTACGTCAGAGTCAGTATTCAAGGTGCCAAAATAAAACTCTTCATCATTACTTTCAGATTCGCAGTACACTTCTTTCGGTAACTTTCTTTTTGCCATTTTGGAGTATTATTTTGAAATATCTTAACAAGCGAGAATGCCTAATTACAGTTAAACGTAACTTGTAAAGCTTTATTTGAAATTCTGCGAAGTATCTCCGAAGCTTGTCGATTTCACTCTCAAAAGGCGACTGACTCGCCACGGTGTTTTGCATGGCGAGTGTGGAACGACCGCGTTTGTTTATATTGAGTTTCGATATCTCCGATTTGTCGGGGCAATGTTTTGGTTCGTGACAAGGTCGCTTAGACACTTAAGAGCTTTCAGAGAAATTATGAACTGATACATGAATGAATAGAGTTAAGATTCGTACGGTTCCTTGCTGTGGGGCTGAGAGCAGACATACGACCGGAACGGTAAAAAAGCTTTGGTGGCTGAGAGTAGACAAACGACCGCAAAGGGTTAAAGGGTCGTGGCATTAGGAAGGTTGAGAACCACTGCTGTAGGCAAATATTCTATAGGACAACCTTTTTATAATTTTACTATATTGAATAACACTAACAACTTAAAGAGGGAAAAAAAATTTTTCTCAATGTAACCTATTCCTACTTCTTCAGTTTTCTCTTATTAATGTTTTATTATACTTGGAAACAAAGAATAAGACTGCAATTTTACTCAAAAGTTCATGAGTTCTTAACTCATAAAACGCAAGCCTCATAATTTATTCAATAATCATCGATTCTTTCATGATGGAATTTATTAATCAATTTATTAACTTTAAAAAAAGACAGTAGAACACCAGGTTGAAGTCATAAATTTTAAAATGCATGACCTTGAGTATTTAAAAATGACATAGGAACATAGCAGAAGATTGAAAACTACCTAAAATCTCACCACACTGACATAGTTATAAAAAATTTATTCAAAACATGGAAGCAAAGATTTTGTTTTAACCTACCAGTACACTACACTACATTTAATACAATGTAAATACTCAGCTCATAGTTTCAAGATTAACTTTTGTGTTTCTTTTTTCCATTTTTCTATTACAAATTAAAGGTTTTATGCTCAACAATGTAAATAGATTTTCATACACAATAACTAAATTGTAAGGAGTAAAAACTTTAAAAGAACCGATTATAGTTTTTTAATCTATATAAAACAAAGTAGTGTAAGTGAAAATAACAAAAATCATTCTGCTTCACAGTCACAGAGCAAGGCAAGCAATACATAAAGTTCTTTTGAACATTATTATAGAAATTACTCAGAATATTTAAGAAATGCAAATTCAGCCCTAACCGGTTTGGCTCAGTGGATAGAGCGTCGGCCTGCGAATTGAAGGGTCCCAGGTTCGATTCTGGTCAAGGGCATGTACCTTGGTTATGGGCACATCCCCAGCAGGGGGTGTGCAGGAGGCAGCTGATCAATGTTTCTCTCTCATTGATGTTTCTAACTCTCTGTCCTTCTACCTTCCTCTCTATAAAAAATCAGTAAAATATATTTTAAAAAAATGTAAATTCAGATACTATATAGTACATATCACGAGTTTCAGAATATTAGGCTATAATTACACTTACTTATTCATAGTACAATTTTAGCTAAGAAGGTCAGAGAAATGTTTCCTAATTAAACCTTTTAGATAATTATGGGTTTATCATATTAAAGCACAAAAGCCTATCAGCTTGAACCATTTTAAACTTTTCTTTTTTTTCAATTACAGTTGACATGCATTATTATGTTAATTTCAGGTGTAACCCCCAGTGATTTAGACATTACATAACTAATCGATCATCCCAATAAATCTCAAACCCATCTGACACCTTACATAGTTATTAGACTATTATTGACTATATTCCCTATGTTGTACTTTACATCCCCATGACTATTCTGTACCAACCAAATTATACTTCTTAATCCCTTCACCTTTTTCACCCATCTCTCCAAGCCCCCTTCCCATCTGGAAACCATCAAAATGATCTCTGTACCTATGAATCTGTTTCTGTTCTGCTTGTTCATTTTGTTTTTTAGATTCAATTGTTGATAGATAAGTATTTATTGCAATTTTTTTGTTCATATTTTTTATCTTTTTTTCCTTCTTTTTAAAGAAGACCCTTTAACATTTCATATAATACTGGTTTGGTGGTGGTGAACTCCTTTAGCTTTTTCTTGTCTAGGAAACTCTATGTGTCCTTGGATTCCCTTGCTTTCTATCACTTTGAATATTTCTTGATAATCCCTGTGGCCTGCAAAGTTTCTGTTGAGAAATCAGCTGCCAGTATCATCTGCAACACATGGGTGTGGGACCACTCCTTCCCTTGTCTCTGCCCCTCCTACAAGTCTCAATGTGGCTTCTTCTTTAGTACCCTAGTTGTAGGACTTCCGTTCAGCCAGATTTCAGGCGGTTCTAAATGATGGTTGTTATGCAGTTTAGCTATAATTTTGATGCGGTTGTGAGAGCAGGAGAGTACCGTGTTTACTCTATGCTGCTTGCCATCTTAGGTCCCTAGTTAGGACCAGAAGAACCTAACCATTTTAATCTTAAAGAGCACATCCCAGATCACTTTCCTTTTAGTACTCAGAGTTATCATTGTGAACATTCACGTACTATGTTTTATTACATTGTACTATAATAAAGTGAACCATAACACTGCCATCTAACCTATGAGGATGTTTATCAACATACTAAGTAACTCCAACTATTAGGCCTTAATTTCTTTTCTTTTTTTTTAAATATATTTTATTGATTTTTTACAGAGAGGAACAGAGAGAGAAACATCAACCAGGCGCCCCTTGTACACCCCCCACTGGGGATGTGCCCACAACCAAGGCACACACCCTTGACCGGAGTCAAACCCGGGACCCCCGAGTCCGCAGGCCGATGCTCCATCCACCGAGCCAAACCGGTCAGAGATAGGCCTTAATTTCTTATACCAGCATTAAAGTTCTTTTCTTTCTTACTGGTAAATTCTAGACTTGCAATAATTCCTTTTCTAAAATTAAGTTTAATATTCCAACAATAACAACTTCACTTACCTTGGGTCTAAAATTAGTGGTTGGGCCCACATACTCATGCTGGGCTTTTATAGTACCCCAAGGATGATAAATTTTAAAGCATTCATTGCAGTAGCTTGCACTACAGTCCATGCAACTTTTTGTGGATTCTTGAGGTGGTGGTTTACAAAGATCACACATAATGGCTGTGGCTGCCCTGGCTGCCTGCCGATATCTTTCAACAATAGTTTCCAAAGTGAAATTTCGAAATAGACCGTTGATTCCTCGCTCTCCAAGATCCACATCATGCTCACAGCCAGGACAAGGAAAAGTAGTTGTCTTAGGGGGCAATGAATTGCGCTTCCAACCTGTATAATTAGGAAGTCCTCGTTTAGTTACACTGGTAGGAAAATGAATAGAATGAAGAAAAAAGGGAATGGTGTTTAATAGAGATATACATCTACAAATATATTCCAAAACTATAATACTCAATTCACATTCTGAATCAATTATATTCTCAAAATGCATTTAAAAAAATATTTTCCCTGGTAAATAAAAGACAGACACAAGCTATTAAAATTATTAGAATGAAAGAGGAAAGAAAAATATTCTACAGTAAATCCCATATAAAAACCATTTTAAATCAAACAGATATATGGACAAAATATATAATACAATACTACACAAGGTCAGGATCTTTTGAAATTATGTGATTAACATTTATAGTTATTTTTATATATCATAAATAATTTTATATATCAAAGAATTTTTATATATCCAAAAGAATTTGACTTCCATTTAAATGAACACAACATTGGCTGTGTGATAATGATTCATACATAAAAGAGCAGGAGTCCTTAAACTGGGGATCCATGAATAGGCTCCAAAGAGATCCAAATAGTTTTGCAAACTATTTGCAATTATATGCAAATTTTGCATCTATGTTTATGCATATTTTCTTTAAATAATACATAGCTTTTATTAGATTCTCAATTTGTTAAGAACCACTGCAATAGAGGGTTTCCCGTTGTAGTATTGTTTTATCTGGGGATATTCAGTAGGCAAAATCATTAGTTAATTGAGTACAATCTATAAAAGAGTGAAAAGCTCATTCATAGACCTAAAATCTAGTGACTTTTAAGAAGGACCAACCATTTAGTATCTTCTTATGACCTGAAAAAAAGAATCATTAAGGTTACTTAATTCAATAAGCCAAAAGTTACCCAAGAAGTATTATAATTTTACAATATATACACCATACAATGACCTTAAACATCATACTTTAGTTCAGAATTGTCCTGATTTTAACAAATCAAGAAACCAAGGCATAACAGTCCTTATCCACAGGTTCATAAGAATCAAGGGTTGTCCGCTTAACATCAGAGCATGCATACCATAGTCCCACCTCTCATTTATAAATCTAGTCTTAGAGTATGTAATGTTGGTTGCCCATAAAATAACTACCTAAAAATAAACACAACTTCTTAAACTACAGCTTTCTTTCATACTGCCATGTATCCAGTACCAAAAATGAATGGTTAAACTTAGTATACCACACTTAGAAAAGGTCTTTAAACAGCTATATTAATATTGCCTTGGCACATTACTACCATCACTGAAAAGACTATCTTAAAAAAATGTCTGGCATGATATATGTACAGGTAAAATCTGGCAATCAGGGGGGCAGGAGCAGGGAGGAGGAGGGTCAATGGGGGGGAAGGGAACATCTATAATACTTTCAACAATAGACATTTTTTAAAAAATTGGCAACCAGTTCACAATATTATTCATTTAAAGCGACTTTACAACAAGCTAGATGGCACTGAGCCCCGAAAGCTACTTATGTAAAAATATGCAGGATTTTTTTAATATCTCCATTTAAATATATTTTTGCCTTTATATTTTTAAACACACACCAAAAAAATACATAAGGAAGTCACCCCATAAAAATCTGAAAATGCTTCATAAAATATATTCTTGTACTAATTCTAAAAACATGCACTAAAGTTCAAGATGTTTCACAACACAGCAGGCATATAATGAAATAAGCAGCAAAGCTGGTTTTAAAACACATGCCAATGAAAATTTCACTTAGTGAAAAAAACAAGCTAAATAATTCTGGAAGTGATACAGCGCAGTGGTCAAGTTTAAACAAATGGAAATTCACACTTAATTGCATGCTTCCACATATGAACTAGATGAGAGAACTTAAAATTGTTAACTAATATGAACAATCAAATTTTTAATGGGTTATTGGTTTTATGAATTGAAGTTATGATCAATTAAGTAATGGGATAAAACAAAATTAAATTATGGTAACAAAATCATGCTTTAACATGTACACTGGTGATATCCAGATTTGGGCAATTTCCAAAAAAGTTTCATCCCTTTTCTGTAAACCTCTTTTAACTTATTTTTATAATAAAAAATAAAGTGTAAAGCATCATACTAAACTTCTTAAATCAGACAAAATATCTTGTCTATTTTTCTAAACAGATCTTAAAAGCTCTCACACTTTTTTATAAATGCTAAAAAATCAATACATTTATTTCACCTGTCTTATACTTTGACCACTGTTTTCATAAAAACAAAACAACAGCCCTAACCGGTTTGCTCAGTGGATAGAGCACTGGCCTGTGGACTGAAAGGTCCCAGGTTCGATTCCGGTGAAGGGTGTGCAGGAGGCAGCTGATGGATGTTTCTAACTCTATCCCTCTCCCTTCTTCTCTGTAAAAAATCAATAAAATATATTTTTTTAAAAACAAAAAAACCCCCAGAATATATGTTCAGGGCAATAAGGAGAACATCTAAGGATATCCTGGGAAGTAATTCTAATGAAAAAATTCAAGAAATGAAACTAAGACTAAAATGTAAGAGAGTTAACTTTTCACTCTCTTTAGCTGTGCTAATATAGTTAGTAACCATTAGCCAAATGTGGCTATTGAACTTAAATTTAATTCATTCAAATTCTCATGAGGTTAGTGGCTACCATACAGTACGGTGCAGGGTCAAACATTTCCATCATTGTAGAAAGTCCATTGGATAAAACTGCTCAATGGCCCTAGCTGGCTTGGCTCAGTGGATGGAGTGTAGACCTGCGGACTGAAGGGTCCCAGGTTCAATTCCAGTCAAGAGCATGCATCTCAGCTGCAAGCTCCTCCCTGGTCCCCACCCTGGTCAGGACACGAGCAGGAAGCAACCAATGTGTTTCTCTCACATAGATGTTTCTCTATGTCTTTCCTTCTCTCTTGCACTCACTCTAAAAATCAATGGAAAAATATCCTCAGGTAAGGATTAAAAACAAAAAAACCTGCTCAACAACATGATATAATGAAAAAAAAAAAGTAATAATGACTTAGAAAGGTAAGGAAACAATGTAGGCCAAGAAATGCAATTTTATGTCAAACTGTATTTGTGGGGCCAATAATATACCCAAATGATTTAAATACTGTCATTATGCAGAATCAATTATTTTCCCCTATATACCTTTAATTCAAAAACAAATTAATCAAGTATAAATCAATACAATTTAAAAACAAAGACCACAAAAAAAGTTCTTCAAATTGGTTTATACCAAATCCCCCCCAAAAGTCAGCTTTCAGTCATATGTTTTACCATTTAAATATCAAAGTATTTCAAAACAAAGAGAGTCAATTCATAACTCTGCTAGCTGCATCCTTTCCCACATTCTGGCTAGAAACAATTTCCCCACTGTTACCACCTGGTAGTCAGTGGCCTACCTCTCCACATACTGGACATTCATGTTGGGCTGCTTGGTGTTTGGCAATGGACTGATGTATGATATTACCAGGAAAAGAATGTTTCTTTTCGTACATTCTGACCATCTGATTCCTACCAGTTATATTTAATTTTTTAGTATTATTAGTATTTTCAACTTGCAAAACCTTTTTCTCAACTACTGCCTTAATAAAAAACAGGTAATAAGCAATGAGCTTTATAAAAGCAAATTGCTCCTACTTTTCCTCCTGATTGCTGAATTTCAATATTTAAAATTCTCAGGGACTCATTAAAGCCTGGTAAGAGAAAAAATTACATGTAGCTTCTAGAAGTGACTAAGATTTTAAAATCAAGACATGTAGAGGAAGGTAAGGAAGACAGAAAAGGGATAATATTTCAGATGTTCATTTTCTCTAGTAAGATATAAGGTATCACCAGCATTTCACAAAAATATTAGCCAATTTTACTTTAAAGGTCAACTGGAGTAAAAAACACTTTTTAAAAATAAGATAGGTTAGCCCATCTTTCATACAGAATCAAATACTTCAGAAAGCCTAAAAAAGCAGTGTACGCCAAAATCGGTTTGGCTCAGTGGATGGAGCGTCGGCCTGCAGACTGAAAGGTCTCAGGTTCGATTCCGGTCAAGGGCATGTACCTGGGTTGCGGGCACTTCCCCAGTGGGGGATGTGCAGGAGGCGGCTGATCGATGTTTCTCTCTCATCGATGTTTCTAACTCTCTATCTCTCTCCCTTCCTCTCTGTAAAAAATCAATAAGATATATTTAAAAAAAAAAAAAGCAGTGTACATTATTTACCCACAAATGGGTAAGATCCCTATGTTACAACTCAAATACTTTAAAACGTTAACGAATAAAAGACACCATGTTTTGCATAAAACAAAGATTATGTTTTTAACTACAAAAATTATCAACATCTTTAAGCAAATCTTTAAATGCAGAAGTATTGGCTTATTTAAACCTCCCCAAGGCAGCAATATGGCTGTTAAACTTAGCTTTGTTCCACTAAATAAACATAAAGGATTTAAAAAAAAAAGGGGGGGGGGAGGTCATCTGTAATAGTATCAGGAAAAATTAAAATTAAAATTAAAAGCTAACAGTGGTGTGTCATTTTCTTAAAAAGTATCTTGTCATGCATATTGACAAAATGCAAGCACTAATAACCAGTGCTCCCTTTATAAACATCAGAACTTGCTCGGAAATTTAGTCCTGTTGACCTTTAAGTCATTTCAGCCCAATTTGTTAACTTTCGACAAAATTTTGAAGACTTGACCACTGATGTTTACAACTTATCTATACAGGGTTATTTAATTTAAATCTAACACTATACTGCCTGCGGCCACACAAGCGATAAAGCATTTTCTACCTCTCCACCCCAAAGATCTCCGTTGTGATGCTGTGAACAATGAACAGAAAGCTGGATTTAGAATTTAATTTAAAAGAGAAGTTTCACAACTTGTTAACAAAAGATAAAGCAGTAACTGTTCTGCATATAACACAATTATTGAATTAACAGTAAAAAAAAAAAAAGTGTTTTTCCTGGTACACATGGTAGTTATGAAGCTATCACTGTAAAACATTCATCAAGCTTATCTTAGAGTTCAGAATTAATCAGTACTGGTATAGCACTTAAAAGACCTACACATTATCTTATAGATTTGTATTTTTAAATAATATTTCTGGTAACCATTAAAATACAAAGTAAAATCAAGCATTTTTTGTTTGACTTTTTTACTGCTGCAAATAACACTAAATAAACATTACTAAAACCAACTAGATCTTTCTGACAAAAGGAAATACAAAATAGGAGGAAATTCTACATGTATATGATTAAAATATATAATAATATAGCTCTTTTATTGTTACATAATTTAATATGTAATTTTTATATACACAAATCTTACTCTCCTTTAAAGGCACTTTAACCTTTAAAATCTGTCAAATGTCCAATGCAGTGCGATCCAAAGGATCATGGGAGCCTAAAGTGTAGGCCACATATTTTAAATTTCCCAGTAACCAGAGAGAAAAGAAACAGGTGAAATTCACTTTAATAATGTTATTTAACCCAATATATCCAAAATACTAGCAATTCAAAATGTAACCAACATAAAAATTATAAAGAGATTATTTTATATTCTTTTTTTTCATTCTACGTGTTCAAAATCCAGTGTGTATTTTACATCTTAATTCAGATTAGCACATTTCAGTGCTCAACAGCCACACGTGGCTAGTGGCTACTGTACTGGACAGTCCCGGCCTAATTAACCCCTTAATAAGCCAATGGCAAACTCATTTTTAGAATTCTATTCCTCCCACATCAATTACTCAGAATAGGGTCTCTGGTTTCCTTCTCAAACATATCTAAATGATGAAAAATTATTTTTTTAAAAACTTACCCATGAATTTAGGTTTGAATCTATCCAAAGAAAAGTTATAGGCAAATGCCCCTCAAATGGAGGGTAACTATTTTAAAACTGGTGACTGTGGCCCTGACCGGTTTGGCTCAGTGGATGGAGCGTCGGCCTGCGGACTGAAGGGTCCCAGGTTCGATTCCGGTCAAGGGCAAGTACCTTGGTTGTGGGCACAGCCCCAGTGGGAGGTGTGCGGGAGGCAGCTGATCGGTGTCTCTCTCTCATCGATGTTTCTAGCTCTCTGTCCCTCTCCCTTCCTCTCTGTAAAGAATCAGTGGAATGTATTAAAAAAAAAAAAAAACTGGTGACTGTGAGATAAATAGAAAATCTTAAAATTTGCATTAATTTGCTATAAACCTCCAGGACTGACTATACTTGGAGCCTTCTCACCCTCTGAGTGCTCTATCTGTATCTGTTAACTTACTTTTTACATTCTTGATGAAGGATGGTGTTCTAATTATTGTATCTCTCTTTTAGCCATGTCTCATAACTAGCAGGTAACTTAAATATTTGGCAAATGAATGAATGCAACTGGTACGCAAAGAGGCACAGCCCTTCAGGGTGAGAGATTACATGGAAGATGATATACCAAAACTGGCCTGACTTACCACCCCAGGCAGAAATCCCCTCTACAATACCCGCTAATGATGGTCACCCATCCAATGTTTAAAACAAAAGCTCCAAACACTCGTGGCCCAAAAGCTGGATGGGTCAGAGTCAAAGATGTGTTTTGGCTGCCCTACGTTGAGCTTGCAGTGTTTTTAAGTAATTTGAATTGACTGCCAACATTTAAAAAACAGGCTTTACATCAAAACATTATCAGGTTTCCGTTAGGGAAAAAAACTGTAAATCCAACAATCTGGAATTCCCAAACTCATATGATAATTCACTAGTGCCAAATGGCTACTGCTCCACTAGACAAGGCATCCATTCCAGTCTCTACAGTCCCAAACCACACCCACTATCTTCAGCAGGGTTGGCCAAGAGTCAGCTGGCCAACCCTCTAATAGTAGTTGAGTTAATGAAAAAATGAAATATTTATTGTCTCTATGCCTATATCAAACAATTAAAATGACAGAGGTCCTGTATTTATTTTTTGGGGGCCTGCTTCATTAATGTACCTATTTGTCCCCTGCGATATGGCATCTAAATTTGACCTCTATGAAAAATCACAAATTTGCCTCTAATTTAAACACTTCTAGTGACAGTGATCTGACAAAATCAGGCAGCCCATTTTGTTTTTGGACAGGCTTAAGTGTTTGTTTTCTCTCACGTTAACTTGAAATCTGCCTTCGTATTTCATCGGTTCCTTGATCTGGACCCTTTGCGAGAAGATGCCCAGGGTACTGTTCTCTTCCACGAGACAGCCATGGTATTCTGCAGTTGTCCCTTCTCCAAGCTAAATGTTCTTATTTCCTATAACTGTTCACAGAAAAGTTTTCTAACTTCCTCCCTTCACGACATAATCCAACTTAATAGAGTTCTTCCTAAAGAAGGGGGAGGAACATCTCAGGAATTCTGTTTGATCTAGACAGAGTCAAATATGGTGAAATAGATCTCTTCTTTTGGAAAAAACGCCATTATTGAATATAAGTCATATGGCATGCTATGAACAAATCTTGTAGCAGAGGTTTGTCATTTAACATCCACTCAACACATATTTATTTAACATCTATTGAATATTGTGGTAGGTAAGGTCCTGAAAAGAGAAATGGTTCACTGTATTTCATCTATATCTCATTCCTACTTCAGATTAATCACATATAAAAACTAAACAAGTCTTAAGATTGGAAGCCTACATAACATACAGGATTTCATAAAATACATATGTAAGCACAATCGAGTTATAAATAGAAATACTAGGACATAACTAAAATTCCCTTTAATGGCCTGTGCTAAATATTAACAAACAAAAAATAAATTTTCCTTGGCCAGTCAAGCAGGGGTCCCTAATTAGTCAGTAAGGATCTAGAATATCAGGCTGTTACTGTCTTTCTTCCCCTCCTCAGTGTGCCAGTTTCCTAGCAGGGATGGAAACAAAGTGATGACTTCACAATGAGCATAACCCTCTCGGACCTCCCACTCCCTGCACTCCCAGTTACCTAATGCTCCTTGTTTGCATACAGTCATGCGCTGCATAATGACAGTTTGTTCCGTGACATAGACAGTGGCCCCATAAGATTATAACGGCCCTGAAAAATCTGTCCCCTAGCAACATCATAGCCATCCTAGCACAGTAGCACAACGCGTTACGTGTTTGTGGTGATGCTGGTGTAACCAAATCTACTGTCAGTCATGTAAAAGTATAGCACATACAATTATGTAAAGGACATAATACTTGATAATGATAATAAATGATTATGTTTATGTTACAGGTTATATATGTACTGTACTATACTTTTTCTCCTTAGAGTGTACTCCTTCTACTTATTAAAAAAGTGTCCTGTAAAACAGTATGCCATATTATACCAGCAATAGTCTCATACATCTTGTGTTTTCTGTGTCTCTTCATCGCATCATTATCTCTTGTACTTGATTTAATCTCATGTTGTTCTGTACAGTAATGTGATGTACAGGACCGTAGCCTAGAAGCAATGGGCTCTATGATAATGTGTAGTAGGCTTGTGTAAGTGCACTCTATGATGTTCACACAAGCACTAAAACGCCTAATTATACCTATATAGTCATGTGCCATCTAATGACGGGGATTTGAGAATGTATCCCCTTCATTGGGCGGCACATGACTGTCTATGTATAATTTTTATATGTGCAAAATATCTTAGTGTTTACCATTTGAAGAAAAATACATGTTTTTTAAATAGCATAATACTAGTCTTACAACAAATCTACTATTATCCACTCTTTGATGGAGCACAAAGACATAAATGTCACCCAAGGAGACTCCATATCACAGCATAGACCAAAATAGATGGCATTCCCTAAAATGTAAATAAAGAGAGATGCTTTTCTGATAAGTTTTCTTACAAGATTAAAAAGTTACTCCTATACTATAAGAGGAAGAAATGAACAGAGAGGAGGGAAGGATTAAACTTAAAACCTCAAAGCCCAAATGAGGCAGAGTTGAAGCCCTGAAGTCTGATGCTATGGCCACTCAAGCACTCTCCATACAAAGAGCATGCCTACCATGATGCTGTGGTATTTCTACCCAACCTAGGCCACCCTTTGGTCCTCGCTACTGACTTTGGCCCTTCATTTTTCAGTGGCCCTGTTCCCAGTGATTATAAATTAATTTAGATCCGCATTAATCTTACTATGGATGTCCAGAAGAAAGTAACTATCCCAACAGGAAACAATTTAAACATTGGGTAAATAATAAAGGTACAGTATACTAGTATATACTACACATCTCGTTAGACCTACTTCTATCATTATTACAGAATTCCACTACTATTTAAATAATGACAAATGTTATGAGGATTAACAAGAAAAAAAAAGAGTTCATTTAACTACAGTTTTAATTTATTCACCTGGAAAGATTAACCCTGAAAATGACAAAAATAATTTCCTTCCACAGTAATCAATGAAATTCCCCAGCCCCAATGTTCTACCACATACCTGGTCTGTTAATCCTGTCAATTTTATCCAAGCTAGGGGAGGTGACCCAAAGTCGAGGACTGCTCTGATTGGAGTTGTCTGATCCCACGTCATTGAATGAATCATCAAGTGTCAGTAAGAGTTCTTTCACACACTTATGACAAATATTATGTTGACAAGGGAGAATCAACGGGTGGGTAAACAGCTCCTTGCATGCTGGGCAAATGAGCTCTCTTTCGATATTCTTAATGGTAACCTTAAAATGAAAAGAAATCAGAATCAAAGACTCTTAGTGGGTAAATATATGAACATGCTTACACCTCTTGTAGAAGTACATGTGCTTACCTTTCCAAAAAGAATTAAGAAAGATTTATTTTTAAGTCTGAAGTTCCTTTTTGGCTATGAAATATCGTACCATTAACTCCTTCTCAATGCCCAATCGCCTAGAGCTGAAGTGACATGACATGGTAAAAACTGAAGTATGAGAAAAATTAGCAGAAAATATTAGGAAATCATAATATTTCATCAATTATGAAGTTATTCAAACCATCACTAACTTACTTTTTTAAGATTTCAGTGAAATCTTAAAAGCAGATTACTTCAATAAAAATTAAGAATATAGCACATTGCCCTAACCGGTTTGGCTCAGTGGATAGAGCGTTGGCCTGCGGACTCAAGGGTCCCAGGTTCGATTCCGGTCAAGGGCATGTACCTTGGTTGCGGGCACATCCCCAGTAGGGGGTGTGCAAGAGGCAGCTGATCCATGTTTCTCTCTCATTGATGTTTCTAACTCACTATCCCTCTTCCTTCCTCTCTGTAAAAAATCAAAAAATATCTATTAAAAAAAAAAGAATATAGCACATTAACTTTGTGAGTAGCAAATAACAAGAGCTGGTCAAAACAAAGTTAGCTAGTATGTTCATGGAACCCTTCTTGAAATCTGTTGACAAGGTGGATTATCAGCAATTCCCTGCATTAAATGTGACCAATGTCATGCACATTACAGCTGCAACTGTAATGGAGGTAAAATGCTTGAGGTTCTCATGCTGCAATAGCAAAGCAGTTATCTTAAAAGCACATGATAAATATTGCAAGGGTGTAGAAACTAGAAGGCACCATTATAAATGCTTTCAATAGTACAAGCTTGCATTATTTTCAAGGGGGGAACATTTAGACTCTTATCACAACTAAAAAGGTTTGATAACCTCATATGAGTTTTCCCATCCTTTCCCTAAGCAATCCCCCCCACACACATATACTAAATTTCAGGGGCTAAGACTGCCTGCAATTTTAGTGAATAGTCCAACATTAAAGTACTCATAACCTTGTACAATCATTTCAACTCCTGCAAATGCACAATTACAACTGAATTGAGCCACTTTTAAAAATTAAATAAAAATGCATGCTATTCTATCCCCCTGAAGTGACAAAAAGTGCTTTAATCCCTGACAATAGCACTACAGCCAACTGTCTCAATGGGTCTTTGTGGCATTTCTTGCTGCATCACTCAATAAATACAGGGTGGGGCAAAAGTAGGTCTACGGTTTTCCGTATGGAAAATAATACAATTAAAAAGTAATGATACAAGAATAAGCTGTTTTATGTACTCAGAACGGTAAACCTACTGTTACTTCACCCTGTATTTAATAAAAGCCCCGCATTATGTCATAATTTGAGTAAACTGGGAAAGACAGCCACACCTCACAATTCACATCAAAGAACAGGGGATACTTACATCCTATTTCATTTTCCAAGAAAATTGACAATTCAAAGGAAAATATTGTTCAGAATGTCCAACGTAGGTTCTCACACCCCATTTTATGGGAGGTTTACTTCCCACCCTTAGATCTAAATTCATTTCCATTTTTCCTGTACATAAAGCACTACACAAGCCTTTTAAGCACGATGCATAAAAAGTAGTTTTTTACCCAGAAGATAAATTAGTGTTCATTTTATATTCATTGAGGGGGAACCATCCGATGAAGAGAAATGTGATGTGGTAGTTCCCACAATTAAGATGGTTCCAAATAAACGAGGTTCGACAGAAAATGAACAAGTTCTTAAGAACTGCCTATCCGATCCCTTCAAACAAAACCACTGGCACCCCGACAGCGGCCAGAGGGAGCCCGCCTTCCGGGAGCTGGCGGAGCCGGGAGGAGCCCGGGCCGGCGGACGGGCCGAGCCGCGGGGGGCCTGGAACTCCAGCCCGACCTCCGCGCCCCCAGACAAAGGGCGGCGGGACGCGCGCCCCGAGCCGCGATGGGCACCGGACTCCACGGAGCCAATTCGTTCTACCACCTGAACTCCATGGCAGAGCCCCGCCCGGATTCCCCAGGTGCTCCGATGGGCGATAACCGCACCCGAGGGCGCCCTCTTTCGGGCCCAGGTCACCCCGGAGTCCGACCCTCCGAGGAGGGGAAAGGGGGCGCGCCGGTTGCGGAACCCGGCCTGGGACCGGGAAGGCGAAGAGGAAGCGAGGCCACCGCTCGGCAGCCTCCGCTCCTCGGGAGGAGCGGCTCCCGCCCACTGAGCGCCGAGGGGAGAGACCAGGGGCCCCGGCCCCACTCACCGGCGCGTCTGAGCCGTCCCCCTCCATGCTCGCCTCCGCCAGGTGTCATCAACCGCGGGGTTCGGCGGGGCCGACGAGCGCCAGGCAGGGTCTGGTGGGCTGGTCCCTGCGGCGGCCGGGGAGCCGGGGCTGCGAGCCGGAGCGCGGGCTGGTCTGCCGGACCGACCAGCGGACCGACGAGAGCAGAGGCCAGGGCGGGCGAAAGCAGGGCGCAGAGAGGCGCGTGGCTCCCTGCGGCGCCCCGGGAGCTCAGCGGCGGCGGCGCCTCCTGCGGACTGCGGCGGGGCCGACGGCCGCGCGGGGACCTGGGCGTCCCGAGGGCGGGGCGGGGCGGGGCGGCGCCGGCACCCGGGCAACAGCGCCCACCGCACAAAGGAGGCGGGGCTAGGGCGGTAGGGGGCCGCCGGGCGGCGGAGCGGCCGGACTGGGACTGGGGTGGGGCTGGGGCTGGGGTGCGGGGTGGCCAGTGCCCTCCCTCCTACCCGGGCCGCCGCGGTCGCCCCCTGCGGGGTAGGAGGGCGGAAGTGAGGGCGCGGCGGGCGGAGGGCAGCGCGGGGCCGGCCAGCGTGTGGCGGGCGGCCCCCTGCAGCCTGGCCTCTGGCCCCGCGGCCCCCTGCGCTTCATCTTGCGCTTCCTGGCCTTCGGTAAAGCGCGGCACCGAGCATCACAGACAAGTCACTTTTCCTGACTCCAGTCGCGGCGGCGAGGCGCGGGCGACCGCAGAACCCGCGCTGCGGAGGCGGCCGGGACGAACCCCGCCCATCCGATCCCCGCACGGGCCGGCCGTGGATTTCCCTAGTAGGGGGTCCCTGTCCCCGCCCCGCTCTCCTCCTGCTCTTCCGGCGGATTCATGGGGTGAACTCCACAGCCCCTGACTGATCATCAACCATTCATATTCCGCTTTTTGCTTCTGCTTTTCCACACGCACAACACGTTCTTGCCTAGTGGCGCGCGTGCAGACCGCACAGCAGGAATCCCTCTCCCGGGGCTGGACAGGCATTGAACTCCAGAGACGGCAGCACGGGAGGCCCGCCGCGCCCAGTCAGCCCTGCCCCCGCCCCGCAGCTGCTCTGCGGCTCCCCCGCCCCGCCCCGCCCCAGCCCCGGGGACCGAGCGCGCGGGGAAGTCGGCACAGCCGGTCCGGAGCTGCGCCGGCTCCAGGTACCCCGTGATGGGCGGCGGCGGAGGAGGGGGGCGCGGCTTCCACAGATCCGGGACTGGGATTGTAAAATCCACCTGCCACGCTCACGCGCGCCTCTTCTATCTTGTTTTCAAAGCAAATGAAAACAAACGAACCTGGGGCTGTTGGAAGCCGCACTCGATCAGCCCCCGCCCTCCCGGCTGACTAACTCCATCCTTATGTCCAGACTGAGAAAACGCGCTCTGCACCGCCAGGGGAAGGGGCCACGGCGCTGCGGCGGCATCCCCTTCAGGCTTTGAAATGCCTCCCACTTTACTGCGTGTTTGCAAGAGCCCTCTCGCTGTGGACAGTGGTGCCGTCTCCCACAGCTCTGTCCGCAGTGGTGGCCTCTTCTCCAGCCGGCGATTGAATAACGATGTAGCGGAGGAGAATTAAGAACAGCAACGGGGCCAGAGCAATTGTCCTTAATGGAAACGCTCCGTTTACGGATGAGGTGCAGAGGGATGAACGCCGGGCCAAGCAATGACTGGACTTTTCTGATCCGCATGAACGCCTGTTGTGTGGCCCCCACATGCTGGAATTGAGGCTGCTTTCTCCCTACAGGTCCTGAAGCACCCTAATCTAAGGAGGGAAGTAAGGAATGCCTGTGGACTTTAGTTACATGTAAAAAGTACTACACCATGTTCCCAGAGATATATTTTTAAAGCTCAACCATTAGAAAGCATTTATACATCAGTTTCTGTTTTCAATGTTGGTCTGGCTCAAATAATTCCCCTCTGGCTGTAATCTCACATCAGTACAATGATCTTAATCGGGGACCTTATTTATACAAACTAAATTTCTATCATCAACAATGTACATCCATACCATGAAATATTAGGCAGCAGATAAAATGCATGTACTAATGAGAAAGGATTTCTAAAAAATAATAGTGATATTTAAAAGTACAAAACCATATGGATTTTGTGCTTTTAAAAATATGGTTTTGTACTTTTTAAAATCACTATTTTTTAAAATATATTTTTATTGATTTCAGAGAGGAAGGGAGAGAAACATCAATGATGAGAAAGAATCACCGACTGACTGCCTTCTGCACCTCCCGGACTAGGGACCAAGCCCACAACCCGGGCATGTGCCCCTAACCAGAATCTAAACCAGGACCCTTTAGTCCCCAGGTCGACACTCTATTCACTGAGCCAAACCAGCCAGGGCAAAATCACTGTATTTTAAAAATCCTTTCTCTCCAGTCCATGTGAACATATTAGAATGTTTGAGGGCAGGGCAGGACAGAGAGGTAAACTTGTAATAACACAAAATGAGTCTACTGTAGTATGGAGGGCCTGGAATAAAGTGCTTCTTTTCCATAGCTGTTGGAACATGAAAGATCTGTATTATTTTGTTTTTTAAATCATTATTCCTCTAATTTGCATTTCATATGCTATCCCGTAGTGCCCACCCCTTTCTAGTTTGGAATATCCTAGCATCTCCTTTTCTAATGCTTTCTTTTAAAATATGGGTCAAAATTCAACACAAGGAAGCCTATTATTCCACGCCTAACACCCTCCACCCAGTCCACAGATCTTCAGTACTCTTGCCTACATTGTGATATCTTGTGCTTGTTGATGTAGCTCAATTGCTCGTCTGTCATAGAGGCATGAGCTGTCTCAAATCTATCCACTTCATGAAGTCCAAAAGGTCAAACAATGATGTCATCAGTTGTCTCCTACTTCACCTGCCAAAAACTGCCACTCCCCAAACACACACACCACACACACACACACACACACACACACACACACACACACACACACACACACAATATGCAGGTTCAATAATTGTTTGTTACCTGACATTAAAATATAAACCTGTTACTCTTTAGGCTATACCCTACTCAGTAAACTGACCAGGTCTCTTTCCATACTGACTCCTAATAGCCAACAAGAGATTAAATTACTGGCGGAGTCAAGTCCTAATGACCATGATGCATATTTCAGTAAGTGCTTTAAGCACTACTGGCTCTGAATCTGTTTGGTCTGAAATCAAACAGCCACGGTCTCATACTGTTAGTATGGCCTAATCAAGAAGTAACAAGGTGACATGGCTACATAATCCTAAACCTTGCCCCCTGTTGTGAACAACCTGGGTACAAAATTAAGAGTCCTGAACTCAGGGGAAAGAAGGAAGTTGTCAATGAAGTAAATCACAGGGCTTCACAGTGACTTGCACATGCGTTGTCTATGCTGCTGGGTATCAGAAGGTTCTAGGTGAAGGGTCAATAAATGGCATTTATTAATTATTGACTCAAGCCTCTGACAGGCCAAGTTCACCTGTCATAAAGTGTTTCTATGGGAACAACCTCAAGGGAGGGAGTCCAGTGAGCCAGGAAGTTCAGATTTCCATAGCCTTGCCAAATCCTACTCATCTTTCAAGCTGCAGATCTAGAGCCTCCTTCCTCATTTGTCTAGTTTTCATTGATTAGCTCCCCTTACTCTGAACAACTTTAGCACTTAGACTTTTACCACTCAGTTTAACATGCTTCCATACTCTCATTTTGTACACTAATGTTTGATGTTGTATAAGCCTTATCTTCCCATCCATTTAAGCTTTTGTTTTTTCTTTTTTTATGTTAAATCTACCAAATAGCTTTACATTTTTTATTGATTTTTAGAGAGAGAGACATTGACCTGTTGTTCCTTTTATTTATGCATTTATTGGTTGACTCCTATATGTGCCATGACCAGGGATGGACCCAAAACTGTGTCATATCGGGTCAATGCTCCAACCAACTGAGCTACTTGGCCAGGGCTGAACTTTTGTTTGTTTTAAGAGAAAATCTAGTAGGCATTTATCTACTAAATGGTAGGACCAGACCAACAATTTGAAACTTGATACACAGTGCTGCTCTGGCAGACATTAATGGCAGGAGAGTACTGGCTGCATGACTGGTAAGCAAAGGGGTCTCAACCACCTTGAGGTGAACAACACTGGTAATATTTAGAGGTTGTCAACTGGTCCCTTTTGATTGTATCTTATTATTTCTACACCTAGGGTGGCAAATAAAAACAGGATAGATACCCTGTTAAGTTTGATTTTCGGATACATACTGGAAAATTTTTAGTATAAAGTATGTCCCAGATATTGAATGGGACATACTTATACTAAAACAATTATATGTTGTTTATCTGAAATTCAAAGTTAACTCTAATTCCTGTATTTTATCTGGCAATTTTATATCTACTTGCTAATGATTACAGTTTAGTTATAGGGTGTCTCAAGCCCCAACCCTATTGTCATAGTAGCTAGATATAATAGCTTTCATTTATTGAGAGCCTACTTAATGTGCCAATAACAGTATCAGGAACTTTGCATAAAATATTCACATAAGACTTGCAAAAACCCTGTGACATAGATATAATTCCCTTCAAAGGGAACATGTAACAACCACAACTCCCCCCTTCTTCCACTCAGATATTAAGTAGTACCCTCAAGGTCATATTAAATGCCAAAAGAGCCAGATTCAAATCTGGGTCTCACTCCAGCATCCCTACTGTGTTGCCCACAGGTTAAGTATAAAACATGAAATTTACAATTTCATAAAAGATCTCACTTAAACATTCTTTTACAGTTTGAGGTACATGTTTTCCAAATTATCTTTTGAATTGTGTAGTAAAAACATCAGAAAGAAATTATAATGTTATTTGTGAAACTAGCTGTTTTCAAATGAATTTGCTTCAGTCTAAATCTTCTGTTTGCCTTCAGTACCCCCCATAATACACACATTTTACCCAAACTCAATATATATATATATATATTGCAGTGACCACAACTTTAGCATTATCACCCAGTTTAGATTTCAATTTTGTACGAAACTATCTGTTGAGCCTTTTGAAATAGGCCATTTGGTATTATTTTAGTTTTGGTCCATGAGATGTTTAAGATTTTATATTAGTCTAGATTTGAGGATTTTCTAAACCGAATTCTTTCAGTATACAAGTATCTTCTTGTTTTAAAGTAAAATTTAGATTTTTGAAAATTTTTTAATATTTTTGTGTCTAAAAGATGTTCAAAGTTAAAAGTAACAATTCACTGAGCAATGGAATCATTGCCTGTTTCTCTGTCAAAATGAAATGTAACATTCCAAAGCTTGTTTTATTTTGTTCAAACCACTGGACAAACCATTCAGATACTTTTTGGAAGTGCCTAAACAGCAACTATTGAACTATAAGAAACAAGAAGCATTTTCTGGCTACTTATACATAAATATAACAATGTAAGTTACTCTAAATATAAAGAGGTATACTAGATTTAAATCCTTCAATGTTCTTTGTCATCAAATCTTTGTCGTATGATTCCAGAAGAGTGTATAATAATGTGAAGGCAAGAGGTATATGAACTTGCTTTAAAAAATTAGCAAGGCAAACCATTCTAGAGACCAATATTGACCACAGATTTGGAAAGCTCTCTTTCAGAACAAAGAGACAAGTTAAAAAAGAAACAAAAAGCAGCTTCCAGAAATACAAGTTTCTCTGATAGTGAAATATAAGGAATTCCATTTACATTGATTTTTAAACCTTTTGAGAATTATCGCAGGTATTAACTATACTTTTAGAGTGTATTGTTTGCTGAGCAGAAAGATCACACTGGTAGAGATCAGTGCGCTTTAAATATTAAAGTAATCATCACAATAGAGTAAAATAAGCTGATCAAATTGGTCAGGTGGGTTTTAGGTTACCCTAAGATGAAAGGCTCACCTCCCACATTCAGAGAACAAACAATAAACTAATTTAATTTAAAATAGACACACAGCAAACTGCTGCCACTGGGGATTGGAGGTGGGAATGAAGTTCCACCTTTTATTCGGTAAAACTTTCTGGAAAGGTTGACTATTTTGAAGAAGCATATATTAATTTTGTAAAATTTTAAAGCCATCAGAGAAAAGTGAAAGAAATTTTAATAATTGTCACTGGTCTCAACTTTGGAGGAAAGGAGCAAGAGGATAACTGGCCTATGCTTTCCATGAGCTCAGCCAACTTGGTGTAATTAGACCAGTTTCACGTCATTCTTTACATTACAAGCCTGGACTACAAAGTGGAACCTAACTCCTCAGAGGAAGTAAAGCAAATCTCAAAGCTCTGCTATTCTATGGCTAATACTCAGAGAGGTAGGTATTCAGTATTCAAACCCTGTATAATCTCACACAAAGTGAGGGTTTTAAATGGAGTTGGGGGGTGGGAGGGTGTCTGTGAGGAGAGTGGGAGTAAGCTTGGTTAGAAGGCTACTCCTGACACACACACCACCACCCCCACCGTCACCACCACCACCATCACCACCACCACCGTCACCGTCACCACCACCACCACCACCACCACCACCACCGTCACCACCACCACCACCACCACCAAGAAGAAAAAAGTCGCAGGGAGGAACTGTCCCAAGTTCTTATTGTGAGAGCCTGCTCCCCAACTCAGATTTCACAGGGAGGCCGGCCCCCTCTAACTTTGGAAGTCAGCTGAGCATGCTCTCTGTTGCCGAAGGCCCACTGCTGAAGCCTAGGAGAGAGTGAGGCAGAGAAGTTCAGTGGTTGAAACCAAAGGTTATTTTGTTTTTATTTTTTTCATTACAGTGGGCATATTGTGGTAAACACATTGCTAGTTCTGAGAAGTTTGTTTTTGTTTACCTGACTTTATTGAGTGTTAAGGGTTCACTAATGGTTCTGTCTTCAGTTTACCCATATGTTCTATGATCACCTGGGGTGCCAACATATGGATCCCTGGGTGCCACCCCTAAACTATCCTTTCAGATTTTAAAATTCTGCCTGCTGAAGGTAAGTATTAATACAATTCTGGCTCACTTTGAAGAATGTCTGAGCACCACAGGCCTAAACTCATATTTCAGTTGAGAGTGGTCTATTTATTTTGTAATCCATAAATGCCATCCTCCCCCCCTCCCCCTCCCAGCCCACCCCCCAGAGTTCCTGTGCACCAGGGTCCTGTGAGTGCTTTTGAGGGCCTGGTTCTGGCCCTCTGGGTGCAAGCCTCCTCGCCCAGAACCAGCACTTCCTTGGGGACTTTTTTCCCCTGGAGGGGACTATGGTATGCACCCTGATGGGTGGCCAAGGGGAGGCTATTGGTGGTGACAAGGCGCTTGGATGTACTGGCCAGGGTGTCTCTGGGCAGACTGGAGCCCAGGGTAAGAAGAGTGTGACATTTGTACTTCTGGTCTAGGGCTGTAATTGCTAGGGGCGATCCTACTTTCCAATGTTAATAAGCGTTCTATCTTGGATGAGTGAATTCCGTGTGTGCAGAACAGGAGAGAGAGTTCAGGGAGGAGCACGTTCGCCAGGGACGCTTTAGCCTGGAAGCGTTAAACCAGCCGCAGGGCTGTCTGGCCTGACGCTAAAACCATTCCACACTCCATATCCGCGGAGCTGGGGTGAGGTCTGAGGCTGAAGCTTCAGGTGTGCACCCCAGGCTTGCAGAATCATCCTTCTCCTTTCTGATGACTGTGCGCAGGGAGTCCCCTTTCCTCTGTGCCATCGCCTCTTCGCGAAACTCCAGGTGCAGAGGGCGAAACGCAGACCCGGTTTCTAGCATGCAAATCCCGGCGGACCGCGCACAGGGTGGCCTTTGCATTTCCCGACACCTCCCTCCGGGACACCACTTAGGCGCCTCTCCGGGCAGTTTCTCGCACGCAGCGTGGGGGCCAGGCTCCCCGAAAGGCTTCCTGCCCGGGCGCGGCGCCAACCGGCCGGCCGAGGGCGTGGCCGCGAGGCGCCGCCGACAGCGCTTGCCCGGATTTGGAACCGGCTCCGGGACAGGTGCCGGGCTGAAATCCAGCTCTTCGCCATCTCCCCGCTCCCCGCCACAAGAAACCGGTCGAAAGATCCCGGGCCTGGGCAGCGGCTCAGGACTTGGGAGGAAGGCTGAAAGCGCCTAGGCCGGGCGATCAAAGCTTCTGCCCGGTTTACCCGCCGCCGGGTCGGACTTCAGGCTCAAGCCGACCCCGACCTCCCGACCTGTTCACTGCTCGGACCCTCCCTCCGCGCTCGGTGCCTGGACAGGCGAGGTCACTCACTCGAAGTCACCAGGCCTGGGCAGCCCCGGGTGCCCCCAGGCGCGCCCCCTTGGCCAACGCCCGGCCCTCCCCCCACCTTGCCCCCAACCCCGACCCCCATCTCCGCGGGCTGGGAGCGCGCTCCTCTTGGTCCCCCGGGGCTCTCCCGTCGCCCAGCTGGCCCCAAACACGCTGGAAACTCCCCGTCGGCACATGTCAGAGATGCCGCCTAATAAAGAAAAGGCAGCTACTCTGCCTTCCGCAGCGGCTGGGACGCCGGGCTGAGAAGTGGACGCGGGATCCCGGCCCCTCCCCGGAATGGAGCGGGGCGCCCACGGCTGGCGGCCAGGTAGCGCCCGGAGTGGGGGCCCGGCGCCGCACGCACGCCCCGTCACTTACCTTGCCCCTGGCCAGCAATTCCATGATGTAGCCAAATTCACTCATCTCCCCCGAGTCAGACATGGTCACGAGCCTTCACCAACTCTGGGAGACCCAGGCGGTGCATCAGATGTGCTCTTGTTTTCTCTCTCTCTCTCTGCTTTTCAGTCTGTTTTGCCAAGCGCCCCGCCGGTGTGTTGTTCAGGAGGGAGAATGGGAAAGCGGGGCGAGCAAAAGGCGGGGTTGGGTGGGAAGAAGGCAGCTCTGGGCAGCCCTGTGCTTAGCTCCCGGAGAAGCGGACGGCAGGACGATGTAACGGAGCAAACAAGGGCGGCCGCGGTGAAACCCACAGCAGGCGGAGCCCGCGCCGAGGCCCCGCCTCCTCGGGGGTCGTGGCCCACGCCTCCCGCGGGGGTCCGGCCGCTGCCGAGACAAACACCCAACACAAAAGAGGGGCCGCTCCCGTGTGGCGCGGACCCAGCCCGGACACCCACTGGGTGATTAAAGTGGCGCTTTATCCGATGCCCGGGAAGGTGTCTGTCCGGAGCTCCCAGCTCGAGGACCAGGAAAACCCCATCACCCTGTCTGGAGGTGCGAGGGCAGAGAGAATGAATGCAGAGGAGGCACAACAAAGGATCTGGCTGCCAGCGCCGGAAAAACAGAAAAGAAAAGAAAACATAAGTGAGGGCCCAGGAAATGGCAACGCCGCATCTCAAGTCAGCCTTCCTGAAATCCAATAGGTAACAAAGACCAACCCCCGCGCTTCTGAGATGAGAACAAACACAAGGACTGTATTTTAAACGCTCTAAGTGTGTAAGGTCGATTGTATCTCTATATCCTCCTGATACTCAACCTTCCCTTAATTAAATTATTTTTTTTAAAAAAGCATTCCTGCCAGCAAGGTTCCTGGACAAACACTGTCATCCTTACTTATGCGACTAACTCACTTTCCAGTCATTCCTTTCAGTGATTGAGTTAAACATTCAGTGCATGTTTCTCACATTTTACACTTCTTTTTAAAATAGCAGCTCCCCTAGGAGGCTGCAGCAGCAATGGCCTCTCAGTCTTCTTCCTGCTCCATTCATACCTGACAATCTTTGCTTCTCTTGAAAAGAAAACTTGGCTGAACAAAGTCAGTTCTGGTCTATTACTTCACTCTAGGCAGTCTTACCTTTCTTGAAAAGGTGGAGAGCGATAAGGGCTGAGGTTTCCTACTAAATATCCATCTCTGCCAGCGATAATTAGATTAGACACAAATGTAAGATTTACCACAGGGGTCAACCACTTTCCTGAAGCAGGTGGCAGAGTTTGCACTGGGCTCAGCATCAGCGGCAGGGTGCAGGGTGGAAATGACCTAATTTACGGAAGCATAGGATTTTGCAGGCTTGATGAGACGGGTTTTTCTTATTTGCCTCTTCTTTTGGTCGTTTAAAATTTTTTCCTCTTTGGCCCAGAAGTCTAAAAGTACATAAATTTTTTTTTCCTGCACACCTCTTCTTAAATGTCCAATAATCACTCCTTGACTGTTCTACCAGAACGTTGGTCCCCCTCTTCAATGTGTTGCCTTCCTTCTGTGTTGGTCCAGGTAGCCTATTAGGACAAGCAGCAAAAATTAACCTGCTGAGTGTTCATTTGGGGGACGGGGGCGGGGGGGCTCATTAGGAGGTAAGACACCATCACAATGCTTTTTGTTTTGAAGCTGCTTCTCCTCAAGTTCTGTAGAACCTTGTGCATGCTCTTTGCTTTCGTAAGGAAAACTAATAGAATCCAAATGAGATCTGTAGCTGAATGGATTCCTCTTTAATATTAACAATACTTGACAGATTGCTCTAAAGGTGAAATTTTCCATGCTTCTGGGCATGATAAAAATCACAGTGTTAGAGCTGAACAACTAATCTTACGCCTGTTTTACAAGCAGGGAGGAGGAAAGTAGAGACAAAGAGGCATACAAGCCAAATGTTTTCCCAAAAAACGTGCCCCCAAACTCCATTCAATGACCTCCACTTAACATCTCCCTTGTGAGAAATGGGTCACATGTCCACCCTTAGCTGCAAGGAAGGCTAGAAGGTGATTATTTTACTCTGGGAACATTGATCGCTACTCTAAACAAAATCAAGGAACGGAAGATATCAGGTAGGTAACTGATAATTTTATGTTCTGGGAAATGACTGGTTTTGAATGAAATGATATCTAACCCTTCCTACTCTTTTTAAAAAAATTTTTTTTTTTTTATTGATTTCAGAAAGGAAGGGAGAGGGAGAGAGAGAGAAACATCATTGATGAGAGAGAATCAATGATCGCCTGCCACCTGCTGGGGACCGAGCCTGCAACCCAGGCATGTGCCCTTGACCTGAATCGAACCTGGGACTCTTCAGTCCTCAGGCCAACTCTCTATCCACTGAGCCAAACCAGCTAAGGCTAACCCTTCCTAGTCTTAATGCTAAGACCTCTAGGATCCCTTTACCATAGGGCAGTGGTCGGCAAACTCATTAGTCAGCAGAGCCAAATATCAACAGTACAATGACTGAAATTTCTTTTGAGAGCCAAATTTTTTAAACTTAAACTATATAGGTAGGTACATTGTTAATAACTTAATTAGGGTACTCCTAAGGCTTAGGAAGAGCCACACTCAAGGGGCCAAAGAGCTGCATGTGGCTCGCGAGCCACAGTTTGCCAACCACGGCCCTAGGGCAACATTAGCCGCCACTCTTTCCCACTCTTTTCCGTCCACTTGATCACTTTCTACTGGGAAATACTCCAGGCAAAATTATCCTTATCAATTGCTTAAATTCCTACCCAAGACAAAGTTGGGGGGTTTGGAATGGTTCTTAGAATAAGCTGCTGCAGTGGCAGGAAGGAGAACTGCCTGAGTCCAGATCCATGTCCAGAAGTTAGAACCCAGATAGGGTCCTGAGCATTTACTCAGATGCCTGGTGGCATTTACCACTCTTCATTGTTGTCAGTGTGCAAAGAGCACTATGGAGCAGTAAAGACCTTTCAAAGATGACAGGCATATAAAAGGAAGACCACGTTAAAATTTCCCCTGAAATTCTCTGCATGGACTTCAAAGACACAGGGTAAGACAGTTAATAAGTGCCAAACAAAAGTTGCTTTATTATTTCTCTTACTTCCAAAAACAAAATAAGATTAATATCGGACAGATTAATGTCAAACTTCTTTCCACAAAGGAAACAAAATTTTTAGAAGATTAATTCATATTTCTCAAAAATCATGAAAATAACATAACCCGTGCTGCTTCATGAAAGACTTCCTCACCTAAGAGAGAGATTGTTAATAGAAGGATTATGTCATGTGTGAATTTTTCACAATGAGAAGACTAGCATATATATTTTACACAACATTTTTAATTGATTTCAGAGAGGAGGGTAGAGGAGGAGAAAGATAGAAACATCAGTGATGAGAGAGAATCATTGATCGGTTGCCTCCTGCATGTCCTACACTGGGGATTGAGCCCACAACCTGGGCATGTGCCCTGATTGGGAATTAAACTGTGACCTCCTGGTTCATAGGTTGACGCTTAACCACTGAGTCACACCGGCTGGGCAAGACTAGCAATAAAGGGTCACATGCTGTGAGAAATCTGCTAATTTCCAACTTCCATGTAAAGGACAAAACTTTCCAATATAACTGCTCTACTGCCATGCCAATTTTAGAAATAATTGTAACCAGATCCACAGCTTTTGACTTCATTTTCATCCACAACACCCTGTTTTCTCTATCTAATGGTAATCAACATAACATAGTAATTTCAACAAATAACATTAACAAAATACACATTTTAAGTGTTTTTTAAACTGTGGACACAGACAATAATTGCATTTTGAAGGTTTAGCAATTGAAATCTATAATGATCAATGTTTAGCAGTTTAATTTAAGAATTAGAGACTAGAATAATCTAAAAATATCTTGGTTTTAATAAACCCTCAAATTTACTCCAATAGTTTTTATTTGAAAAGTATCAACATAAAATGTAGCATTCTGACACAAATGCATCCTAACACCTGAACCCAGTTGTAATTTAAAATACCATTTTTTAAACAGCTACATTGACGTATGATTTACATTCCATTAAACCCACCAATTGTTAAGTGTACAGTTTAGTGATTTTTATTAAATTATGGATTTGTGGAATCATCTCATAATCCAGTTTTAAAACATTAGAATATCTCTCCATTTGTTCAGATTTTTAAAAAATTTTCTTAGCTCTGCTCTATAGCTTTTAGTGATCAGATATATTACACTTGTTTTGTTAAGTGTGTTGCTAAGTATTTTATTATTGTGAATGAAACTGATTTCTTAATTTTATTTTGGGGTTGTTCATTGCTTTTATATAGACACTAGAGGCCCGGTGCACAAAATTCTGCCTGGGGATCAGGCCTGGGATCAGGCCTAAACCGGCAGCCGGACATCCCTCTCACAATCCGGGACCACTGTCTCCTAACTGCTCACCTGCCTGCCTGCCTGATCATCCCTAACTGCCCCCCTCCACTAGCCTGGTCACCCCTTACTACCCCCCCTCCCTGCTGGCCTGGCTACCCCTTACTACCCCCTCCCGCTGGCCTAGTCACCCCTCACTGCCCCCTCCCCCCCACCGACCTGGTCGCCCCACGCAGCCTGCTCAGTCGTCCGTTTGGTTGCGATGGTCACTTAGGCATATATATATAGAGAGAGAGGGGGGGGGGGGAGAGAGAGAAATAGAAAGAGAGACAGAGGCCAGATTATTATGACCACCCCATCAGTATTTCGTTGGGCCACTTTTTGCCTTCAATACTGTGGCAATTCTTCTTTGCATTGATTCCACGAGATGTTGAAAAATGATGTGAGGAATCTGACACCATGCCTGATGAATAGCACTGTCCAGTTCTGTGAGATTTGATGGTTGTGGAACCAGTTGCCTGATGGCTCTTTTAACTTCGTCCCACAAATGCTCAATTAGATTGAGATCTGGTGATTGTAGGGGCCACCTAAGCAAGGTCAAGTCTCCCTCATGTTCTTGAAACCACTCCTGCACAATACGAGCACCGTGGCATGGCACGTTGTCTTGTTGGAAGAAGCCATCTCCCCATTGGGACACGCCATCAACATGATAGGATGAACTTGATCAGCAATGATACTTAGGTATGTTGTGCTATTCAGACGTTGTTCCACACGAATTCAAGGGCCCAAATCATGCCAGGAAAACATGCCCCAAACCATAACACTGCCCCCACCAGCTTGAAGGGTTGTACTCATGCATGTGGGTTGCATGCTTTCATGCTGTTTCTGCCAAATTCTCACTCTGCCATCTGCATGATGCAACTGGAAATGTGATTCATCGGACCACATGACCTTTTTTCCCATGCTCGACTGTCCAATCCTTGTGTTCCTGTGTGAATTGGAGATGTTTTATCTTGGTAACTACAGACAGCAAAGGTGTTCAAACAGGTCTTCAGCTTCCATATCCCATATGATGCAGTGTATGGCTAATTTGCCTACAAACATCAGGTGGTCATAATAAATCTGGCCACTCACTTTCAAATATATCCCACATTCAAAGGCTATTAAATTGCGTTGTTTACCCATATTTTCAGGAAAAAAAAATCACTTCTACTGTCGAGGTAAACAACCTGCTTCCCTATTTATAATGGTCTGGCCCTCTAGCAACTTCAGCGAGAAATTATAGCTAATTTGCCGACAAACGTCAGGTGGTCATAATAATCTGGCCACTCAGTGTAGATATATATAGATATATATAGGTATATATAGATATATAGATATAGCTAAGAATTGCATAATGAGCTGTATCTTGCAATATTGCAAAATTCATTTATTCCAGTAGATTTTATTTGTAGATTTCTTATCATATTACAGATACTCCTCAACTTATAATGGGTTATGTCCTGATAACCCCATTGTAAGTTAAAACATCTTAAGTAAAAAATGCATTTAATACTACGCTGTAGAGCAGTGGTTCTCAACCTTCCTAATGCTGTGACCCTTTAATACAGTTCCTCATGTTGTGGTGACCCCCAATTTCGTTGTTACAAATTGAACATAATTAAAGCATAGTGATTAATCACAAAAACAATATGTAATTATATATGTGTTTTCCGATGGTCTTAGGCGACTCCTGTGAAAGGGTCGTTCGACCCCCAAAGGGGTCGCGACCCACAGGTTGAGAACCACTGCTGTAGTGTATGGGCTGTTTATCCTCATGACTAGGTGGCTGACTGGGAGCTTGCTGCAGCTTCCCATCAGGAAAAGAGAGTATCATACCACACATTGTTAGCCCAGGAAAATATCAAGATTCAAAGTTTGAAGTTCATATCTTGTCATGCACTATCTGTATCTGTAACTAAAGAAGTTTTACTTTTTCCTTTCCAATCTGTATGCTTTTGATTTATTTGTCTTGCCTTATTACTCTGGTTAGATACCTCCAGTACAATACTGAATAAAAGTGATAGGAATAGACATTCTTGCCTTATTCCCAGTCATAGGGGAGTATTCAGTCTTTACCCATTAAGTATTAGGTTAAGTACATTCTATAAATTTTGATATGCTGTCTTTCTGTTTTCATTCAGTTAGAAATATTCAAAACCCCCTTGTAATTTCAAAATTATCCCAAATTTCTGTTTTTCCCCCCAAATTTCTAAGTATTTCCAGATTTCCCATATTTTTTTTATGTTGATTTCTAATTGAATTCTGGCTTGAACAGAGACCATTCTTTGAATGATCTCAATGTTTTAAAAATAATGAAGCTTTTTTATGCTCTAACATGTGAGTGAGAAAATTCCTTCTGGCTCAGTGAGCTAGTAAACATTTTATACTTGTGGCCATACAGTCTTTGACTATTCAACTGCTGTTATGGGATGAAGGCAATCATCAACAATAGGTAAATAAATAAACATTTATTTACAAAAATAGGCAGCTGCATAAACATGTGAAAAGATGCTCAACATCATTAGTCATTAGGTAAATGCAAATCAAAATCACAATTGATATCATTTCACATACACATTAGAATGGCTATAATTTTTAAAAATTTAATGTATTGGTGACAATAGAGAGAAATTAGAACCCTTGTACATGGCTTGTGGTAATGTAAAATGGGTGCAACCACTATAGGAAACTGTTCAATGGTCCTTCAAAACCTAAACATAAAATTACTATATGACTCAGCAATTCCACTTCTAGGTATATACCTAAAAAAATTGAAAATGGGGCCTCAATAGATACTTGTACACTAATATTCACTGCTGTGTTTTTCACGATAACCAAAAGATATAAACAACCCAAGTGTTGATCAATAAATGAATGGATAAAAAATGTGGTATATACAAATAATGGAATATTGTTAGGCTATAAAATGGAATGAACTATGCTATAGTATGGATGGAATTTGAAAACATTATTTTAAGTGAAATAAGCCAGACACACAAGAACAAATATTGTATGACTTTACTTATATGAAATATTAGAATAGGTAAATTCACAGGGACAGAAAGTAGATTTAAGGGATTGAAGGGAACGAGGAATAGATAATTATTGTTTAATAGATACTGATTTTATGCTTGGGATGATGAAAAAGTTTTGGGTATGGATAATGGTTACACAATATTATGTAATTAATGCCACTGCATTGCACACTTAAAAATGGTTTAAAAGGTTTTTTAAAAAATTAGGTGGCTGGGAACCAGACAAGTGGCTTGTCTTAGTTGGTTGGAGTGTTGTCCTATACACCAAAAAGATTATGGGTTTGATTCCCTGTCAGGGTATATACCTAGGTTTTGGGTTAAATCCCCAGCCGGGGCATATGGAGGCAATCCATGGATGTTTCTCTCTCTCTCTCTCCCTTCCTCTCTCTCTAAAGTCAATAAAAATATAACCTTAGCCAGGCTGGAACGGCTCAGTGGTTGAGCGTTGATCTACGAACCAGGAGGTCATGGTTCGATACACAGTCAGGGCCCATGTAGGTTGCAGTTTTGATCCCCAGTGTGGGATGTGCAGGAGGCAGCTGTTAGTTATTCTCTCTCATCACTGATGTTTCTATCTCTCTCTCCCTCTCCCTTCTTCTCTGAAAGCAATAAAAAATATATTTAAAAAAATATCCTTAGGTGAGGATGAAAAAGAAATTAGGTAGCTGGCCCTTGGGCTATAATTTGCTGACCCTGGCCTATTATATCATCTGTTTGGGGGTAATACTCCCTGTGTGCTTAAAAATAATATGTATTCTGCTGCTGGGTGGAGTGTTCCATGAATACCAGTTAGCTAAAGTTTTTTTTCCATGTCTTATGTCTTTGTTCTTCTGTTCCTCCTTTATTGTCTTTTTTGTGTTAAATATTTATTAGTATATATATTTTGGTTTTTTGCTGACTTTTAACAAAATTATTATTTTTAAACTAGGGGCCCGGTGCACGAAATTCATGCACTGGGTGTGGGGGGTGGGGGGGAGTGTCCCTCAGCCCAGCCTGTCCCCTCTCACATACTGGGAGCCCTCAGGCGTTGACCCCCATCACCCTCCAATTGCAGGATCGGCCCCTTGCCCAGGCCTGACGCCTCGGACAGAGGAGTTGACCCGCATCACCCTCCGATCACCAATCACTGGATCGGCCCCTTGACCAGGCCTGATGCCTCCGGCAGAGGTGTCAGGCCTGGGCAGGGGACCCCCAGCTCCGCCCCTGCCCAGGCCTAACGCCTCTGGCTGAGGCGTCCAGCTCGGGCAGCGGGGGTCCGCAGCTGCAGCGGCCCCGCGATCGTGGGCTTCGCTTTAGGCCCAGGCAAGGGACCCCTAGCTCCTGGGACTGCCAGCTTTGACCGTGCCCAGCTCCCATCGCTGGCTCCACCCCTACTTCCTGCTATCACTGGCCAGGGCGGAAAAGGCACCTGATTCTCTGATCATGGCTGGGGGGCAGGGCAAAGGCGGCCCCAGGGCCGCCTTTGCCCTGCCCCCGGCTCTTAGCTACCCCCTGGTTTTCCGATCACTGTCAGTGGCAGGGGGCTTCTTCCTGCTTTCCCTTTCGCCTCCCTGCATTGTGCCTACATATGCAAATTAGCCGCCATCTTGTTGGCAGTTAACTGCCAATCTCAGTTGGCAGTTAATTTGCATATAGCCCTGATTAGCCAATGAAAAGGGTAGCGTCGTACACCAATTACCATTTTTCTCTTTTATTAGTGTAGATAGTTACTCTAGGGACTAAAATATAACTCTTAACTGATCCCAATCTACTTTAGATTTATACTGACTTAATTCTGCCAAAATGTAGTAGTCCCAGTTCTCCTCCCTCATTGTCATGCATATTACTTCTACATATGTTATAAATGCAACAATATAGTCTTATAATTATTGCTTTACACAATCTAGCAAAATGCATGTTTTTAAAGAAATTAAGAGAAAAATATATGTATAGTATTTATTTACTCATAAATTTATAATTTCTGGTGCTCATCATCTCTAATTATCTATAGTCATTTCCTCTCATTCTGAAGATATCCTTCAGTATCTCTTGTAAGACAATCTGTTAACAATGAATTTCTTCAGTCTCTTAATTAATCTGTAAATCCAAAACAATTGCAATAAAACATTCAAGTGAAGGGATTACGCAAAAATAAAACACCATATATTCTATATAATAAAAGCCTAATATGCTAAGTGTCTGACTGTTCATTCGACCATTAGACCAGGGGCAGATGCTCTGACTGGTAGGTTAGCTTGCTGCTGGGGTCTGGCCTATTGGGACTGGGTAAGACATGCAGGACATGCTCTGGAGCTCTCCTACGGTTCCTCCCCTGGGCCCTCTCACAATCTGGGAACCCTCAGGGGATGTCAGAGAGCCAGTTTTGGCCCGATCCCCACAGGCCAGGCTAAGGGACCCCACCAGTGCATGAATCCATGCACCAGGCCTCTAGCATATTTATAACACATGGACACAGTGGGGTGATAGCCAGAGGGAAAGAGAGTTAGGGGGTAGGTGGATATGGGCAAAGGGGGGAAAATGGGGACTTGGGAACAGAAAGAGACTTGGTTGGGATGATGAACGCATGATGCAGTGTGCAGATGATGTTTTGTTGAGTTGTACAATTGAAACCTGTATAGTTTTGTGAACCAATGTCACCCCAATAAATTCATTTAAAAATAAATAAATAAATAAAATTAATTCAAAAGAGGAATGCACACAAATGCCCAAGGCAATTTATAAAAGAACAATGTTCTAGCAAATAGAAAAATGAAGCCATAATAATTAGAAAAATTGGTATAAGAATGAACAAATAAATCAATAAAACAGAAAATCTAGAAAAAAAAATCATGATTAGAATTTACATGATTTATATTCACCTACTAAATAATAACAGTGACATTTCCAATTAGTGATGAGAGCATAGGTCAAATGGTGATGAGAAAACTTCTGTACATCAAAGATACCAATGTTAAAAGAAATGAGACTGGGAAAAAGCATTTGCAACATATACAACAGATAAAGAATACATTTAAGGATATATAAAGAACTTCTTATAAATCAATAAGAAAAAAACACCTAATAGAAAAATGGATAAGGGATAAAAACAAAATATTTGAAAATGGGGGAAAACAAATGACCAATAAGCATGAAACAATGCGCAACCATAATAGTAACAAAGGAAACAGAAGTGAAAACAATGAGACCCCATTATTCATTCATCAGGTTATCAGCAATTAAAAAAATCGATAGTACAAATTTTGATGTTGTTAATCCTCACCCAAGAATATTTTTTCCATTGATTTTTAGAGAGAGTGGAAAGGAGGGGAGAAACAGAGAAACATCGATGTTGATTGGTTGCCTCCCACACGTGACCTAGCCTGCAAAGGAGATACCTACCCTTGATCAGAATCAAACCCTGGACTCTTCAGTCTGCAGACAAAGGCTCTATCCACTGAGCCAAACTGGCTAGGGTGATAATATAAATTTTTAAGAGTGTGAGGAAATGTGTATAGCTTTAAGAACTTTTGGTTTTGAGTATTGATATAGCTATTTTGGAGGGCAATTTGGCAACAGTGTCTAAAATGTTAAATGACACAGCAATTTCACTTTTCAGTATCTGTTGGAAGAAGCATCCTTCAAGGAGATATATATAAATAATGTTAATTGTAACATTGTTTATAATGGTAAAAAATTGGAAGCAATTTAATTTCCACTAATTAAGAAATGCTTGAATAATTTATGTTGTATCTATATTTTGGACTCCATATAAGAATACAAAATGTGTGTGTGTGTGTGTGTGTGTGTGTCTGTGTGTGTGTGTGTTGAGAAAGAGGAGAAACAAAGGAAGGCACGGAAAAAAATATTTGGAGAAATAATGACTAAAACTTCCCAAATTTGATGGAAAACATTAATCTACAGATCCAAGAACTCAATAAACCCATAGAAAGTTAAATACAAAGAGGTTCACACCTAGACACAAGCAAGTGGCTGTGTCTTCCCACTGTTTCCTCACACAGCATGAGAGGTGAGAGAGCTCTCCAGGGTCTCCTTATAGGTGCACTAATCTCATTCTTGAGGGCTCCACTGTCATGACCTAATGACCTCTCAAAGGCCCACCCACTTTCTGATACCACTGTGGTTAGGATTCAAAATACATGTCATAGGGGTCATGTCTTCACAAACATGAATTTTTGAGGAGACACACTTAGTCTATAGTAATATCCTTCACGTGTATATTGCTAGTAAGTTTGAATGCTATAGTTTTTGTCTGTTGATCTTGTTTCTGGTTGCCTTGTTGGATTTTTTATTATTATTTCTAATAGTTTTCATATTTAATTTAGTAATAGAGCAAATGACATTAATATTTTTTTCCAATTTTGAACATCTCTGGCATAAATCCTGCTCGGTTATGACATAATTCTATAAATACATTACTGAGTGTGATGTAATAACAAGTTCTTCAGCATTTTTGCTCTACTGCCTACATTTGTCCCATCTCAGTACTTCCTGGTGGCCTAGGGCTCTTCCTGTTCCCTGAATCTGCCCTTTCTGAGTCTGTAGCACATTGGAAGTTGTTCCCATGGTAGTAGTAGCTTATCTCTGTTAACATTATTCCATCTGCTTTGCATATTTCAGGATTCCTTATAATGCTTTTTGGCTCACACAGTATCTATTTCTTTATTAAAATACTGCTATTAAAAAAGAAAGAAAAGAAAAGCAAAAAGCATATGATCTGTCATATCTAGAAATTTGGGATAGAGGAATAGGAACCTTTGCAGGGGCTCCAGCTCCCTTCTTATTCCAAATCCAAGACTGATGCCATTTTTAGGCTCCTGTTGGAACCTGACTATTTCTAGTGCTCTCTGATCTGTTGAAATATCACCAAGCCAACCAAACCAAACAAAAAAACCAAATAAAATGAGCCAGATCTACCTAATGTCTCCTCCTTTTCTAATAATGTGGTTTTTCTGGTTGAATTCCATAAAATGTTAACTATTAGGAAAAAAGGTGGCACACTAGCCAAATTTGTCTGTAATGTAGATATGTCACATTATACCTGTCCTAGATGGTTTTTCAACACTCATTTGGAACAAATGCCTAGAATTTCTTCTTGGAATGAACCAGCTTGGTATGCCACCAATACTGTTTTTCTCCTCCACATCAGAATAGGATTTTGTTTTTTTTTTCAAGTGAAGTGCTGGTGATCTTAGTAGCATTAAGCAGCATTTTCTTTTCAAGTCCCCTCTCTCCTGAGGTGAAAAGGACACTGTATCTTCTAACAGTTTGTTTTCTTCAGAAGCTTATCACACACAATCTTTGGCCTAAAGAGGGTGGCAAACTGCTTTGGGCTTATTTAAGGGCAAAGAATAGATTCTTGTCTTAGAGTTTCCCAATGGCAAAGTTGGAACTGTGTGCATATATTCTAAATTAATCCTTAGTCCCCAGTACATGTTATTTCCCTAGCAAGCAAGACTCTACCCAGGAGGAAGCTAGAATGGCCAATTTAGGCTAGCATAGAAGCCAGCACCCCCCTAACACACTGCTGAGCACATGGCCTTTAGTGGCTGAATCCCAAACCCATTCAGTGAATCCAAATATGCTAAGAACATTCATTCATTTATTCAATATGACTGACCACCTACTATGGGCCTGGTAGTGTTCTGGCAGTGCAGACTCAACAGTACACAAGATTCCAAAAATATAAATGCTCTTTTAATACCATGCTATGCTTTGAAAGCTTCAATTTTGTATTAGGTTTTTTGATGCTGAGGTAATATGATGCCGGTAGGGAGGGCAGAATCTTTTTCCTGCAGGGCATACTGTGAAATGATATACCATTTCTTTCCTAGGAAATGAGATATGCAAAGAGATCATCAGTTTGCTTGTCATTAGATATGGCAGAACTATATTGGATAACCAGTCTTTTCTTAACTAAGATCCTCACCAGTAACCCACCCCACACCCTTTCACTTTGGGGCATCATTCTTTGAGGGAGGACATAATTCTTTAAGGTTCGGGGAAGGTAGGGTTAAGAGAGAAACTCCCTCTGATCAATACAGCTGCAGCATCGTTATAAATAATTCAACCACATACTCTGCTTCTCTCATCAAGCCTGGCTGTGTTTCTGCCACAAAAGTTTGCTCATTCTGAGGCTGAAGAACCTCCCCTCAGTACTTTAGTCATTGTCTTTGTATCATTCTTCCTACTTTATAGCTAAGTATCCATGTGTTTTACCATCCTGAAGGATTTTGAATGCATTGTTGCTTTGAGATGTTTTAAGCCAGAGATGAAGGGAGTTACTTATTAGTGCTGGTAATAAAATAAATGGGCTTACTCTAAGAGCCATCTTTCTGCTGTTCCTTATTTATTGTAGAAGGTTGTTTGATAAGTGAGAGTTGGGGGAGGGAAGATATGAGGAGGAAAGAGAATTTACAGGATCTCAGAGTTAGATTTAGTATGGTTTTTCACAGCAGTGAGTGAGAATAGGGTATGAAAGAGGTAGTACTTAGTGGAAGATTGGCTGCTATGTGATTATCAAACAAGATGATGGGCTCTGGCAAAAATGATAAAGTGTGTCTATTGTTCTATTTTGCCACCAAGACATACTTTTACTATCTCTTTCTTATTATGTCAGTGTTCCTCAACAAACAACACAGCTCAAATCTCCATGAATTTAAATTAAGAATGTTAACACCAATATAGGCTACTGATTTATTAAGTATTTGCAAGGACTTAGCACTGTTGTTCTATTATAAAGGAGAGAAGTATCTAGAAAAAAATTTTCAGAGTAGAAAAAAATGCCAAGAAAGGAATTCTATAAGCATCATACTATAAAAATAACACTGACTTTGAGGAGCAGGAAGGACAAGCTTTTGGCCAAGAGGGAGGAATATTACCACCTGTCCCCGAACTACAAACTAGCCAGCCAAGGCATAAAATAAAGCTATGGTGCATGTTTAAAATTTTCAAATCATCTTATTCTAAATAATATCAACGGCACAATGGGAAAAGCATGTTGGGAATTTTACCTATTAACTATTTTCAGCTTTTTGTAACTGCCATCTTTATCTTTACTCTCTTTGCACAGAACCCTGCTTCACAGTCTCACTATTCTTGCTGCTTCCCTTTCTCCCTGTTGACTCTGCATTCCTTCATTTGCTTCTTATGTGAATCCATAATTGAAATGGGAGGTTCTGTGTTTTCTGTTATTGGAAGGACTCAAATGACGTTTGTGGCCCTTTTCCCCAATACACACACGTTTAGCCAGGGCTCCAACTGGTGTACCAAAGCTTCTGGGAACTCTGAGTTTCCTGCCACAGCCAATGCTGGCTGTGTACTCTGGCAAGCAATAAATAAAGAAATAAAGAATTCAATAGTTTGAATAGCTTGTCTAGTGTCAGAAGGCAATCAGTACTAATAACAAACTGAAAATAAATCATGACCCCCAGCCATAGCCTTAGGCTCTGATGCAGAACTCATATCACTTCGTTTACTGTGACATGCACAATTTTGAATTCTATCAGGGGAAATGTTATTATATTATTTTCCATTGTAGAGGATTCATATACAATGATTTTCTTCTTAAAACATTTCTGGAACACAGTAGCAATGTTTATAAATGTTTCCTTAGAGAAGCAATATGGCTACATTAATATAAATGAGAAGAATATTTTCTGCAAATATATCTATTTTAGAGTTGTATCAGCTCTAGGGGAGAGCACTGTATGTCACAAAGGCATGTCACAATATATTGTTTACTCTTAAAAAGGAAAATTGTCAGTACTTACCTTTTAGTATCCTTATATGTAAAGATTCATAATATGTTTTTCTATGTGTAATGTGTACATAGTTGAAATATTCTTATCTTATGATTCCAAAAGTTTCCAGTTTCTTTTTTCAATACACCAAATTTGGTTTATCTGTATGAAAAGAAATACTTTCTGTTTAACTGTAAAAGTACTTGTTGAAGTACAAACTTTAAAAATGTGTTTCACATTACCTAATTATTTTGTTAACAATGAGACAGAAATGACTATCAAATATAAAGCATCCAATACCTTTTAAACTCAGAAGTATTTAGTGAATGGATGAATAAATGAATGACTATACTTTATAGCTGGAGAAACCGAGATCAAAAGAAAGGTTTTAGCCATAATCAAGTACAATAAACCCAAATAAGTAATTGTCTAAATATCAATTCAAATATTCTTTTCCTTTCTTTCCTTAAAAGACAAATTAAAACTTTAATATTGGACATTTGCTCTTTGAAAGGGAAATCTGAGAGTAATGCCTTGCAGAAAAAAACCCAAAAACCTCCAGATAAAAATTTCAGAATAAAAATAAGAAAAGTATTTCTTCTAAAACCATTTCTGTCTTGTCTTTTTTTATTCTTCATTGTAAGAGTCTAAAATAATCATTTGAATACTATGAAGTTACAGAATCTCATCAACTATAACTAAATTGTGGATAAGGGAAAACTAGAAACTAAGTCAAGTTCTAACTTTAAAAAAAATTGTATACACCACCTTGTTTGCATTTTTAAATGACTACTGCAAGTGGGAAATAAAAACTTAATACAGCCTTATTTTCACCTGCCAACAAAAGCCACAATTCTATTCTGAGAAACTGTATTCTATGGTGCATGAGTCTAAAATGTATTGTCTCTTTTTTCTTTTACAGAACCTTCAGAAATGTGTCCAACTTTTTTAAAAAAGAAAAAGAAAAACACATTTTCCAGCTTTCTTTGCAGCTAGGGGTAACCAGTCAAATGTTGGGTGTTGTTGGGTGTGGCTTCTGGGAAAGCCCTTTGGCCCTCTCCTTCCTTCTCTTCTAACTAAAACAGTTTTGACGCCTGGCATTCCAATCCCATCTTGGACTATTGAGGAGAACCCGAGGATAGTCATGTGCTAAGATATCTAGACAAAGAAGAAAGATGAGCCTGAGTTCCTAAGAATGGTGAGACTGCCATTCTAGCCTTTGACTACCTACCTCCCATCTTCTTTTACTCGAGAAAATTAAACTCTAATTTGTTTAAACCATGTCATTCGAGTTATTATACAACCAAAACGAGTTCCAACTGATAGAGCCACATTAGAGCTATTTGACCTTTAGCATTTAACTTCTCTGTATCTTAGTTTACTCATCAGTAATAATGGGCACAATAACAGAGAGTTGTCATAAGGATTAAATGAATTAATACCTGTAAAGAGCTTAGAATTGTCACCAGCACACTGAGGGCTCCATGAATCCTCTGTTATTATTCTTCTTCACTTGCACCATCTATACTATAATGCCTGGAGTATAAACGTAAAAGAAAAGGGTAAATGAAGAGGAGAAATCCCACATTCCTTTCTTGTCACATTCTTTTTTTAAAAAAATATATTTTATTGATTTCAGAGAAGAAGGGAGAGAGAATCATTGATCTGCTGCCTCCTGCACACCCCCTACTGGGGATCAAGCCCGCAACCCAGGCATGTGCCCTTGACTGGAATCGAACCAGGAACTCTTCAGTCCGCAGGTGGACGCTCTATCCACTGAGCCAAACCAGCCAGGGCTGTCACATTCTTCAGAAACAGAGACCTGGGCAAAGAGCTTAACAGAACAGTGACAATACTTCTTAATGAAAAGCACTTTACAGATTACCAATGGTGTTCAGATACTAAATTCCTCTAATCCTTACCAGAGTTCTAAAATGAAGGTGAATGTTGAAGTTTGTTTGTGTTGGCAGGTCAATAGCTGGCTGGCTGAGTGGCCAGGGTCCAAGTTCACTGTTCCAGTAAGGGCCAGTTGGCGCGCTTCCATTTCATGGCCCTAGACAGTGTGGCCTACTGAGCCCTGGCGAACCGCCCTCTGAACATGATTCCAGGTTTAAACTGTATGAGAGGAGACACGAGGAAGTCTAACTCAGACACACTCCCGAGAAACTCTAAGCATCTGCCTTCTCCTCCTGCCAGCAGACGCATACAGTTGGCAACAAGGCTTTTTTTTTTTTTTTTTTAGGAGATAGATTTCCTGATTTTTTCCCCCAGAACATTTGTTTTGTCAGCTAGCTTATTTAGATGCCTTCAGAGCCTTCGGATTTTAACTTGAGGATACTTCCAGGATTAGCTCCATTTCAATCTTAGTCACCACCTGATACCTGCCATATTCATAAACTCGCCACTTCCTGCCTTTACTCCACTGATAGGGCGTGGGTGTTTCTTTGACCAGGTGCCTTTGATTGTGGCCATATTTTTATCACTTGTTGTTCCACATTCCAGTCTTTCATTGCTCAAAGGATTAGAAAATCCCTCAGGAGATCAACCAAAGGACTTGTTTGCATGCATATAAGCATAACCAATGCAATGGACACAGACACCAGGGGGGTGAGGGCATAAGCGGGGGGTGGGGGTGGGGGGGACTGGGGGGGTTAGGACAAATATGCAATACCTTAATCAATAAAGAAAGAAAGAAAAAACAGAATAGGGGGGGAAAAAAAGAAAATCCCACAGGCAGTGTGTTCCCCCAGGTCAGCTGCCAGGATGGTTCTATTTTCTATGCCACACTTGTTGCCTTTGCTTGGACCCTCTTCTCAGTTCACTCGCTATCAAGTCTGTGGCTCTAAGGCAACTCATCCCGGGAAATTCTCTCTGAGGAGTCCATTCCCACTGGTGATATCCAATCAGGTAAGAATGACTTCCTGTAATATGTACCAGAATGAGGTCCCGTTTCCTTGATCTTAACAGGCACTAGCAGTATAATGACAGGGTTGGGGGGTGGGGGAGATAGGGAGGAGTTAACATGGAATTTTTAAAAAGCAGAAAGGTATATGCCGGGGTCCAACCCCAGCAGGTCCAGGGGTTCCCCAAAGGTATGGACGGAGTCGGCGAAGAAGGAACGATACAGAGATAGCGTTCAGTTGATCATCATAGCCGGGTTCGCTTGTCAGGGTCTCCAGCCAGGTTCTGTACAGGTACTCCAGTCAGGTTCAGTCACCAGGTTCTAGTCAGGCTGTCCTGCCAATCTCCACAGTCAGGTTCAGTCCAGGATCCCCTGCCATGCTCTCTCGCCAGGCTCCGCCTCCAGGCTCCGAGGCCAGTCCCTCTCCAGGATCCTCTGGCATGCTCTCTCCAGCGAAGTTCTTCTGTCTCTAGGATCCGTGTAGGTTCTGTCTTCTTGATTCTCTTCTAAGTTCAGAGTCTTTCTGTCTTGTTACAACTGTATTTATACCAGTTGATTCAATCCTATCAATCTCTATTACAAAGGTTAGGGCGTTTCTTATCTCCATTCCAGGGAGAAAAGATTATGTAGTTTAAGCATGATTGTTCGTAGTTAAAGGGATTAATTACCCGCCTGGCACTTAGTTGAGGGGTTTTATTCCCTCCCTAACTTCAGGGGAAAATCCCTACCTGGGGATTCAACCTTTCTCGGAGAGGTGACCTTGGTTAAAACACAGCCCCAAGAAGGTGAGCAAACATATTAAGAACCGTACGCCATATATGCCAGGTCCCTTGAAACAGCAAGGATGGACCGGCTCCCGGCAAATTCCCCCTTTTTTATTTTTTAAAAGCAAGCATTAAAAAGAAAAACCTGAAACGCTCTCTTGTATCCATTTTAAGAGTAGGATTGGCGCTTTCTGCTATTACCTGAGTCCTGATCTATCACCCCAGGGAGAGCTTGCCAATCCTGCACTTTCCCGGGGTGGAAAGGCTGCAGTGGGGTTAAGGATAAGGCTCCTTGGGCCTACCTTCTCCCATGCCTCTACATTTACCTTTCCGGCACCTTTCCTTCCTCAGAAAAGCATGGACGTATTTCTTGTATAAAATGTTCTGTCTGACTGGGAGTAACCTTAATTCCTCTGCTAACAAGCATATATGTTAAAAGATCAATACGGAGTCTTTTTTCTTTAGACTCAGTATGGCACATCTTCTTAATCTAAAGATCAATACAGAGTCTTCTTTCTTTGGACTCAGTATGGCACATCTTCTCAATCTAAGTTCTGTACTATCCACCTTCTTACCCTATTTATCCTCTATAGGGGGGTCTGTAGCACCCTGGTGGAGTCCTATCCGTCCCGAGTGTGGGGTTCTCAATGGGGCGGCTTACCTATGGGAATCCTGTTCCAGGGGTTCCCAAAGGTGTGGACGGAGTCGGCGAAGACTATCCACCCTCTTCCTACGGTGGAGTCCGATCTGTCCCGAGTGTGGGGCGCTTACCTAGGGGTCCCTGTTCGGGCGCCAGATGCCGGGGTCCAACCCCAGCAGGTCCAGGGGTTCCCCAAAGGTATGGACGGAGTCGGCGAAGAAGGAACGATACAGAGATAGCGTTCAGTTGATCATCATAGCCGGGTTCGCTTGTCAGGGTCTCCAGCCAGGTTCTGTACAGGTACTCCAGTCAGGTTCAGTCACCAGGTTCTAGTCAGGCTGTCCTGCCAATCTCCACAGTCAGGTTCAGTCCAGGATCCCCTGCCATGCTCTCTCGCCAGGCTCCGCTTCCAGGCTCCGAGGCCAGTCCCTCTCCAGGATCCTCTGGCATGCTCTCTCCAGCGAAGTTCTTCTGTCTCTAGGATCCGTGTAGGTTCTGTCTTCTTGATTCTCTTCTAAGTTCAGAGTCTTTCTGTCTTGTTACAACTGTATTTATACCAGTTGATTCAATCCTATCAATCTCTATTACAAAGGTTAGGGCGTTTCTTATCTCCATTCCAGGGAGAAAAGATTATGTAGTTTAAGCATGATTGTTCGTAGTTAAAGGGATTAATTACCCGCCTGGCACTTAGTTGAGGGGTTTTATTCCCTCCCTAACTTCAGGGGAAAATCCCTACCTGGGGATTCAACCTTTCTCGGAGAGGTGACCTTGGTTAAAACACAGCCCCAAGAAGGTGAGCAAACATATTAAGAACCGTACGCCATATATGCCAGGTCCCTTGAAACAGCAAGGATGGACCGGCTCCCGGCAGGTATAAAAATGCACTATACTTTTATCTTCCTCACCAAAACCCATAATCCCAGCCTAATAATGAGGAAAGTATCAGACAAACCCCATTTGAGAGATGTTCTACAAGACACCTGGCCAGTACGCCTCACAACTGGCAGTCATCAAGAAGAAAAGTCGGAGAGACTGTCACAGCCAAGAGGAGACATGATGACTGAATGTGATGTGGTCCCTGGATGGGATCTGGGAACAGAAATAGGACACCAGGTAAAACCTAAGGAAATCTGAATATAGTTAATACTGCATTAATATTAGTTAATTGTAGCAAATGTACAGTACTCATGCAAGATGTTAGTCATAGGGGAAATTGGATGCTGAGTATTTGGGAATTCTCTGTCCTATCTTTGCAATTATTCTGTAAATCTAAAACCTGTATAAAAAGTTTATTAAAAAAAAACATGGGCAATGTAGCCAGTCCTATCATATTTGTGAGATTCTACTGGGCTGTCTGATATATGTCCTCTCAGTTATACAAACTCTAAACCAAACAGCCTCTCCTCTCTTCTGAAGAGCTTTGGGCATTTTAGAGATAGGAACACGTCAGTTGTTACTACTTCTACTGATCCAGGCGCCACATTGTATGATTCCTGTGTCACACAGCAAGGGGATCTGATTTAGGGAATGGCTTGCTAGAGGTCATCAGAATGGGGACTTAGCTAGGTGGGGAGCCCTGTTTGTTTACCTTTCCCAGTACTGAGGCAGGATAATAAGAAGCTAGGAAAGTTCCTTGGTGAGTGGAATAGGGAAACTGAGACAAATAGTTAAACAGCCAAGCAATTTACAGCCAGATAATAAGTCAGCAGAGCAATTTCTAGACAGGTAATAAATTGCAAGGTCATATCTTCCCTAACCAAGGGATACTTAGGAGCAAATGGTTTATACATTCCGGACCCTATAGGGACAGACTCACCTTGGTCCCAGTCCCTCTTTGATGACATTCTTTGAAGATGAAACTTACCAGAGAATGACCCTAACCCCGCTATATGCTCATTTTGATGAAACAGCACATTAAAGGACACACTGGGAAAGCTGATGAATATGCTATTGAGATATTCCTGAGACCTCCCATAAAATTCCCACTTTTGGAAAACAGATCAAACCCTTAAGATAAAGGACCCGTGCATGTTCTCTCTCTTGAGTTCACCTGCACCTTCCCCTCCTTTCTTCCCCAGGCATGTTGTCTTTGCTGTCTTTCTTGTAAACTCTAATGGTCCCCATGAGACTTGCAACGCAGTGGCAACTGAGGAGTGGTGGAATTAAAAAACAAGAATATTGTTCTGTGACCTTCCAGTTATTGTTAATTATTTTTGTGGTTTTAAAAATTATTTTATTAAGTCACTAGAGGCCTGATGCACGAAATTCATGCAAGGGGCTTGGCCCTCGCCCTGGCTGCCTCTCAGCCCTGCAGTCCCGCCCCCCCCCCCCCCCCCGCCCCCAGGTTGTTCCAGAAGGTTGTTCCAGAAGGTCATTCCACTGTCTGGTCTAATTAGCATATAAACTCTTTATTATATAGGATTCCTTAGCCCTTTCTCAAATATAACAAAGATTATTAAGTTGGCCATTTTTCCTAATAACTGGTACTAGATATCTGGAATAGAAAAATGCCAGGCTATGCCAAATGAATGAAAATTTGAATTTCTGCTGAGTCAGTTGGTATTTGGGTCACTATTATATGTAAGTATATGATTATAAACATATTCACACATATATAGTTGTATCTACAGGTCCATTTCTAGAAAACAAACTGCCCACACTTGTTGCTCCTGCAGAGGACTAGGGAATGAGGGGTTGGGTGTGACAGGGACACCTTCCTGTCCACAGTACCTCTTGTGTCCTGTTTAACAGAGTTGTATCAATGGTTTAAAAGTATGATGATACTTGAGGCACTTGTTTGGATAGTGACAATCACTTTCCTCCTGGGGTATCTAGTCTGAAATTCTTCTTGTACTGTGTGTTTAAGGGGAAAAGATGAAAATCATTAGGTCTCCTGTGTTTAAAGCCAGGTTACTAAGTTACCCAGAATCTGTTAATAAAAAAATAAATCTTTGAAATAAAAACATTCCCCATAAATCAGAATATTTTGCAGCTGTGTCCTCAGTTGACAGTTTCTGCCCTCTTCTAAGACAATAGTGAAACATAACTGAAATGAGATGTAACATTGCAAGTAAAAAGGAAATGGAGGGAAAAGCATTTCATTTTAATAGTCAAGCATCTTCACTGACGCCTCTAACACCAACTTCTCTCTCCTCCCCAAATATACCATCATAGAACTCTGGGGACAAGTGCATTACAGATATACTCTTTATTGAATATTAAAATTTTAATGGGTAACTTCCATTATGTTATTATATATTTATAAGCAGAGAAGTGTTATTGTGTCTCCCATAAATACATTGACTATTAAACATTCAACAGTTATTACCTAGTTTGCAATCTCCTATGACTTAAGTAAAACCTCATTTTAATAAGGTGGAGTGAGCTCTATGAACTCATTTAGACAGTAATGTTAGTACACGCCCGTTACAGAAACGAAAGCTGAAATAATTTTGGTTTGGAGCTCTACATTCGGTAATCCGTGCTTCCTCCCCTCCTAGTAGGCAATAAAACATTGAAAAAACTTAAAAGCAGTGCTTCCTGAAACTCATTTGTCTACTTAGATATTAACAGGCCTTATATTTAGTAATTCTTCCTACATTTTTAGATTTCATCTATGAGGGATGTAGAGATAAAAATAGAAATATTTTCAATATACTAAGGAGTCAACTAACATGGAGCCGACTTTCTTTTTCTTTCTCAAATCCCCAGGCTTCCAATTACTGATGAACCACCCCAGAAAAAAATATTTTTGCTAGATACTTAATTGCCCCCTAAAGATGTGGCTCTCAACTACTATTTTTATGAGAAACACATTAACCAGCCTGAAGTCACCTTAAGATCATGTACTCTCGTGTAAGAAAGGACCTTTTGAGTTATTTAAAAGAGTGATCCCCAAACCTGGCTTTTCATCAGAAATTCCCATGGAGCCTAAAATAACAAGAAGATTCCTGTCCTGAATAAGAAGTTTTGGAGGTGAGTGCCACTATAATGTTTTTAAAGCAAAGCTCTGAATTTGACAATCCAAATTCTGAATGTATCTCTAAAATATTTTTATACAACACAAACCATTCACAACAAAATTTAAAATAATTAATTTCTAAACCATAATCAAATTGCTGAGTAGCGAAGTCCAGACAGGCATGAAAAAAACTAAGAGCAGAGGGGCTGGTGGCCTGCCAGTACTCTAGAGGCCCCCATTCCAGTGCTCCCCATAAGATGTGGAATTGGTGGGGCCCCTGTAGAGCATGCCTCACATACCAAAGACCCTGGCATTCTTACCTGAACCCACTTCCAGAGCCTGCATGGGCTCTCCCCTGGCTCCTTTTGGACTGTGCTGCCATGGTGTACACTCCTAGGTACAAGGTGTGATGACCAAACAGCTGTTTGTGGGAGTTAGAGGTGATACAGAGCTTGTCACAAGCATGAGGGAGTTCCTCACGGTGTGTGACAGTGCCTAGGGTGGGAAAAAGAGGACTGGCCTTGGGCTGGGAACTCTAAGGAGGCCAAGATTTCTAAATTTGAACCTGGCCTTTAAACCTCAGGCTCCTGTAAGGTGCTTGAGTGATGTTGGACATGGAGGCTGGGCATGTGTTGTGAGCAAAGATCACCTGACTCAGACTGTGTGGATAAAGAGAAATCTTGTGATCAGATGGAGAGGGTACAGGTAAGTAAAGAGAGATCAAGAGGGGATGAAAGGACCATCTTCTCCCTCTCTCCCTCCAAGAGAAAGTGGATGTTTATTCTGTGGATATTCCCAATGATTGCAGGGAGCCAGAATGGCAAGCCAGCAGGAAATCTTTTCCCTTTGTCCACTTCACTCTTGCCCAGTAACAGCCACTGCCAAATCATGGCCTGGGGTGGAACATGAAGTTAACTATGGGTTTGTGCTATTCACAATGATTTGGCATGATCTGCTATTTGATATATTTGCCAGCCTGTGATGAGAGAACATTATTTTCTAGTTTGACTTGTAACTCTCACATATGTAGACATGTGGTATGTGCAATGGCCCTGTGACCTGCTTCTCCAGGCATTGCTTAGCAGGGGCGGCAGTCCTGGGAGTGTCAGCTTGTCTTCTACATCCAGGGAGGCTCAGCAGCATTGGAGTGAGGGGAAGTACCTAGGTATATGAAATGGAGACAGTGCTTCAGGCATTAATATCTAGGAGTTTCTGTATATGCCAAAGATGTGTGTGGGTATAGGGGGCTGAGGGGTGTAGATATGGAGTTGCTAAGATCAGGTAGATTGGTGGAGCCCTGACATCAGGGCAAAGAGGCTATAGTGCTGGGACTGTGCAATCAGAGGCAAACGGTAGGCAACCCACCTCAAAAGGCCCCACTAGACCAGCAGCAGACACCTCCATAGGCACCAGCCCTGGAATCAAACTAGAGCAGTAACCTGCAACAGAGGCCTCCACCAAAGCCAGAACACAATGAGCAGGAGGAAAAAACAAAACAAAATACTGATATTAAAAGACTGAAATTGTTAGTTGACCAATGTAAATGGCGCTGTTCCCAGCCCTGCCATTGTAAAAATACAGGCAAATAAAGATTGGGTCCATTTGAGAAAATAAATGTAATATCCTCTTTGCATATGTGAGCATTTATTACGTTTTCAACCCATAGACTGATATCATATTAGCTATTTCGGGCAGAAGTAAAGACACATTGTTGAATCATACTGAGCTTACTGCTAACTAACACCTCCATTTAAAATTTATGGGGTTCTCTCTTGTTTCTCCTCCCAAGCTGCTTTTTCTAAATCAGTGATTGGTCCTTGGGGTTTGAGTGTGCACCAGAGCCACTGGAGGGCTGGATAAAACACCGATAGCTGACCCCTCCCCCAGAGTCTCTCATTCAGTAAGCCTCAGGTGAGACCTGATAGTTTGCATTTCTAAAAGTTCCCAGGTGATGCCACAGCTCCTGTCTGCAGACCAGACTTTGAAAACTATTGTGCTAAGTCCTATATTAATAAAGACATTATTTTGTCTGGCATGGCTCAGTGCTTGAGCATTGACCTACGAACCAGGAGGTCACGGTTCCATTCCAGGTCAGGGCACATGCCCCACTTGCCAGCTCGATCCCCAGTGTGGGTTGTGCAGGAGGCAGCAGATCAATGTTTCTCTCATCACTGATGTTTCTCTCTCTCTCTCTCTCTCTCTCCCTTCCTCTCTGAAATCAATAAAAATATATTTTAAAAAAAGACATTATTTTGATTTCACTATCTCAGACATAGCCCAATTAGTATCTGTAATAATAAAAGTATAATATGCTAATTACACCAGATGTCCTTCTGGACGAAGCCGGGGCTGCGAGGGAAGCCAGTGCCGGCAGCCAGGGGAAGGCCTACTCTTGCACACATTTCGTGCATCGGGCCTCTAGTTCATTCATATAATATATAAAAAACAAACTTCCCCCACAAGATTTGTTTTCCACAAATCTTATCAACAAATGAATACTTTTCTTCTTTTCATGCAGAAGGGAACAATTTTAAGATTGATAACATCCAGTGATGAGGAAACAGGTACTCTAATACCCTGTTGGCCCAGCAGGTGTAGCTCAATGGTTGAGCATATACCCAGGAACCAGATCACAGTTTGATTCCCAGTCAGGGCATGGGTTGTGGGATGGATCCCCAGCAGGGATCCTGCAGGAGGCAGATCAATGATTCTCTTTCATCATTGATTTTTCTCTCTCTCTCTCCCTCTCCCTTCCTCTCTCTGAGATCATTAAAAACATATTTTAAAAAAAGAAACCCTGTTGACGAGTTTCTGAAAAGCTATACTGGTTTTGGATGGCAACTTAACAGTTATTACCAATACTTTTAAAGTATACATTATTTAATCCAGAAATTTCTTTCTAGGAGAGCCACAGAAAAATATATGATCTTCACAGCAACATTTTGTGAGTTCTAAATAACTTTAAGATGAGAAATATTTTAAAATAAGTATCAGTTATAAAAGAAAAGGTATTGCCTGAACAATTATTCTTATATGCGTGTTTCTATAATTTAACCACTGAATAATTTTCTACAGTACGTCCTACAGCAGAAAAAAACGTTCTTAGCACAGAGTTCTATGGTACTCAATTACTGAAATTCAGATGGCAAGGTGAAAATCCATTAACATTCTAGAGCAAGCTACTTATGTACACATTATCAAATTATTTTCCTTCACTCCTTAGAGACTTTATATAGCTCTACCAAACTCCCTGACTTGCTCATCTAGGATTAAATGAGGGAAGTTGGCTTTGAGCCTAAGCTCATATTTCTTCCAGTGAATTTTAAGACTACTTTCTGATCACATTTAAAATCTGTATCAAAGTACTGTGTACCAGTACAACCTTAGAAAGCAGTGTGGCAAAAGCTATCAAAATTTATAATATGTGTATTCTTTGCCCCAGCAACTCCACAGCTATTTAACTTAAAGAATTACATAAGTAGGCAGCGAAACATTTTCAAAGATCTTATAGCAATATTTTTTGTAATTGTGTAAAACAAAGCACCAATTGGTACATTTATGCAATGAGATACTATGCAACTGTTTAAACCAAAGTATGGATAGTGAAAGGCATTCATAATATATTGTTGAATGAAAAATGTTATATAGTACAGAATATATAGCACATCTCATAGTCATATCTATACTTATATGTGTGTATTTGGTTATGTATATATGTGGTAGTGGGAGGATTTAAGAGTATGTTTTAATGTCTGGTAGGGCTAGTTCCCTCTATTTTTTTTCTTTCCAGTTTCATAATTACTCTCCTGTGTTCTCTAAAAACGCAAAACAAAACAAAACCATGATAATTTTTATTGGGATAGCTTAAATTTATAAATTAACCTAAGGGAAAAACATGTTTTGATGTTGAGTCTTACCTAAAAATATGGTATAATCTTTTCATTTTGTTCAAGACTTTTTTGTCTTTCACGTGTTTTATTTTTATGCTTTCTTCATAGGTTTTGGACATGTCTTAAGTATACACATCTCTTTTTTGAAATCATAAAAGGGAAATTCTCTATAAGTCTATTTCCTAACTAGTTAAGGTTTGTGTGTGTGTGTGTGTGTGTGTGTGTGTATTCTTTTATTCTTTCTTCTTAGTAAACATTTTTATTGAACTGTGATTATACATACAGAAAAGTGCATAAATCATTAAGTGGACAGTTTCATATTCATGAAGTGAATGCACCTCAGAACCAGCACCTGGATCATAAAATGGAGTATTACCAGCACCACAGAAGCTTCCTGTACCCTTCCAGTCCTTGTTGAGCTAAAGAGGACGGTTGAAAAAAAATGTATCCATTATGACTCCTTTTATATCAAAACCAGATAAAACTAACTGGCGATGACGTCAGGATAGTGCTTACCTTTGGGGAGGGAGTGCCTGCAAGTGGGCGCTGATTTCTGACACCACACGTAAGTTTTTCTTATTTTGAACTTCATTTAAATGGAATCAGAGTATGCACTCTTTTTTGTCTTGTGAAGGCTACTGATATTTCTGTTAATAAACTGCTACTTTACTAAGTTCTCACAGTGTTTCTACAAATTCCTTGGGTTTCCCAGATAGAAAATCCTATTTGCAAATAGTTTCACCTCTTCCTTCCCAAGCTTCATTAGCTAAAACCCCAACACAATGTTTAGTAGTAGAGGAGATAGTGGGCTTTGTTCCTGACTGTAGTTGGAAAGCCTCTTTTGTTTCAATATTAAGATGCTGTTTTTGGGCAGAGGTACAATGTTAATCAATTACCATCAGTTTCTACTTGAGTATATTTAACATGAATGAGTGCTCCATTGTTATACCTTTGCTGCAAAGATGGAGATAATCACATGATTATTCTCATTAACTCTTTTAATATATTAGTGGATTGTCTAATATTGAATTTTCCTTGCATTCCTATAATAAACTCAACTTAGTCATGATTTATTACTTTTTGAAAGTGCTAGTGGATTATTTGCTAATATAGTTAAAATGTTTGCAATGATATTCCTGAGAGTCTGTAATTTTCTGTCAGGTTTTAGAGACCATGCTATTACATTCACTTCATAAAATGAATTTGGAAATCTTTCTCTCTTTTTTTGACACTTTGAGGTTCAACATTCTTTTTCTAGTCTCTGGGATTCTTTAAACATCAAGACTATTTACTCTTACAGATTTGGTAGTAATCTTGAAACAATCTGTGCCTGATGCTTTTTTTGTAAGGAGTCCTTTAACTATGTTTCTTCTATGGTAATAGTTGGTTCTGAATTTTTATGTCTTACTAAAGTAAATTTTGGCAATTTGCATTTTTCTAAAAGTTATTTTTCTAATTTATTATATGAAATTATTCAAAGTGGTCTTATAATTTTGAAAATTTCCCTGATTTATGGTTATTTCTATGTCATTTAAATTTTTGTTTCCTCCCTTTTTTCCTTAAGTAGGTTAGCTGGTGTTTTGTCTTATTCTCTCTCCCCTCTTCCCCACTTTTTACTAATTATTTCCCTCTGCTTTCTTTTGGCTTGCCTTTTTCCTCCAGTTTTAAAGACTTGGTAGCTTAAATTTCAGCTTTCCTCATTTTTACTGATATAGCTCTAAATACTATATTTCCTGTCATAACTGCCTTAAAAAAATACTAGGTTTGCCCTGGCTGGTGTTGCTCAGTTGATTGGAGCATTGTTCCATACGCCGAAAGGTTGCAGATACGATTCCCAGTCAGGGCATATGCCTAGGTTTTGGGTTTGATCCCTGGTTGGGGAAAGTATGGGAGGCAAATAATTGATGCTTCTCTCTTAACATCAATGTTTCTCTAGCTCTCTTTCTCTCTCCCTACCCATCTCTCTCTAAAAAAAGAAAAAGAAAAAAAAAAAGAATCAACAAAAACATATCCTTGGGTAAGGATTAAGAAATAAAAAACTTAAACATTTAAATAAGACATACTAGGTTTTCATCAGTCTCGTGGTGATGTCTTTCTGGTGTGCTTTCATTATGGTGATGTTGGTCTGCTTCTTATTTCTTATAACTCTGAATGGGATTTGACTGTAATCCTTTTCAGCTGCTCAATTAGGAAAACAAATTGTTTTCCTGAACTTTTAGGAGGGAGGGTGACGACTTTTCTGAGATCCATGGTCCTAACACTCCCTTTTCATTTTTACAAAGTGATTTACAGGTTATGTGGTCTGTATTGGTCTTCCTTCCCAATATTTACCTAGACTTTCTCTTCCCTTTGTCCTATTGTACTTATCCTGTCCAATTTGGGTACTAATTCTAGTTTTTTCCTCAGTGCTAGATCCCCAGGGGTGAGTATGGGAGGCAAACAATTAATGCTGTCTCATTACTTTTAAGAGCTACACAGGACAGGGCCCAGACTGCTCTAGCACAATCATCACATCTTATTGTATTGCTATAACACTAACCTGAAAATGGGAACTTGTAGAACCCCTCCTGGTTTCAGCTTCTGTTCTCGGATTGGCCCACTGCACTTTCTAGTGAGAAACTGTGGGCAATGTTATAGTTCTATTCTCAAGGCTGTCAGAAACCAGCTGCCTGCCTTCCATTCATAGATACTGGGACCATGTTGGGCAGTGATTGTCCTCACTTACTTGGATATTCACATTCACGGGGAAACCTTGTCCATTAGTTTTTTTTTTTTTAATTAAATCTTTATTGTTCAGATTATTACATTTGTTCCTCTTTTTTCCCCCCATTACTCCCCTCCTCCCAGTTCCCGCCCCACCCTCCGCCCTCACTCCCCACCCACTGTCCTCATCCATAGGTGCATGATTTTTGTCCAGTCTCTTCCTGCATCTCCCACACCCCTTTCCCCCCCAAGAATAATTAGTTTTGTAGAATAGGGTCTGTGGCTATCCTAGTTACAACATAGTCAAATGGGGAGATTAAAAATTCATACTGCTGACATCATTTTCTCTGAGTTTAAACTGAGATCTCTATTGTAGAAAAGAGGTTTTAATAACCATAATTTTATGGTAGTTATGACAGAAATTGTAATTAGGAATGTTCTGTATTTCAGTTACTATGCTAAGTACTTTATATGTATTATCTCATTTAATCTCCAAACAACCATATGAGTTAGATATCCCCCCTCCCCTGATTTTATCAGTGGGGAAGTTAGGGTCCAAGGCCACACTGCTGCACTGCCAGATCTGGAATTTAAGCCCATCATCTTTACTAAACTGACTCTTAAATTCTATCACGTCCAGTAGTTTTCAAACTATGTACCACTTCCAGCAGAACTTCTATTTGAATTTAAATATTTATAAGTAACTATTTAAACATCTAATGAAAATGTACACAAATTACAGATCAAATCTAAAACACGGTAGATGATAAATAGGTTGAATTGTGTTGTATGACCTGACTAACCTTGTTTTTATGAGATGCTCAAAACAAAGCTTCTACTATCGCCTAAAAAGTACCATATTAAAAAAGAGAGAGAGAGAGAGAAAACACCATATTAGAGGAGGGGATACAGCATTGGGATTAGTTATTTGAGATTTTGGAGCTCATATTTCTCTTCTCATTATATCACCATTGCTAAAAAACAAAGTATATATGCAAAATAACACTTAAAATTTACCTAATAAGTACTTTTCTTGTAAATAACTATTTAGAGAAAGTTAGGAATAATTTCTCCACAATTCACACTAGTCTGGTATTTTTTGGTCAGTACGTTGCTGTGGAATATGACAATCACTGGTTCATAAAATTTTTTTCTATTTTTATAGATAACTTTTTTTAAAAAAGATGTTTTTCTGATTTTAGAGAGGGAGAGAAGAGGGAAAGATAGAAACATCAATGCATCAACATCAATCGGCTGCCTCCTGCACGCCCCCTGCTGGGGATTGAGCCTATAATCAGGGCATGTGACCTGACTAGCAATAGAGCCAGCGACCTCCTGGTGCATGGGTTGACGCTCACCCACTGAGACACACCAGTCAGGCCATAAAATTTTACAAGAAGGCCCCTCTCAAGTATATAAATTAGAATCTTATTATAATCTATAATCTATAATCTTATGCTATTAAATTATACAAGGAATCAGAAAATATTTCTTAATAGTTTTATGAAATACTTTTACCTTGGCATTCTCTTTTCTTTTATGAATACACTTACTGTTACTAACTTTCCCACTTTCCAACCATTAATGGTGATTCGGGAAAAACAGTTTGGGCTTTGCATATAGTTCTAAAGCCATTATATATATGTTATTTTACCTCCGATGGCTAAATGATGATGTAGTTTGAGATGTGGATATCTTAAAATGGCTGAATTTAAAGAGAAGCAACTCATGGAAGGATGACATCTGTGGTTAAACTTATGTTTTTCCATCATCAAAAAATTGATTTTATTTCTAATGTAAAAATATTTTACTCTGGCAAATTGAAGTTTACAACTGACCATACCAATAATACATGATCATTTTTTTTCAAGTATATACTAGTTTTCCCTTTATTTGGGAAGAACCATAATTTAAGGCTATTTTTCCTCCAATTTAGGAAATGAAAATAAAATGTTAAATTTTACTATACCTAAACAGCGATACTAGTAATTTAGTTTTTATACTGATTCTTGGAGAACAAATAATTCAATATTTATTATCACCACGATTTTAACTTAAATCCAGCCCCTTAAGTGAAGCGTTTTCCTTCTCCATTTCAGTACTAGTTTCATATCTTTGAATGTCATCGAGCAATAGTGACTGATGTGATTTACTGAATAACTTATTATTGACCAGATGAGTTTTTATACTACCTCCTTTACAATTAGCAAGTTCACAGAATAAAAAAAACAAAAAGAACAAAACCAAACTCTCGTCTTCAACCCCTAAATAGTACATTTCCCTCCAACTTACCTGAAAATATAAAAACATAAATGGCCACATATGGAGCTAAGCCATTTAATTTACTTGAGCAGTCCTACTTTTTAATTAAATTTTTGCTTATTAAATTTGAAAAAATTAAGCAATTATCAGTTTGAAATTAGAAAAGCTAAAGCATGGGGCAACAAACTAAAAATAAAATCTAAATGGCTAAAAGTAACTGTTATAAAAGTACTAGGATAAATCATGATATCACATATCTCAGAAAAATAAACAAAACTACTAAATGTCTTTTCTTCCAGATAATACTGTTTTCTCCCCATAAAGAAAAAGAAAAAAAACAGGAACTAATAATTTGAGATTAAAGTAAAACATAACTGTTATTCATCCCAGCAACATCTAAATAAAGGATTTGCACAGCACAAAACTTTTCCATTCACTATCACATACAATTAAATTACTCTTCCCACAGTTACATAATAGTCTTCTTAAAACAATCTCCCTTTACAAAAATTATTGTATTAGTTAAGCCTATTCATTCTTGCTATGAGGTTAATTTCACTTATACTGGTATAGCCCACACAAGTTTCATTGGCACACACTTATGAATGAGACAAAATAAGTTGTCCTTCTTTTTAAAAATTATGGGATCAATTGTTTTCAAAGAATAATCCCAGATACTTAATTCTTAAAGCAATTTTCTACCATCAGCAGTCAAGCTTTTAAAATGATCACTAAGTGTTCACCCAGAGATTATCAATGCTATGTGAACTGTAAACTTGAATATTTCTCTTTTATAATATGATACAATTTGTACTGAAGAGTTTTAAAAAAGATAACCTACATACACACAATTAATTTTCCTCAAAGAACTTCTTAGAAATACAGTACAAACATTTAAGAACCATAACAGAATCCATTGTGGTTCAAACTTCAAAGATTTTCTTGAAACCCATTACAAATACTGGCTCAAGACCATATTCCAAAGTGACACCAGCACAAGATTTGATTGTAAGACTCTACCTCTTAAAAAAAGAGCACACTTGGTTATACATGGCTTTTAACCGTGAGCTACAGTTATGCTACAAATCCCCCCACCCTCCCAGTCTAAAGTCAGTCATGTGGAGATGTGTACATTCTCTGAGCATTGTTTAGAGTCCTTGTTTTCCCAGCTCTGATGGAGATCGCGAAGGCGTTCAGAAGTCCGTGTGCTTACATTCAGGGCAGGATGAACTGTACAAATTCCACTTTCTTCCATTAGAGACAGGCCACAAATTCCAAAGTATGCATGCAAAGCATCTGAAAATGAGGCATTTTTGTCACAATAGGCATTCTAATTTGTGCATGCTACAAAATACTTTAGCTGCATACCTATCAGCCCATCACTACATTAAAAATGAATTTTAAAAAATTCTAAATATAGTTTTTGAAATATTTGCTTTCACAAAGTCTCAGACACCAATGTTTAAAAAAACCAGACAATCAAAATCTGATATTTTATTCAAGACAATAATATTAACAAAGGAAAACAGTTCCTAGCTGAAGAAGTGACATTTCCAACATACTTTGTGACTAAAGGGCAAAAAGGAAAAGTAGCAGTAATATAAAAGACTTCTCACTGTAGTGGGGTTTCCCCTTTGCTTACTATAGAATATGGGAACAAGGGGCTTTAAGTCTATTATCATAACAGGAAAATATTTTCTTAAAAATGAAAATAAACAAACCCCTGAACCTAGGTGGCAGCACCCGTCCCCTCTAAGTTTTATTTCTGACAGTAGCCTATGTATCACCCTAACAGTGTTAAAAGAAAGGCACGTAAGCAAAGTAATCCATTCTGGAATGCTGTACCATATTTAATTTTCCAATTTAGGGTACTGTCAGTCATTCTAAAAATATCTGACCTGAAAATAAAAGCAAGCTTACATTCTATTTGGCTATAATAATGTGAGTTTTCATACCATAACAATTCTTCTACACTGTTCTCACTAGTTTCCCATCTTTCAGGGGTCAGAAACCCTCTTCCATTAAAGTGGCCACTGAAGTCACATGGCTGTTGCCTGTCTGAGAGCCTTATTTGGACTTCTAAAGAGCTCAGCGCTCCGCAGTTATGGGAACACTACAAAAAACAGATTTTGTAGCAGTAAATTTTTTTTTTCTATTTTTGATTTGGCCATCATTTATGACCTCAAGAGCTATTAAAGTTCAAAACATCTTACAAAGTCAAACTTTGTCAAAGAATTAAAGAATAAGTTTTACTTAGACAAGTATAATTTACTTTTCAAAACAGAATGATACATAGTTGTGCTCACTCAATGTTATTTGTGAAAAAGTTATTTCACGAATGGAGGCCCATGTTAATGCCCTTCTTTGTCTTTTCACAGAATGCTTAGGTTTCTTCTGGCTCATTTTCCTCTAATTTTCAAACCATAAAAAAAAAAAAAATTGTATTTTCCCTGTACTATTATATGTTCTTTGAAGTTATTCTAAAATTATAAAAGACACAGAGCAACATTAACTTTTACTTTCTAGACAATAGGAAACTTTCCCAGAAAAGAATGCAATGGAAAGAGAAATAAAATACATCCAGAATAACATAAAATTGGGCCTTACACTTTCCAATTAATGTACAAATACATTAATTTTTTTCTCAAAAGGATTCTTGTAAAATCCAGTGAATCAGCAGTTAATTGTTTCAAACCTCAAATAGTAAAAAGAAAACTCTTTGTATTCAAGCACTTAGAATAGATTATAAATACATTCTTTTCTCAAGTTTCTTCTATAAATGTATGTAAAATCTCCTTGTGTCAAATTGGTTATTAGATTTATTAGAACCAATAATAAGATAATTTTAAAGACTTGTTAAAATAATTTTTATAACGGCTTTAGGAAAAGGTCTCAGGTCTATCCACATAAGTTCAATTTATCATACAAAGACTTTCTCTGCTCTATAGTGTACAGGCTCTGAAGACATTGTAACATAATCCGTAAAAAGTATTACATTGACGTATTCACACAAATGTTATAGAAACTGATCTTGCAAGAAAAAAGCTTCAAGAATTTTCTTTTTAAAAAGCTATTGTAAATACTCAAAAGGTATTTCAAGTATGTCATTTCCCTATTTCCATTATTTGTTAAAATAGTACCATGCACTAGCTGAACAAAAATGGCATCAAGACCAAAATAATTTTCTTGAGTCCCTTTTCTAACATATCTATGGCTATGTGTTATAGATACCAAAACTTTAAAAATATGAATTTGCTTTAGAAATTAAAAGCATTGTACATTTTTTTTCTAAAGGAGAATATTTTGCATGAAAATACAAGTATGGATATAAGGATGTAATATTCCTGCTCATTTCAGGTACAAAAATATAATTTTATGATCCCCCTATTTATATTTTGATTCAAGTACATGTTCCAACAATAGCAGTTCAATAATAGGAGATGAACTGAAGAGGCTCTAGGCTAATAATAAAAACCATGATTCTATTACAATGCTGCAAAAACAATCATTTCTTGAATCTAGTTTCATATATTTATAGCTAATAATTTTTCAACTTACTTATTAAAAATGTCAGTGTTCTAAATAATCTTTAATGAATACTCAGTGATTTTTTTTGAATCTGTAAAGAGATTCATTATGCTGGAGGTAATAACAAGGGGGAAGGGTAGTAGCCTGAAGAATGATGCTAGAGGTGGAAGAGGAGCCAAATCCCGGGAGGGCCTGTGTGCCATGCCAAAGAACTGACTGAGTGCTAAGAAAGTCTTTGAATTTTTTTTTAAAATATATTTTATTGATTTTTTACAGAGAGGAAGGGAGAGAGATAGAGAGTTAGAAACATCGATGGGAGAGAAACATCGATCAGCTGCCTCCTGCACCCTCCATTGGGGATGTGCCCGCAACCAAGGTACATGCCCTTGACCAGAATCGAACCTGGGACCTTTCAGTCCGCAGGCCGACGCTCTATCCACTGAGCCAAACCAGTTAGGGCCCTTCTCGTCTTCTTTAAGCACACGTACATACACACATACAGGGTGTCAATACAGGTTAGAGACAGGAAGACTAATGATAAGACTTCTGCAGAATCCTAGGCATGAACTTGGGTTTAGTGCTACTAGAGTTTTGGGGCCAGATGGAGCATGCAAATAATGAGTTCAATTGGCAGGTGAGATCTGAAGGGCCTATAGATGGCATCCATGTAGTTACTGAGCAAGCAATTTTATATTAAGAGTATGCAGCTTATAATAAGGTTTGGAAAATATCAGAAATATCCACATATTTTGAAGAAATGTCATTATTAATACAGAGTTTTCAATATTTGAAAAAAACCATTTAAAAGTACTTATGAAATACAAGAATCCTTTACTCTTCACATCTATATCATTCCTGAGTTTGGAAAGCATAGATTATCATATTGTCTGAATCTATTGGGTTCCTGAGTTTTAGATAGTGACTGAATGGTGAGAGTTAACATAGCAAAAGTATTCATCTAAAGAAGAAACTTAATCTGCCCAAATTCAGATAAGAAAAGTCTGGACAGTGAGGGACACCTGTATTCAGGATTTGAGATTTTTGATTTAGTAATTTCTGAAAAGAGCAAAAAATGAGTTCCTCCTTTTGGATTAAGAGCAATTTATTCTATATAGCTCAACTGATAGCTAATAATCCTAAAGATTTTGGATGGATCAAATGATTCTGTTATTTGGACAGGGCTTATTTAGACTACTTGCCTTACTGCCTCAAATGAAATAAAACATTGCTAAGTAAAATATTTAGAAAATAATGTAAACTATACCAATATATCTTGATAATCAAACCCTTCCTTTATACCCCCAACACCCTAAATCTACCCTAAACTTTAACAATTTACATACCTTTTAAAAAAACATATTATTTAATGTAAGTTTACAACTAAGGCTAAATTTCCTATATGTCCTTTCTGACAAAGATGCTTGAAGGTTTAGTCAAGAAATAAACAAAAGGAAAGTTCTGGATTCATACAAAAAAAAATTACCTGGATGACTATCTGGCCACTTGGCAAATCCCCCTACGAGGCGATCTTGAGTTGATAAGATGTAATTTCTATTTTTCTCAAAGTTAGTGTATTGGAAAATTTTCAGAAGCTGAAATAACAAGACAAATATAAATTTACTGACATAAAACTTTCACATTGACCAATTTCAGATCTGTATCATTTAAATACGCTTGTCTCAAGCTAAGGCTCTCAGAGCAAACCTCTGGGGACTTGAGCACTTAAAACTAGTTAACCACATTATCTTTTTTATTATCCTATCAAATTTACTCTCCTAATTTCTTGACCCACTCAATGTTTCCTTCTTTTGAACCATGCCCACTTAACCTCTTTTCATCACAACTTCCCAAATCTGTTCAACTTCTTTAGTCACTTAAAAAAGTACAATTTAACTACCATATTTTAACTCTTATGATAAGCTTTTGAGTTATTAAGTTACAAACTGGTAGTAACTAGAACTAAAAATATTTCATAAAAGAGCAACAAAATTTATTAACCAAATGCTAGAGACAGTTTTGTTTGAGAATAGGAAAAATATTATAGATTTTTAATTAGGAAAGATAAAAGGTGAGACAAATATAATTTTAGCCTAAAATTATGTAGCTTAAAGATTTATGACATGTATTATTTGTTCTCTCTCTTAAGATCCCATTAAGTAGAAAAAAATAAAAGGATAAATCAAAGTGTAAACGAGAAGGGGGTGGTAAGCAGTAGGCAAGAGAGTTCAAGACATTTCTGTAAGACACAAAGCAACTGAAAGTATATTAATGACTCAGAGAGACACGGAGGGTATAAGTGATAAATGAAAAAGCATTATTTCTCAAAAATAAAAACAAACCAATAAAAAAGTTATGGTACAAATAAAAAACAAACTTATTCATTTTGATTTAATTAATAGAATATAAGGAAAGACGCTTTAGAATCCTGATGTTGGAAACAGTCCCACCAAATTATTCCCTCTACTTTTGAATATATTGAAATTTTCCATAATTAAAAAAATTAAAAATGGTACAGGAGAGAGGAAGGGGGCTCCTGCCTTCATTTGAAATCATTCTCATACCAATCAATACACTGCAGACGGTTTATATAAATAAACAAAAATAGGAAACCTTAAATGATGTTTAAAGAAATGACCCATGGTTTATCTTTTAGGATTAATATCTTCCCATAAATTCTTTACTGGTATGCTTAGACAGATCCATGCTCTAGATGGACTACCGATCAGTTTCAGTAACAAGTTGTTTTTTTTTTTTATGCCTACTTTCTTACCTGGGCCACTTGAATATTGTAAGAATGGAAATTTTCAAGTAGTATGACAGATAACTGAATTCTATTGAAAAACCATATAGACACTGGCTTTGCCAGAGCAACAGGAAAAACTCAGTAGCCTAAACCAAAGAATATTTAATGAATAGTACAAAGACCAAACCCTCTAAACACAGCTGATATTAACAGAGAGCATAGGTTTCTCATTTTTACTAGTTCTCTTACCTTTAGAGTTGCTCCCACCCAAAAAGAATAACACGTGTCCACAGGCTTATTCGGTCTTCCATGATAACCATTTTGTTGCCTCATTATACACCATCTCTTTATCCTGTTCAATTCTTTTTCTGAAAAAACTTCTTCTAGTTTACCCATGAGACACAGCGATGCAATGCCACAAAAAGTTGAGCCTCCTGTTAATCAAAACCACATAGTTCTTTATACTTCAAAACAGATGCCTAGGAAAATAATATAAAATGGTCGGAGGAAAAAAAGTGGTTAAATAATTCTAGAAAATAGTGAAATAAAAGTAGTTTAAATTTAAGACAACTATAATTTTAAATAGCCACTAAACACTGAAGTCTTCCATATTAACTTGATGAAACAGGAAAGAATTTAAAATAAGTTAAAGCTATAAGAAACATTTTACTTATGAAAACAAACGCAGTGATGGTGAACCTTTTGAGCTTGGTGTGTCAGCATTTTGAAAAACCCTAACTTAACTCTGGTGCCATGTCACATACAGAAATTTTTTGATATTTGCAACCATAGTATAAAAAAGATTTATATTTTTTGGTATTTATTTTATATATTTAAATGCCACTTAACAAAGAAAAATCAACCAAAAAAATGAGTTCGCATGTCACCTCTGACACACGTGTCATAGGTTCGCCATCACTGGCTTACGGAGACTAAAAAACTTGTTCACAGTTATATGGCTAATGGCAGAGCTGAAACTAAAACATAGAACATACTACTATTCCCTGTCTAGGACTCTACCACCTGAGTCAGATTTTAATTCCCTTAAAGATAATGTATTACTTATGAATTGAGGTTTTATCTGCCTGAAGCTACAGCTAATTTTAACATATAATATAAACAAGCTAGAAGCTGGTATGCAGATGTGATACCTAGTCTGCTTAAGAAATTTAAGGAAGCAAAGTCTGAGCAAGGGAGAGTGTGTGTGGGCGGGGGAGAAGAAAGCTGTAGCTGGAAGTCAATGCACAGTGAGTGTCCATACTCACTACAGTAGACTAAATAGTGCCCCCCAATGATATCTAGGTCCCAATCCCTGGAACGTGTGCATGTTACCTTATATGGCAAAAAGGACTTTGCAAATGTGATTGCGTTCAGGATCTTGATATGGGGAGATTATCCTGAGTCACCTGGTTGGGCCCTAAATACACCCACAAGAGCAGAGGGAGATTAAACTGCAGAAAGAGGAGGCAATGTGACTATGGAAGCAGAGCCTGGAGAGATGTGGCAATAAGTCAAGGAATGTTGGCAGAAGCTGGAAGATGTAAAAGAACAGGTTCTTCCCTGGAGCCTCCAGAAGTAACTAGCCCCGGTGACATCTTGATTTTAGCCACACAAGATGAAGTTCAGACTTCTGGCCTCCAGAACTGTAAGAGAATAAATTTTTGTTGTTTGACAACCCCAAGTTCGCAGTAAAATGTTACAGCGTCAATAGGAAACCAATATGCTCATAAAGGCAATGACTTTCCTCAGAAAGTGAAAAGTCAGTATTGTTACATAAAGAAAAGAAACAACATTTTCCATGGGCACTATTTATTGTCAACTCCAAACAATTTTAAAAATACTTGTATTTCCAATTTATTACAACTTCAGTTAGTAATTTTTATTTCAGCTATTTAAATAGATGATAATTCCTAATATTCCTCATCTTATAATTTTCCTTTTGGTGTTACAAATCTTGGATGTGTTCTCTGGAAAAGGAAAAGTGAGCATTCCCTGTAGAAACTTAAGGCACCTATAACATCAAATGGGTTACTGTATGTAAAAAACTATTTAATCTTTAGAATTTTCCCCAATTAGCTCAGTAATCTATGTTAGCCATGAGTGAAATAACAGAAAAGTAAAAAAATTATCATAATATTTTAGAATAATTTCTAGGAAGCAACTCTCAATCTTATTTCCTCTTCAATAACCCACTAGTTTTAATTTTTCTTTCATGAAAATCTGGCAATGACTTCAGGTCGGGTATTATAATATCACTAGTGGCCCAGTGCACGGATTTGTGCACATTGAAAGAAAATTAATTAGAATATTTTAATACTGATATTCACCCTTTCTCTATAATAGAAGTGTCAACCAAATTCCTGATCGACAATGACAGATTGAAACACGTGTGTGTGACTGATGCCAGCGAAAGCTTTATATGTATCACGCATGCATGAGTCAACGTAGCTTTTTATATATAGAGAGTAAACTTGCTTAATTAGAACTGCTTTCTGATGTAGCTAAACTTTTTCCAGCCCAGTGAAGCACCCCAGCTTCTCTTTCAGGTAATTGTCAGCAACACAGCAGTAAATATCAACAAAAAGCAGATTATTATTGTAGATCATGCAGGGAAAACAAAGGGTAAAATATTTAACTGCAGCAGTGTTTGACTATATTCTGCACAGTGAGAAAACGTGAAGTCATTTTCAAGGTCCACCATTTCTTACTTCTTTTCAGTTAGGTCAAGTTTCTACACTTTCTAAATCTCTGTTTTCCAGCTAATGAAAAGAAAATAGGATTCTACCGAGTCTCCTATCTACCTACTCCAGGACTTCTGTGAAGATCAAATGAGATGAGGCACAGAAAAATGCTTCACAAATATTTGGTTAAAGTATAAAATATCGCCCTGACCGGTTTGGTTCAGTGGATAGAGCATCGGCCTGTGGACTGAAGGGTCACAGGTTCGATTCCAGTCAAGGACATGTACCTTGGTTGCAGGCACATCCCCAGTAGGGGGTGTGCAGGAGGCAGCTGATCAATGTTTCTCTCTCATCGATGTTTCTAACTCTCTATCCCCCTCCCTTCCTCTCTGTAAAAATCAATAAAATATGTGTGTGTATGTGTGTGTGTGTGTGTATGTATGTGTATGTATGTGTGTGTGTATATATATATATAGAAGTACTTGTCTGTTTAAAAAAAATAAATAAAAATAAAATGAAATATCTGCACTTGGCTATAAAGCAAATTGTATTCCTGGGCTGAAGAAACTCCAAGGAGGCTAGTCACTAGGGAGAGGAAGCCTGATGTTGCTACGTGATGTCATTACTCGATGCCCATAGCCACTGTTTCCGGGCTGGGCTGGGCTGTGGGCCACATTTTGCGCCATGGCAGTGTTGGCTGCAATTTGGTGGGCTGTCATTCCGGGGTGATGGCGGGGCCTGTGTTCCACTTGGGGAAAGCCAAGTGTTGCATTGTTGGCACCAGGTCTGCGCAGTTTCTCTGTAAATGGCGAGTGTGTGGCACAGCAGCTCTTGTGTTGAGTGTCTGCCCCCTGGTGGTCAGTGGGTGTCATAGTGACCGGTCGGACAGGTGGAGGGACAGTTAGCATATTAGCCATTTATATATATAGATTAAACATAAAACGAATAGTATGTTGTCCTTAAAACTACGGAAAGGTAAAATGAAACATTTAACTGTTATTATGCAAATTACTTTGTCAGGACTCTTAAAGCAAAAAGGCACAATTCAAAGTAAATCTTTGTTCAAATCACCAGATTTTGAAAATATTAATGTCTGAGTAGTCAAAAACAGTAATTACAAAGTCTATACTTTAAGCTAAAATTCATTTACCAAAATTTACCCCTAAGAGGCTGTTTCACAAAATTCCAAAAAAAATTAGTTCTAAAAACCTGGATTAAAAGCCTTATGATAGACATAAAAACAGAAAGAATCACAATAACATCTAGACAATGAGTGAATTAAGAAATATTATAAAATATCAGGTAAAGAACTCAAATAGAATATCTTCTGAGGATTAAATAGGATTAGATTAATGATTCCCACAAGCTTCAAAAAAAGAAAAGCAAAAAAGGCCGAATTTGTGCTATGTTTTTCTGCTAATAATGTAATATTATTTTACATTATTATGTTAAAGTACAAGAAATGCTTCTCATGGTAATGATCTGAATTCCTCAAGTAAAGGTTAAACTATGTTTATTATGCCTTGGTTGAAGAAGGTATGAAAATAACCTTCCTTATCAGAGGCGTATACTAGTAAGGCACAAATAAGAGAAAGATTCCTACCTGAAATTGCTAAAAGTTTGCCATCTAAAGCGATATGCTTCAGTTGTATAAATAATTAATGTATGCACAATGTCTCAATCATAAAACATCACAGGAAGGGACCATAGAGATTCTCTTTTAACAACGTTCTTCTTAAGTTCTTCCAGGTGCAGGCCAAAGGTGTCGCTGACTCTGGTTTTTTAATGCTATGATTTACTAATACTTTAAAAGTGTAACACAGTTATAACTTACAGCTCCCCTAAGGTTTTACAGCTCAATCTTAAGCATTCTCTTAGTATCTATTTGTATATACCAAATTATCTGAAAAGAATCTATGTACTCTGAAATGTATAATTTCAGATGGTCAACTAACATATAAGTTGATATAAAGTAGAAAGCTAAATAGTTACATAAAGAAGTACACCATTTTATACTTCAATATCACATGAAAAGGGTTAAGTGAGGTAAATTTAAAGAAGCTGAATGCTTAGATGAAATTAAGCCAAAGAGAGTTTACTACTTCTCTTCTGGATTAAGAGTAGAGATATTTTAAAAGAATCATGGAATCAAATTAATTTGTCTGAACTTTTATGTTTATAGTATTCATCCAGGGAGAGAAAAAATAGTTTTAATCCTAGCAAATCAGGTAAATCCAATTTGTCCCAAACATCAGAACTGTGCTATTATAAGAGAATCACTAGGATAAATAGAATCATTACATGATCATGGCCTAGAAGGGTATAATGTGCCTGTTTAGCTTTCATGACAAATGGGCTCCAGGCTAAGCAGTAGTTGGAGAAGAGCAGATGAATTAATAAAACAAAATAACAGTGTATCAAATAATATTTAGATTGCAGAATTATGAAGAAACTTGATTATTACCAAATTGTAGGAGAAGTACATAGCACAAATTCAGCCTTTTTTGCTTTGAGATACAGAGTGGAATACCGGATAAGCTATTCATTAAATACTTACTGAACAACTACGATATACAAGCACATTAGGAGTAAGACATGAATAAGACATAGTCAGCTTACAATTTAGCAGAGAAGATAAAATAAACTGAGGTAAGTGCCATGAAAATGGTATGAACCAAGTATTACAGAAATATAGAAAAGGGAGAAACTGCTCAGGGCTTAGGGGATGGAGGTGGGGAATGACACCAGATGATGAAAGGTTTTCAGAAAATGTGACACTGAAACCAGGCATAGAAAGATGGGTAAAACTCTGAAGATTAAGAAGAGGGAATCAAGAAAAGGCAGGCGGAGAGGAAGCATTTCAGGCATGCATGCATGAATGAATGAATGAATGAATGAACTAGCAAAGTCCAGAGGTGAAGAGGCATGAAGGAACACTGGAGAATACATTCTCTCTACGGCCTATAATAAATTCTTTGAGTAAAATGGCAGTAATTATTGCGGTGGTTTTGTACTATAAGAACTTAGCTATGCTAGAACTTCCTGTATGGCCTGAAGTTAGAGAAATCTGTAAGATTTGTAAGATGGAAGTGAAGCAGTAGCCAGTGCCCTGGCTGTTTTTAGGGGTGGCAGGAGACAAAGGCAGAAGTGCTGGCAGATTCCTGCTTGACCTTATTCTCCATATACTTGGAATCCAAGTTTTTCTTACTTCTTGCCCTTGTGACACCAGGCCCATAAACAGATGCAGGAGCAACAGCCCTCTGCAGACTCCTCCACCACACTCACACTCTGGCGGCTGGACGTGCCTGGCTTCTCAGATTCCCCTGCAAGGTCTTGCTTGCCCACCTGTGCCACTGCTTCAGGAGGGCTTGTCAGTGACTTTTCCCCAATCCACCAACTACTCATTTTAGGACTTTACTACTCCTCAAACTCCTTCTACAGTGATGGAAAATCTTATTCTTATAATAAATCCTTATTCTTTCATATCCATACGGTTTTGCCTTTCTGAATCTAATACAAAGATGACTACTCTTAGAGGGCTGGTGTCAGGATTAAATGATACTAAATGGCACAGAGTAGCAGTTAATAAAAATAAATTATTTTCCTTTTAGTCTGCAAACCAAACATTATAAACTGGTAACTTATGTGGGACAACTGGTGTGACTAGCAAATTACAAAAAAATAATGACAGAACAAGAGATTACACACCCAACATTCTGGATTTCTGGCTTCTCTGATAGTAGCAATTTCACATTCCTGAATAACAAGGACAGGTTTGGGAAGAAGAGGAGAGGAATGGTTTAAACATGTGCAGCTTGGGATGCTGAAGAGACCGAATGGGGGTTATGCAGCTGAAAAGCAATAACACATGCTTGGAAACATAGTTTGGATGCCATCAAAACAGGAATGATTGATCAACAACCATCTGTTGGTTCATTCAACTGTGTGCCACACATGTTATAGGTGTGGGGATACAATAGTGAATAGAACAGGCCCAAATCTCTATTCTCATGAGGCTTATATTATGTGGGGAGACAGTGAACAAATAGCTAAAATATAAAAAAGTGATATGCAGAAAAAGCCAGAAAGGGGTAGGGTATGAATATGTGGTTGATATGTGATTCTAAATAGGCAGTATGTTGGTGGTTTGGCTTATCCAAAAATATCATATGAACCCAAACCTAAAGGATGTGAAATAAAGCCAGGTGTATGCGAGGGCTGAGGTTGGAGGAATCTTTAAAAAACCCAGCAAGTACAAGAACCCTGAGATTTAGAAAGAAGGAAGTTGGGCGGAGGTAAAGAGATTAGAGGAAGAAACAAAATGGTGAAGGAGCCGGAAACAACTTGTCAGGAAGCAGGACAAAAAGAATGTGGTATTTCAAGAAAGAGGGGGCAGAGGTTAATAGCTTCAATTGCTTCAATAAAGATAAGGAATGAGAAAGAAACACTGGATTTGAGATAAAGACCACTCATAACTTTAAAAGAGAAACTTCCTAAGTTACTGAAGCCTCACACAGAAAATTAAAGAACAAGCCATTTTTGTAGAAAGGCAAATAGTATATTCGGACCACTATTCTAAAAAGATCAACAATAGAAGGAACTCCCTCTCCCTCTAGGGAGCACACCCACACCTTTCTGTTTTCACCTACTTTTCTCCACGCGTTACCTTTGCCTTTCTCTCTAAGCTCCAAGGGCTTGTCTTCTACCCCTGTAACTTGTTTCCTGAGCCTACGCAGCCCAGCTGTCTCACTTCTACTACACCTGTCATTTTCTAAATAAACTTTCCCTTATAATTTCAAAAAAAAAAAAAAAGATTAACAATAGAAAGAAGAAAAAGGGAGTATACAAAGTCTTTGCAGAGAGACCAAATTGCAGGACTACTATTTAGGAACAGGTTTTACTTACCACTATAGATAGTGATAAAATGAGACAGGGAAGGAAGGCTATACCAAAGTCCTCTAGAATAGTACTTCTCAGCCTATCTAACTTCAGAGGACAAAAAGAACAAGAGTATCTGATATTTGTAGGGCATCCTGAGGTGTCCTGAGGAGGGTGCTCCGAGCCAAAGGCCATCTTACCAGGGGCTCCAGATACCCAGGGCTTCTTGGCTGCCACAAAGGCTAATAGAGCAATAACTTGGCACACCAAGAACCCATTTATGGTACTGCAGCACTCTGATTAGGAAGCTCTCCTCTGGGGCTTTAGGCCTCAAACCTACCATGGTGAATTTAGAGCTAGAAGAAGGATGTAAACTTCTTGGCATTAATCACTGTCATTGATGATCTTGATGGGTATAATCCTAGGCAAATCGTACTGACTCAAAATCACTACTTGTGTGACTCAGCAAGATTTTTTTTCCTGACAGGACCCTTCTCTGTTTCACATTCCACAGAAATGTAATCCCAATTTCTTAGGAACAGTGTCTGTCCCACAGGTCTCCTATACTGGTAAGGTGTCTTCTCAGCTAGAGTGCCCATTAACAACCTTTATAATAATGATTACCAGGCCCTATCTTTTCAGAAATTCTTTTTTTTAAATTTAATTTTATTGTTTAAAGTATTACAGATAGTAGTACAACTGTCTCCTTTTTTCCAAAATTCTTATAGATGACAGATTTCCTATTTGGGCTGTAAGTGTATCCTTCCTTACCAAGTAGTGATGACCAGTGACATAATTGCTACTGCTAGCTTGCCCCACTGCCAATCTCATACAGACTCAGGCACACACAAGAATTATGGTGTCCTAATTACAATATGGCCTCAGAGGAAAATCCAAGACAGTCTTCTATACAGTTCTAGTGACACACACTACAAATACCTACATCAAAGAGGGAGTAAAGATGTGAGGGAAAAAGATACCCGATAGGACAAGGTTCCAGGGAAAGTACAAGGATATGGGATCGAGGAATGTATATTTAAAAAAATATTTTTATACATGTTTTATAGTTTACAACCCACTTTACCTCATATAATCCTAATAATAAAATAAAAAGACAATTATTTCTACTCTGTTGATGAGGAAACCCTCAGAGATACTAAGTGAGCAGCCAAGATCACACAGCTGGTGTCAAGGATGAGACCTGAAAACTGACCTGTTCTTTCCACTGTATCACGCTGGTAGAGGGATGGACACAACAGGTGAGCACAAAAATAAATGCTGTGATGAAGAGGAAACAAGGAGTTCACTCAAAGAGTCTGCTTGATTTAGCCTTTCTTTTTTTAAAAAGGAGCATGGAAACTTATTTACTTCCACGTGGAAATACTCAGTCTGAAAGAGTTCAGACTACTGATGTGCTGACAAACTGACTATTATCTCTCCATTCTGCTTCTGCCAAAAGTCAAAAAAAATGTGGAAGGAGAGATTATATCAATGTATATATTGAACATATGTTATGAGGCAAAATGTTTTATGACTATGACTTAGGATACTTATATTAAAGAAGGTAAATAAAAATCTTTCATTTCTTCACAAATTCACTGATTCATGTTTAATAGCCTGCACCTACCCTTCTAATGTTATGCCAAAGAAGAAAACTTGCTATTTTCAAACAGTATCTTAAAAAATCACCCCAAAATATTTTAATGAAAATTCTGGTCTGAGTAATTTATTTATAAATGATTACTGACCTAGAAGAGGTTCAAAGTGGCACAACAGTGTCAAAAGAAAGAAGTAGGAAGGAAGATGGTCAGGCTGCACCAAGAGCTGAGACAAACTTCTGAGGTCCTCCATGTTGAAGATACCATGACGTTATTTGAAGAAACAAAAGAAACTACATGTTCATTTATTTTAAGATGCCTTACCATGAGATTCAAGTCCAGCTCCCTGTGCCAACCCATTGTCATAGGACTGAAAAAGAAAAACATTATTTGGTTTAATAGGGAAATAATAATAAATAAGTTGTCATGTTATTTTTCTGTCTCCTTTATGTCTTCCAAAATATGCATTCTTTTCACAAATAATAGATGTAGGCATTTTCAAGTACCTGCTTTTATCTTATTAACACCACCAAATTACTAAATGTATACATTAGGCACATTCTGAAAATAGATTATTCAAAGATGGCACCCACATATACAATTTCTACCCAATAAAAAGACCCAACTCTTACTCCTCTCCCACTTGCAAGAATATATGAGCATAAGAAAAATGTAAAGATTTTATACTAAAAAATCATTATAAACACAAAATAAAATTATGTCAAGGCTTTTAGAGGTGCCTTCCTAAAATTTAATCTCCCTATATCCTACAAAATCAAAACAATACAACTATATAAAAATAAAACCTTAGCAAAGCTAAGTTTTTGTTTTAAAGACATGTTCAAGCTTCAAATGACCTATCTATAGAAATAGGAACATGAAAATCCTACCAAGTCATCTCTCCCGCTCCTGACACTTTTGCAGAGAGCAAGGGCAATCTGAAAAACAGTGAGGAAGTGAGAGGAGGAGAGATAGTGGCAAGTCTGAGACTGATCTAAACTCACTACCTGAAAGAGATAGTCTACTCTAAGTGCAAAATATAGGCAGTCCTTGCTTTGCACAGCTCCAATATGCACAAACTCAAGGTTCCATAGCTTAAATAACACAATATGACTCAAATTTCAGTAACCACTTATACATTAACTATGAGCAATTGCATAAAATACAAACTTGCTGCTAGTTCCTCAGTCCACAAATCACTATATAAATAACAGATATGCATCATGACAAGTGACCAATCACATCACCCTTTTCAAAATCTGTTAGTAATTTGTCACTGCACATGTTATTCAGTTCATGCAGATACGGCAAGTGTCTCTTAGTGATAAATCCACGACAATTTATAAAAAGAGGTATGATAGTGTCTACCAAAGATGAAAGTGCAGTAAAGAAATGAAAAGCATAAACACTGGAAGTGAAACTGAGATCAAACACAGAGTTATAGAAGAAACAGCTGATCATGAGAATGCTGGCAGTGCTACAGTCAGAAGAACTAAGTAAAGGCAAAATATCTACATGGATGAACAAAGCAGTTGTGTTGAAAAGAATGAAAATATTCTAGAAAAGTGATGCTGGCAAGAAACGTCACATAAAAGGAACTGTGAGCGGTACACAGAGATTCACTGCATATAATGAAAATGCAAAAGATAAAATGTTGGAAGTTGATACAAACTTATAAAGAAGTATGATCATTTACCAAGACAGAAAAGATGCTTGCTCCACACTGTAAGTTACATAAGAAGACGCAAAGCACTGTCCAAACTACTCTTGATAAATTTTTTTTACAAAGAAAGCACTTTAATGCTCAATGTAGCTAATATTTTAAATTGCAGTGTACTAAATAAATATTGGCTTTACTATTAAAAAATTCTCTATATATTTATAACTGACAGGAGAGTTTTTAATGTTGAAAAAATAGCAAAGATCATAGAACAATTATAATTTTTCCCTATGAATGATTAAGACCACTTAGTATCACCCTGGCCAGTTGCTCAGTGGTCAGAATGTTAGCCCATGGACTGAAGGGTCACAGGTTCGATTCCAGTCAAGGGCATGTATCTAGGTGGCAGGTTTGATCCCTGGCCCCAGTTAGGGTGCATTGAGGAGTCAACCAATGCATGTGTCTTTCTCACATCAATGTTTCTCTCTCTCTTTCTCTCCCCTTCCCTTCCATTCTCTTTAAAAATCAATTGGAAAAGTATCTTTGGGTGAGATAACAACAACAAAAAAGATCACTTCGTATTATTTTAGTTTGCATGATCATCATTTACAGTCTGGCACGACCATGCAAAGCAAGAACTGCCTGAACTGGAAGAGTTCTGGTAAAACTGAGCACTAACTTTAGGGAAGGGAGTTAAGAGTGTGCAAGTCAAGGTGGCAGTATGCAAAGGAAAACTCAAAAGAGCAAAATTTAGAGACTTGGGAAACAAAAAAACCTCTCTTCCACCAGAAAAATCATAGAACTCACGATCCTTTTCCTATCACTAAAAAAGAAAAAAACAGCCAACACTCATCAAAAAGAAAAATCAAATTTTGTTTCTTTGCATTGAAAAAATGGCAATCAAAGTAGGAATTCTTGAAAGAAAACACAATCCACTAAATGACTAAGCAAGGCAAATCTATGCAAAGTAACTAAGCTGAAACACAGCAACTGAAATGAAAACATCTTATATATGAAAATCTGTCTTTCCCTCCCCCTAAAGAGTGATAAAGTGGAAGAAAACTCATACAGCACCCCAAACTCAATTACATATCTTCAAACAAGTTTTGAGAATGTGAAAAGAAAATTTTAAATGAAAACCAGAAAAGGATAGTCAGTAAAGAGAAATAAAAAAGAGTTAAATGATTTCAGGAAAGAGAGGGAAAAGACAAAGTAAATTGAGAAATGAAGACTAAATTACAGGATACCTAAAGAATAATAGTCTCAAATGAAAAGACAATACGGGACATTAAAGAAAGACTGAAAATAGCCAAGAGAATAAAAATGAGATAAAGAAGTAAAAAGGGCCAATGAGAAAGTGGTTGAAATGAAATATAAGCAAAGAAAAAAAACCATACACAAATTTGAAATACCTAAAGAAAAAAGCAAATAATAGACTAGAACTAGAGGTCACCAAACCAGGATTGCAGGCTAAATTTGGCCTGTGGTTCTGTTTTATATAGTCCTGGAGTTAAGAAAATGGTCAATCTTACTCATCCTTTTATTATTAAAAGGCTAATATGCAAATCGACCAAACAACTGGTCACTATGATACGCACTGACTACCAGGGGGCAGATGCTCATAGCAGGAGTTGCCCCCTGGTGGTCAGTGCCCTCCCACAGGAGGAGCCCTGCTCAGCTAGAAGCCGGGCTCATGGCTGGCGAGCGCAACAGTGGTGGAGGGAGCCTCTCCCGCCTCCACGGCAGTGCTGTCAGTCGGACATCCCCCGAGGGCTCCTGGACTGCGAGAGGGTGCAGAGAGGGTGCAGGCTGGGCTGAGGGACCCTCCCCCCGAACTGCACAAATGTCATGCACCGGGCCTCTAGTAATAAAAGAAAATTTAAAAAACACCCACCACACTGGTAAAAATCAAAGTAAGACAACACATTTCATTGGTGAGGCTGTATGGAAACAGGTACTGTCAAACAGTGATGAAAATATAAAGTAGTCTGTACTTTTGGTAAAGAAAATGGGGAATATCTAATAATATTACATATGTATTTAACTTTTGATCAAGCAGTTCCACTACTAGGAATTTACCCTAGAGGTATATCTTAAATAATACATAAGCACATATGCAGAAAATCATATTAATTTCAACATTGTTTGTATTTGGAAAATATGTATTCTACACATAGAATAGCTGAAAGAAATAATGGCATACCATTGTACACATGGAATACCATTAGTATATCTAAAAAAAGAATGAAGACAATCCCTATGACCTTATACAGAATGATTTTCAAGCTATGTTAAGTGAAAAAAGCAAACTGCAATAAAGTATTTATGGTATGGTACCTTTGAGTAAGAAATTGAAAGAGAAATAAAAATATACATATATGCTCATCAAAAAATTATAGGAAACACAAATCAAAAATTAGTAAGAATGGTTACCTACAGAGCGAATGAGAATAAGGTGGTAAACATTGTGGTTAAAAATGGGAGTGGATGATGAAAAGGACAGGAGGTCCTCATGAGTTACAATCTCTGAATATACATTTTTGTATCGTTCTGACTTTCAGAAGCAGGTTAATATTTCATTTTTAAAAAAAAATCCTCACTCAAAGATATGTTTTTATTGATCTTTTAGATGGGAAGTGGAGGTAAGAATATGGTCAGGGAGCCACCCAGGGCCAGCCACTGGTGTGCGGATGGTTGAATAAACTCATAATCCCTCACCAAAAAAAAAAAAAAAAAAAAGAATATGGTCAATCTTACTCATCCTAAATAATCCCATACCCGCCCCAATTGAGGACTGAACCCTCAACCTAGGTATGTGCTCTGGCCAGGAATTAAATCTGCAACCTTTGGTATATGGGAAGATGCTCTAACTAACTGAGCCACCTGGCCAGGGGAGGTTAATATTTCACATATTAAGTATATAAAATCAATAAAGAGTGTGTGTATGTGTGTATATGGGGGAGGGGGTATGTCCTAAAAAGGAACCCAAACTGAAACAAACTTGTTTCTCCAATAAATACCAAAATATTAAAGGGGAAAAATAAAAGAAGTAAACTAAGTATTTCTGAAATATAATATTCTGAATATATACCCTCAGGCTCTAAACAAAAAGAATCATTCTGGATAATGAAGCTCTGTCAGTGCCAGAGAAGGGCACTGACAAATGAAAAGAGGATTAAAATGAATCTTGTGATGCTGGACTGAAATCTGAAGTATCAGTATAAGCTCCTGGTTTTAAATATATAAATAAATACAGAAATAGAAATAGATGTGTTTAAGGGAGCGTCTGTGTATATATGCATACATATATACATTTCCTACCTCTGCTTGCTGAGAAAGGGGCTAGAAGCAATACTATCCTAATACCAATGAGCACATTGATATTGGGACAAATCCTGGTTTCTAAACCCCACCCTCCAAAAAGAAGAACCAAGGCTCCTTGCAGAAATGACTAAGTCCAGAGCTGAGGCTGGAAAAGAAAAAGATGAACCTAGAAATATCTTGTGTCAAAGCAAAGAGATGCTCAAAGAATGAAGGGGCTATGTCAAAAAGGCAAAGAGCTTGCTGAAGGGGTTCTCACTGGCAAAATCTGGGACAATCTGAGCATCAAAATATTTGGAAAGCAATAAACCTGGGAAGCAGCACTTCCATTTATCCAGTTTTATATAAGAGGCTAAAAAGTAGAACAAAAAATAATTCTAGCTGAGATTAAGATTTCCTTATAGCTATCAATAAAAAGATTAAATTATATTGTGTGAAAGAATAACATATCTACTTGGTATTCTCCTTAAAATAAACCTTAGATTAAAAAAAAAATTACTAAGAAACCAAAAGTGATCAAAAAAATTTATTGTCAGCCCAGTCAATCTTGTTATACTTGGGTCTTGCAAGTCAAAATGGCTTAAGGAACTCAGACCTCACATGCAATATAGGAATCATCTCACCAAGGATGCCATCATTTCCCATTATGCTTGGCCAAGGCTCCTCAGTGGTCCCTGCTAGGATGGACTATTAATATTTGCCTTTGAGATTTTACTATTTTCCTGCTTCTAAGGCAGACCATTCTCTTTCTGAAAAATACATAGTTTCTTTTTTTAAAAAAATATTTCTTTATTGATTTCAGAGAGAAAGGGAGGGGAAAGAGATAGAAACATCAATGATGAGAGAGAATCATTGATTGGCTGCCTTCTGCTTGCCCCCCACTGGGGATCGAGCCTGCAACCCAGGCATGTATGTGCCCTTGGCCGGAATCGAACCCAGAACCCTTCGGTCCGCAGGTTGACACTTTATCCACTGAGCCAAGCCGGCTAGGGCAATACATAGTTTCTTTAGGTACAATTAGATCACATTTTAATTTTAATGGTCAAGGAGAAAATCTGTCCTTGAAGACTATTTCTATATGACTGGTCTAATATATGACATACCCAGAAAGCAATCTTATTACCCTTATTTCCAAACTCTTGTTGGAAGAGATGAGGCATACAATAGCCCCAATATACCAACAATAACAACATTTTAAAAAGTCAATTTAGTCCTGGCAGGCATGGCTCAGTTGGTTGAGTGTCATCCCATGCACCAAGAGGTACCCAGTTTGATTCCCAGTCAGACACATGGCCTGGTTGTGGGCTCAATCACCAGTAGGAGATGTGCAGGAGGCAGCCAATTGATGTTTCTCTGTCATCGATGTTTCTCTTTCTCTCTATCTCCCTTCCTCTCTCTCTAAAATTAATAAAAACATATTTTAAAACGTCAATTTAGCCACACAACTCACCATACTTCTCCTAATATAGTTGATGGCTTTTTTCATATCCATGCCAGACCAATTGTTGAGCATATAGCAAATACAGGAAGCACAGTACACAAATCGCATGTCATTTTCACTGCCTTCAGGTACTGCACAAAAACTGAAAACAATAATAAGATTTACTATTAACATTGTACAATAAATTTTATTTATTTTTTTGCAGGGGAATTAGAAACACCTACTTCACATCTTTAGTCACAGAAAAATCTATCACAAATAGGATTTAAAAATCTAAAAACAGATTGAAAAACCACCTACTACTTGTATTGTTCAATAAAGAATAGGTCTATTAACTTGAATATAAAACTATCTCTACATCATTACTCCAAAGTTCTGATTTCTGGGTAGTTTTACATACTACCACAGTTATTCCTCCCAGATGCCACCAGCCAGAGTAAGTTGCTCTCAGCCAGAAACAGCTATGGCACACTATGGTAGAGAATTAATGGCAATAAAAAGTAGCAGGTAAAACCTGGAACCTATTGGGTAGTAAGAAATTCCCAAACCCAAGTTTTGCTATGTGGAATTTCTTCTAACTACAGTGTGTGTGTGTGTGTGTGTGTGTGTGTGTGTGTGTGCTAGGGGCCCGGTGCACGAAATTCGTGCACTGGGTGTGTGTGTGTGTGTGTGTGGGGGGGGGGGGGGGGGAGTGTCCCTCAGCCCAGCCTGCCCCCTCTCACATACTGGGAGCCCTCAGGCGTTGACCCCCATCACCCTCCAATCACAGGATCGGCCCCTTGCCCAGGCCTGACTCCTCTGGCTGAGGCGTCTGGCCTGGGCAGCGGGGACCCGCAGTTGCAGCGGCCCCGCGATCGTGGGCTTCGCTTTAGGCCCAGGCAAGGGACCCCTAGCTCGTGGGACTGCCAGCTTCAACCGTGCCCAGCTCCCATCGCTGGCTCCACCCCTACTTCCTGCTATCACTGGCCAGGGTGGAAAAGGCACCTGATTCTCCGGTCATGGCTGGGGGGCAGGACAAAGGCAGCCCCAGGGCCGCCTTTGCCCTGCCCCCCAGCTCTTAGCTCCCCCCTGGGTTTCTGATCACTGTCAGTGGCAGGGGGCTTCTTCCTGCTTTCCCTTTCGCTTCCCTGCATTGTGCCTACGTATGCAAATTAACTGCCATCTTGTTGGCAGTTAACTGCCAATCTTAGTTGGCAGTTAACTGCCAATCTTAGTTGGCAGTTAATTTGCATATAGCCCTGATTAGCCAATGAAAAGGGTAGCTCGTACGCCAATTACCATTTTTCTCTTTTATTAGTGTTGATATATATATACACACACAATCAGTAGTTTATTGATCATGGTATTTTAACTTAATTTTTATCTATTTAATTAGTTTTAGAGAGGTAATCGCCTGTCTCTTATCTATTCCTTTATTTATACACTAGAGGCCCAGTGCACGGATTCATGCACTGGTGAGGTCCCTTGGCCTGGCCTGCAGGGATTGGGCCGAAACCAGCTCTCCAACATCCCCCGAGGGGTCCTGGATTGCGAGAGGGCGGGTCTCAGGTGATGCACCCCGGAATCAGGTTCCCTCCTCTCTGGTTCTGGGTGCATCACCCGAGAACCACAGCTGCCAAATCACCACAGCTTGGCAGCTCCTGCATTGAGCGTCTGCCCCCTGGTGGTCAGTGCACGTCATAGCTACTGGTTGGATGGTAGAACGGTCACTTAGGCTTTTATATATATAGATAAGGATAAGGTAGCAGTAAACAGACTGTGCGGAAGTATTGAGAAATTAGTCACATGTACCTGATGACACAAATGTTTAGTATTATAGTATTTCCAACTAATGTCAATTTATGTTATATGTTGACATTAATTTTCCCCTCATCAAGAGCTGCATTTTAAAAATACTGACAGGAAAATAGAGATAGTAGTAGATGGGACAGAGAAATAACAACACAGCAGCAATTGTTTGTAAAGTCTTTTGTTTAGATCAGGGGTACTCAAACTTTTTAAACAGGGGGCCAGTTCACTGTCCCTCAGACCGTTGGAGGGCAGGACTATAGTTTAAAAAAAAACTATGAACAAATTCCTATGCACACTGCACATATCTTATTTTGAAGTAAAAAACAAAAATGGTAACAAATACAGTATTTGTATTTGCATGTGGCCCGCGGCCCGTAGTTTGAGGACCCCTGATTTAGATAGTATAGCTACTACTTTATCACTTCCTGGGCTGAAAGAAGTTTCACCGTAAAACTCTAGGAAAACTCTTCTTTAGTTAGATAAACCACACAAACCATCAAATATTAATGAACTCATTAACTTCTTTTTCTATCCTTTAAAAATGTCAAGAAAACTACCTACACTAGAATATTCAATGCTCATCCCTTTCTACTCCTATCACAGTCTTAAGGAATAAAAGTTCAGACTAATAATAATTTGTGATAAACTATAAAGTTCTAGTATAATATTATATTCATTTTCTTTAGTTTCGAAAGACTTTCCTTTAAAAAAATAAATAAATAAAAAAGAATGACCCATACCTTCCATCTTCCAGCTGAAGAGCTCTCAAGCCTGCTAAGCAAGCTTCTTTATTTACTCGGCTTAGATCGTCTCCAAGAATAACCAAGCATGAAAGACCAGTGTAGGTCATTGCTATGTGGCCACTGTCATAAGGATGAGCTGTTCCAGGATTCTGAATTAAAAATAAATATGTTAATTAGTAAAATGAAATAAAAACTTATTTCATTAAACAATTTCAGTAAATAGGTAAAATTAAATGTCTATACTAATTTGTATAGACATCTGATTGAAAAAAGCAAACAACTTTATATATATTCAGTTTATGAATCCTTTGTTTTCAGAATCCCTGCTAAAAGCAATGGGCACACATGGTTGGAGACACCTTGGCAAATTCATGACTGTGACATAGGCAAGTAGTCTATGGCTAAAGGCAGAGGAAAAAAGTTGAAGTGGTGCCTCTATCAAATTATGTCATCTTCTCCAAAATCACTGCTATTTTTCCCCAAAATTTTGAAGCAGATGATAGCAAAACTTGCAGCATGCCATTTATCTTCAGATTGAAACTGGATATAAACCTTAGCATACTCAATGTAGCCAGATACTAACTTGTAACCATTATAGGAGCAAGAAAATAGTTTCTATTTTGCGAAACCCCTTTTGACAAAATGATGTTTTGCTATGCTCCCTCATGTAGAAAAATACTGGTATTTTGTGCACAGATGAAACATCTAAAAAGCCTGTGCTGGGTCTGCTTCTTTGAAGAAAAAAAAGCTTTCACTTTGTTAGGACTCACTGCTTTCTACACCTGCATGTGCTGGTACCAAAGCCTATGGCTATAATGCTGAGGATATTTTGCCTATTGCCACAAAGGTCAACATATTCATCAGTGCTTAGGTCTTTAATTACTGCCCTAGTAAACGAGTTTTTCTTTTATTACTAAGAAATGAGAACCAAATATAAAATCCTTCTCTACACATACAAGTTCATGGGCTTCTTAGAGAGCAAGTATCCAGCACTTGAGTGCTTTATTTTCATTTTCTCCAGGGAATCACTAATAATTAACACACAAAAAAAACAGTGAGAGAGAAAATTTTTGTGACAATAGGAATCTCAGTGTATATATATTGTACATTCTTCCAGTAAGTAAGGTGGGCATAGCTTTCCCTTAAAGAATTCAGTTCATGCCCTCATTGGTTTGGGTCAGTGGATAGAGTGTCAGCTTGTGGCCTGAAAAGTCCCGGGTTCGATTCTGGTCAAGGGCACATGCCCGGGTTGTGGACTCGATCCCCAGTGTGGGGTGTGTAGGAGGCAGCTGATCAATGATTCTCTCTCATCACTGATGTTTCTCTCTCTCTCTCTCCCTTCCTCTCTGAAATCAATAAAATATATTAAAAAAAAAAAAGAGTTCAGTTTATAATATACATTACTAGAGGCCCATGCAGGAAATTTGTGCACTTGGGGGAGGCGGGGAGTCTCTCAGCACAACCTGCACCCTCTTGCAGTCTAGGAGGCCTAAGGGGATGTCCAACTGACAGCTTAGGCCCAACCCCCCCCCCTCCCCACCCCCCCGTGGGAGCACACTGACAACCAGGGGGCAGCTCCTATGTTGAGCATATGCTCCCTGGTGGTCAGTGCGTGTCATAGCGACTGGTCATTCCACTGTTCGGTCAATTTACATATTAGCCTATTATTATATAGGAAGGATTAGACAGTTTTCAGCCATATTGAAACTGGGAAGCTTGGTTCTTTCTGTATCCTGGCTTAGTATTCTTTCTCACTAAAATCTCCCCACCTCCTCTCTCTATCCTCTTGACCCAAACAGAACTGACCTTTGATGGATTGAATGGAATACCCAGGTATGAAGAGCCTCGGAAACCACAGCGATTTAGATTTGACCCTAGAAAATAAAAAGTTAGACTTATTTAAATTATCCCTTACTTTTGTACAGATGCTAAACCAGTTCAATTACACAATCATTCAGAAAGAGACTATTTTAGTACCAAAGCTTTGTCACTATCTCCATTTTCATGCTAGCTAATGCTGAATGCTTACTATGTGCCAGGTTTCTCCTAGGTACTTTATAGAAATTTCCTCATTTAATTTCCAAACCAGTCAGGATGAAATAATGATTTTCTACCATGTGCCTTTAGTTTACAACCCCCCTCAATATTACAAAATGCTTTTCTACTTTACCTATTTGACCATTTTTCATGTGATCAACATATTCAATCCCTCATTCTACAGAACTGAAAGCAGAAACCCAGAAGTGACATGTTCAATGTAACTGTTGGTTAGTAACACAAAAGGATCTAGAACAGGGGTCCTCAAACTATGGGCCGCGGGCCACATGCAAATACAAATATTGTACTTGTTCCCGTTTTGTTTTTTTACTTCAAAATAAGATATGTGCAGTGTGCATAGGAAATTGTTCATAGTTTGTTTTTTTTAAACTATAGTCCTGCCCTCCAACGGTCTGAGGGACAGTGAACTGGCCCCCTGTTTAAAAAGTTTGAGGACCCCTGATCTAGAATCCCAACTTCCCATCCAGTGTCTTTACTTTAACTCATTGCTCTGTACAGAGGAGCAAGCTAAAGATATAAACTGATCAGGTCACAGAAAATATATGTGCTTTTTATTTTAGTATTAGACAGACCTCATTCTGAGTCTAATAACCCACTTTTCTTTGAAGTATATAGAACACTATAAGTTGGCAATTAGTCTCTCTCTACTCATTCAAAATGTTTACTCATACAATTTTTTTCTATCTAAAATTTTTCATATTTCAAGGTATCAATGGAATATAATTGGGAACTTAAGAATATAGTTACATTCATAAAAACAGAACTCTTGTTCACTGTCATTGGTGGGAATGTAAAGTGGTACTGCCACTATAGAAAACAATATGAAGGTTCCTAAAAAAATTTAAAAATAGAATTACTATATGATCCAGCAATTCTACTTTTGGGTATATAGCCAAAAAAAAATGACATCATTATCTCAACAAGATACAGTATATGTACTCTCATGTTCACTGCAGCATTATTCACAATAACTGATCTAAAAATCCATTAACAGATAAATGGATAAAGAAAATGTCTCTCTCTCTACACACACACACACACACACACACACACACACACACTTGCGCAGAGGACTATTATTAAGTCATCAAAAAGAAGGAAATCCTGCCTTTTGCATTAATATGGATGGGTCTTGAGGGCATTGTGCTAAGTGAAACAATTTAGAGAAAGACAAATACTGTTCTCACTTATATGTGAAATATAAAAAAGCTGAAATCGTAGAAATAGTAGATAGTGGTTTTCAGGGACTGTGTGTATGTGTGTGTGTGCGTGTGTGGGTGTGGCGGGGGGGGGGGGGGAGGGGAGACGGGGAGGCGAGTTAAGGAGAAGTAGGGAGATGTTGGCCAAAGCATACAAACTTGTAAGACAAGTTCGAGGGATCTAATACACAGCCTGATGACTATAGTTAACAGTACTGTACCGTATATTTGAAAGTTAAGAGAGGTCTTAAGTGTTATTGCCACACAGACATAAAAAAAGGTAATTATGTGACGGGATAGAGGTATTAACTAACCTTATGTAGTAATCATTTTGTAACATATACATGCATCAAAATCAGCAGTTGTACCCATATCTCAATAAAATTGGAATAAAGTAAATTTTTTAAAAAATTAAAAAATGGTCACACCCACAATAAGAAAATAATTATAGTTTTGATAGCTATTAGAAAATCAGCATGGTATACATATCAGGTAGGAATGTAGTATCAACAGGCTGGACATGTAGAGCTAATAAAAAATCAAGTTGATGTAAAAATGGGCTCTGATCTGAGGAAACCAGCTTCATATCTCTTATGACTGGTACATGACTAATTCATAATAACTGGTTTTTACTATTCTATTCTTTAAATCAGATACTATTCTCTATTCAGCTTTATATCCCCTAAAATACATAGAATAGTATCTTATACATTAATTCTTTGAACAATTTAGGAAACCTTACCCACAAATTTAAAACTCTCCACCAAGCATCTTTTCCCATTAACAAAAAATAAAAAAAATTTTATCTAATGGTGACAATAATTTTGATGAACATGGTTCTCTTATCCTTGCTGAAGACTTTTAAATTGGTAAGCACTTAAGACGTGCCAGTATATAAGGACCCATAAAAATGCTCATATCCCCTTCAATCCAGTAATAATACATCATGTGCACAGAAACACTTGCTGCAGTATTATAATGGTGAAAATTTAGAATAAATAAATACTCTCAAAAGTTTTACATTTTACTGGTTTATAACTTTTTGTTTTTTAAAAGACTCCAATTGTAGTGTCTTTACAATGCTTGGCAGATAGTTGGTGTCTACTATGAATTTAATAGTAAAACTTTAAGTTTTTCTCTGAGATATGACCCAGTCATCAGGCAGGAGCTAGTTTTGTAGCATAATAATTGTCTTTCATGTGCAGGCACACAAATGAGGGGATTGTTTTTCCTTATAGTCGATAGCTAGACACTTATGTTCTCTATTAATACATCTATAATAACATCTCTCTACATGCTCACACATAAGCTCACATATACACATTACATGCATGTACATATTCCCATTTTTGCTGCTGCTTCTTTCCATCTACTTGATTTCATTTTCTAAAGTAATCTGGATTTTTATGATATACTGCTATCTAAACTGCTTTCATGTAACAAAATAAACTAGTTTGACTTTATGGCTCTACCATGGTGTAGGATCACCAGATCAGTGGTTCTCCATTCTTACTGTGTATCACACAGGGATTGTTGGACAGGTCAAAGATAATAGACTGTATATACTCAAAGGAATACTATACTCCTATTAAAGTAATAATTAGGGGGAACTATGTAGCAACATGGAGAAATATATACTGCCAAGAGAAAATATAAAAATAATTAAACAAATGGTACTTATCATCAAAGCTCAGAAGAGAATAAACAAAATAGACACTGGATGATGGCAAGTTAGGATACTAGGTCCTTTTTTGTTACTAAGCAAATGTTAAGTATAAACTTCCCATTTATTCCAAATTTACAACTGGATGCATACTCAGGGCATAGTTTAAAATTCTTTGGAGATTATTAAATGGCACCATCTAGTGTTCCTATTCAGTAGTGGCAAAGCAAAATGAAAGGTCTGGCTGCCTAACAGACTCAATTGTATAGCTTCAAAAAAAATAGATGCTTCTTAGGTTCTAACCCAAGCCCACATCAAAGCCCCGAGAATTGGGCCTGGACAATCATATAAAAAAAGAAAAAACAATTCCATGACACTATTTTTTTAAAAATATATATTTTATTGATTTTTTTATAGAGAGGAAGGGAGGTCGAGAGGGATAGAGTTAGAAACATTGATGAGAGAAACATCAATCAGCTGCCTACTGCACACTCCCTACTGGGGATGTGCCTGCAACCAAGGTACATGCCCTTGACCAGAACCGAACCTGGGACCCTTCAGTCTGCAGGCCGACGCTCTATCCACTGAGCAAAACCAGTTAGGGCTCCATGACACTATTAATGGTGGTCATGCCACTTAAATATAATTCAAAAGTGATTTGGTCATTTTCCTAACTTTCTAATCCCTATTTTAAAAGTTAGGTTTTTGCACTAAGCAACCAGAATTCAAGTGAAGAATATGACAATTTTTATGTAAAATTTGACATTTATATTTTATGACTATGGAAATAATTCTTCACATGTCTCAAGAAACATGAGGTTTTCTAGTAAAAGGACACACCTTATACAACCTTTTTTAGGATCTCAAGAGAGATACAGACAAGGCAAATGTAATATTCAATAGCTTAAAAATGTTTTTGTAAATACCTATTTTCTAAATTCCACAGATTAGTTTTAGAATCGGACCTAGACCAATTAAAGAAAAGACAGGTGAAAGACTTTCTTTCCTAGAAATTAGAGATTTAACAGTGTTTCATCCAACAAAATAGTAAATTGAGAATTACAGTTGGACCATGAAAAGATTTGTGGTGTGGCCCATCGGACACTATGACTAGGGACAGTTTGGACCATAAACCAACCACTGTGGGATCTTTGCAATAAACTCTTGATCACAGTGCTTCCAAAAAGGTGCTCTACAATTTTTTAAACTTGCAACGTGCTCGAGTTAGCCACAGAAATTATATTTATATTTTAAGCATATTATTTTAAAAAGGCAACAATCTGCCCTCGCCAGCTTGGCTCAGTGGACAGAGCATCAGCCCTCAGGCTGAAGGGTCCTCGGCTGGATTCTAGTCAAGGGCACTTACCTCAGTTGCAAGCTCAATTCCGTGCGGGAAGCAACCAATCGATGTGTCTTTCTCACATCGATGTTTCTCTCTCTTTGCCTCTACCTCTCCCTTCTACTCGCTTTAAAAAATCAATGGAAAAATATCCTTGGGTGAGGATTAAAAAATTTTTAAAAAAATAAAAGGCAACGATCTGACTGAAAAATCTACTAAAAATAAAATCATTAAGCAATTTACCTTTTAATATTAAACCACCTTATCTACATTCCCAAACAATCGTAATATTTTATGAGATCTATTAACGGACAGATACCAGTAATGAAAATAACAAAGGACTAGAAAACAGAAAACTGTATTCTAATTTTGCCTCTAGTCTTAACTAGCTATAATATTGTGGACAAATGACTAATCTCTCTGGAACTTAATATGCTCATTTGTAAAATGATGAACTATAATATCCCTTGCTCTATACTAGCTTAAAATTCTCTAGTTGTGCCCCTGATCAGAGAAAGGAGCACACAATTCCCAGCCTGATCCCTTGTGTTTCTTAAATACTTGCACAGGTTGATAAGAAGGGTCCCAAGCCTCCAATGGTCTGAACACACACGAATTACTAGGATACCACTACAGTCTTTCTTTACAACTCTGGAGTTAAGTGGAAGGTCAGGGTTAATTTTGATTAATTATTCACAATGTACTTGAGTGCCATACATGGCAGTCTCCACTAGGGACCTATTTATATATATATACTTCAAAGCAGCATTGGGACTCTGAGTCAGAAGCCTGGGATTTCATGCTGGCTCTACTATTTAACATGTATGTGGCCTCTGTAACCATTTGTACACCATAAGCGTCTATAGATGCAAGCAGTGGACCTTTTTAAATTAAATTCAAAATATCGTGGCAGTTAACTGGTTAATCACTCCACCTCTCATTTTCCTCTTTTGGGACGGGCAGATCAAATTTAATAAAGTATTTGACAATGTTTTCGAAAATTATAAAATCTTAAATAATTTCTGCCAATATCAAATACAAATAATCAACAAGCAGTCATCAATGTGGAAGTGCACAACACAGGATGGTACCACAACTGTGAATCTTTTAATCCCAGACAACTCTAAATTATTCTCCCAAAAGAGTAAATATTAGACTCGTTAAGTGTTATACTTGAACAGAATGGAGTGTTGCATTACAATAAAAACATAGATGAATAAAATATATTAATAGTTTATAAATAAATATAAAGATATGCCAATCCAACAACACATGTAATGCCAGGTGCAACTAGTCACACTAAAAATAAAATGCTAAAAACTCACTCACTGTCTTCTGTGGGAAGGACCTGCAGGGAGTAAATCCACTCTATTATGTCATCTTTGTTCACCACATCTAAGGAATCCAACATATCCAGCCCAGAGAGCGCAAAAAATGCAATTGTCAACCTAAAAGAAAAAAAAAGTAAGATTCCATCTTTACTAAGGAACCACTGAAGTCTTCCTGATTCAAAAACATAATAAATTCATTCTAATTTTCCAATAATTTAAACAAACCTCACATCTTGCAAAAGTAAAACCCCCCCCAATATATTCTCATAATTTAGTAATATCAATCAAACCTCTGCTTCAATTTTTAAAAAAGGGATATTGTGGGGTTAAAAACTAACCCCACTCATCTGAATTTATTGAAGCCAGTATATTGGTAATATACTGAAGGCTAAAAGTAGACTTAAAAAAGAGAATTTCCCACACTTGTTCAGTACAAATAAAGTCAAAAGCCTGGAAAAATATATAAAAATCTCAATTTTTACTAATTTGCCAAAAGTAATTATGCTTATCGCCGCTGCTTAAATCTTAAAAAATGTTAGAATAAATCAATTTTTATTCAAATTTGTTTACAAATAATGTCACCTCTTAGAAAAAAACTTTAAAAAATACAAATGCATTTCAAATCCATTCTCCCAAAGAGATCATTCTTTGATGGAATGAAAAACTATAAGACAGCACTCATTCCAAGATTGTGTACTAAATCAGAAACCTAAACCTTAACTTTCATATAAAAACACTACCTTAGTGATTGCTTTTCACATAAAGAGCTTGTTATATATAATTCCTTTCATGTTGAGATGCATTTTACAATGCTGTTTGATTGAGCATGGTTATGCCACTCCCATATTCTAGTTTTTCTTATGACTAATATGGATAAATTAATACTTCAAATTATCTGGTCTGAAATCTTATAACAGAGCCACTTGAGCCATTGGAATCTTTGTTAACAGAGATTCCAAAAGAGAATTCAACCTCAATGCATAAGGTACCTATTGTATATATTGACTTCTTCCCTATGTATCTAGAATGGTATTATCTAGAATGGTATTACCAACTTGAGGAGAAATGGGAAAATAATCAGTTTTGGTTTTTTTTAGATTGTAATGTTCTCTCTGATCCCTGGTTGAAAAAAGCTGGCATCCATTAGCTAACGGGAGGATAAACCAAAGAGGAACTTAATCCCAATCAAAAGGGATTAAGGGCAAAAACTAACACGAAAAAGATATTGGTACACTTAAGAACAATAAATTTTGGGAAACTTACATTATTGAGATTACTATTACTGCATATTAGACACTAAACTAGAAATTTCTCATACACTATCTGAATTTAATTCTAACAACCCACTGCAGATCCACCTTCATTAGGGAGGTGATTCATCTGGTTAAGATCAGGATTAAATACAGGGGGTTCCTGGAACACCTTCATATGGGAAGCTGTAACTGAGAGCTCAGATTTCGTAGTCAAATGAGTTAGGTTCAAATCCTAGGATGGCCAATCAATTTACAGCCATATATAACCTGGGGAGGTTACCTAACCTTTTCTAAATCCTTTCTAAGTCCTTATCTGTAAATGTCTTACACCTCACATAGTTACTGTGCTTACCTACCCATAAGCAAGCGCTCAATAAATGGAAGATACTATTATTGGTATTTTCTCTGTTTTGAAGGGATAGGAGTATCAATGACTACAATCACAGTCTCCTGTTACAGCCTTTTATCCAGATTTGGGTTGGCAACCTTTCTCCCCCAGGGAACAGCTCTTCTCTAAAACAAAATGGTACTATAAACTTGAGAAAGGCTTCTACCTAGTTGTAGCCAAGTTTGAAAATCACTGCTCTTGGTAATAAATATATTTCACAAGATAAGGTCTGCCTTATTCGTGGTATGAATGCAAATGTCTATTGAATTAACTAACAAATAAAAGACCTGCAATACTACATCTAACCCTCCTGGAGAGCTCTCACAGGGGTTTCAGTTTTACTACAATCCAGAAAATGAATTATCACAATCAGATAAAATTAAACATACAATAATTTAGCTATTAAAGCATTATTATAGAAAAAAAGCAAAAGGAAGACAGAAATAAAAATGGAGAACAACATGAGATTGTTGATAACAATCTGTTGAGGCTGAATAAAATAAACACCTTCCAATTAGTATAGTAAAAATACATACTAAGAAAACATATCAAAAGAGCTATTAAAATATGCTGGTATTCTTTACTCAGTTAAGAACTTGAGAAATAACACAGTCCATCTCTTAAAATTTCTAGCACAAGGTAATGAAATTCAAATCATTAAAGCAGTTTGCTTAAGATTTCAATGCAATGCTATATAACCAATTAAAACTAGTCAGGAATTCTGGGTGGCAGTGTGGTGTTCTTCACAGGGGTGTTTCTTGAATCTGGCTGTACATTACAATCAGTTTAAAAACAAGCAACTAAAACACCACAAACAAACCTAGAGAGGCCTGGACCCTACTCTATGACAATAAAATCAGAAATTCTGGGAGAAAATTGGGAACCTGGTATTTAAAAAAACAAAACAAAAGAAAAAACCTTCCCAGGTGAATCTAATGTGCAGCCAGCCAGGCTTTCCCATAGCTGAGGTTCTCCACTGGCAGCAATATTACTCCCCAGGGGAACATTCTGAAGATTTTTAGTTCTCACAGAGAGGGGAAGGTGCTACTGGCATCCAGTCGGTAAAGGCCAGGGATGCTGCTAAATGGCCTATGGTTTACAGGTGAGCCTCATTAAACAAAGAAATATCTGGTGGAGCCCTGGCTGGTGTGGCTCAGTTGGTAGGAGTGTCATCTGGTACACTGAAAGGTCTTGGGCCTCGGGTTCCATTCCTGGTCAGAGCACAAACCTAGATTGCAGGTTTGATCCCTAGTCCTCAGTCAGGCACCTTTAGGAATATTTCTCTTTCACATCCATGTGTCTGTTTGTCTGTCTGTCTGTCTCCCCTCCTCCTCCTCCCCTTTCCCCTCTTTTTAGAAATCAATGAGCATGTCCTCCCATGAGGATTAAAAATAAATAAGTAAGTAAGTATCTGGTCAAAAATGTCAACAGTGCTGAGGTTGAGAAACCCTGATTTAAAGTCATCCTGTTATGTTTATAAGTGTTACCTGAATGATCTGTTTTGCATTTTACTTGCTCTTGGAAATGGAGACAAATACCAGAAATCAGTCATCTAGTGGTACCCTATTTTAAAATCTTGCATGCTTAATTATTAAAGGCTTCTAAAAGTCCAGCATTTTCATTTCATAGCAGTTGAGACTATGGTTTATAGAATTAACAGCTACAGAGCAAAGCTTATGTTTATAAAATGAAGTGCTCAGTAGTGGCTGGCAGACAGGACCAAGAGTCATCTGGGCCTCCCCTAAAATAGATTAGGAAAGTATTCCTAAAAGGATTTCTGACCATGCCAGAGTTCTCAAGTAGTCCTAAAACTCTGAGAGGAAGAAAATTAAACAGGCCACAGGAAATAGAAAGGAATTTTGGGCTGCAGACCTCTGGGAGAAATAACGTAGGATTTTATGTTGACCAGATGACTGTTGCTTGGAGTATAGATTGCTGTGCAACCTGCCCTGTTGCAGGTATACAGAGAGGTAATCTTGTCATGTGTGTACCTAAAATCAGGCCAATGAGGTTATTTTTATTTTATTATTTCTTTGGAGGACGTTTCTCTATTCTTTCTTTTTCCTAAAATTGAACTCTGAGTATGTAGTATGAAAAGCCAAAGCAAGCCAAGTCTTCCTGCCTCTTCTACTCTGAACAATACATATAAAAGGTATATCTTACATGAATGAAAAAGTAACATTTTTTTGTCCCTATATCAAATCACTTCACCAGTGGAGCATAAATGATCTCAAAATTTTCAGGCTTAAAAACAAAGCTCACAATCCAAGATTTAATATCCACTTTAGTTGACTAGTAACTACTTTTCAGAAGCTAATATAAAAGAAAAACCTCAGGTAAAACAACAAACAATATACATTTGAATTTTCATAGAGCAATTATTACTAGAAAAGTAAAAATTATTTATTCTTATTTGTCAACGAAAGGAAAAAGGGAAATGAAATGATTTTGCCAAAATGGCGGGTCAGAAAATAAGCATCTATATGGTAGGTCCAATATTAGCCTTTTTTAGAGTCAACTGTTTTATCTCTATCAGTAAAACGGAATAAACACAGGAACACCTGAATCACTGGTTTACTACCATATCCCCATACCCAGGCACACATAGGCACTCAATAAATGTCTGTGGAATTGAACTGCAGTACTGGAAAGAATAATGTCTTTGTCAACACACTGTTTTATTTTAAAACTCTAGTATCAGTAGAAATTTTGTGACCAATCACCTTTGCTTAAAAAGACTGGAGCTTCTCCACAAGTATCTTAAAGTCAGTATGAATCATGTACACCACAAAAGGACTTAATGCTAAACTAAGAAAAGACTGTAAGTCAGGAAACAGAAAAACTGAAAACTTTTAAAAAATCACTACAAAAACTTATATGTACAGATTGTTTTTTAAAAAATATATATTTTTATTGATTTTTAGAGAGAGAGAGAGAGAGAGAGGAGGAGAGAGAGAAACATTGGCTGCCTTGAACCAGCAATGTTTCGGTGCACGGGACGCCCAATCAACTGAGCCACACCAGCCAGGGTTGTACACATTATCTTAAATGTATTATTACTTCAGAGATCTAGAACGAACTTTCCAAAAATTCATCTGGAATAAAAAAAGACCCCGAATAGCTGCAGCAATCCTGAAAAAGAACAAAGTAGGTGGGATCTCAATACCAGATATCAAGTTGTATTACAAAGCCACTGTTCTCAAAACTGCCTGGTACTGGCACAAGAATAGGCATATAGATCAATGGAATAGAATAGAGAGCCCAGAAATCGGCCCGAACCAATATGCTCAATTAATATTTGACAAAGGAGGCAAGAACATACAATGGAGCCAAGATAGTCTCTTCAATAAATGGTGCTGGGAAAATTGGACAGATATATGCAAGAAAATGAAACTAGACCACCAACTTACACCATACACAAAAATAAACTCAAAGTGGATAAAGGACTTAAATGTTCGACAGGATACCATAAAAATTCTAGGAGAATCCAAAGGCAAGAAAATCTCAGACATATGCCGAAGCAATTTCTTCACTGATACAGCTCCTAGGGCACTTGAAACTAAAGAAAAAATGAACAAATGGGACTACATCAAAATAAAAAGCTTCTGCACAGCAAAAGAAACCATCAACAAAACAACGAGAAAACCCACTGTGTGGGAAAACATATTTGCCAATGACATATCTGATAAGGGCCTAATCTCCAAAATTTATAGGGAACTCATACAACTTAACAAAAGAAAGATAAACAATCCAATCAAAAAATGGGCAAAGGACCTAAATAGACACCTTTCAAAAGAGGACATCCAGAAAGCCAAGAGACATATGAAAACATGCTCAAAGTCACTAATCATCCGAGAGATGCAAATCAAAACAGCAATGAGGTACCATCTCACACCTGTCAGACTGGCTATCATCAACAAATCAACAAACGACAAGTGCTGGAGAGGATGTGGAGAAAAAGGAACACTTGTGCACTGCTGGTGGGAATGCAGACTGGTGCAGCCACTATGGAAGACAGTATGGAGTTTCCTTAAAAAACTGAAAATGGAACTCCCATTTGACCCTGTGATCCCACTTCTAGGAATATATCCCAAGAAACCAGAAACACCAATCAGAAAGGATATATGCACCCCTATGTTCATAGCAGCACAATTCACCATAGCTAAGATCTGGAAACAGCCTAAGTGCCCATCAGTAGATGAATGGATTAGAAAACTGTGGTACATCTACACGATGGAATACTATGCTGCTGTAAAAAGGAAGGAACTCTTACCATTTGCAACGTCATGGATGGAACTGGAGAGCATTATGCTAAGTGAAATAAGCCAGTCAATAAAGGAAAAATACCACATGATCTCACTCATTCGTGGACAATAGAGACCATTATAAACTTTTGAACAATAATAGATACAGAGGCAGAGCTGCCTCAAACAGATTGTCGAGCTGCAGCGGGAAGGCCGGGGAGGGTTGGGGGGCAGGAGGTAGGGGGGTAAGAGATCAACTAAAGGACTTGATCTTATTGCACGCATATAAGCATAACCAATGGACATAAGACACTGGGTGATAGGGGAGGCTAGGGGACTGTCTAGGGCGGGGGGATAAAATGGATACATATGTAATACCCTTTGTAATACTTTAAGCAATAAAAAAAAAAAAAAAAAGTGAAAAAAAAAAAAAAAGAAAATGATAAAAAGGAGGCAACGTGGGAAGAGAAGCCAGCTAGGCTGTGGGAGTAGCGGGTGCGAAGGCTCTGTGGTAGTGAAACCAAGCTTTTTGTGATCTATAAACAAAGGGTGGCCACTGGAGCTAGAGTGCGGAACCGAGCTGAGAAAGTAAGAGCTGAGGTTGGAGACGTAGATCTTCGTGGGCTGTAGTAAAGGACAAAGATGTTATGCTAAGGGCAAGAGAAAGTCACTGGGGCGTGTCAACCATGCATTAGTTAATATGCTCCTTATTCTTCACACTAACTCTCCTATATTCCAAGCCACTATTGCTCATTTCCCACAGTCTGTGTACAAGCAAGACTGGTAAGCCTACCCCCCCCCGCCCCCCTACAATCGAAACGTTTTCACTTCAGTTTCCTGGGTATTCTCCTTGGGGATGTATCTGTTATTTGGGAGAATTCATTCATTAGAAAGTGGTTTTGCTTTTTTATTATTATTATTGGAACCTATCTATTCCTTAAAAATTATATTGGTTGCACAAATCTAATTATATTTCAGGCAGCAATTTTGTGGTCTTTCAAAATAATGGCTTTCTGTTGGATAGCCAATTAAATAAAGGAACTGTCTTCTGTTAGTAAAAAAAAAAAAAAATAAATAAATAAATAAATAAATAAATGTATTATTAACTAAGCCATAAGAAACCAAAAATGATTTTTAAAAATTCTACTCAAGTGACAAACACGAGGCATAAAATATATGTAATTAATATCTCGTAACTAATGCAATGTACCATATTACATATCTATTATCTAATATGTAATGTCTGGTGTAGATCCTAAGATTATACTAATGTTATTAAATCAAGTATTAAATTGGCTGTTTAACCAAACATTTTTTGCTGTTTTACTTATACTGTGATCAGGATTACACAATTTACTGTCTACATTACTATTTACATTAGTCTATGTGGTTTTGTCTATGCTGAAATTTTAAAGGGTAAACCAAACACACCTTTATTTTGAAAATCCAACCACAGACCTATAATAACAGCTACAAAGTTCAACAATCAAAATAGGATGAAAGATTTTTTTTTATCCAAATGCTATGAATTCACATAAAATTAATCCCAATAAGATATAAATGTGTTTATCAAAATATTTCTTAACATCCTATATCATACGATTTTGGAACTCTTTTAAAAAAATTAAATTTATTGAGGTAACATTGGTTAATGATATTATATAAATGGAAATCTTAAGTATAGGCATGGGCTCTGCCAGTCAATCAATACTGATAGATACAGAAAGGCATATAAATAATGCTTTACTCTTTTTGAACAAGAATCTGTTCATCTCTCAGGGCTCAGCTTACATTATTCAATAAATATTTATTTAATGCTTCTCGTGTGCCCAAAACTGCTCAATGTCCCAGTACAATGCTGTCCACTAAGATTTTCTGAGATGACAGAAAGAGAAGCAAAAGCCATTGCCAATGTGGTGACTGAGCATTTGAACTATAGTGGCTACTGTAAACAGAATGGAATTTTTAATTTAACTTTAATTAATTCAAATTTAAATAGTCAAAGGTGGCCAATGGCCACCATATTGGACAGGGCACCCCTAATGTTAAATAAACAAGATAGACAAAGACCCTACCTTCATGAAGTTTACAATCCAGTATGAAAAAATATATTAAACAAATAAGCCAATAAATGTATAGTTTCGGGTGGTGACTGGAAGTGGTGTCTTTTGGAAAGGGTGATTAGAGAAGGCATCTCTAAAGAAAGCTGGATTAGGTACTGCCCTTCCGATAAGCTCCCATGAATCCTACCTACACTAATAGCATTGAACTCTATTGAAACTGCTTGCTTATCTTGGTCAGCTGTATTCCAGCACTAACATACTAATAAATGTTTCCTGAAGAGTATGCAGAAATAATCTATAACACTTCCAAAACTGACCAGTCAGACACTGTTCAAAATACATCGAAGACCCAGAGCTCAGAAAATGTGGGGAGAGCAGAGCAAAAACCACCTGCTCTTCCCATGCGGTCTCACGCAGCTTTGGAGCCTCACTTCAAACAGCAACGCAGAGCAGACTCCTCCTCCTCCTCCCGTCCTTCTCGTCCCGACTTTTCCTCTGAATGACTAATTCACAGTTTCTCAGCCTCTGCCAGATCACACTCTCACTGCAAATACACTTTCCCAGGCTGCTTCAAGCAGCACCGCACCTCCTTCGTCCACCTTCTCTGTCACTAGATTTCCAGTTCCTGGAAAGTTCACTTCTACTCAAACCTCAGAGGATCTCTGCTGCTCCCATACATCAAACACAAGACAGTCATTCTGTTACGAGTTAATGAGTCCAATACATGGTAAAGGATGGAAACAGACTTGTAGCGATGAGCGCCCAACAGCGTATACAGATACTGAGTTACAATGCGGAACACCTGAAATTTGTATGTTATTAACCAATGCTACCTCGGTTAAAAAAAAAAAAAAAAAGAGCCAATGAATTGGGAAAGGGCAACACAGGAGAGGCTGTTTATCTAAAATATAATGACAAACGCTTTGTCTTTTTCCTTTTATCCTCGAAAGTGATGAGGCCGGGAAGACGGAGTGAAAAAGCTCGGAGTGTACAGGGTACATGGTGGGGAAGTGAAAAAGGCGGAAACCGGAGCCTGCCAAAGCCCTAGGCGTACAGCTCCCCGAGCCCTCTCGCCGTAGCTCGGAGGGAAGAGAGTGATCACAGGCCCAGCGCAGAGGGAGGCGCGGGGCAGGGGCAGGGGCAGGGGCAGGGGCAGGGCCAGGTGGGCGGCGGCGCAGCCCCCCGCCGCGCCCCGTTAGCCGGCAGGCTCCGCGGCGGAACAGCGCCGGGGTCCCGACCCCGGGCCGGCCCGGTTGACTGGCCACCAGTTACCTGCTGGTCTCCAGCGAAGAATAGCGCTCCGGCAAGACCTGGAGGCAGCGCTGGAAGAACCGCACGTGCCGGTCCCGCAGGAAATCCAGCCGCTCTCCTTCGCAGTCCCCCGCCAGCTGCCCGTCCTCCGCGGCCGCCATGCTGCTGCGGAAGCGACGCCTGCCGTGACCCGGAAGCACTTGGCGAGCGGCGCGAAGGAGTCCCGAGGAGCTGAACTGGGCGGACTTACTGGAGACGCAGTCACGGGAAGTCCGACGCCGCACTTTATCGCCGGGTTTCTTCTTGGGAAGAGCACGACCCACCTTTCCTACGCTACACCCCAAAGCTTCGGCAACACCTCGCCAGCCTACTGAAGTTCGGCCCGCAAATCCCTCTCGTACTCTTACCCTCCTGCGGCCTTTGGGAGGAAGCGCAACGTCCATAGTTTCAAGTGCGCGTTGAGAACAGCAGGCCCCAAAGGTCACGAGGAGGGTATATAGGAAAACAGGACCGGCTCGATATAAACGTTCCAACAGACTCATGGGGGGGGGGGGGTATGAATGGATATGTTACTAAACCTACAATTCAATCTGTGGATATAAATAAATGTTTAGTAAGTGATTACTGACACTACAAAAGTTGAGTCGTTCCCAGTTCTCGAGACTATCAGAAATCACGCTTAAATATATCTAAACGCAATATGCATGCACAACATACATTCACACAGGTGACTGCTTTTTCTTTTACAAGTTTTAAGTTTTAGTCTCTGAGTCAATGTTTTGACCTCATCGCTGTTTTATCAATTTGCAACAGCAAGTAAGCTCCACCTATTCTCCAACTACCCATATACTAAAAACAGATCACATGCTACTATTTTTTCAAAAAGAGGGATTTAAGTTGCTTCAGCATTTCCCTTTAAGACTTCATAACGAAATATTGAGAGAAAAAGAAATCCACCCAAGGATCAGGCCTAAACTAGATATTTTTGTTTTGTTTTATAATCAATTGAGCTAATAGAAGTTTGGGTATAATTTTAATTAATAGCTTTGTTAGAAAATTTATTTCTTAGAGTGTATCACGTGGGCTGGAGTTATACTTATTCACCAACCCAAAGTGCCTTGCATAATTTTAGGTACTACTTACAGGTTTACGGCTTTCCTGCTGCCTTTAACCAATGGCTGGGTATACGCAGAGGCTGCCCTTGGTGCTTCTCTACAACGGTGGAGTCCACAGTCCTCGCCCTTCAGGCATGCCCTATCTAGAGAGTTTTCACTACAGTATTACAATCACGCGCGCTCTCTCTTACACACACACACACACACACACACACACACACACACACACAGGTCAAATGTCTGAAGATGTTCAAAGTGGAGTCCTATCACGTCCATTTAACTTACTAGAATCAACTATGCACACTCTATGCTCTGAAAGACAATCCTCTTCAACCTGGCGCTTAAAAGGAGGCCAAACATTTCATCTGATTCTCAGCTCAAGAATCAGCAATCGGATCCAAATCAGGAGGAAATACTTCTATGATGGGCTCATTGAAAAATAATATTATATACTTCTAGGTAAAGAAAAGGCTTTTCATGGGTGATTTTGATCATACAAGGTTTCTTACATGTCCATGACAGAATCTAACCCCTACAAAAAATGCCACTCAACATTAGCTAAGAAGTATAAATAGCTCAAGTCTTCAAAGTACTAGAAGATGGAGCATCCTCATTATAATTGAATCTTATTTAGCCATTAAGTGATAATGTCTAAATTATGTAGAAAGATAGAAAAATATGTGTAATATAAAGTGCTTACAATATAGTAAGTAACTTACTTTGACTATAGCTATTTAAAAATATGTAGGTATGCTTTTGGAAAAAGTTACCCAGGGGTGGTTGAATTGGTGCTTTATAACATTTTTGTGTGTGTTTTTTTCTAAATTTCTTAATATACTTTTTAAACCAGTTTAAGAAATGTTTATTTGACATCTCTTCTATGAGCTTGCAACTGAAGACACTTAAGTTGTTTATTTTATGTAGTCTATATAAAGAGGCATACAACAAATTCCTCATTCACTTTAGATTCACTTAGAAGGACTGGTTGTTCAAAGAAATTTCCATACTTTCTATTATTAAAAAAAACAAACAAAATAAAAATAAACAACAAAAAAAAACCCATACAGCATTGCCCACTATGCTTACCTTAGGTGCAGGAAACTGAAAGCTGCATTTGTGTGCAAAAAAAAAGCAACATGTTAGTAAGTAGCACATAAAAACCTTTACTTTTCTGTATCTTCTTAGTTGTTCAATTCTATTTTTAAATTCCCTTGTCCTATTCTATATTTTATTCTAAAATGCCTCAAATCATTTTTAAAATTCATAGAAAATGAGTACTACAAATAAAATGTGCATTCCTGATTAAGGATGTTTTACATTAATTCTCCTATTTTGCACCAATAACTGTATAAGAATTCCATTCCCTTTAGAAATTATATTTACTTTGAATTGTAAGTGTGAAATAAGAAAAAGTTTTGACTATTATTACTAATAGTAAATTTGAGTCATTTGAACTAAATGTATCAAGTTACATCTAAGATAAAAGTCATAAGAAATAAGTTTCCTATGTTTATTATGTATATGGTAACTTTTATATAAGCCAGTGAGAACTAATTAAAGTTAGGAGCTAAGATTTTATATGAAAAGTTTAGCCAAACTGTTACATTGTGTTTTCATGTATCAAAGTTTGTAAATTTTAAAAGTAACTATTTTGAACAAATATTTTGAGGCAAACAAGCAGAAAACTGAATCAGGCAGGTAGATATGAAAGACACAAAGATTTTATAAATGTGTGAAGTCCAGAAAGGCTGAAAAGAAAATTGAAAAAGCTAAAGGAAACCAAAAAGATTTTATCAATAATACAAATAATAGAGTATAAATGAGGTGTGAACTGTGAGGCATATTTTTAATATAAATACTTTATATAAAACAAAGCATGCTTCGAACAAATACAAAATATTTATTACATAAAAATGTAGTAACTGATAAACTACCAGTTTGTTAAATTAGAAAAAGTACTAACTTATTTCAAAATTCAAACCAAAAAAAACTTTACATTTTTGTTACTCAAGCTAACTTACCTCCAAAATATAAATGTTACAAAATTTTGGTTTGAAAATGTCATTCTGTGATTGTCCAAACTTATTTTGCTGTGCCATGCCAAAAACAAAGTATCTTTGAAATGTTCTGAATATTTAAATGAAATAGTATTTGTAACATAAACTTATTCAAAAAACTTTTACATAATAATAGGCCAACATACACATTACATACCCACTTGCTATAAACAGGAAATACTAATGACAATACTACTTGGAACTTAACATCTGTCAATTCACATACAACACCATAATCAGTCTGTGTAAGCTAGTGATATTTAAAAACACATGTGGTTAATCACTCTGTTCTATTCAAGCTGAATATGCTAACATTCCCATCAACTGAATACCAGTTCCACTATCTCATATTCTTTTCTAAACTCCTTGTCTCCAGGTTGGAATAGCCCTAAGGAGAAGAAGAGAAGAGCAATTATAAATACGCAGAAAATTTTTATAAAGATCCTAACTGATTAGATGTTAACTTCTATTTCTTTTATTTGAACTTTTTTATAAAGCAAGTTTTATTCAGGTAGAGAAAAAGTAAGAGGCCAGGGTGCGGGCATCAGTGTGAAACAAGTGAAAAGTATGCAACCAAGTGAATGTGGGCCAACTCGAGTTATGCCAATTAAATGTTAACTTTTAAAAATATATGTAGATTTATTTTTATCACTTTTTACTGTAAAATATAATATACATATCAAAGTTGCACAAAATATAAAACATGGTTATTTTTAAAAATATTTTTATTGATTTCAGAGAGGAAGGGAGAAGGAGAGAAACATCAATGCTGAGAATCATTGATTGGCTGCCTCCTACGGGGAATGAGCCTGAAACCCCGGCATGTGTTGTGACCGGGAATCAAACCATGACCTTCTGGTTCATAGGTCAGTACTCAAACACTGAGCCATGCCCGCCAGGCAAAACATGCAGTTATTAAATTATTATAAAGTCAACACTCATTCTAACTCCTCTTTACCTATGTGGGATATGTAGAAGTGGCCCAGAGCCTGTTGGTCCTAAGTTTTTGGTCCGTTCTTCCCAACCTTTGGTAGGTTTGTAAAGCCTAGCAGGATCTCTGCTAACATTGTTTTCAACCTGTAATCAGAAGTAAAATGAATCTGAAATAATTAACATTGTATTTGTGATTCTTACTAAGAAAAATACTTGATATTAAAAACTGTTAATAACCTCTTCTGTAAACTTTTTTTTTTTTTAAATATATTTTATTGATTTTTCACAGAGAGGAAGGGAGAGAGATAGAGAGTTAGAAACATCGATGAGAGAGAAACATCGATCAGCTGCCTCCTGCACATCTCCTACTGGGGATGTGCCCGCAACCCAGGTACATGCCCTTGACCGGAATCGAACCTGGGACCTTTCAGTCCACAGGCTGAGGCTCTATCCACTGAGCCAAACCGGTTTCGGCACTGTAAACTTTTTATTGTGCTCATATAGCTAAAATAAAGATTGGGCCACATCAATCTATCAATAAATTGTTACTTTTAGTTTCTTTTTTAGTTCAATTATTTTATTCTGTTTATATTATGAAGGAAATACGATGCAGCCAGGCAATAAATTTAGGATAAATACCTTCTTGTTTGTTATGAAAAAGCATAGGTATGTCCTCTGCCTTTTCCTTGAAAGTTTCCTCCTTTTTTGAAACTTTTTAGTTTTCCAATTCTGAATAGACTGATTAAGAAAATATAGTAAGGGAAAAATAATTTTAATAACCAAAAGCACTTTAAAATACAACCTCAAGTCCATCTTTCTAGAAAGAATATTGGTTGCAGGATGCTTAGGTTTCCAAGTGTTTTTGGTTTGTTTGTTTGTTTGTTTGTTTTTTAACCAGTTCTTTGTTTTGTCAAGAGTCACCTATATCTTTAGCTTTGAGTATCACCAACTGAGATAAAACAATGTGTTTATAATGTGAAATGGTAGAATTCAAACAATAGTTTAAATTGTACTAAGCTATGCTAAATAAGTACATTTTAAAGAAGATGGTACAGAAATCAAGCTGGATATAAAGAAAATGGATGTTTGTATCCTTACAAACCAAGGAATTAGGATAACAATAAAAATAAATTAATCTCAGTACAGAGCACCTTTTTTTTTAATTTTGCCAGTCTTCTTTGTTTTTCTGCCTTTTCATCTTCTTTTGACTGTCTATCAAGAATTTTCAGTTCAAGTTTACGTAAATCCTAAAAAACATATGCCAACAAAAAAGATAACATGAGAAAGTAAAATCAACTAAAATTTGTTTCAAACTTTAGTTGCTTGGAAGTAAAATTAAATCACCTTAAATATCAATATTCCTTCAATACTGACCTTTTCCAACACGAGTGAAAGCTTTATTTTCCTTGAAAATAAATGTGACACGTGCACATCTTTTGGAATCATTTTATGTTGGTTATTTCTTATTTTACTAGGTGAGTTAAGCCCACTTTCAGTACAGATATGTCTGGTTTTAGATCTCTCATATTTGGGGCATTTTGTTATTTAGGGAGATATTTTTATAGAGACTAAAAGAAATTCCACTAATAATGTGTTTTTGTCTAATTTTTTGTATGTCCCTTATTTTTTGCTTTATAGATATTGCTATGTGTTTTTTTTTAAAATTTATTTCTTTATTGATTTCAGAGAGGCAGGGAGAAGGAGAGAGAGATATAAACATCAACAATGAGAGAGAATCATTGATCGGCTGCCTCCTGCACACTCCCCACTGGGGATCAAGCTTGCAACCTAGGCATGTGCCCCCGGCCACAATCGAACCTGGGACCCTGCAATCTGCAGGCTTCCTTTTCTATCCACTGAGCCAAGCCGGCCAGGGCGATATTGCTATGTTTTATCTCATTTGCATCCTTTTCCGTTTTAAAGTATATACACTTCTTTGTCTTTTTGAGACTCTTTGGACTGAATTCTACTTTGATAAAATTATAATCTCTTTGATTGCATTTTCTTATATATATTTGTTTTTAAATCATTTATGATCCTACCTCTCAGCAATAGCCTTGATTCCTTTAAGTATACACTGAATATCTACAATGTACAGGTTACAGGAATAAACAAAAGGACAAAATCTCTGCCCTTGTGGAGCTTCTATTATGTTGGGAGATGGACAGTGAGCAAGTAAGGAAATCAATCATCTGTGGGGAAAAGCCAGTCAGTTTGGCAAAGAAAAAGTAGTCTAGCCTGTGGCTACCTTTCCAGCCTTGTCTCCGGCTGATTCCCACCTTCCATCTGATGCCCTTAGGATACTGAAGTGTTTACGGGTTCCCCCACAAACCACTGTTATACTTCTCCAAGCTGTCATTCATGCTGTTCTCTTTGCTAGGAAAGATCTCCCCTTTCTTCTTCAAGACTCAAATATCTTAGTGTCTCTCTAACACTAATAGCTATGGTCATAAGCTACCCTCCCTGCATACCCATCTCCTAAGATTCTCTGTCCACAATTACCTCAATCACTACACTATTTACAACCTCATACAGAAATATACTTGCACATCTATCTTTCCCACGAGACTATAATATACTAGAAATGGGGGGGGGGGAATGAGGGAGCATTGGTAGGTAGAAGCCTAATATAACAGAAGCACTCAATTTTTCCTGCACTGAATCTGGAAGTAGTACCTCTATTGGTAGTAATACCACTAAATAATTTCTAAAATTATTTAGAAAACGTATTTACTCACTCTTTCTTGAAATCTGGAAATTTCATCAGCAACAGTTTTCCTTTTTTCTGCCTTTTCTGTCTTTTCTCTTATCTCCTTTTCAAGTCTTAAAAATTCTTCCTGTTCTTTCTTCTGCTGGGTGTAGTTTTCTAGTAGTAATTTTAGTTTAAACTGGCGTTGGCGCTCTTTCTGCTGCCTTTTCTCTTTCTCTTCCTCTTCTTTTAACTGGGACGCATATTTCATTGACATTTCTATACTTTTCTGTTTTTTCCAAGCTTCCACTGCCAATTTCTGCTGCTTTCTTTGTTCCTCTTTTTGCTTTTGATTATCTTCTTGTTTGTTATGAAAAAGCATAGGTATATCCTCTGCCTTTTCCTTGAAAATTTCCTCCTTTTTTTGAAATTTTTTAGTTTTCCAATTCTGAATAGACTGATTAAGAAAATATAGTAAGGGAAAAATAATTTTAATAACCAAAAGCACTTTAAAATACAACCTCCAAGTCCATCTTTCTAGAAAGAATATTGGTTGCAGGATGCTTAGGTTTCCAAGTGTTGTGTTTGCTTGTTTGTTTTTTAACCAGTGCAATTTTTCTAATTCTGTTTTTAAAAATTAATGTCTCTTAAAACACTGAATAATGATTTATTCTTTTGGCCTTTCTTGTCCTCTTAACCCCCAGGTTCACAAAGATTGCACCTCATTTGTTTGTGTTCATGGGAAACATTCTTTTCCTCTGATCATCTTACTTATGCTTCCAAATCCTCTTTCAAGGCGTAAAATCCTTTCTGAGTGACCCCTCTTTGTTCAATTACCAGAAGAGGAACTAAGAGTGGTGTGGTTGAGAGTATGGGCTCTGAAGTCAGACCACTTAGAACCAAATCATGGCTTTACCATCTACTAGGTGTGACCTTGGATGAGTTACTAAGTTACTCTGTCTTCATTTTGCTCATCTGTAAAAGTGGTAGGTAATACCTCTCCAGCAGGGATATTGTAAATATTAAATGAGTCAGTCCCTGAGAGGTAGTGCTTCATAAGTGTTAAAAAAAAAAAAAAAAAAGCAAATTAGCTTCATTGCTTTACCAGGGTATGTAAAGATTATTTAAAATACTAGCAGCCTTCTTTATGCCATAAAGGATACATCCACTGAATCCCTTTACCCTCAAGTCAGGAAACTGTTCCCTCATCTTTCCTCATGGTGTATCATTCATTTATTCATTCAGTACATTCCTATCATATGCGTACTCTATGGAAGGCAATGTGATAGGAATCATAGATGATTCAAATAATACCAAATGTCATCTAGTACAGTGCTACTCAATGTGCCAGTCCACAACAACTTCAGAGATTCATGCCAGAATGTAAATCAATGTACTGCTTCCTTCAAAAAGAGGGTTTTCTATTAAAAAAAAAAAAAAAAGTCAAAACTGAACTAGTGTGCTTACTGGGCAGCTGATTCTAGTTCAATCACTTTATCTCACTGAAGACCAGTAACAGTTTGCAACCTAACAGCCAGTCCATGGACCAAGTTTGAGTAGCACTGTTCTAGGTGAGATAATATATATGCATAAGTACCAGAATATATTCTAGAATATATTATTATGTGCTATAGCACTCCATAAAAGAGGTATAAACAAACTGTTAGTAGGAAATTCTGAGAGGGACTACTTATGTTTGAGTGGACAAGAAGGAAGCATCTTATCTGGGCAGATTTTGATAACTGGGAGTTGAGGGGAAAGAATGGAGGTTCCAGAAAGTGGGAATAAGATAAACAAGGGTATTCAGGCCAGAAAGTTCAGAGCATATCTGAAAATAAGTATCTTTAGGCAAATGGTGATAAAAATGGTAAATCTACTCAGTTGGTTTAAAACTACATTTTGCTGCTTTCCCCCAAGTTTCCTCCTCCTCCTCCATGTCCTACTTCAGTAATTTTACCTCCATTTTCATACCCCCTCCTACCTCACCTCTTCAATCAATCAATCATCAAATATCAGGAAACAGTGGTCGGGAACTAGCTAGAACTAAGGTGCTTTACCTTTACTACATGAGGCACTGTGTCTAGAGAGGTGGTTCTTAAACTTTAGCTTATAACAGATTAACCTAGAGGACTTGTTAAAACACAATTCCTGAGCACCACCACCAGAGTTTGGCTTAGGTCTATGGCTGGGGCCTGGTAAGTTTAATAAGCTCCCAGGTGATGTTGACTTTGCTAGTCCAAGAACCACTTTGCTGGTCCAGGGACCCCATGTTTTCAGTATCCAGGAAAAAGACTAAATAATACCTAATAGCTTGTTATTTTTGAGTTTTTAAAAATTACTTATGTTTCAAAATTTTTCTTAACACATTAAGCACCAAGCCTGTTTTGTCTTCCTTTCCGTTTCAGTCACCGGTGACTGACATGGCGCTTAACGTGTTAAAGTCCAAAATGTCAATCTTCTTACATTTAACTTATTTAGGAGAGATAAACAAGAAACACAAGCTATTTCCTCTAAAAATTTAGACTAAACATGGGATCAATATTTCTTTAATACTCCTGGGGCAAGTCATCTGTTGAACAGTCATACTCAAGAGAGTTAAAGTTTATAATAGTTGACTTCTACAAAAAAATGTGACTCAGACTTCAAGTGTCTGAACCCATGGTTCCTAACTTTGCCCTCTGGAGACATTTTTGATAATCACAACTAACGAGGTGTTACTAGCACATAATGCAGTGGTTCTCAACCTTCCTAATGCCACGACCCTTTAACACAGTTCCTCATGTTGTGGTGACCCCCAATTTCATTGTTACAAATTGAACATAATTAAAGCATAGTGATTAATCACAAAAACAATATGTAATTATATATGTGTTTTCCGATGGTCTTTGGCGACCTCTGTGAAAGGGTCGTTCGATCCCCAAAGGAGTCACGACCCACAGGTTGAGAAACACTGATCTAATGAGTGGAAGCCAGGAATGTTGCCAATCATCCTACAATGCACACAACAGCATTTACAGCAAAGAATTATCTAGCCCAAATGGTTAACTGTGCCAAGGTTGAGAAGTCCTAACAAAACCAAAGCCAGAAGAATATTTTTGTGAAAATGAAACTTTTTAGGTATTTGCTACACTTAAGAGTTAGTTACTTTTTCTCTGGGGTAGTCAAAATCTTGAGTCTTTTCAAATAAGCAATGGAGCTAAAGTTCCAAACCTCAATGAAACTTTGAAGAGTGAAAATTGTTTTTCTACTGCCTCTTTATATTTCACTAGAGGCTCAGCGCACGAAATCACGCGACCCCGCCCACCATGCTAGCACCCCGCCCACCTGCTCATGCCTCGCCGAGCTCGCAGCCTAGGCATGCTCAGCCTCACCGCGCTCACCTTGGGGCGCCTGCCTTTCCACGCCCATCTGCCCAATGCCCCGCCCGCCAGCCACCAGTCTTGCTGCGATCAGAGCCCGTGGGCTGTGGGGGAGGGACCAAGAGGTGCTCCATGCACTTCATGGTGACTGGTTGTATGGCTGTTACAGTGTTATACACTAGAGGCCCGGTGCATGAAATTCGTGCACGGGGGCGGGGAGGTGTCCCTCAGCCCGGCCTGTACCCTCTCCAATCTGGGACCTCTTGGGGGATGTCTGACTGCCGATTTAGGCCCTGCGGGATCAGGCCTAAACCGGTAGTCAGATCCCTCTCACAATCCGGGACCGCTGGCTCCTAACCGCTCACCTGCCTACCTGCCTGATTGCCCCTAACAGCTTCTGCCTGCCAGCCTGATTGCCTCCTAACCACTCCCCTGTTGGCCTGATTGATGCCTAACTGCTCCCTTGCCAGCCTGATTACCTGCAACTGCCCTCCCCTGCCAGCCCAATTGCCCCCAACTGCCCTCTCCTGGTGGCCTGATCGCCCACAACTGCCCTCCCCTCTGTGACCTGTCTCCCCTGCTGGGACCCACCTCCTCCGTGCAAGGCAACAGAGAAGCTGGGACCAGCCTCCTCCATGCCATGTGGAGCCATGGGACCCCCAGGCCTCACTGCATGGAGCGGCCACTGGGCCCCGCCTCCGCTGTGCGCACGACCGTCTTGTGGTGGCCATCTTGTGACAATGTCGCACGCGAGGACCACCTAGGCTTTTATTAGTATAGATTGAAAACCATGTGGCCTTTACTGATAGGCTGCCTTTTATCAAAAGCCTGAGTATATCTGGATTTCCCACATTTCTGGTGGATATAGAAGGTTTTGCCCACAATCAGAAGTTTTCTGGCCCACTATATTATTTCTTGGGATAGAAATGTTTGGCCTTCAGAAAGTCCAACTATAGTTCCTTTAGTTAAGTTACTCAAAACTTCCCAGTGCCTGTTGCACCTTCTGTAAGATAGGGGGAAAACTGCAATATACCTCATGGAGTTGTAAAATTAATAAATGTTAAAGAGTTTAGCACAGTAGCTGGAACAGAGAAAAATACAACAAATAATAGCCATAATAATTATTATTACCTCTTTTTTCCTTTCTTCTAGGGCCAGAAACTTTTGATACCATTTCTCATGCTGTTCAACTTCATCCTGTGTTCTTCCAGGAAGATGTTCTAGAACTTCTCCCATAAATGTTGGCTTCCCTTTATGTTTGTTTCTCACTTTTACAAAGTTCTGGTGATCATAATCATCCCAGCCCCCTTGTCGCCCTCCTGTTTGCTGAAGGAATTTTTCAAAATCCACAACTTCTTCTGGAAGCGTACTTGGTGCTAATTTGTCTACAGGAACTTTGCCCGACATCACTCTGAAAGCTTTCTCTGTTTCTGAACTACCCAAAGCCCATGTGTCAATCTTCCTTGATATGGCGCTCAACTCATTATTAGTTATTTTCTCTTCTTTAATAAGCTCTTCATATCTAAAATTTCAAAATAAAGTTTGATTAATAAGATACAAATCAATCCATATTAACCCTTTATTTTTCCTCTTATTTAAATTATTTCTCTTTTCATGTCATCTTCTCCACTTAACATTATTAACATTTATAAATCAAAGACTTGAGTTTCCCCACCCCTAGGTGGGCCTGGCCACTCCATACGCTTGCCTCTGGAGTCCCCCAGTCCCTTCAGACCCCAGCCACCCAGGGCCAGCCCGAGGCGGAGGCAAGCCTCGGATAGTGGCTTCCCAGCCACCCAGGGCCAGCCCGAGGTGCAGGAAAGCCTTGTATGTTGGCTGCCCAGCTGCCCAGGGCCCCCCGAGGCTCAGGTAATCAGGGCCAGCCGAGGCTTGCGCTGCCAGCAGTGGCAGCAGCAGCGGTATGATGGGGGCATCGCCTTCCCCTGATCTCTGGGTTGCCTCCTGCCCCTGAGGGCTCTCGAACTGTGAGAGGGGGCAGGCTGAGCTGAAGGACTGCCCCCCTTGAGTGCATGAATTTTCATGCACCAGGCCTCTAGTAATATATAAAAAATAAACTAGTTCATAATAAAAAAAAAAAAGACTTGAGTTTCCTCAGAGAATAAGACAATCTTTTAAATTCTTATCTGAGATTTTATAGTGTCGATATATAAATGAACATTCACTTTAGACATGAAAAGCAATCTATAACCTAAAACAAAATTAGAAAAGTATTGTTGCCTTTGTGTAAGACTAAAGTTAAATATATAACAATAAAATGGTTTATATATAACAACCTAGTGGAGAGTTATTGGAAACATATATGTCAATAATTTTATATTAAAATGTGTTTAAAACATACATCAATCTCTGCTCCTCCTTAAAAGTGTTAATTGCATTTTCGATTTCTTCCATCATTTCTCTGAGCTTTTCAACAACTATAAAAAAAAACAGAAAAATTATATCATTTCAGTATGACTGAGAATTAAATATTAGGGAAAAATGGACTGTTCCTTTAATTTAAAAACATTTCCTAGCTTAAAGGATAAGAAAAAATGTAATTTTACAAAGCTAATTTTTATGATTATAATTTTTTATTACAAATTTTTCCCTATGTACTATATCATTAAATATTATTATTATTTACCAAAAATGTTTCATACTACATATACTGTTTTGTAAATTGCAGTTTTAATTTAACAAAATGTTGTGGTTAACTAACATTTTATTATCTAAATCTATCCTAATTCATTAAGTAATTCTCCAATAATCAACCTTTAAATAGATGCAGTACTATAATAAATATCTTTGCATGTATTTTTTTACATGCTCAAATAAGTATTTTTAGAGGATAACTGATGAAAGTTGAAATGCTAAATTAAAAAGTATGCTTATTTTCCAATATGCTAGATACCATCACATTATCCTCAAAGAAGCTCCACCAACTTACAGGTCCTGAGAATGCTTCTTTGCAGGAACTTTTAATCATTTCCAATATGAAAGGCAAACATTTATCATCCCTGATTTAACGGACATTTTTTGTGTCTGTTAAAATAAGCCTTTTCTCATTTTGTATTTCTCTCACTGTAAAATGGACCTTATTATCTTTGCTCATTTTTCTATTAGGTTATATACCTTTGTTTCTCTAATTTGTAGGCACTCTTTATATATTACTAGAGGCCTGGTGCATGAAATTAGTGCACGGGTAGGATCCCTAGACCTGGCTGGAGATCAGGGCCTATCAGGACTTTCCAGCTTCCAGCCAGTGTTTCCCTGCCCTGGCTGCCAGCTGCTGGCCAGGCCTTCCTTTGTTCCACGCCGCCCCCTGATGGTCAGTGCACATCATAGCAAGTGATCGAACTCCCGGTCTCCCAGTTGAACTCCCGACTCCCGAGGGGGCACTTTGCGTATTAGCCTTTTATATATTTACTAGGGGCCTGGTGCACGAAATTTGTGCACTGGGTGTGTGTGTGGGGGGGAGTGTCCCTCAGCCCAGCCTGCCCCCTTTCACATACTGGGAGCCCTCAGGCGTTGACCCCCATCACACTCCAATCGCAGGATAGGCCCCTTGCCCAGGCCTGAGGCCTCTGACAGAGGCGTCAGGCCTGGGCAGGGGACCCTCATTTCTCCCCATCACTGGTTCTGCCCCCAGCCCAGGCCTGATGCCTCTGGCCCAGGCGTCAGGCCTGGGCAGGGGACCCCCAGGCCCCTCCGATTGCTGGCTCTGCCCCTTGCCCAGGCCTGATGCCTCGGCCAGAGGCGTAGACCCCCATCACCCTCCGATCGCCTGATCGGCCCCTTGCCCAGGCCTGACGCCTCCGCCAGAGGTGTCAGGCTTGGATAGGGGACCCTCATCTCCCCCCGATCACTGGCTCTGACCCCAGCCCAGGCCCGAGGCCTCTGGTCCAGGAATCATGCCTGGGCAGGGGATCCCCATCTCCCTTAGATCGCTTGCTCCACCCCCCGCCCAAGCCTGACGCCTCTGACCCAGGCTTCAGGCCTGAGCAAGGGGACCATCATATCCCCCCAATCCCTGGCTCCGCCCCCCACCCAGGCCTGATGCCTCTGGCCCAGGCATCAGGCCTGGGCAGGGGACCCCCAGCCCCCCGCCCAGGCCTGATGCCTCGGCCAGAGGAGTTGACCCTCATCACCCTCCGATCACCAATCACCGGATCGGCCCCTTGACCAGGCCTGAGGCCTCCGGCAGAGGTGTCAGGCCTGGGCATGGGACCCCCAGCTCCCCGCGGTTGCAGGCTCCACCCCTGCCCGGGCCTAACGCCTCTGGCCTAGGTGTCCGCCCGGGCAGCGGGGACCCGCAGCTGCAGCGGCCCCGCGATCGTGGGCTTCGCTTTAGGCCCAGGCAAGGGACCCCTAGCTCCTGGGACTGCCAGCTTCGACTGTGCCCAGCTCCCATCACTGGCTCCACCCCTACTTCCTGCTATCACTGGCCAGGGCGGCAAAGGCGCCTGATTCTCCGATCATGGCTGGGGGGCAGGGCAAAGGCGGCCCCAGGGCCGCCTTTGCCCTGCCCCCCGGCTCTTAGCTCCCCCCTGGGTTTCCGATCACTGTCAGTGGCAGGGGGCTTCTTCCTGCTTTCCCTTTCGCCTCCCTGCATTGTGCCTACATATGCAAATTAACCGCCATCTTGTTGGCAGTTAACTGCCAATCTTAGTTGGCAGTTAATTTGCCTATAGCCCTGATTAGCCAATGAAAAGGGTAGCGTCGTACACCAATTACCATTTTTCTCTTTTATTAGTGTAGATATATTTACATATATAGATGTATATTAGCTTTTTAAGTTACATATATCACTAACATTTTCCTGTCTTTCAACTTTGCTTATATAGGGTTTATGGGCTTTTCTTGGTATTTTGTTTTTTAAGCAGTCAATTTTGCCCACTTTTTCTTTATGTTTTCTGATCTTTGTCATTCTTATAAATTATAATCCTATATAATACAAGCCTAATATGCAAATTGACTGAACGGCAGAACGACTGGTCACTATGATGCGCACTGACCACCAGGGGGCAGACACTCAATGCAGGAGCTTCCCCCTGGTGGTCAGTGTGTTCCCCGAGGGGGAGTGCTACTCAGCCAGAGCCGGGCTCACGGCTGGTGAGGCAGCGGCAGTGGCCGGAGCCTCTCCCACCTCTGTGGCAGTGCTAGGGAGCAGCCAGCTGAGTGGTACGGAGTAGCGAGCAGGCGGGTGGTAAGGAGTGAGGGCTCCCAGACTGTGAGAAGGATATCTGACTGCTGGCTTAGGGCTGCTCCCCATGGGGAGTGGGCCTAAGCTGGCAGGCGGACACTCCCTGAGGGCTCCTGGACTGCAAGAGGACACAGGTCAGGCTGAGGGGTCCCCCACCCCTGCACGAATTTCATGCATTGGGCCTCTAGTACAATTGTAAAAATATTAGCCCATGTTCTCTTCTAGTATTTTTATGGTTTCATGTATTAATTTAATAAACTATAATATTCATATTTGCCATTGTTAGTGCTTCCTAAACTATAAACACAGCACAAGTGCTTTATGTACACTGTCTTACTTCATCCCCCAACAACCCTGAGTTAGGTCCTGTGGTTATTTTCCTTTTAGAGCTGAGAAATGAAAGCTAAGAAAAATCAAGTAACTTGCCTAAAGTCACATAACTGGTAGATCAAGAATTTGACTCAACATCTGTTTGATTCTTAAAATCTATTCATCTTGAGCACTTTATTGTTTCTCTCTAACATAGATGTTTCTCTCTCTCTCAAAATCAATAGAAACATACCTTCAGGTGAGGATTTTTTAAAAATGCTATAAATTTTTATAAATTATGGAGTGGGCAGAACAGATATTAGGGTCATTTACAGGATGAAGAATCGGTGGTAATGGAAGATTCATATGCAGTCAATAAAGAGGAAAAAAGACTGATTTCCTGATTCTTAGCCTAGTGGTTTTCCCATCATTTGCTTTTTGAAATAATTGCCTTTTAAGAGGCATTTCAAATGCCTAAAGAAATGGTTAAATAATATTAGTACAAATACTAGTCATTTGTAAAGAAATAAAATTGTATCCTTTCCTCTCTACTTATGTAAACATAAGTAAATCAGTCTTTTTTTCCTCTTCATCGACTGCATATGCAACCTGGGTATGTGCTCTGACAGGGAATCGAACCTGCAACCTTTTGGTATACAGGACAATGTTCCAACCAACTGAGCTAGGGCAGGATTTATAGCATTTTAAAGATAAAAAGCTATGTAAACATCAGATAATACAGTTCTCTAATGTATTATCAATCCCTAACCAATAAAGTAGGGCTTAGTTCCATTAATGCTAAAGAGACAAATTCTTATTAGAAAAGTAAAAATGTTTCTAATGAACAATAAAAAATACTAATATGTAAGAATATAAAATCTAAATGTACTTACAACTAGGTGTAGGCTTCACATCTTTTAACTGATGCTGAAGTTTCTTTACATTATTGTGTATTTTGGCCAATTGTTGCTGGATTTTTGATCCTATAAGGAAGAAGTATGTACTTTAAAATAATTCTATGACAAACATGGCTATAGTTCAGGATTCTACACCTGAGACAGCACATCTTCACTTAGTAAAAGATAGCCAAGAGAAATTAAATAATGAACAAAAGATGGTTACTTAAGTGTCAATACAGCCTGAACCTTTTAATAAGTACCCTTGCTCTAAATAAAGCATCTCTCAATTTCCTCCAATATTTAAAAGCACAATGGGGTAAATCTTACTATAACCTGTGCCAAGAAAATGTCTTTTTCTTTACTCTGTGGAGATTGAGTTATTGGACACTCTTTTAAATACATGGATCAGTAGCTTAGGCTTAATCGTATTTTATTCTTCAACAGAGTTTTATTTTCTTTTTAATTTGTTACAGTTTTATGGGAATAGAATCTGAATAGATCTCAACTCTATTTTTAGAATATTAAAACTGAATATTAATTCTATGAATACTGACAAACTTCCTAATGAGAATTAATTTCATCTAACCACATCTTAGAGTGACTGACTGTCACAGCCTTGACAAAGTGCTTTCAGGTGCCATTCAGTGACATCTACACTATAGGCTGCCAAGCTCATCCCAAGGATCAGCCTGAAAATGTTGGGCCCACAATAAAAGCCTCAAAAACGGAGGAGGGTCTCAAAGACTTTTTCAGATGTTTTGTATCAGCAGCAGAAATCCTAGATTCTTCTTTTGAGTTTTCCTTCTGAAGTAATAATCTTACTTTCGTATTTATTTCAATTATATAGACTAAAATCATATATTTACATTCATACATCTATATTTGTGTGATATATAATAGTAATATTATTTTATCATCTTTGGGTACTTTAGTATGCCCCTCTATTTTTTTAATGCTTCACAAATCAGCATGAAAAACCAAACAGCTCTGTCCAAAAGTCTTTAAAATAATTTAAAGAAAAAAAAAAAAAGGGTTACCAGTAGGCCTGGAACCAATGCTAATATCCAAAACAAACCTCAAATATGTGTATGTGACTTTGGCTTGTTATTTCTTAATTAAAATTCAAGTGTTCCAGAAAAGCAGAAACTTTATCCAATGTATTTTTATAGGATAAAAATTATCCTATAAAAAGTCTTATTCACTATTGGAACTTTAAATCAAGAAACTTCTCTAGTAATGTACGCAATTAGGAGAGTGTTTGTGTGTGCGTGTGCGTGTGTGTGTGTGTGTGTTGTTGTTGTTTTTGCCACAGTTTGATCAGTTACAGTAACATCTCTATAGGGCAAGTAATCTTTTATTTCTTCATTTGGAACTGCCACTCTATTAGGCAAACCATTAAAGTACAAACCATTTAAATACATAAATGCAGGCTAATATTGTGGCATGATGTTTGAGGTAAGGAAAAGAAATTTACTACTTCTGGGCTGTAATAGTGGAGGGAAAGCCTCTATATCCTTATATTAAGTGCATTCCTTCCTCTCCTTGATAAGACAAACACAGAGTGTTAATAAAGAGAGGCAAAAGTATAGCAGAAAAGAATAAAAAGATAAAAATAAAGCTGCCTTAAAAAGAGAAAATGAAGTGACTTAAAATGCAGAGAATGGAGACACTATACATAGTAGCACAACTGAGAGATATAAAGATCAGCTTCTCAGTGTCTATAAAAGAATGGAGGGAATTTAAGAAATATTAAACTAGGGATATTTAGATTTCTCTATGAATCAAAGAGGAGAACTGATATAAAATCTGGTTTTATAATAGGTCCTGTTGTCATTCAAATAGAAGAGGGAGAATGATTCTTGCCAGTACCCAACAAACGATGACTTTTAAAATAGTGCAATCTTATGTTCTGAAAGAAAAAAATTAAGAATTTCTTTTAATTGGCTAGAAGGGATTTATAAATCAATATTTTATAAAGCTTAGTTAGTTGGTAACCATTATTTTTCCTTTAAACAATGCTAAGCAATTTTTTATTATTATAACCTAAGAATTTTTCAACATATAAAATCTACTCTTCAATAAAAGAAGGTATTTTTGTAGAATTCTTTAAGACCAACATTTAGTACACTGTAAATAATGACTGATATTCATAGCAAACAATAAAACATTTTCTGTGTAATCTATAAGGCACTTTTTCATATATTATCTCATGGGATGTACAGAACAACTGCCCTGAGGTAGAAATGGTAGGTGTTGTATCACAGACAAGTACACTCAAGTTTACAGGATTATGTGACCTGATCACTTCATACTGTAATGATGAGCTAAGACCAGATAACCCAGGAATTAATTTCTTTTAAGAAATTTTAATAACATTATATAGTTTGTCAGCCAAAAACCAGAACCCTCTTTTACCTATTAAATTGAGAGAAATGCACACAGAAAACAATCCAGCTAGAATCACTAAATAGTAACCTGACAAAATAAATACATATCCCTAAAAGGCAAACGCATTACTAACTAGAAAGTGTCTTGATAGAAAACATAAGTCAATGCACAGATACAAAGCACAGGGCAAAGCTACAACTTTATGTCACTCAACAGTTTTTGTTCATCATGAACTCAACTTACTTTCTGTTTTCCTGCTGTTAATCAATTTATTTTCCAATTCTTCCAGCATACTATGCTCAATTCTGAAGTCACTTTTTTGGTTGTAGAAATGACTGTGTTTATCTTTTTCTATGTTAGTAACTCTTTAGAAAAAGAAATAAATGGTATAAATATGACTTAAATATATTTCTTTTGTTTAAAATATAAAGACACAATAATCAGAACTTTATATTTGAATTCATTCATCTAAGGAGTCAAAATATAATGACTTGAATAATAAGGCTAAGGAGTCAAAATAGTAGCTAGAAAAGAGTTAAGTTCAACTAGCACAAGTAATTTGAATTATTTAAATTATAAAATGTTAATTTAAAAAAATGCAGACTTGCTTTTAAAATACATAAACCTTTGACTGTTGATTCCAACGCAATCTCCCTGTGCCTGAAAGTGGCTGTCACTGGTGATGGCTGCTTTCAGTAGAAGATACTGCTAACTTTATAACCTGAACCAAGACATTTACCCTTCATCACTAAAATGTGAATAATAGTTCTCCACTACCCAACAGGGCTGTAATTTCATTATATGAGATAACAGGTATGAGGGATCTTTATACAGTAAAAATGTGCTATGGAAATGCAAGTCATTAATATTATTAATACAACTAAAACTTTAAGAGGCGAACAATCTAAGAAATTTTATTGTATTTAAGGGATACTGTCTACATTTACTTCAAAGCTTCTTTGATTTAGTTCATCTACCAGTAAGGTTTGTTAGTTTGAATCCTGGGGTAAAACAAAATAAACACAGTACTAACAAGAAACTTTTTTTGTTGGACAAAATAATTTATTTTCTTAATACCTGTTCTCCTTCTCCCAGAAGGTGGAAATTAATATGAATACATCTCTACTAATCCTGGATTTAAGGAGAGGTGGAGTATCTCTAGCCATTGACTTACTTTCATTTAACTTGAGGGGCAACTATCTAAGGTAGAGTTCCCAATCTTTTTCACTTTGGCACACATAGAGAAAAATTTGATATTCATAAGGCATACTTGGTAAAACAGATGAGACTGCTGCAGGCCCTTCCTGACCGCCCCAAACACTGAGGGGATCATAATTTAGCACCTGTATTTCAGAGAGGAAGCAATGAGTAGAACAGAGATGTCAAATAGATTTCAGCCTGCAGGTCAACTCTAATGGATTGATGGTGGCTACTGGAGTCCTCTGCTGAGGACTGGGAAGCCCATCTAGACTCCAACTGGGGATGGGAAAATTACTATGATCAAATAGAAATTTCTAGCATTGACACAGGATGTACTATGACAGTAAGTAAGTTATGTTTTGCCATTCGTGGGTTAGAAATATTAACCCATAAAGACATTAAAAAGATAATAATGGAGACAAATTGCTAAACATATGAAAAGATGATCAACCTCACTCACAATAGAAGAAATGAAAATTAAAACTATACCATGGCAACATTGTACACCTAGCAGACTGGCAAAAAAATCACAAGTTTAAATAATATATTCTATTGGTAAAACTGTGGGAAAATAGGTCCTCTCATACATTGTCAGTGAAATAGTAAATTGTGTATGGAGGACCATTTGGCAATATATCAGTGCATATTCATATAACTTTGACCCAGAATTTCTACTTCTAGGAATATTTCCTAAAGATACACCCACACATATGCAAAATGGTGTGGACCTATGTGAATATGGCAATTAATTGCAGCACTGTTTGTTATAATAAAAGATTGACTATAACCTAAATGTCCATTACTAAGGGGTAGGTTAAATAAAGTATGTCACAATTATAATTTATTTAACCTGGAATACAATGCAGTGGTACTGTGTTCCATGTACTGATAAGGAAAGATCTCCACTACACACACTTTTTATAACAAAGAATTTATATGACAATGTTAGTCATACCCAAAAGTAGAAAATGCTAAATTGTATACCTTCAAATGATATTATTCCCCTCATATCACTCTGATTCAACAATTTTACCTCTTCTTCCTCTCTTGGCTCATCTATCGTTTTACTTTTAGCTTAAGTATTCTAAATTAAACCTATTTCATTATTTAATTTCACCCCAACATACTTCAGTGTGCATCTCTAGAGATTATGGATATTTGCCTTACATCACTATAATGCCACTCTCATGCCTGACAAGGTACAATCCCTTAGTATCTAAGATATACTCTTAAGTTAAAAAAAACCACACAACAATACGCAAGATCCAGAACAGATGTTAAAATTTATATAAAAAAGACAAACTATGAATATGTACTTTTATTTCTTCATAAGCACAGATTATAAAATATCTGTGGTACGCTACACAAGAAACTAAAAATGGTGGTTGTGTGAGAGGAGGGGAAGTAGATAGCTGGGGTCATGGGCGAAACAGACTTTCCACGGTGTACCCTTTGATATGCATTGAATTTTAAACCACGTGAATGTTTTATCTATTCTGAAAATAAAACAGAGTTATTACAAACTGTGTTTTGTTTTTTCTTTGTATGTAATGAGAATTGCTGGATAGAAATATTCTTCCAATGGATTTTTATCACATTCTCCCAATGAGTTTTTCCAAAACCTTTTAACAGATGAAGAAAGCCTACTCAGAGCTGTAAAACCAGCACATACTGGTAGACAAGGAACAAGACTGGCATAATCTACTGGTTTGCTATATATATATATGGACATTAACTTCTTGGTAGATTACCTGTTGAGAGAGAAACATAAACCAGAACCCTTAACCAAGAGTCTAATGCTATCCAAGGTAATACATTTTGGAAATCAAAGAAAATAAAACTGTATTTTCTCAAATTCTGAGTATTAAAAGTAGTATATAAATATTATATAAATGCAATTGAGAATTCAATGTCCCAAAGCTATAGTATAGTACAGGGGTGGGCAAACTTTTTGACTCGAGGGCCACAATGGGATCTTAAACTGGACCGGAGGGCCGGAACAAAAGCATGGATGGAGTGTTTGTGTGAACTAATATAAATTCAAAGTAAACATCATTACATAAAAGGGTATGGTCTTTTATTTCAATAGTTTTATTCATTTCAAACGGGCCGAATCCGGCCCGCGGGCCGTAGTTTGCCCACGGCTGGTATAGTATAACTTTCCAAATTTCAAACAGTATTACTTTTTCATTGGTAGAATTTCTAAACAGACCACTGCCATTAATTCTAGTCCAGAGACCATTTTTTACAAGTCTCCTTTCCTCTGGGTTCTTTAACAAATTGATACTTTATAATTTCAAAGAAGTGTTTTGACATACTTCTCAATTGTAGGGTAGGGTTGACTGCTCTGAGTTCTAATTCTTTTATCATTCCTCATCCTATCTAATAAAAGAGAAACATGGTAATTGGCGTACGACCGCTACCCTTCCCATTGGCTAATCAGCAAGATATGCAAATTAACTGCCAGCCAAGATGGCGGCCAGCAGCCAGGCAGCTTGAAACTAACATGAGGCTTGCTTGCTTCAGTGACGGAGGAAACCAACGTTCCCCGCCTGCCTTGCCAGCCTCTGAGCTTGCAGTTTAAGAAACATTGTAACAAATATAGACGCTAAACAAAACCCCAGAAACCTGCTTTCAGCGAGCCCAGGATCTCAGAGCTGGAGTTGATACAGAGTTTCGATTATAGAACCGAAACAAACCAGATACCTTCTTTCAGCAGCAGAGGCCTCAGAGCTGGAGCCAGAGCTAAAGCTGGCCCAGAATAAAAAAAAAGAAAAAAAGGAGCAGTTGGGAGCTTCAGTCGGCCTGAAAACAGCCCTCAGCCCCTCACCCAGACTGGCCAGGCACCCCAGTGGGGACCCCCACCCTGAAGCGTGTGTGACCAGCTGCAAACAGCCATCATCCCCTCACCCAGGCTGGCCAGGCAACCCACTGGGGACCCCCACCCTGATCCAGGACACCCTTCAGGGCAAATCAGCCAGCCCCACCCATGCACAAGGCCTCTATCCTATATAGTAAAAGGGTAATATGCCTCCCAGCACCAGGATCAGCGGAGCTGCGAGGCCTCCCAGCACTGGGATCAGCGTGACAGGGGGCAGCGCCCAAACCCCCTGATCGCCCTGCGGCTCTGTGTGTGACAGGGGGCGGGGCCACAACCTCCCTATCCGCCCTGCTCTGTTCTTGACAAGGGAAGGCGCCCCAACCCCCTGATCAGCCCTGCTCTGTGCCTGATAGCGGGGAGCTCCCTAACCCCCTGATCGCCCTGCGGCTCTGTGTGTGACAAGGTGTGGCGCCTCAATCCCCTGATCGGCCCTGCTCTGTGCCTGATAGGGGGGAGCTCCCTAACCCCCTGATCGCCCTGAGGCTCTGTGTGTGACAGGGTGCGGCGCCTCAACCCCCTGTTCGGCCCTGCTCTGTGTGTGACAGGGTGCAGTGCCCCAACCCCCCCACCCCCCACGGGCCCTGCTCTGTGACGGGGTAGAGCCATAACCTCCCCATCGGCCCTGCCCTGAGTGTGACAGTGGCGGCACCCCAACCCCCTGATTGACCCTGCTCTGTGGGTGATAGAGGGCGGCGCCCCAACCCCCTGATCCGCCCTGCCCTGAATGTGACAGGGGGCGGTGCCCCAACTCCCCTATCGGCCCTACTCTGTGACAGGGGGGAGCTCCTCAACCCCCTGATCAGCCCTGTTCTGTGCATGACAGGGCGTGGCGCCGCAACCTCCCCATCGTCCCTGCCTTGAGTGTGACAGGGGGCGGTGCCCCAACCCCCCAGTCAGCCCTACCCTGAGCGTGGCTGAGGGTGGCATCGCACTCTGCCTTGCTCTGTGCATGACAGGGGAAGGCGCCCCAACTCCCCAATCGGCCCTGCTCTGAGCCCGACCAGGGCCTGCACCTAGGGATTGGGCCTGCCCTCTGCCACCCGGGAGCAGGCCTAAGCCAGCAGGTCGTTATCTCCTGAGGGGTCCCAGACTGTGAGAGGGCACAGGCCGGGCTGAGGGACGCCCCCCTCCCCCCCGAGTGCACAAATTTTGGTGCACCGGGCCTCTAGTGATATATATAACACTGAACATTCAATATAGGGCATCCCATAAAATATACACATATATTTTTGACAGCTCAATTGATGTTTCTTTCTCTTCAGATTTAACCCATTGGAATTAATAATTACTCAAAGTGTGTATACATTTGGGGGGGGGGCACCCTGTATATATCACTAGTTATTTAAAGAAAAAATACAAATACACCACAAATTAAAAGTTCTCAGCCTAATCATTATGTGCAGGATGGATCTGAAAGGGACAGAAACCATGAGAGGGAGACCAAATAAAAGGACATTTCAAAAAATAACTCGAGGTAGAGACTTTTCATTATAATTGTTCACTCACTCAAAAATATTTACCAAATGCTAACCTTGGTAAGTGAAAATATATTCAATCTGTTATTTGATATATGAGATCTAAAGAAATAACTATATTGTCTCCTTTGAAAGACACTGGTTCAAATGGTAAAAATAAATAAAATTCAAATAACTGCACTTAAAATTAACTTTATATTAAATAGTCTCTTATCATTTGTCTATTGTACACACTCCACCTTTCTCTAATGACCAATTTTTTGTAACTTAATGTGGCGATTGGACAGGGTGGAGTAGAATTAACTTTATACATTGTTCATAATAAAACTAGAGGCCCGGTGCACAAAAATTTGTGCACTCGGGGGAGGGGGGGTCCCTCAGCCCGGCCTGTGCCCTCTCACAGTTTGGGACCCCTCGGGAGATAACGACCTGCTGGCTAAGGCCTGCTCCCGGGTGGCAGAGGGCAGGCCCAATCCCTAGGTGCAGCCCCTGGTCAGGCTCAGAGCAGGGCCGATTGGGGAGTTGGGGCGCCGCCCCCTGTCATGCACAGGGCAGGTCGGATCAGGAGGTTGCGATGCCACCCTCAGTCACACTCAGGGTAGGGCCGATTGGGGGGTTGGGGCATCGCCCCCTGTCACACTCAAGGCAGGGTCGATAGGGAGGTTGCAGCGCCACCCCCTGTCACGCACAGAGCAGGGCAGATCAGGGGGTTGGGGCGCCGCACCCTGTCACACTCAAGGCAGGGCCGATGGGAAGGTTATGGCTCTACCCTGTCACACACACAGCAGGGCCCGTGGGGGGGCGGGGTTTGGGGCGCCGCACCCTGTCATGCACAGAGCAGGGCCGATCAGGGGGTTGGGGCGCCGCACCCTGTCGTACACAGAGCCGCAGGGCGATCAGGGGGTTGGGGCGCCTTCCCCTGTCATGAACAGAGCAAGGTGGATAGGGAGGTTGTGGCCCCGCCTGCTGTCACACACAGAGCCGCAGGGCGATCAGGGGGTTTGGGCACTGCCCCCTGTCACGCTGATCGTGGTGCCGGGAGGCCTTGTGGCTCCGCTGATACCGGTGCTGGGAGGCATATTTCCCTTTTACTATATAGGTTAGAGGCCTGGTACACGGGTGGGGGCCAGCTGGTTTGCTTTGAAGGGTGTCCTGGATCAGGGTAGGGGTCCCCACTGGGGTGCCTGGCCAGTCTGGATGAGGGGCTGAGGCCTGTTTTCAGGCTGGCGGGAGACTGAAGCTCCCAACCGCTCTGTTTTTTCTTTTTCTTTTTTTAATTCTGGGCCAGCTTTAGCTCTGAGGCTCTAGCTCTTAGGCCTCAGCTGCTGAAAGCAGGTATCTGGTTTGTTTGGGTTCTATAATTGAAACACCGTTTTAACTCCAGCTCTGAGATCCTGGCTGGCTGAAAGCAGGTTTCTGGGGTTTTGTTTAGCTTCTATATTTGTAACAGTGTTTCAAACTGCAAGCTTAGAGGCCGGCAGCGGCAGGCGGGAAACGTTGGAGTCCTCCATCACTGGGGCAAGCAAGCCTCATGTTTGTGTCAAGCTGCCTGGCTGCTGGCCGCCATCTTGGCTGGCAGTTAATTTGCATATCGCCCTTATTAGCCAATGGGAAGGGTAGCAGAGCTACGGCTAATTACCATGTTTCTCTTTTATTAGATAGGATGACTAGTGCCCTAACTGGTTTGGCTCAGTGGGTAGAGCGTCGGCCTGAGGACTGAAGGGTCCCGGGTTCGATTCCAGTCAAGGGCATGTACCTTGGTTGCGGGTGCATCCCCAGCAGGAGGCAGCTGATCGATGTTTCTCTCTCATTGATGTTTCTAGTTCTCTCTCTCCCTTCCTCTCTGTAAAAAATCAATAAAATATATTTTTAAAAGAAATGACTAGTAATGTTATTTGAAAACAGTGTTTTTATACTTACAGATTTTTTAATTTTTCGGCTGTGCGTATGAATTCTGCTTTCTTAGGCTGACTAACTTTCTGTTTCCAGTTGTGAAGCTGAAAAGAACGAATTCCTCCTGAAGTACCAAAACAGCCATCATTCTGCATTAAAAAAAAAAAAGAAGTTTATCCTCAATAATAAAAATGGTAAAAGATGAAGGTGGAATTTTTTTCAGAGATGAAATGTCAATGATGGAGTTTCTCAGGGGATAATTTTATCCATTCATCCATTGATGGCTACTGTAAATAAAGTTACAATGAACATGGGGTGCATACATCTATTCAAGTTAATCTTTTCGTTTCCTTTGGATAAATGCCTAGAAGTGGAATTACTGGATCATATAGTAGTCCTATTTTTAATTTCTCGAGGAACCTTTGAACTATTTTCCAAAGTGCCGCACCAATTCCCATCAGTAGTGCACAAGGGCTCCGTTTTCCACTTCCTTACCAACACTTGTTGTTTCTTGTCTCTTTGGTAGTAGCCATTCTAACAAGTGTAAGGTAATATCTTATTATAGTTTTGATTTGTATTTCCCTGATTAGTGATGTTGAGTACCTTTTCATGTACCTGTCAATTTGTTTCCTCTTCCCATTTTTTTTAATTATATTGGTTTTCTGCTATTGAGTTGTATGAGTTCTTTATGTATTTTGGATATTAACCCCTTACAAAATACATGATTTGCAAATATTTTCTCCCATTCAGTAGGTTACCTTTTCATTTTGTTGATAGTTTCCTTTGCTATGTAGAAGCTTTTTGTTTGATGTAGTGTCTTCACTTTTAGAGAATAATTTTGCTGGACATAGATATTTTGGTTGACAGTGCTTTTCTTTCAGCATTTTGACTGTCATCCCACTGCCTTCTGAAGTCCAAGGTTTCTAATGAGAAATCAGCCATTAACTTACTGAGGATCCCTTGTATGTATTGGGTTGCTTTCAATATTTTGTTTTTGTCTTTCTACAGTTTGATTATGATGTGTTTAGGTATGGATCTCTGAGTTTATTCTGTTTGGAGTTTGCTGAGTTCTGACAACATATAAGTCAATTATTTTTCATCAAATTTGGAAAGTTTTTAGTTATTATTTCTTCAAATTGTTGTGCCCAGATTTCAAGGTTCCCAAAAAGCCCACCAGGGAGCCAGCGAGTCCGATGCAAAAGCAAAGAGTCCTTCATTTTGAACTAGTTCGGCTCCCTGACCACACTCACCGATGCAACGGTGAGCCCAGTGGCAGAGAGAGAGAAAACTCTGTGTGGAGAGAGGTTTTATAGGGGGTTGGGGTAAGGGGAGGAGAAAGGACTGTGGGCCCTGCCAATTGGCCAGGCGCAAGTCGGTGTCTTGTTACACAGGATGTGGTCATATCTATGGCGACTTCCCTTGATTGTCATTGGTTAGTTTAAAGAAGTCCTGGGTGTGGCTAGCAGAGGCTTGGCTTCCTGGAAGAAGCCTTGCTGAGCACATGGCCAAGGTAAGATGGAGGGCATAGCCCTTACCCTGGGGCGAGATGGAGGGCGTAGCCCTTACCCTGGGGCAAGGTGGAGGGCGTAGTCCTCGCCCTTTCACAAATATTCTTCTCCTTCCTCTTTTCTCCTCTCCTTCTGGGACTCTCATCCTATATAATAAAAGCCTAATATGCAAATTGACTGAACAGCAGAATGACCAGTGGAACGACCAGTCGCTATGACAAGCACTGACCACCAGGGGCAGATGCTCAATGCAGGAGCTTCCCCAGCCCTCAGGCCCCAGGCCAGCCAAGGTGATGTGAGTGGGGATCCCCCGATTGCCCCACCCGTCACCCCGCAGAGGGAGGTGACCGGCGGTGGCGGGGGGCAGGGCCGGCAAGCAGGTGGTGCCAGGTGGCCAAGGAGAATGCCGGCGGGTCCCAGCAGAGGCCCCCTGATCACCCCACTGGTCACCCCACAGATGGGCCCTGATTACCAGCCAGGCCTAGGGACCCTACCCATGCATGAATTTCATGCACGAGGCCTCTAGTTATACATAATGCTTGATGGTGCCTAACAGATCTCTGAGGCTCTGTTCATTTTACTTTCTTTTTTTTTTTAATCCTCACCCGAGGACATGCTTAGAGAGAAAGGGAGGGAAGTAGGGAGGGAGATGGAGAGAGACTGAGAGAGAGAGGAGAGAAGAGAGACATCGAAGTGAGAGAGAAACATCAATCGGTTGTCTTCCCACCCAACCAGTGTGGCTCAGTGGTTGAGCATGAAGCAGGAGGCTCATGGTTTAATTCCCAGTCAAGGCACATGCCTGGGCTGTGGGCTAGCTCCCCAGTGTGGACTTGCAGGAGGCAGCCGATCAATGATTAGCTCTCGTCATTGATGTTTCTCTCTCCCTCTCTGAAATAAATAAAAACATATTTTAAAAAAATAGGTTGCCATTGATCCCACTGCTAGGAATATATCCCAAGAAACCAGAAACACCAATCAGAAAGGATATATGCATCCCTATGTTCATAGCAGCACAATTTACCATAGCTAAGATTTGGAAACAACCTAAGTGCCCATCAACGGATGAATGGATTAGAAAACTGTGGTACATATACACAATGGAATACTATGCTGCTGTAAAAAAGAAGGAATTCTTACCATTTGCAACAGCATGGATGGAACTGGACAGCATTATGCTAAGTGAAATAAGCCAGTCAATGAAAGAAGAATACCACATGATCTCACTCATTTATGGATAATAAAGACCATTATAAACTGATGAACAAAAATAGATACAGAGGCAGAGCAGCATTAAACAGACTGTCAAACTACAGTAGGAAGGCTGGGAGGGTTGGGGGGGGCGGGTAAGAGATCAACCAAAGGACTTGTATGCATGCATATAAGCATAACCAATGGACACAAGACACTGGGGGCTAGGGGAGGCTGGGGGAAGGTCAAGGGGGAAAAAAAAGGAGACAAATGTACTACTCGTTGTAATATTTTAAGCAATAAAAAAAATAAATAAATAAAAAATAAAAAAAATCGGTTGCCTTCTGTATCTGCCTGATCAGGGACTGAACCCGCAACCCAGGTATGTGCCCTGACTGGGAATCAAACCAGCAACTTTTCAGTGCACAAGACGACACTCAGCCAAGTGAGCCGGCTGTTCATTTTTCTTCATTCTTTTTGTTCCTCAGTCTGGACAATCTGAATTTACCTATCTTCAATTTATTGATTCTTCTACCAGCTCTAATCTAATGTTGAGTCCCTCTAGTAAATTTTTCATGTGAGTTATTGTACTTTTTAACTCCGGAATTTCTATTTAATTCCTTTGTTATAATTTTTACCTCTTTAAGATATTTTCTATTTGGTGAGACCTAGTTCTCACACTTTATTTTAGTTCTTTAACATAATTACCGTAAAACAGGTGATTTAAAGTCTTTGTCTATTATGTCCAACATGTAGTCTTCCTTAGGGAAGTCTATCTTACTACCTTTAAAAAAAATTATCCTGTGTGTGAACCATATTTTCTTGTTTCTTTGTTTACCTCATTTTGTTGTTGTCAAAAACTGGACATGTTAAATAACATAATGTGGCAACTCTGAAAATGAGATTCTCTCCCCCCAAAGAGTTGTTGTTGCTGTTTGTTTAGTTACTTTCCTGAACTAATTCAGTAAAGTATGTTTGCATGGCACCTGAACTCTCTGCTTGGTTAGCTTAGTTGTCAGCTAATGGCTGGTTGGTCAGAGATTTTCTTAGATGTCTTGAACCAAAAAGTCTCTTAGCCTTTGCTGAGGGGGGTCTATGTGCATGCCAGGCATGCCTTCAACACTTGTGCAAGCAGTTTATACCTCTGCCTTAGCCTTTACTTCTTTTTGCAAAGAGTTTCAAGGTCAGCCAAAAATAAAATCTTAGGCCAAAGTTCTTCTCTGGCATATTAGTTTCCTGTTGCTACTATAACAAACTTATCACAAACTTAGTGGCTTAAACAACAAATTTATTTTTTTACCGTTCTGGAGGTCAAAAGTAAAATTAAGTAATAATAATAAGAGATGAAACTAGAGAGCTCTCTCTCTCTCTTTCTCTCCCCCCACCCCCCCTCACCATGTGCACAGACATAGCAAGAAGGTGGCTGTCCACAAGCCTCTTTAAACCACCCAGTCTGTGATATTTTGTTATGGAGCCCTAGAAGACTAAAACAGGAACTTTAGATATTTTGGTGGATATCTCTAATATCATGAGGTTGTCATCAGAAAATTATCTTAAGAAAACATTAGTTGGTCTCAGTGTTAGAGTCCATAGGAACAGTCACTCATGCATATGACAATATTCAAGTTCAGTGTTAGGCTATAGAATTTGAGCATATCATGTGTATGGGGGAGGGGAGTACAAAGATGGATAACACATAGTTAAACTCCATACAAATCCACAATATAGTACAGCAGAGATTCTAATTCATTTTTTTAAAACCCAAACACCCTTGAGGAGTTCTACCCCATTACTGTTGCAACTGTCAACTATAAGGCTCTGCATCCCCTAAAGTGGTGAGAGGATATAAAGCAGTTGTCGTAACCTCAGCACTATTAATATTTTGGACCAGATAATTTTTTGTTGTGAGGGGTTATTCTTTGGCCTCTACTCACTAGATGCTAGTAGAACACCAACCTCCCCCTAAACCCCCACAGCTGTGACAACCAAAAATGGTCTTCAGACACTGCAAAATGTTGGGGACCGATACAACATTTCAAACAGCTCCACGGTGATTCTAATCACCCTGGAAAGCAAACCCCTGGAAGGCAAGCCTCTGAGAATCACCGTAATGAAGTGATAAAAGTATACATTGATAATAATATTAAGTAACTTGAGAACTGCAAATCAGGAGGTAGAACATATTTGTAAGAATTTAGGGAAGAAATCTCTTTGAACCAAAGTAAGACAGAAAAGTTTTATGGAGAAAGCCAGCAAGATGGCTAAACCATAAGGATCATACATTTAAAAAAATATTTTTAAAGTGTTTAAAAAATATTTTACATACTAGAGGCCTGGCACATGAAATTCATGTGTGTGTGGGGGGGTGCCTCAGCCTGGCCTGCGCCCTCTCGCAGTCTGGGAGCCATCAGTCAGGACATCCTTAGCGCTGCTACAGAGGTGAGAGAGGCTCCCGCCACTGCCGCTGCACTCCCCAGCCATGAGTCCAGCTTCTGGCTGAGAGGAGCTCCCTTGTGGGAGTGCACTGACCACCAGGGGGCAGCTCCTGCATTGGGTGTCTGCCCCCTGGTGGTCAGTGCGCATCATAGCGACCAGTCGTTCTATCATTCGGTTGATTTGCATATTAGGCTTTTATTATATAGGATTATGAATTTTTATATATTTTATATTTTTTCCTGAGTCATTTGGGCCAGAGTTAGAATATAAAGATAATTATAAAGGATGTGTGAGAAAATGTGTCTGAGGTGGAAATTCTTGAATTTATATAGGACACTGTATTTCTTTAGAACCTGGGTGGGAAACGTTTTTCCTGCCAAGGGCCATTTGGATATATATAACATCATTCACGGGACATACAAAATTATCAACTTAAAAAACAGCCAAACCGGTTTGGCTCAGTGGATAGAGCGTCAGCCTGCAGACTGAAGGGTCCCAGGTTCGATTCCGGTCAAGGGCATGTACCTTGGTTGCGGGCGCATCCCCAGTAGGGGGCGTGCAGGAGGCAGCTGATCATCTCTCCCATCGATGTTTCTGACTCTCTATCCCTCTCCCTTCTTCTCTGTAAAAAAATCAATAAAATACATTTTAAAAAAACAAACAAACAAAAAAACATCTTGCTATATTTGGTCAAACATTTAACTAACTCACCCTTAATGCCTTGGCAGGGCCAGAGCAAATGATTTCTCCGGCCTTATATGGCCTGTGGGCTGGACGTTTCCCATCCCTCCCCTTAGAGGAAGAAAAAGATGGAACATGTCCTCAGCTCACAACAGCCTTCCCTCCGTTTGGACTGACCCACAAATATTTAGTGAGCACCTACTATGCTCCAGGACTAAACAGGCACAGTTCTTGGTGCTGGGAACACAACAGTGAATAAAAGTTTCTGCCCTGACAAAGTTTACATTCCTAAGGTGGATGGTATATGGAGAAAGACATTTTTAAAAATAGGTATAAAATATGTAATATATCACGGTAATCAGTGCTATGAAGAAAAAGAAAACCAGAAAAAGGGACGGGTTGTGCTGGATAAGGGAATTCAGTCTGGGGAGGGCATAGAAAGAATCATTGAGCGGATGGCATTTGAACAAAGATACCTGAGGGCGGTGACAGTGCTAAGCATGGGGAAGAGCATTCTGCGCAGAGGGAATAGCAATTTCAAAGCCCCGAGGTAGGAGAGTGCCTGGCATGTCTGAGTGACCACCGGGAGCCAGGACGGCCGGCCGCACAGGGCGCTGGAGATGCAGCGAGAAGGAGGTGGGGCGAGGGCGGGGCAGCTCATCGCCGGGGTAAGGATGTTGGCTTTTGTTGTGAACGAGATCAAGACGCTCCGGAGGCTTCTGGGCAGCGGGTGTCATTACTGGACCGAGTCGCCCTGGCGTTGAGAATGCTTTAGAAAGGCAAGCGTGGGAGAACAGAAACCAAGGAGGAAAGCAGTTCAGCCAGGGGGAAACGACGGTGTGGACAAGGGTAGTGGCGAGAGGAGGTGGATTCCGGATTTATCCTGGGGGTGGGACAGGCAGGAACTGCCCGTGCTCAGCTGTGGGCTGAGGGGATGAGAGGAGCCAACACTCCCCTGGAGGGACCCTCCGGTCCGCACGGTGGAGACACGGGTCCCGCACTGATCCCTGGAAACATCTGCCGCGGACCCTCTCCGTCAGGTACAATAATAGAGCAGCCGCCGATCCCTTATCTCCACCAAGCACTGAGCCGGGGGCTCCCAGACACGGCGGCCAGGCTCGGGCAGGTGCACACCACCAGCTGCAATGTTTTAGGGGAGAATCCGCGTCGCGGAGAGGAGGTGGCTCTCGGTGAAACGCAGGGAAACGCACAGGCGAACAAAGCGCAACGCCGGGCCGGGCCAGGCCTCGAGCCACCGGAGGCGCACCCCTCCCGGGCCGCGCGGCAGACACCTGTTCAGACACCGCTTCGGGCTCGCGGCCGCCCCCACAGCGGTTCCGGCCCTCCTCCCTTTACCTGTTGCGGCACCGGCGCTGCTCCCACGCCGTTCCCGGCGGCCGCGCCCGCCCCCGCCACAGCCCCGGCTACCGCGGTGGCCGCCGCCGCCACCACGACCGTCGTCAGGGCAGCCATCTTTTCTCGCCGAGCCGTTCCGGCCGCGGAGACCACCCCGACCTGCGGGCTCAGGCGCCGGACGCTCCGGGCAAGGCAGACACGGCACGAAGCTGCCGGGCTCCAGGCTCCGTCGGGATGCTGGGCCGGGCGTGGATGCGGGGCGGGGCCGGAGCGCGGGGCGGGGCCGGGCGTGGATGCGGGGCGGGGCTGGAGCGCGGGGCGGGGCCGGGCGTGGATGCGGGGCGGGGCCGGAGCGCGGGGCGGGGCCTGGCTGGGGCGCAGGTTGGGTAGAGTCCTGTCTTGGCTCTGAGCTGCAGGGGGAGGGGGGGCGCCGGAGGGGGCGGGGGGGCGGGGTATAGCCTTCTCAGCAAAATCTTTCTACACCTAACCTCTCCCTGACCACCAGAAAAATGCATTGTTTTTCATTCTCATACTGAAACGTATTCTTGACATATATAGAAATATCTGTATCTATCTTAGATACATAAATATTTTACATAATAGAACTTCTTTCTAGGTTCCTACTAAGTGCTGGTGAGACTGAATCTAAATGAAAAAGTATTATTGATGAACTTGAACAAAAACTATATTTCACTTTTTAAATAAACGAACAGAGCATGCCCCACACTGTCAGATACGAGAGACAGGAATGCATCTGGACTTGAGGCTTTTGTCTTTCCTTAATATCGTATATATTTGCATTTCTTTTCTCTTACACTGAAAATCTGGGTTCCTTAGAATATCAGCATATTTACTTATTTGCTTTTTCTCACACAATTAGGTAGTTTCAAATTACAATTCTAATATGACCACTAACAGTAAACTTACTAAGTGAAGTTTAAGACCATTTTGCAGTTCTTTTCATCCTTGGAATATCTCCTGGACAGCATATCCAGGAAGAGTGTGATGGTCAAAAGTTTTCTGAAATCTGTCTTTTCTCTGTGTGGTTATAAAATCAATTCGTATATAGTTGGGTTCTTTCGACTGTATTTGTGTTCAATTTCAGTGTTTTCTCTTTTTATTTTTCCCCGCCTGGATGCCAGTAGAAAATAAAGAAGACAATCAATTGTGTTTGAATGGTTGTTGTTATTTGTAGGTAGTCCCAGGTTTACCTTCCTTAGATCAGCCTTGGGAAAATGAAAAATCTTCAGTGTGGTTGATAGTTTTATGATGACACCACTTAGACCCAATAGAGCACTTTCTCCTGAGAATTCCAGCTCATTTGATGAACATGAACCTATCATTTAAAAATTAATTTCAGAAAAAGTTATTAGAAAATTTTATAGTTAAATAGAAAATTAAATTGTCATATCATTTACATATTCATAAGAACAAAATAAATTTTCGACTAAGTATTGATTCTTGCTTGAGAATTTAAAATAAAAAGACGGATCCCTATACATAAACATGCAAGTTAACAAGTTATACATCAAGAAACTAATAAAGAAAACAATGAGTGGTTGGGACTTTTGTAATGTTGGAGTTTTTTGTTTGTTTGTTTGTTTTTACAATTATTATGCATTAACTAGAGGCCCAGTGCATGAATTCGTGCATGGGTGATGGGTAGGATCCTTCAGCCTGGCTGGAGATTGAGGCCTTTTGGGGGGCTGGCCAGCAGGGGGGAGGGGCCACAGGAGGTTGGCCAGCCGGTCCCCTGATCAGGGCCATGGCTGTGGGAGGGGCTGCAGGAGGTTGGCTGTAGGAGTGCACTGACCACCAGGGGGCAGCTCCCGCATTGAGCATCTACCCCCTGGGGGTCAGTGCATGTCATAGCAACTGGTTGACTGGCTGTTCTGGTCGTTCCAGTCGTTTGATCATATAGTCACTTAGGCTTTTAAGTATATAGATTTGAGCAGTTATACTGGCTGTCTCTGGTCTTCTTTTTATTTGAGGAAAAACAACCAACAATTTTTTAAAAGCATTGCTTTTTGTATTTTTGCTGAGATAATCCTGACACTGCCAGCTTAACATTAACTGATACCTATAAAATATAACAAATAGTAAATGTCTAGTGATGGGCATAATTTGGAGCACAGAAATATTTTATGGCTTGCTCACACTGGCAACAAAAAATTAACAAGTATTAGCACCATTACCAGGGATAGACTGCAGATACCAAACCAGGTTGCCAAGGATAGGGAAGTACATGGAAGTGGAAATACTACTCTGATTTGAGCTTGGAAGTAGGCAGTATTGGGAGACTGCACAGATGGTGTTAGAGAGCAGTCTGAGGAAAGTATCTGGTAGAAACTTTGGTGGGATCAAAAATGAAAGGAAAAACAAGAAAGGAAAGGTTTTGGTTTTGGCAAATTTGTAAATTCAAGCGTGTGTGTGTTTTTTAAATATTTTTTTATTGATTTTTTTACAAAGAGGAAGGGAGAAGGATAGAGAGTCAGAAACATCAATGAGAGAGAAACACCCATCAGCTGCCTCCTGCACACTCCCCACTGGGGATGTGCCCGCAACCAAGGTACATGCCCCTGACCAGAATCGAACCTGGGACCCTTGAGTCTGCGGCTGACACTCTATCCACTGAGCCAAACCAGTCAAGTGTGTTCTTGATGTGACTGCTGGTAAATGTAAATGAGTGAGAGATAAGGACTAGTTCTTGTGGATCTATTTCCTATCAATATTTCTGCAAGGACTGGTTCTTAGTTTGGGAGGCAGTATGTTCACTCTCTTGGCATAGCTTGGGATCATAGCTGTCAGACAGATTGCAGAACTGTTCTACCTCTTAAGGCTGCCAAGCCATGGGGAGACTATCTGGAGAAGGGCAGAATAAGGGGGTGCTCTCAAGATAGAGTGGATTAAATGACATATTTTATAAGGTAAATCTAAATTTATAAGATAGATCTAACATATTGAACTATATTCATTGAAAACAGGGACTATACCTTCTTTTTTAACATTCATGAAACATTCACACAAAAAAGGCCATATATTTAGGCCACAAATCCTCAGTAAATGCCAAATAGCAGAAATAAGGCAGATATAATTCTCTGGTCACAAGCAAACTAATTGAGAAGACAAAAAGACCGAATTACCTAGAATTTTAAAACTCTCTTAAAACTCTAGAGTCAAAGAGAATATAAAAAATAAAACTGCAATTGAATTAGAAAACATTAGTGACATTACATATTAGTATCCATAGATTATAGCTAAAGCAATCCTCACAAGAAAATTAGCATTTCAGTAATTACATTAATAAATAAGAAAGAATAAAAATAAATGAATTAACCACCCAGCTTAGGAGGAAATCAACAAACAAACAAAAAGGAATGAAGGAAACATGAATTAAGAAGTGTTAAAGCTAAAAATATAAAATAAAAAACAGATAAATGGTGATTTCAATGAATAAATTTAACAAATTAAGATAGATAAATCCACTAGCTAAACTGATCAAGAATTAAAATTAAGGCAGCACAAATAACATTAAAAAACACAAAAAAAGAATTTATAAGACTACTTTGCTCAATTGTCTGCAAATAAATGTGAAAATCTAAATAAAAAAATTTTTCTAAGAAAAGACAATTTTCCAAAATTGGTAAATTAAAAATTCAAGCATTAAACATTACAAACCTAAGAAAAAGGAAAAAGTTGTCAAAATGATAGGCTCCCAAAGACCACCAGGCCCAGAGGGCTTCACGGGTTAATTTTACCAAATATTATGGAATAAGTAGGCTCTAATGTTTTTAAAATTTTTCTAGGACAGAGACAAAATGAAGAAAATTCCGGATTCTAATAATAAAAGTGACATATGCTTCTTACTCAAAACTGACAGTAATTGCACACAAAATTCCTGACAAAAATCAATTATGAATATTGATGCAAAAGACGTTTACTGAAGTTTTAGCAAATGAAATCTAGCAGCATCTCTGAGAAATGAAAAGAAAAATACTTTTCTCCATAGGATCATAAGAATGATTCAATATTATTCACTATGTTGGGAAGTGGTTGGGTACAGTCAGTTGGCTCATCCAGCATCTATTCTTATCTCTTTTTAGTGTCTCATCCTATACTAGCGAGGCTGGAAAACTCAGGATTCTTGTTTCCCAAGCTCCCTTGCAACTAGGATCCTCAATGTAAATATGTTTTGCCAATAGGATGCACTCCTGTGAAACTTTATTTCAAACTCAATTAAATAGGAGAAAAGGTGATGCCCGAGGCATTCATTTTGTGGAGGTGTAGCAGATGTGATGAAACTCTGGAGCTGACAGTTCTAGCATCAGTGTCCTGATCCAGAGGTGATAGATAAGAAGGAGTGTTCTCCTGGAGCTAAGAATTCTGGTGGCAACTTCTCATTCCTAGATCACATCAAGATGGTGTGCTCTTGGAGCTAACGGGTGGGTGTGAGTCTGACATCTTGACTGTAGCAAAGGGGGGAGCGGGTCTCTCGGTGGGCCAGTGCTGCAGTGTGGTTCTGGGAGTTATTCTGGGAGTTAGCCTCCTCCTCCAGCTTCACTGATTTTCATTTTCGGCATTAAATCCTGTTCTGTTTTCTGCAACTGAACCCTGGCTGATAAAATAGATTACAAGAAAAATAAATTGTAAGATTTTATCCAAATATGCTGGAAAGGCATTTGATAAATTTCAACATCCATATTTGACTTTAAAAAATCTTCATAAAATAGGGAAGATAGGTAATTTTTAGAAGCATTATGTTTAATGAGGAAACCTGAGACACATTCCCATTAAAATCTACAGCAAGATAATTATGTCTACAGTCTATTACTTAGCATAGTTCTGGAGGTTTTCCAATGGAATTAGGCAAGAGAAGGACATAAGAGGTATAAACATTGGAAGAAGAGGACATTTATTACTGCTTACAGATAATTGTGTACCTGGAAAACCAAGGAACTCAATTATAACTTGAGATGGATGGTATCAAATTAGTGTGTAAAAATCAATTGCCTTCATCTATACAAACGACAACCAGTTAGAAAACATAATGACTATATGTTAAAAATAAATAAATAAATAAAATAAAGGCCCAAATTGCAATAGCAAAAATGAAAGTACTTACAAATAAACTGAAACCTAGTATTTGACAAAGATAAAATTTTAAATTAGCAACCCAGCCCTGGGAGATGTGGCTCAGTTGGTTGGGCATCATCCCATGTACCAAAAGGTTGCTGGTTAGATTCCCAATCAGAGCATATATGGGTTTCAGGCTCAATATTCAGTAGGGGGCAGGCAGGAGGCAGCTAATCAATCTCTCTCATCGATGTTTCTCTTTGTCCATTTCCCTTCCTCTCTCTCTAAGAATCAATAAAAATATTAAAAAATAAATTAGCAACCCAAAAAGGACTTCTGAAAGGTTAAGTTTCATGCATGTCTAAAATTATTTAGCTCACAACAGGACAGTTTGACTCAGTAGAAAACTCAAGATAGAAAGAAAATTTCCCTCAGAATGCTGAAGATATTGTTCTGTTGTCTCTTTTTTTTTTCAGTATTGCTACTGAGAAGTCCAATATCATCTGATTCTTGTTTGTCTGTAGCTAATCAAGTCATTTAGCTCTTTACTGTCAGAGGTTTGAGCAGAGCTCAAAGCCTGCCAAATCCAGGAGAGCACTGGAGTGTTCTCTCTATCACCATAATGCCATAATACCAAATGAGAAGCAAAATTAATCTCCAACCAACTCATATTTTTATTTTATTATTTTAAAAATATATATTTTTATTGATTTCAAAGAGGAAGGGAGAAGGAGAGATAGAGAAACATTAATGATGAGAAAGAATCATGAATTGGCTGCCCCACACTGGGGATGGAGCCCCCAACCCGGGAATGTGCCCTGACCAGGAATCGAACCGTGACCTCCTGGTTCATAGGTCAATGCTCAACCGCTGAGCCATGCCAGCCGGGCTCATCTCATATTTTTAAATGATTTTCTACCAAGGAATTTGAGAACCTCACTTTTCTTAAACAATATAAAACTGCATTTCTATTTTTATCCACCAGATGTCATCTGAGAAACAATAAACAACTGTACAGTCTATATTTGATTTTTTTGCAAAAGAACTTTAATCTTTTATGCATGAAAATTAGAACGTTCCTGTTATATCAGCAGTAGGCATAAGAAAGCATATACCAGTTGAATCCTTGGCAGATAAATAAAAACATTTACTCTCATAGACTCTCAAATATAGTCAACTGACATTTAGTCTCTTAAGTAGATTCAGTTTCCCAAATTTTAAACTAAATCTAAGAGTTCCTCATAGTTCAAGTTGTTAGAATATTTTAATACTATCAATTTCTATATAATATAAACAGTTAAAAAAAACAAACCTCAACTACTTACCAGAATGTAAACCAAAATAATAAAGACAAGTAACTTCTAATTCATGAACGAATTTTTACCAACAATCTCATTCAGACATCAGTAACCTATTGTTCCCTAATGTGTGTGACCAGACTCCTTAAACCTTGCATGATCTGGCCCTGACCACCTTTCTTGCCTTCTTCACTTCCTCTCTTGGTTCTCCAGCTACCCTGGGCTTCTTTCAGATCCCCAAATGTACCAACAAACCTTTGCATATGTTGCATATTTTTCAGTGCCATTACTGATTATCTCACAGGTGGGTAGAAGGGTGGAACAGCTTTTCCACCCAAGAAACCATTTGCATAGGGGATTTCTCCAGGTACTGCCACAACACGGCACAGGGACCCTTGCTGGAATCGTCAGTTATATCACAACTATCATTCATTCACCCATTCATTCATTCAATCACTTTCTATTGAATAATCATTATGTACCAGTTACGCTGCTTAAAGCCAGGGCTGTAAAACCAAATGAGACATGCCAGTGGACTAATAACTGAAGTCCAGTGTGGCGCCTATAAATACAATGCACAGGGTATTACAGGAATGCACGGCTCAACATAAATTAGAGGCGGGGCTGGGTGTCCTCAGGAGACCTTCAGGAGGAGACACCGAGCTTGGTTTTCAAGGACAAAAAGCATTTAATTGTAGTTAAAAGGGAAGGTCAAACAGTTGCTTAGAAGAGAAAATAACCTGAGGGAGGGCACAGAGAAACGGACACAAAGTCGTGTTTGGGGAACTAGGAGAAAGTCATCATGCTCTTACAAGGCGTGGAGCCAGTCCAGCTAGAGGCTAGGAGACTCTTAGTGATCCTGAGAATTGACAAGTTAGTTCCTTCACCTCCACTCTCACATCCCAATTCCCCCATTAAATAATTTTATTTTTTTAACAGGAGGCAAAAAATTAGTTAGAGACAGTAGAAAAGTTTTCAACATGAGTCACAGTCAGGGCAAGTGCAGGTTTATAAATCTGCATGAGTTTCCAATACCAGTTTTCTAGGGAAAACAATTGAAGCTGGTCATAGAAACCAGGCAAAGATCTAGTGAGAATATATGGCATCTGTAATAAGAGGCTCCTGTAGCCTGGGTTCTGTTAGAAACCAGAGCCCAAGGGAGACGCTTCTGAGCTGCCACTTTTCAGGGCGGTGCGATCCCAGAGAAGCAAGCCTGAGGGACGCGGGAGGCCGGGCCACGGGAGGGAGGCTTGAGTCCGTCTGCTATTGGCAGCAAGTGTGGTTAATACTCCAGCTCATGCGGTGCGTTCAGTCAGACCAAATAAGTCCTGCTTCTCAAGGTGGCCCAGGAGAGAGGAAGGGAAAGGAGTCTATCGGCCAGCTCTTTTCCACTCCCGGTCTCCCACTGGTCAAGAGTCTGCCCCATCGGGCATTAATGCCCCAGGAAAGTGTGACTGGTCTCTCCAGGCATAGACGCAGGGGTCCTCAAACTACGGCCCGCGGGCCACATGCAAATACAAATACTGTATTTGTTCCCGTTTTCTTTTTTTTAACTTCAAAATAAGATATGTGCAGTGTGCATAGGAATTTGTTCATAGTTTTTTTTTTTAAACTATAGTCCGGCCCTCCAACGGTCTGAGGGACAGTGAACTGGGCCCCTGTTTAAAAAGTTTGAGGATCCCTGGTAGAGGAATGCCATTGAAGTGGCGTTTGTCAGATGCTTTTTGACCACCCTTTACCGTGGGTTTCAGTTTTTATTTGGACAATGCCCTAATTTCAGAGAGTCTGCTCCCCAAAGAAGTCAGAAACTCTCTCGACATCTTAGATTTGAGTATAGAGAGTCCAGGTTCTGCCCATCAGACCCACCTGACTCAGATCTCCATGCGGAAGTGAGTGAGGTACCTCGAAGAATCCATCGTGGCAGGTAGAGGGACCAGCGGCACCTTCCAGAGACCACCGCCACAGGGTCCCCCTCCGGTGGTCAGAGCGGGGTGTCTGCGCCTAGGGACAGTGCAGTGTCCCTGGAGACATCCTGTGTGTAACTAACTGTATGTGGCTCCTGGTCTCAGAACATCCATGGTTGAGGTTGGTTCTCTGGCCCTCACTGAGATTCTTAGAACTACTTAAAACCTTTAATAAAATGATTTTCTTTCCCTTAAACTAGCCAGAGTGGGTTTTGTTTCTGAAATCAAGAACCTATAAAGATTCATGTTCCCTAAAAATAAATTCTGGATTGTCTTCAAGTTATGACATACTTCTAATCCTAGATCTGCTCATTTATGTGGGACACATCTCATTAGTTTCTATTCTGTAACCTACAATCAGAGAATTCTAGAATCTTAGACATGGGAAGATCCTTTTAGAGACTAGATTCTCACTCACCTTTGGCTTTGAACAAACTTTAATACCACATCCATTTGAAGGAACCGAGTTTCTCCTGAAACAAACAAACAGAAGTTTGCACGGGCTGAAATGTCTTTGTGCCGGTCAGTCAGTGAGTAGGGCTGCAAGGGCACTCTTGGGAAATTTTATTTATGTGACAGACAGGTGAAGAACCTGCAGGCTGTAACCCAATTTAGTCAGATTCTCCTGGTAGAAAAAAAGCAGTGACCTATAAATCAGCACTTTTCCTGCAACATCTAGTGAAACCAGGTCACTATTTCCAGCCCTAATTGTGTTCCCTGGTCTCTTAGCATTTAGCTATGTCACGAATTTCCTTTTGATAAAGTTGATTAGTAAATCTGTAGGAAAACCAAAAATTTAAGGCAAAACCCACAGGAATTTTTGGAAAGTGTACCAGATATGTCACAGTTATATTATACTAGGATGATAAATTATAAAAATTATTATGGCAATGTCCTTCCTTTTAGGACATCATAAAAAACAGAGATATTCTTTCCTATGCAAGCAAATACCTGTGTGTGAATTTATATTTTTTTCGTATTGCTACACAAATATTTATATGCTATATACACTGTTTATAAATCTTAGAGGCTATTCTATATCAGCACAAATGATTATTCTTTTTGATGACTGCAGAATATTGACTGTAACAGAGAACCTGATAATTTCTCAACTATACTCTAATTACTCTATTTCCTCCAGTCTCATCTCATTGTCAACTCTAAAGTAATTAGATAATGTAGCAGCATTTCCTATTAGCCAACAGTTTTACCTTGCTATAGGAAATACCATTTAGGATATGGAAGGGTACTTTGCTAAACATGACATATTTTTGTTGATGGTTTTTTATTTTGTATATTTAAAACCTGGGTTTAAAAGAAAGACTATAAGTTTTGCTTTTCCCAAATACTTTCTCTCCTCTTGGCACTGATCCTTTACTTACTGATCCTAAATACAGGCAGGGTTGGTTTTATGTTATTCCCAAGTGCCTTCGATAGAATTCTATTTCCTATTTTCAATCAGGGTTCATGACCAGAGGGTACACGGTCTGAAAGTAGCCTAGAATTTTTGAAGGATTGGGGTGGCAGCCAAGCTCCTTCTCTGCCCTGACCCAAGTGGTTCTTTAGCTTTCCTGACCTCAGAAAACATGTCCTTGGAATGTATGCTGGCATAATATTTGGTACAATCTGATCTTCTGGTCCATTCCTTTAAAGTTTACAAAATTGTTTTCCTGATGTAGTTACTAAGCATGGCTGTAATCAAAGGATCTCTCAAAGTCTCAAAGTTCAGGAAAGTGACAATAAATGAAATCTGCTGTGTCACTCCCCCTCCCAAGACCAGCTACCAATAATTTACAACTAACAGTGGCTCTCTTTCATCATGCTACCAAATATGATGGCAAGAGAGAAAAGCTACCTGTAATTCTATGTATTTCTGCTGCTACCAAGACCCACGAGCTTATAACACCATCCTTATAGTACAAAGAAAAGTCTAGAGAATAAAAACTTTGGAGTAAATAACTCTCTTTTTTTGAAGAGAGATGCAGAGGGAAAGATGGCAATGAAAGGGAATACTTCGTGCAATTATAGATCATTTCTAATAGCCCTAACCAGATCAGAAGGTTATTTCTGCTAAGAAATCGAAAGTTCTGGCAAACACAAAATCCTTTTACCTCCTTTACTTCTGCCTTTTCTTTTCATGTTGCTGTTACTTTGGGTTCTTCCTGTCTTATTCTCTTCTTGTTCTGTACAATATCATTACATCACAGGTTCAGAATTTCATCGTGGTGTTTATTATTTCCATATCCATATATTAGATTTAACCTCTATCTTTTCCCCATATTTAAGACTCATATAGCCACAAAATTCTTAGACACCTCCATTTGGATGTTAAACATATACCACAAATTCAAATTGTTTAAGATCAAATCTGTCATCTTTATCCTCAAACCGCCATTTATCCAAGCTACAAACAAAGTATCATTACTGATGCTTTCATTTTCACATTTATCTCAAAATCCAACCAGGTGTTGAGTCCTTTGGGCTCCTACAGGTTCTCTGACTCCATGTTTTCTCCTGCCTTCCAGCATCTGTAATACTGTTCACACTTTCTTTGTCCTCTTCATCCTCCCTTTTCCCCAACCTGTACTTCAGCAAACTAATGCCAGCTCAAAACTCGAGGGTTCACCCTAAAACTTCCAAACCTCTCAAGTCTAATTTGAATGACCCTTTTATGTGATCTTAATTTTGCATCTTTAAATCCTCTTATTATAATATTTTCACACTGTATCATAATGGCATTTTTTGGTATATGCCTCATTTACTACATTAAATTTCCAGGAAGAACAAGGTTATGTTAATTTTGTTCTCACCGGCATCCCTTCATCCCTAGCATTATGTCTGGGTCAGTGTAGACCTTCAATAAATATGACTTGAATGAAAGGGAGAAAAACCCAAACCTCTTTTTTTAAAGAACCAGCAACACCACTTTTAGGTGTTGTAGCAGAGATGGTCAGCCATCCTCCAAACATTTATTTCACCTTCCGAAGATAGAGTAGTGTGGGGAATGAGGCTGCCTAACCAGGGGCAATATTTCCTAGGCAGGATGCATTTCAGGTGCACTGGTTCTCACCAATGGAAGTAGAGTGGAACAAAATGTGTGTAATTTCTGGGCCAAAGAGCTTAAAAAGCTAGTACACGTTCTGCACTCTGTCTTTCTTCGTTATTGGCTGGATGTTGAAGAACAGGCTAACCTTGACAGGAGGTAGGATCTCCTGCAGCCTAGGTCTCTGAAAGGTTCCATGGGACAGAGCTGTCTACGCCCTTACTCACACCTACCTCAAACATGTACTTGGACTTTACGTAAGCAAGAAATAAACTTCCATTATGTAAGCCACAGTGTTTCAGCATTTATCTGAACTTGGGTTACATCAGCTAGCATTTATTAACTCACATGGATAGATAGATATCTACCATAGAAAAACTCTTGCACAAAGAAAATATACATAAATATATCAATTATAGCATTGCTCATTCTGAAGAAAAAATGGGCACTCTCAAAAGGAGCCCTTCAAATGCCCTGGAGTTTATCCAGAGGACCTGAGCACTTTGTTTTAGGGATAACAGCCAAATGGACCATAACACTCTTGATTCAGATTCAAGTTTAAATGACATTTCTCAACTGAGAGAGCGGCCCCAGTGAAGTGATTCAGTGTTTATGGACTCTAGAGTTGGACCTAAATCCGAATCTAGACCTACTGACCTACTAGCTGAGTCAACCTAGGGCAAATTACCCAACTCTCAGTTTCTGTCCATCTCCTACCTGCCTGGTCAGGTTGTTTGTAAGGTTTAAGTGAGGCCATGAGTCTAACGCCCTTAGTAAGGTCCCTGCACCTGGCAGAGACCCAGCAGTTAGCCAGCAGGGTGCCTAGTGTTCCTGCGCACGTGGGCTCTGCTTCAGAGACCCATCTCAGAGAGATCTTGTGAGAATGACAAAATGTGTTACTCCATGAGAAACTAATATTTCTAATCCACCAAATAGGTAAAAAGCTATTTTATTTTATAAACTTCATTTAGAAAATGCATTTTTATGGTATTAGAACAAATGTCCAATATTTAATTTGCTTCAGTAAAATCTGGGTCAATCCTCTTTCAGTTCAATAAAAATATAATCCTACTGGAAAGTCATGTTCTTCATCTGTCCCATTTGTAATTTCTCACTCAAATCTGTGTCTATATGAAATTCTGAAATTTTGCAAGAATTAATGTTCCCTAGGTCTGTCTAGATCAGGGGTCCTCAAACTTTTTAAACAGGGGGACAGGCCGTTGGAGGGCCAGACTATAGTTTAAAAAAAAAACAACTATGAACAAATTCCTATGCACACTACACATATCTTATTTTGAAGTAAAAAAAAACAAATGTTTTCGGTGGGCCGCATGTGACCCATGGGCCATAGTTTGAGGACCCCTGGTCTAGACTGATGTTAAATAATTTATATGAAGAATATTAAAGCTTGGTCAAGACCACAACTCTTTCAGATATTTTGCTTGACATTTAGAACTTCCAGGTTTAAATATGGAATTAAATTTGTTTTCTTATTTGATAAGTATCTGTCTTCTTTCCCTAGTACATAAGTTCTGTGAGAACCTGGAACTTCACCTGCTATATAATAAGAACTTAATAAGTCATTGTTGAATGAATGAATGAATGATTGAATGAATGAATATATGAACAAACCAACAAGCTTTTTAACCACAGAACTAAAAAAAATGTCTGAGCTAGAAAATAAGATGTGTACATAGGCTAAGCCTCTTTCATCTAAATACACTGAATTTAGTTTTTCTCTAAATTCACAGAATTATTTTTCATTCTCCCCTCTTTTTTATTTATGATGTTGATCTAGAATCTTTCCCATGTATGAACTGAGTGCATTTTATGTTGTATGCAAATTTAAATAAATTTTAAATTATAATATTCATGTGCTATTGACAAATGAACTGGACATGTTTGGTCCTAGGAGAGACTCCTGACGAACTAGAGGCCTGCTTTCACGGCAACCTTAGCTCACCAGTATAGGTAATTTAAGGGGCTGCTTCGATTTCTCATTCTGTGTAGGGTGTGTAATTTTAGTTCAAGTACAAAAGAACTTCTGTTAGAGGTCTTTCCAAGAGTTAGTGACATCATTTATTCCATATGACAAGTCTATTTTTACTTTTTGTGAAAATATTAAAGAACCACTCTCAGATGCAACATTATTTTCCTTAATTGGCTTTTATATGATAACTTTTTATATTAAAACACACACACCTGGAAATGGAACTGTAGACAAAAAGTTTAAAGGTGTTGATGTGATTTTTGTTCTTTTCTGAAAGAGGGACTTGGCCTTTGACCATGATCCCAGAGACAATGAAGGGAATTCCATCTGTCTAATGGTCTGAAAGGCAGTTTGATAAAAATTAACAAGGAGGATGTAATTGCTAATTAAAAGACACTTCTATAGACTTTCCAAATAGGAAAGTCCTGCCTAAATGACAGGAAATAGAATGCAAGTATCAGAAGAATGCATTTTGAAAGCACATTCTAAATAGCCATTTGACGGTCTTTCTGTGTCACCCCACTGCACACCAGTGACCTACTGCTCCCTGACCTAAATTAACTTTCCATAAAGAGTTCTTATTTTCTACCTCAGACTTTTTTTTTTTTAAGTTGTGGGGTAGAAACCTTGCCAGTTCATTCATTGAAACTATTCATGAACTACCAATATGTACAGAGGAAATTCAGGCTCTCACAAAGCTTATGTACTAGTGGAGGAACACAGACATTGTCAACTAAGCAAATAAGTACACAAGATAATTCCAGGTTCTGATGAGGGCTACGAATAAATTAAAACAGGAAGATGTGATGGAGAAGGTGAGTGGGTGATCTTAAGAGAAAGGTGGTTGGGGAAGTGCCATTTGAGCTGAGACCCAACTCCTGAGCAAGAACCAGCCCCATGAAGAGGTGGGGACACTCTTCCAGGCAGAGAGAAGTGAGGGGAAGGCAGGTGTAAACACCTAAGGCATGAGCTTGGAACAAAAGAAAGCTTATGTGGTGGGCCTCAGTGCGCAAGGAGAGAATGGTGGCAGATGGAGGTCAGAGAAGTAGGCAGAGGAAAATCTTGGAATTTATGCCAAAACAAGAAGTTGGCAGAACATTTTACCCAAAGGAGGGACTGTGTTTTCAAACATCACTCCGCATGCTATGTGAAGAATGGCTCTATTTTAGCTTTATAATTATTCCTATTAATCCAGGAATTCTACCTACATCAATACAAGAATTACATTTTGTTTTGTTCTGTTTTTGTTATTTTCAAAAAAGATTAGTTTGTGATCCCTCCCCTTATTCTTCCTCATCTTTAGATGTGACCTCCAGAAATAGTAGAGTCTTTAGGGAATAGCCTTTCCTATCCCCAGAGAACATGATAATGACTGCCTGCATAAGAAACGTCCACACCTATAGTGAATTTTTATAAGAGTTTATCTGAGCCAAACTTATGACATATACAAGGGAGCAAGATCTCAAATGCTTTAAAGAATAACAGTTTTGCCGACTCTTTTACGCATTTGAAATTAAATAGGGGATGTAAGGAAGATTGGAGGAAGCAAGGTAGGGAGTGGGTTGTAGGAGAGTTAAGATTATGGGCTCTCCAGAGGGCTAAAACCTGCCTCAAGGGGTATTACTTCTGGCATTTCAAAACTGTGTTAGTCTGTGAGTCTGTAACTATTTGGCTTGTTAGTTCATTTTATTCACTAGATGAACTCATAGATAGAGAGCAGGCTGACAGCTATTGGGGGTGGAGGACTGGGTGGGGTGGGGGAGTGGAGGGATTGAGCAAAAAAAAAAGAGAGAGAACTAAGGGACAGGAACAACAGCGTGGTGATTGGTGGAGGAAGGAGGGGAGTTAGAGAAGGGTATTGGGGGTAATAAATGGTGATGGATGGAGACTTGACTGGGGTGGCGAACACACAATACAATGTACAGATGTGTTGTAGAATTGTGCACCTGAAACCTATATAATATTGTTAATCAGTGTCACCCCAATAAATTCAATGAAAAGGACAAAAATATATGTATATATTTTTTAAAAGATCTGTTAACCTAGATGCACAAGAACAATGGACAGGGCTGGCTAAAGACGTTGCACTAAAACATTATGTGCCTGGGGCATGACCAGCCACCATGACCTGCCCAGTTAGGAATTTATGATCAGACCACCCTGTGAGGTGACTTTCCATGGACCCTCTTTTTTCTGGCCAGATGACCTGGTGCAAGGATAAAAATTAGTCTATAGCCTCATGCTTTCCTAGCAAATATATTTGTTTGTCTGACCTGGAAAAGCCAAACTGCAACTATGCCAAAATCCAGGATTTTTTGACAGGTCAGTTGTACTTGATTCACTAAAATGAATCAAGAGAGAAGAATCAATCTCAGAGAGAAGAAAACCTGTTTTACCAGGTTGCTGCTCTCATAACACAGGCCTAAAAAATTAATAGAGTTTCTAGGTGAGAAACTCCAGAATTATGATTGAAGGATAAACTATTTAAAGTATGAATTGTACCAGGCCCTCAAAAGGACAGGGCAAGTCTGTTCCCCAAGACCTCAATGTGAACATTAATAATAACAGTGACAACGATAGTCAATACCTATTGAGAACTCAATTTTTGCCAAACATTAATCTAAACCAGGTGTTGGCAAACCTCTCCTGTAAAGGACCAGAAAATAAATGTTTTAGGCTTGTAGGCTGTCTGGTCTTGTAGCAAATACTTAATTTTGCTCTTGTAGTGAGAAAGCAGCCACAGGTAACAGGTAAGGAATGAGTGTGGCTGTGGTCCAATGGAACTTTATTTTTCAAAACAGGGGGCTGGATGGAGTCCACAGGACATATCTTGATGCCCCCCTGACTTAAATGACTTACTTGTGTTAACTTATTTGAACCTCAAAACACCCTGATTTTATTATTCCCCTTAATTTATTGATGAGAATAGTGGCTCTGAGAGGCCCAGATGACACAGCTCTAACGTTATGGAGCTGAGGCTCACTCTGGTGCAGTGGGATACTGGCAGCTGAGCACAGAGCCCTTGCAAGCGTGGTGTGTATCAATAGTTCTGTCATTTTTATTGCCGAGGATGAATGTATCACAGTTTTTTTTAACCATTCACTACCCATTGAAGGAAATTTGGGCTGTATATAGTTTTTGTATATTATGAATAAAGCTGACATGGATATTCATGTACATGTTTCTGTGTACACATAAGTTTTTATTTTGTGGGATGAATGCCCAAAAGTAATTGCTGGGTCATATGTTAAGTGCATGTCTAGTTTTAAAGGAACTACAAACTGCATTTGAAGAGACTGTACTATATTATTCTTATTTATGTTTAAAGCCTATGTTAAATAAGAAAACTCCTTTGTTATTCACTATTAACTACAAGAGTTATTGTGCATATTTTTAAATTTAGTTAAATCATTTATGTTGCCATTACAAAGTTAAACGTATATCAGATCTATTTTTACTTTAAATCCACAGTGGTGGAAGATAATGTAATCCTCATCATGCCCCTACTATTGAACATACTTGATCTTTTTTTATGTTTACCTCTCTAAACTTATAAAAATAAGACAGTCTCCGTAATACTCAAGACTGTGTTTTTCTCCTCTTTTTGTATAAGGGGAGAATATAAAGCAAAGTAAACCAAAAGATTCTTCCAATATACTATAGTTTGAGAGTGGAAAATATAAGCTCTTACTCGGTTGACTCAAAAGTAAATTTAAAAAAACACAAAATGAATAAAATGAATCTGATTTTTATCTTTTCCCCCCTTTACTTTTTCATGTAGGTAGACCAAAAGATCAAATAGCAGACTTCTTTTTCTAAAAATAATAAAAAAAATGCTTAGAAGTAAAAGTAATGATCTCTCTATAAAAAGCAAACAGAAATGAGGACAACTAGGGTGACACAATGTCACCCACTGCAGAAGACATGAGAGTCCATGATCTCCACTGCAACATGCATGACACAACTGATAAGTTTTTGTTGAGAAGTCATTATATGCCAGATACTGTACTAGGTATTGTGGGGAGACAGGAATTTAATAACATAGGATAAAAAGTATAACGCCATCCAAACACTTTCAGTCCAGTTGGGAGACATGTGGATCCCACAGGAAGGAACTGGACAGCGATACAGAACAGTACACAATTAAGTAAGTAGCTGGCATGTACACTGATTGTGGGTCAAACACGGGGCAGAGAGCTTTGCATATGCTACTCACTCAAGTTTCACAACCACCCTGTGAAATCACTGTCACCGTCCCCAATTTACAGATGAGGAAATGGAGGCTTAGAGGGTTGGTTACAATATAATGTCATTTGCAGTAGCCTGGTTTTCCACACCCACTGAAAATGTCTCTCTCGTGTACGCATCTTTCCAGCACCAAGGACGGAATGGAAAAGTGCCCTCTCTGCAAATGTGCAGCTGGAGCTGGGAGGCAGCGTAAATCTTCTTGGGCCTGATGTGGCCCTGAGACTTAGTCATGTTAACCCTGGGTAATGGACCCACCTGAGCTCCAGGAAGCAGGAACTAGGGCACAGAGCTCCTCCATTCCTGAGAGCTTTAGGTGCTTCACTATTGTTTTCCATCTTTATTTTGGCCACAGAACTCTTTGCTCAAACGTTTTTTACTGGGGGAAAGAAAGGGAAAACAAAGAATGGCTTTGGTTGAAGAAGATAGTGGGGGAGGAGTCAGAGTCCTACCTGCCCCCACCACCTCCCTCCCCTGGAGGCCCCCCGAGGAGCTCGTATTTAAGCAGCTACTGCACAAAGCACTGCTGACTCTTGCTTCCCTGAGCCAAGGAGACACAAAAGTATTACCCTGTTAGGCACAGCGGGATGAGAGACCTGGTGAGAAGATAAAGTTGGCGCCCAGGCAAGCAGACGAAGGAGGCTACTCCTCACCTGCTTGGTACTGGGAAGGCCCTGGTGCCCACAGAGTCCGGCTTCACCCGCTCCTCGCCCACTCTGACACCAGGATTCCCCAGTTACAGCATCCATGTTCAACTGCGAGTATTTTTAAACGGGGTCTGAAAGTTTTTAATAGCCAGGAGACAGAAAAAAACACAGAGGAAGAAGAGAAAGACAGTCCAAAGTGGAAGCCAGGGGCTAAGAGAAACCCTCTGCTTTACAATGTTGCTGAGATCCAGCCTTGAGTGTGAAGTTTGTGGCAAGGAGCCTTCCTGCCGATTCGAGCAGGTGAAGTCCTGTCAGAGCAGAGGCAGCTCAAGGCACAAACCAGCTGGACAAAACAGTTGCTTGGACACTCATATAGGGCTTTAAATAGAAAAGAAAATGCATATGTCCAGATTTGAGAATTTGATACGGGACACGAGGCCATTTCACTGCTCTTTAAAGCAAGCCAATCTTTTAAAGCAGGTTTTCTTGCTTTCAGAATTATTCTGTATTCTTGGGAGGCTTGCTTTCTTACTTTTGGCACCATGTGGCTTTCTTTTGGCTTCTTAGATGAAAAGAGTATGATACATATATTCAACGTTTAAAAAAAAAACAAGCCCAAAATTATACATTTTCTAGAGAGGGAACTTTCACCCTTGCGTTTCTGATGTGAGCCTTTGATACTCTGCCAGGATTTGACTTTGAGCCATTGATCCATTAGGTTGATATAAAAGCCCATCTCCTCTGCTTCATGACCCACAGCTTGAGGCCTTCAACAGAAAAACTAACATCACAGATGATGGTTCACAGAGCCCACTGGCAGATTTCAGGGTCAGAGATTTCCAAAGAGGGAAATTTCCTAGAGAGTTTCTATGCAAAGATTTAAGCAAGCCTCTGTCTTTTGAATATTCTGAACACTCTTCTTTCCTTCATGTACAACTAAAAAATTAGAACAAGATGTCAGCCCACACGTGCCAAATCCTTTCAATTAACAGGATACTTAATTTTTTAAATGTTACTTTTCAATTACAGTTTGCATTCACTATTATTTTGTATTAGTTTCTGGTGTACAGCATAGTGGTTAGACAATCATATACTTTACAAAGTGCCCCCCACCCCTGATATTTCAAGTTATTATAATATATTAATATCCTATCTAATAAAAGAGAAACATGGTAATTAGCATATGTCCGCTACCCTTCCCATTGGCTAATCAGCGAGATATGCAAATTAACTGCCAGCCAAGATGGCGGCCGGCAGCCAGGCAGCTTGAAGCGAACATGAGGCTTGCTTGCTTCAGTGACGGAGGACTCCAATGTTCCCCGCCTGCCGCTGCCGGCCTCTGAGCTCGCAGTTTGAAACATTGTTACAAATATAGAAGCTAAACAAAACCCCAGAAACCTGCTTTCAGCCTTCTGGGATCTCAAAGCTGGAGTTGATACAGTGTTTCGATTGTAGAACCCAAACAGACCAGATACCTGCTTTCAGCAGCAGAGGCCTCAGAGCTGGAGCCAGAGCTAAAGCTGGCCCAGAATTAAAAAAAACAAGAAAAAAAGGAGCGGTTGGGAGCTTCAGTGACCCCCAGCCTGAAAACAGCCCTCAGCCCCTCACCCAGACTGCCCAGGCACCCCAGTGGGGAACCCCACCTGCCGGGGTCCAACCCCAGCAGGTCCAGGGGTCCCCAAAGGTGTAGACGGAGTCGGCGAAGAAGGAATGACACGGAGACAGTGTTCAGTTGATCAGCAGCCTAGTCAGGATCTCCAGCCAAGTTCTGGTCTCGATCTCCAGAGAGGTTCTGCTTCAGATCTCCAGCCAGGTTCAGTCACCAGGTTCTAGTCAGGTTCTCTTGCCATGTTCTATAGTCAGGTTCAGTCCAGGATCTATTGCCATGTTCTCTCCAGCGAAGTTCTTCTGTCTCCAGGCTCCGTGTAGGTCCTGTCTGTAGGTTCTCTCTTCTAAGTCCTGTCTCCTGAGTTCTGTGTCTTGCTGTCTAGTTACATCTGTATTTATACAGTTGATTCAATCCTATCAATCTCTATTACAAAGGTTAGGGCGTTTCTTATCTCCATTCCAGGGAGTAAAGATTATGTAGCTTAAGCATGATTGTTCGTAGTTAAAGTGATTAATTACCTGCCTGGCACTTAGGTGAGGGGTTTTATTCCCTCCCTAACTTCAGGGGAAAATCCCTACCTGGGGATTCAACCTTTCTTGGAGAGGTGACCTTGGTTAAAACACACAGCGCTAAGGGGAGCAAACATATTAAGAACAGTATGCTATATACGCCAGGTCCCTTGAAACATATGCTGTGCAGATGTTTCTTTCCTGCAGCGACTGTGTCAAGCAGCAAGGATGGACCGGCTTCCGGCACCCACCCTGAAGAATGTGTGACCAGCTGCAAACAGCCATCATCCCCTCACCCAGGCTGGCCAGGCACCCCAGTGGGGACCCCCACCCTGATCCAGGACACCCTTCAGGGCAAACCAGCCGGCACCCACCCGTGCACCAGGCGTCTACCCTATATAGTAAAAGGGTAATATGCCTCCCAGCACCAGGATCAGCGGAGCCACGAGGCCTCCCGGCACCGGGATCAGCGTGACAGGGGACAGTGCCCAAACCCCCTGATCGCCCTGTGGCTCTGTGTGTGACAGGGGGCGGGTCCACAACCTCCCTATCTGCCCTGCTCTGTTAGTGACAGGGGAAGGCGCCCCAACTCCCTGATCAGCCCTGCTCTGTGCCTGATGGGGGGAGCTCCCCAACCCCCTGATCGCCCTGCTGCTCTGTGTGTGACAGGGTGCGGCGCCCCAACCCCCTGATCGGCCCTGCTCTGTGGGTGATAGTGGGCAGTGCCCCAACCCCCTGATCCGCCCTGCTCTGTGCGTGACAGGGGGCAGCGCCCCAACCCCCTGATTGGCCCTGCTCTGTGCGTGACAGGGGGTGGCGCCGCAACCTCCCCATCGACCCTGCCTTGAGTGTGACAGGGGGTGGTGCCCCAACCTCCCAATCAGCCCTACCCTGAGCATAACTGAGGGTAGCATCGCAACCTCCTGATCTGCCCTGCTCTGTGCATGACGGGGGGCGGCACCCCAACTCCCCAATCGGCCCTGCTCTGAGCCCGACCAGGGGCTGCACCTAGGGATTGGGCCTGCCCTCTGCCACCCGGGAGCAGGCCTAAGCCAGCAGGTCGTTATCTCCTGAGGTGTCCCAGACTGCAAGAGGGCACAGACCGGGCTGAGGGACCCCCCTTCCCCCCGAGGGCACAAATTTTTGTCCACCGGGCCTCTAGTTATATTATAATAACTTGGGGATCAAGCCCACAACCTGGGATGTGACCTGACTGGGAATCAAACTATGACCTCCAGGTTCATAGGTCGATGCTCAATCACTGAGCCACACCAGTCAGGCCAATCTATAATTCTTAATCCCTTCACCTTTTTCACTCAGCCCTCCAAACCCCCTTCTCTCTGGCAAGCATCAGTCTGTTCTCTACATCTATGAATCTGTTTACATTTTGTTCATTTATTTTGCTCTTTAGATTCCACATATAAGTGAAGTCATATGGTACTTGTCTTTGTCTGGCTTGTTTCATTTAGCATAATACCCTCTAGGTCCACAGGTTTTTACAAAAAATAAATACAAAGATTTTTTCATTCATGAATTTTTTTTTTTTTTGTTTGTTTGTTTTTTTAATATATTTTATTGATTTTCCACAGAGAGGAAGGGAGAGAGACAGAGAGCTAGAAACATCGATGAGAGAGACATCGATCAGCTGCCTCCTGCACATCCCCCACTGGGGATGTGCTCGCAACCCAGGCACACGCCCTTAACCGGAATCGAACCTGGGACCCCCCAGTCCGCAAGCCGACTCTCCATCCACTGAGCCAAACCGGCCTCGGCTATTCATGAATTTGTTGATTTGGAATGTCCTAAAGAAATCATATGTATTTATACGTTAATGAATCGGTTTTGTTACAAAAAAAAATTTTTTATGAAATCAGAGCCCTTTGCTCCTGAATTCATTCAACACGTGTGTGCCACTCTCTCCTCTGTGGCACTCGCCGGACCTGGGTCTCGGGGGCAAGGCCTTCACAGGTTACCTTTCAGGTGCTGAGAGGGGCTGGGAGACAGACAGGAGAACAGGAACTTTATTTCAGAAGATCTAAGAGCCATGAAGAAAACAGACAGGTGATGTGACTAGGGAGCGATAGGCACTATACTGGTTTTCCAGTGCTGCCCTAACAAGTGGCCCCAAACAGCGTGGCCTACGCCACCAAGTGTGTGATCGCAGGTGGTGTGGGTCAGAACCCCGAGGCAGGCTCATCAGGCTGTGCGCCTCCCTGGAGGCTCCCAGAGGCCCTGCCCCCTGTTCCTGGGGTGCTGCAGAATACACTCCTTACAGGACAGTTCCCTTCCGTGTCCCTGCAAAGCCACTCCCAGCTTCCAGGGGTCGCCTGCATACCTTGGCCCCAGGTCCCTTCCGCCAGCCTCAAAGCCAGCAACTTAGGCTGAGTCCTTCCCATGGCATCTCTGACCCACCCTCCTGCCCCCATCCCACTTTCAAGAACACCTGCTTACCTTGGCCCACCTGGCTGACCTGGGACAGTCACCATCTTACCTGTGTGCCTGTTCTTCTGTTTGCTTGGTCATCCTTATTGCCTTGGTCACAATCACATTTATATTACCTGCTTTCCTATATCATTTGCGTTTATGACCCATGACATTCTCAAACCACTTTGCTACATTCTGCTATTGCAGTTACACACTGGGTACTCTATAAATATTTAGTAAATCAATGAAGGCATAAATGCTGTGTTTCCCACACAGATACACTTGCCATCAGAAGCAGTTCGGTCAAGAAAAGTTTTACATATTTTCATAGTATTCTGTCTTTTTTCCTCTTTTGCTCTTATTCTCTACTAGAGGCCTGGTGCATGAACTCGTGCACCAGTGTGGTCCCTCGGCCTGGTCTGAGGGATCGAGCCGAAACAGGCTCTCCAACATCCCCAGCAAAGCCCCAGATTGCCTGAGGGCACAGGCCAGGCTGAGGGACCCCACTGGTGCATGATTGGGGCTGGGGAGGGACACAGGAGGTTGGCCAGCCAGGGAAGGACTGCAGGAGGGCTTCAGGGCTTGTCCGGCCCGTCTCGCTCAGTCCCAATTGACTGGACCCCAGCAGCAAGCTAACCTACTGATCGGAGTATCTGCCCCCTTTTGGTCAGTGCACGTCATAGCGAGCGGTTGAGCGGCCTTAACATATCATTAGCATATTATGCTTTGATTGGTTGAATGGTCGACCGGATGATCGGACACTAAGCATATTAAATATTTATTATATAGGATTGTTACAGTTTTTCCCCTTATGGAAAATTTATGGAAGAGCATGCATGGGTAAAGGAAAAGACTATTACCCAACCAACCTATTGATTTTATTTGACCTAATTTCAAATTGTTCTCTGAGTTTATTTTGTGATGAAGCAAATATTTCACACTAATACCACCAGAATAGAAGATAAACTTTGTCTCTCACTAGGCTAGGGCTATGTGAAATAGGTCTAGGTCAGCTTAATTTTAATTAAAAATAAATTAGAATTAAATAAGTATTTTAATCATGACATGTTGAACAGTATTTATTAATAAAACACACTCCTAAATGCAATTCTTAGGTCAGCCCTTAGAAATAAGAATAAAATGAATCGATCCTTCATCAGAATAATGTTTCTAAACCTCTTTGCAATTTACCAATTTAAACCGGAGGCAAAGTCCGAGGGCAGCTTCCACATAGAAGGGCTGTGGTGAAACCAGATGACTCATTGTTTGATTTAGCAATGGTAATACATATCCTTGCCAGTTTGTTTTGTTCCCACTTAATTCCCAACTTCCCATCTTTTTTCCTAATGAAAAATCAGCTTTGAAAAATTGCTTAACAAACTGCTTTCACTGAGTCAAAATTTCATAATGCAGCCCTGATTGCTGCAGTCCTTTGAATGCCGGATTTTGCGAAGCTACCTCTGGGAAGCAGTCAATGGAGAGAGGAGGGGGAAATGTGCACATATTCACTGACACGAGAGACTATTTCTTCTCAGTGTGTTACAAACTCAGAGTGAGGCTGTAAAATCAAGCTTTGATTTTCCTCCCATTTCCCTTCAGAAATTCTCTCTAAGGGAGTTTTTGAAGGATCTGGATGAAAAGTATTATGTAAACTCAAGGTGTCTAACCTATCTCTGGTCTGTACATAGAGGAGAAGGAAGGTTATTCTGTGGGCTTCTTGGAAGAGAGAAGAGGATCCTTCCCTACCTCCTCCACATGTATATCTGACTGTGAGGTTATGGCTGCTCTTTTGCATAATCTCTGGGCTCTTTGCTGCTTGAGGCCATGGCCAAGTGCAGCGCAGAGCCTCATCTGTCTCTGCCAGTAGAGCTGACACCTCCTGTAACTAAGTCAGAACACTCGTGGCTCTATAAGCTTCTCCAGGACTCCCTTCCAGGCACTGAAGATACAAACAGAGCAGGACTCTTTTCAGTTACTTCATGGCCAAAGGGCAAGACAGTAGGCAAGGCAAAGCCATTATTAGCGTTTAGCCTGGTGCAGAATGGAAGGGTCCTCTTCCCCGCTGAAAGGACTGCCGTCTCATGCAGGAAGGAGGTGCAGGTAAGGTGCCTTTCCATGCAATTTACCTGGCTCTCCTTCCTGAAGTGTGGAGAGCCCACCACAGCCACCAAGGCCCAGGGCACCCACAACAACCTGTCCATGGGAAAGACACCTTAGTGCAGCCCTAAAGAGTTCACGACGGGGTACTCAAATCAAACAAGAAGATGATGCGCCAAGATCTAATTCAGCTTTTCTCTGCCGGAGTTCTGTGGAGGACTATTCCCTGCTACCCTGGGACATGCATTATATGTAATAAATACTCCGCTTGATGCAGAGACAATGGTTCTAGTTATGAATTGTCTTGTTTCTATGGATCCACAGCGGTACTAGTTTTGTGGACCACCCTTGGGAGAATTTAGAAATAGCCACTCATATAATTTTCTGGGCCCTGTCCTCTACCAAAAGTCTTGGCCCTGGTTAGTGATGAGCTGCTTTCCCCTGCTTAGGGAGTAGACAAATTAAGCAGTAAGAATGGAAAGAGGCAAACAAAAGAATACATTTCCTCTGCATTGCTGAAGCTGACCTGGCAGTTTGCCCCCTCACCACACACCCTCTCCCCCTCCCCCACCGCCCGCCCAGGGGGTGGGAAGAGCTTCTGCTTAGACAGTGAGGCACCACAATGGAGGTGCATTTGCAGCATCCGAGAGTGCGTTTTGGAAGCATTCCAATTCAGCTGAAAGGGAAGTGTGTCCGATTTGCTCTCCTAGGGAGAGACTTAAAGCCACTCATGTATATAGCAATGTAAAACGTACTTCACTTTATAACACGTGCACATGCTGCCCATAGAATCAAAACATTATAATAACAAAGAGCTGAAGGCCTGCTTTAAAATCTGATGTATTATTAATGCGTCAGTGTTTGCTTGGTTTTATGTGCCTCATTCTTGCTTGGCAGCCCTATCTGACTGGCAGCTTAGAGGACTGAACTAATGTTTATCATTAGTAAAAAGCTCATTCTTCAATATGTGTTATGCAGCTAATATGGGCCAGGCAGTGTGGATTAAATGGAATCACATAAATAATGGTAGTTTGAAAATAATTATGATGGTAATAATAACACTGATAGTTGTTTGTTCCTTCCCTGAATTCATTTTCTCTTCTCCAACAACTTCTGACCCTCACTGCAGATTTGTTAGGGGCAGAAATAGAATATTAGAGACAAGCTATAATTATAAGAAATATAAGTCACACTCTGTTAACTGTGATTATTTTGTCCTGAATTAAGAAAGCACATTCTAACCTGGCTGGGTGTTGCACATGGGATCTGGGAGCTCACCTGGAAATGCAGCCCATCCTCCCCATCCAGGAGCTGCCTAATATCATGGAAAGATTAACAACCTTGTTGTAGAAACCAGAGGCACCAGCCCTTTGCAACCCCCAGGTCTTTGCAAAACTCCAGCCTTTTTCAAACCCCCAGCCTTTTGTAAACCCAAGCCCACCTAGCCTGTAAACTGCCCATTTTGCATACCCATTCCTATCTCTTTTGCCTACTTCCCCATGTAATCTTTGTCCTTATACCCAATATAAGCTGCTGGGGGAGAGAGAGCAGGTTTTTGTGGATGACCTACTGCTCTCCCATACTGCCAGCATTATTTTAGAATAAATGCTCATATATGATTCAACCGTGTCTCTGCTGAATTGGTTCAAGTAGTGACAGGCAGCCTGGACCCTTTGGTTGTCTGGTTTCATATTCACTGCTTGCCCAGTGCGGTTCCTTCCCTGACTCTAAGGACAGAACATGTGACTCAAGCATAAGCCATTCAATATACTATCTTCCTTTGTCCACAATGATTGGTTTAAAGATGGGCACGTGACCTAAACTCCTAAGTCTTAAATCCTAATAAGTCTTGGGCCTTGTTCAGAAGCTACTGGAAAAGATCCTCTCTTTTGAGCTGCACTTTAACCTGAGAAAATCTAAGGCTAGAGCTTCCCCCGCAATCACATCACTATGAAGGAGCGGCCTGGAGCCTGGAGCATATTGGAGACAGAACGAAGTCAGAACAGGAGGCAGCACTAGCAGAGATAGAAAGAAGCTCAGCCCGAATGGCGTAATTTAAGCACCACATCCAGCTACGTCTGAAGGCAGCCCAGCCCTGGGCTGTTCAGCTCCCAGAGCCAATATGTGCACTTTTTGTCCTAAACCAGTTTGAGTTTAGTTCCATGTCACTCGAAACTAAGGAAGAACTCAGACAAATGATAATGATAATGCAAAGATAGTGGGGGGAGGAGAAACCAAAGAAAATTTTATGTGAAGAGGACAACGATATCAGATATTAAGACTTGGGATTTTATAGAAACCTTGCCTGAACAGAAGCAAAGCAGAAAAATTAACTAAGATCCAGAGAAACATCCCTGAGAGCTTCAGGCTCACTATATTACCCAAGGGGAATTCACCTTGGCCCCAACAGGGCACATGGAACAAAAACCATACACGAGATACTAAACCCCTCAGGCTCTAGAACAAGCCACTTTCTGGTCAAGCTTGGAGGAAACCCAGACTGAAGAGATCATTTTTTAAACCTAGATTCAGAAGCTTTGTGCAACCAATAGAGGTAGTTCCATCGGTGCTTGCTATCAAGACTGCATATAGCCCTAAGCAATAATGTCAAAATGATAAGTAAGAAAAATTACCTTTAAGAGTCAGAGGTACTGAATGTCAGAGACAGAGTACAATCTCCTACATCCCCGGAGTAGGCACAAGAAAGGATTGCTTGGTGCGAAGGTAAACAGACTACTGTTTGGGCAGCCACTACGTTAAATCAAATTGTGTTCAGACTAGTCTGTTTTTCACTAAAATGAAGTTCAGAAGTGCTGTCCTCTCCCTTTATGACACTCTCATGAATCATGTAGCTCAAGGAAGGGCCTGGAGCTCAGCAGTTTACTTACTGTCTTCTCTATTCATTTACTTTAAAAACAAACAAAAAAACCCAACACACTCCACTCTAAGCTTTGCTAGCTAGGAGGCTGCTTATCAGGTTTTTTTCCACTTGGTAGATTTTCCCAAGGAATGAAAAAGCCAAAAACTGGGAGAGAACTTTTCTCTTGGATTCTAAAACTGGAGGGTTTTCAAAATGCACTGTATTATTTGCCACAAAGGAGGGAGTAGAACCCTGTGTACAGGGGGTGAGGGTGGGGATTCCCCCCACTGTGAAGTTAACACCTGTCTTTAAAAACCACATCACTGTGTATTTTGTGTATTATTCCATGGACAGCCAATCTCATCCCTTTAGGATGGGCACTCTGCCTTTTAAAAATCATATTGCCGAATATTTTCTACATTACTCTCTGGACAGTACCTAGTCCCTTATGGATAGTGTGGCAGATTATGTTTTCCAAAAATGGCCACAAAAATATCTCTGACACTGGCAGAGTAACCTTGCTACCCCCACTTCAAGAACTATCGTTCATTTCTCTCTCCTTTTAAAAATATACTTTTATTGATTTCAGAGGGGAAGGGAGAGGCAGAGAGAGATAGAAACATCAATGATGAGAGAGAATCATTGGTTGGCTGCCTCCTATACACCACACACTGGGGATCGAGCCCACAACCTGGGCATGAGCCCTGACTGGGAATCAAACCATGACCTCCTGCTTCACAGGTCGACACTCAACCACTGAGCTACGTCAGCCGGGCCATTTCTCCATTTCTCTACCTGCCTTGAACCTAGGCAGACCCTGTGACTACTTTGACCAACAGAATATGAAAGTAGCACTGTGCCGGTTCTAGATGTAGTCCTAAAGTGTCCATCTTCTGCCCTTTGAAACCCAGCTGCCATGTGTGACTACTCTGAGACCAGCATGCTGTGAGAAGCCCCCAGCCACCTGGAGAGGCCCAGGAGGACGAGGCACCACGTGGAAAGAGAGGGAGGACGAGGAGTCAGGTGTGTAAGTGAAGTCTAGCCCTCAGATGATTCCAGTGCCAGCAACTGTATAAGAGACCCCAAGAAGGAACCACCTAGCTGAGCTCAGTCAACCCCCAGAACCATGGAAGATAATAACAAATTATTGTTTTAAGCTACTAAGATTTGGCGGTGGTTTGTTAGATGCCACAATAGATACCTGGAGCAGATAGGTAATTTGCCAAACTGGGTATCCATTAAAGTATAGTGGATGTGGTAGATGCTAGAAACAATACTGGATTTATTATAACAGTCAGTACCTTATCAGTTAGAGGTCTTCATAGCAAGTAACAGAAGCTAATTCTGGCTGAGTTAAGCAAACAAGTTTTTGAAAGGATAGTGGGTAACTCATGAATCATAGAAAGGTCTGAAGATTTAGCTTCAGTCTAAGCAGGAAATAAGAACACCAAAGCTATGGCCCCAAACCATTCTGGAGAGGAAAGGGCTGACACCTTTGCCCAGAAATGACAGAGAGCTTCTGTCCCTTTGGTTATAGTGTCACTAGTCCCCACAGCAAAGTCTTGGTGTAGGGGGCTCTAACTGGCAGAGCCTGAGGCATGGGCCTCACCCTTCTTGCAAGGGGGGCCAGGGAAACAAGTGCCCAGCAGACTCCACACTGAGAGGTCGTCTTTGTCCCATCAGAGTCATAGGATAAGGGCGACTTCTCCAGGTTCAGAAGTTGGGAAGTCAGAAAATGAATCACGAGTCCACCACTGCTACTGGGTATCAAAACGTGTGTGTGTGTGTGTGTGTGTGTGTGTGTGTGTGTACTTTTTGCATTATGCAATTCCTGCTTTATCACAATTTTTGTCTTCCTGATACACTTAGCATTCTACAACATTAATACTAAAATTAGCATTCATACCAAAACTATGGAAAAAGGAGCATACCTCTTAAAATCTATACAAATTTGTGACGGGGCATTAACAAAAGTAACAATCCCAATAAAAATATTACAACAGTAAAAAAAAAAAAGTTAAACTCCTAATAAAGAAATACTACAGTAGATCTAAAATTTTTATTTAAAGCCCTTGATGGTTTGGCTTAGTGGATAGAGCATTGGCCTATGGACTGAAGGGTCCTGGGTTTGATTCCAGTCAAGGGTACATTCCTGGGTTGCGGGCTTGGTCCCCACTGTGGGTGTGCAGGAGGCAGCTGATCAATGATTCTCTCTCATCATTCTTTTTTTTTTTTAATATATTTTATTGATTTTTTACAGAGAGGAAGGGAGAGAGATAGAGAGTCAGAAACATCGATGAGAGAGAAACATCAATCAGCTGCCTCCTGCACATCTCCTACTGGGGATGTGCCGCAACCCAGGTACATGCCCTTGACCGGAATCGAACCCGGGACCCTTCAGTCCGCAGGCCGACGCTCTATCCACTGAGCCAAACCGGTTTCGGCAACTCATCATTGATGTTTCTATCTCTTTCTCCTTCTCCCTTCCTCTCTGAAATCAATAAAAAATATATTTAAAAATAAATAAATAAAATAAAAATTTTACTTAAAAAATTAAAAAGTGAATGTACCTTGGTGTAAGGGAGTGTGAGGCTACTAAGTTATGGTGGTTAGTGCATCCTGCCCAAAGGTTGGGGAAAATCATACAATAAACACTTTCTGGACAGAGCAGTGGATCAAACTGAGCCAAAAAAAAGAAATAAGGGGTGACTAGACATTGTGGACAGTACTGTAGACCTCACATCTGTCACATTCAGCTGTGTGGATACACCTGTGACCAGCTGCTGATACTCATGGAGGAAAGCATTGGCCTGCTGGTGACATTCATCAGCACTTCATGCTATATGCCATCACTCCACTATGCACCAATCACATATGAGATCATTCATGCTTACAAAATCAGGCTTTAGCAGAATAAAATGTTCTGTGTATGCGTGTAAATTGACACAACCTTTGCAAGCTAGGTATTATTCTCATTTCATAAATGAGGAAATGGAGACTCAGAGAATAACAAATGTGACCTAGTTCAAAAAAGATAGGTGTTAAGCTCAGATCTGAAGCTTGTACTGTCTCTTTCTACCCTGTCTTGTCATTTACCACCTTCCACTTTTAGAAATTTAAACCCACATCTCCAAGTTGGTAAGCGTCATAGCCCTATAAGATTGGACTTGCATAGTCAGCATTGTCTTTCAAGTTAAAGATTGGTTCAAGTGGATTCTTCTCCAAGGTGGAGATGTGGTGCTTTGGACCCTCCAGCGTCTCAACCTCAGCCGGTTCAGAGCTGGGTTCAAGAATCCGTGAAACCGAGTGGGTGATTTCCATTTTCCTGCTTTCACTCAGGAGCTATAATTCAGATGACTGTTGTAGAAATACAACTATATTTTCCAAGGGCAGTTTCTAATCTCTAAGAACAATGTATTTTTCCTACAAAACAAAAATTTCTCATTTCTTAGACATCAAGGGACAGAAAAAGTTTCTGATGTAATAAGCACAGATTTCTGCTAATTTCTTTGCCTCTGTTTTTAACTTTTGCATAAATCAACTAGTTAAAGAAATAAAATGCCTCAGTAGGGATCTGCCAAAGAGTGGGTCAAGTTCTCTCTCCTGCAGCTGAAGGATCCAGAAAATACTTCACAGATGATAACACTTCAAGGATGAGGTGCATCAAATTGGCCAGAGATGTGCTCAAGGAATGAGATGTTAAATGGACACAAACCGGCAACCCGATTCAAAATCCTTTGATGACATCAACCTCCTGGCCAGGTCTGGATTTAAGAGAATTTTTAACCCGTATTTCCTAACAATGGCTATACATCTGAGGTATGTGCACAGAAGGGGATGTGGACATCACCACCAGATAAACCCCCACCCTGAAGCAAGTAAGGGCAGTGAGTCATTTAGAGCCTTACTTCTGCATTGCACTAAACAGTCCTCTCAGGGGTTCCCAGAACTGATGTTTTTGTTTTTATTTTTGTTTTGGATATAACCACCCATGTAACATATATTTACTGTTTCTTAATTCATTTAACACCTAGAATATAAAGCCAATTAATTTAGTTTATTCTTTAAGAAAAATGACCTTTATTTGATGAAAATTCTAATTTAAGCTTGAGAAATATAAAAATATTTTGTCAATAGTGATTCATCATCTTATTGATGTGAGCATAGATTTATAGTTTTTGTACAGCTCTAGAAAAATGTTGACACCGATTGCACACAAGAAAAGTTTTAAGGCTTAATAAAAATACAGACGAATAATTTCTCGATGCAGCTTAAAGGTGGAGAATAGGATGCTAAAATGAATGAATCCTCCAAATACCAGCAGTCGCCAATGTATAGAGTACACTTTAAACACACTCCTAAAGCCGCAGGGAGGGAAGGATGAGTAGAAAGATAAAACAGGGAGTTTTATCATTGTTGCCCGGAGTTCAGATTTTCCTCACTCTCCCAGGCCTCTCTTCCCATCTCTGGTTTCCTCCATCTACACCCCAGAAATCCCTGCCTGGACTAGAGAGCTCTCCCTCTATTTGGCTGACAGTGGGGCTGGGGGAGAAGTCACAGGGCCAGCACTACAATGTCAGTAGAAGTGATGTATTTTAACAGTGAAGCTGATGACCTCACCGGGCTTGTTAGAATAAGATGGCTGGCCCTCCCCGCTGCTTCCTGAGTCTGCGGGTCTGGGATAAACCTGGAGAACCTGCGTTTCTGAAAGTTCCCAGGTGCTGCTTTGAAGACGGTTGCCTGGGCACTAGGAAGGACCCAGCCCATTTTGTCCCAAGTGGCAAATCTGTGGTTAACATTCCTTAAGCTTCTTAGAAATCAGTGGATTTTCAAAGAAATCCTATTTTTCAACAGTCAACCATATTTCTTTGTATGTAAGCTGTCTGTCTCTGTATTTTAAAAAGTCATTTTGGTTTTGATTATTTTGAAAGATGGAGAAAACAGATCTATTTCCAGTTACTCAGGAAAATACTTTTTCTTCTGGTCTTAAGTGAGCGCTCATAGACCTAACACATTTTCAATAGTGTGTGCTTCACAGAGCAAATTTGTTTCACTGGTGCACACTGTATATTCATGTACAGTATATACAATCATTTAATAAAAGCATCTCATAAGAATTCTAAATAGTATTCTACTTTATCTATCATTACATTTCCTGAAGTATTTCAAAGAAGATGTCAGGCATTTTATCACTTCACCCCTACAAATGTCAGCATATATCTTTTAAAAACAATGGACATTCTTATATAACTATAATGCCAATATAATGATCATCAAAATTAATAATTTCTTGGTATTTCACAGTAGTCCATCTACAAGTTTCCCTGGTTGCCTCAATTCCCCTCACCCCCCAAGTTGGTTGTAATCAGGATCCAAATAAAGTCCATTTATTGTATTTGGTTATTATATCCCTTAAACATCTTTTAATATAGATCAGATCATTCTCCTTCTCCTCCTGCTTTTTCATACTCTTTAATCCTAATAATGTGTTGAAAAAACCACGGCCAATTGTTTCACAGAACGTGTCACAATCTGCCTTTGACTGTTGGCTTCCTGGTAGCATCATTTAACTTTGTTTCTCTCCCTGTGTATGCCTATAAACTGGAACATTTACAGGACTGATTCCACTTTGGTTAAACTCTTTTGGCAAGAATACATGAGAGGTGGTGCTGTGTTTTGCCCAGTATACCACAGCAGGAGACACGTCTGGTTGTCCTACTCTTGGAGATGCCGAGTTTCATCAGGTGAGGCCTGCTGGGTGCAGGCAGGGCCGTCTTGATCCCTCCTTTGTGAAGTTTGTCTTATGGTTTCATCACACATGACCATTAAGCAGGGCTTCCGCATCCTTAGATAGACACCAAAGGGCTGAAATCAGAGTTTCCTTCCTTGCCGTGGTCGCCCCCTCTCCTCTCCCTTGCTCAGCAGAGTGCAGTGTAGGGGAGTTGATGTCAATCAGCTCAGGGCAGTGGGAGTGCTCCGGGGCTGGAGTGCTCCCATTTTGGGAGGTGACTTTCCAGCTCCTTCTAAACTTCCCACGGGCACTGCTTTAAATGTTCCCAGATGGTGGGCAGTGTCACTGAAGAAAGAATGTTTAAGTTCAGAATGTTTTCTCCTAGTATTTACTGGAACACTGGAAATTGGGAGAGGTCTCCATGGCTGTGTATGCCATATGCTCTACATATGCAGGAAGAATTTCTGCCCCCTCCTGTCCATTCAGGCACAGCCTTCCCTGTCTCGCAGCCTGTACTTGGAGACGCCTCACTTCCCGCTTTATTGCACAGTGGCCTTTCCATTTCTTTCATTTTCTTAACAACAGAGGGACTAATATTTCTGTTATTATTTTTCATTTCATGAAATTCCAGACTATTTTATGTCAATTTGTCAACTTTATGTCATGGCATCAATTCTCATACTATTTTTAAAAGTATATAGCTTTTCTAGAGATTGCTTTACCTGTAACGGACCTGTAGGGACAACTTTATAACTCAAAGGGTTAAAGAGGGATCTTGTTTGTTTATACAGTTTTTGTTTGTTTTTTTTACTTGTGGGTTACACTGTACCTATTTCTGAAGGACCGCATTGGGTGTATAGAAAGATGGTTGGCCCAGACCAAAGACTGAATAGAGGAAACATATCTTGGCCATGACCTTTGGTCCTCTACTCTTTCTCCTTCACCTCGTGCCTCACCACTAAATGCCGTTAGCTGCATATATTGCTGCTTTTGACTCTCATTCTAAAGGCACAGGGTTGGTTTTTAAAATTTTTTATTTCCATGGGCACTGCAGACGAAACAGTAGTTTCCAGCAAGCAAAATTGGGCACAAAAATAATCTTCTCCAGATGAGTGGGTGATAGTGGCCTGGATGACAGTGATTTATAGGAGGCTTGTCACAAGAAGGAAAAGACTGCCATTCGGGGCAGAAGTCAGTCTTCAAGCAAAGAGAATGAAGAGGGAAAGCATTGGTCATTTTAGATGACTTGAAGGAGAATGCCTCTAGGGTCCAGAGTGTCATCTTCTCAATTCCTCAGTGTCTCCTCCTATTCCTTGCAGGAGCTATAATTTTCCAACTCACCTAGGCACTGCCTCAGCCTAGGATGATGGTGGGATAGAGGATTGGGGGGGGGGGGGAGGGGATGGGTCAGGCTGAGGAGAAACCTTACATTTAGGGTCTTGGGTCCTTCTCCCTACCTCCAGCCTGGGGCTCCTGTTGAAGGTGTGACCTCCCATTTGAACTGGACTGTTGCTCTCCGGACCTTGGAAGGATCAGACTGGGCCCCAAGAATGCTGAAGGCCTACCTCTTCCTCTTCACACCTAGGCTGAGGGCCACACCCTTCTCCTCCCCGAAGTCCTGGGAGATTTTTTGTTGCTCTTTTCCCTCAGTAACAGCAGCCATCCCTTTACCAAGGCCTGAGGGGCCACTTGACCTTTGGGGGAGGCTGGAGAGCCCATGGCTCTAGAGAAGGAGGTGGGATTCTGGGTCAGGCTGAGGGCAGTGAGAGCCCTTTCCTCCTGTTCTGCAGGGTAGTGGGTACAGGTTGGGGGTTGAAGTGTGGGAGGCGACATGTTCTGAAGAAGCAGAGAGGTGGGCTCCCACCCGAGGCCCCAGACTATCTGATCCTTTTTGCTTCTACTCACTCTGGATCTCCAGGAGCCTCTCTTTCCTGCCTGTTGTGATTGTCTTTGTCCTTGTCTGCTCCTTGAAGACACAAATCTCCTGCAAGGAGTGCTGATGAATCCAGGCTGGGGCAGCCTCCCTGACATCCCCAAACTAAGCATCACCCTTGAGGGGCAGGGGGAATCACCTGTGCTCAGTGGCCTCCTTGGGATAGAATGGGGCCTTGGGCCCATATGATGAGTGTGGAATCCAAATGACACGGAGGAGCTGGTTGGGCCTGAATTTGGAGTGGCCTGAGGCTCCTCACATAGGGCCTGCAGCCTGGAGCCAAGTGCATGCTGAGCTGTGAGGGCAGCTAATAACCTGGCGAGCCTACCTCACTGGAAGAAACGGACTGGTTGCCATAGCAAAGTTGAATTGCCATTTTGCTTATGAATTGTTACATAAGCCTATCAAGAAATGCCAAGCTGCTTCCAGTTGACTAAGTTTCCCCCTGTCTGCCCTGAAATCTCCAGGAGAGAAAAGAAAAGCCCTCAGCATTCTCTATAGCTGGTTTTATATAAATAGTCACATGCAACATGCTTTCAGGCAGCCGCTGTGGCTGCATGATCCTCTGCAGGCACAGGACCAGAGCGCAGGCTCCGAATGAAAAGGAAAGGAGGGCTGTGGGCTGGTGTCACAGATGCTGTCCCATGTCTGAAATGGGTGGACTGCTTTACCATTAGGATGTTTACTTTTAGTGTTCTCAAAAAAAAAACAACCTCCCAAGGCCATCCTAGATTGTTGTAATGTTCAATTTGTAAAACCTCTATTCTACTTACTGCTTCTATGAGTTTGGCTGCTTTAAGTACATCATATGCATGGAATCATCCTATATAATAAAAGGCCAGTGACCATAAACATAACGACCAGAATGACCGCTAGACCAGTCGCCATGAGGTGCATTGACTACCTCTCAGTCCCTCCCCCGTCCCCCCTCTTCCCACCCCCCCCTCCGGCTCACAGGCTCGGATTGCAGCTTGGTGAACGGGGAACCATGGTGAACCAAGGTGAGTGGCAGTAGGGCGGGACTGGCAAGCAGGCAGAACGGAACCGGACCCGCAGGCTCCAAGGAACCAGAACCATGCTGCGATCGGGGAACCACAGCAAACTGGGGCGTGGCAGCAGGGCGGGACTGGGGACTGGCGAGCGGGCAGAAGATGGCCCTGATTGCAGGCTAGGCCTAGGGACCCTACCCGTGCATGATTTCATGTGCTGGGCCTCTAGTATAGTACGTAACTTTCTGTGTCTGGCTTCCTTCACTTAGGAACATGAAATATTGTGATGTTTTCTATCCATGTTGTAGCACACGCCAGAATTTTCTTACTTTTTAAGGCTGAATAATATTCCATTGTATGTATATACCACATTTTGTTTATCCATCCATCCCCGGATGGATATGTGGACTGTTTCCACCTTTGGGCAATTGGGAATATGCTGCCATGAACATGAGTGTACAAGTGTCCATTTGAGTCCATGCTTTTAATTCTTTATTCTTTTCTTTTGGGTATTTAATATGTTTTTAATGAACTAAACTAGAAGGATCTGTCTGCTCTTGAAAACTTTAAGTTCCCTTATATAGAGAGCTAATAATATTCCTGCAAATGCCCAGCCTTCAAAGACCTCCTAGAAGACAGGTCTCTGAGTAGAATATTTGACTAATCAGTGAATCCCACATCTGGCTTTACATCAGAATCACATGCATAGCATCTAAACATTGTGGGCGCCTAGAAATCTGTATTATAACCATGAACCAAGTGATTAAACTTAATAGCACCGATGATGAAGACAAACTGACTTCATGTGTCTCCTAATATGATGTACATTATGTAGCATCCTTGTCAAAATTGTGTTGAAATTTTAAAAATAAACAGAGAAAGAAAGACAGTAACCTGAACACCACCAAGACCTTCAGAACCTGCAGCTCATGGGGAGGTGACTTGTGTTTTCGGTGAGACCCCATGAGATCCTGAGGTAGCTAGTAGAGCACCAATCTGCAAACCAACATGGATGAACTACTAAACTAGATCCCTCTTTAGGTGCCTTCCCACTGGAAATTCTGTGATTTTCTTGAGAGCAGGCTTTCTAAGCAGTGGGGAAGAGATGGAGCATTCAATGTTCAATAAGCTAACCATAAGAACAGAAAGGAAACTGAATGCCTACTTTACGCCAAAATAAGTAGCAGATGAAGAAAATATTTAAATGTAGAATGAAAACATCAAAGCACCTAAAAATAAAATAATTGCTTAATTCAATCTCAGAACAAAGGAGATCTTTCTAAGGAAGAAACAAAACCTAGAAACAAACTATTAAAACATTTGTCTATGTAAAAGTAAAAAAGGATTTCTTCATGGCCAAAAATAATTCAGAGAAAGACAAAGACAAACTGCAAATGGGAACCAATGTTAACAAGATGGATGGCTAAAGCTAATTTACTCAATAGATAAATAAATTTGCAAATAAAAAAAGCAGTTCCCCAAAACCCAACAGGAAAATGGGCAAAAGATGTAAAAAGACATCCAAAAAGACATTCAAATGCCTCTTAGCCATACTGAAAAGTTTGTTAATTGTTAACCCATAATAAGACTAGTGGACATTAAAAGTAAACAAATATTATTTTTCACTTTCTTTGGCAATATTCCAAAGTTTAACACCACACTATTTTGCAAAGGCAGTGGATAAACAGGCAATTTCAGGCATTGCTGGTGGGGCTGCAAATGGTGCAACATTTTCAGAGGCCATTTTGGCAACATCAATCTAAACTAACTGCGCATACCTTTCTGCCCAGAAATTTCACTTTTAGGAATCTAATCAACAGACATAGTCATACATGTGTTCAAAGATGTAGACATAAGATATTAACTGTAGCATTATTTGAAATAAAAGTCTGGAACAACATAAGAGACCATTAATAGAATATTAAATAAATATTGGAACATTTACATAATGGCCATCTATATATTGTACAGCTCTTAAAATTAGATGGATATATGCTGACATAGATTTTCTGTAATGGGGAAGAGAGCAAGATGGAGAGTAGTTTGTATAGTGTTGACCTTTTATGTTCAAAAAGACTGTATGTGTTTATATACATTTGGTGCTTGTATATCAGCAAAATGTAATGGAAAATACACAGTAAATAATTAATAGTCATTATCTCTACCTTGGGTTTGGGGGTAGGATACTCTTTCACAATCCTTCAAATAAGCAAAAATTCTAAAAAGTGATATTAGCATGGATGAGGGCATAAGAATAAAGATATTCTCTGAGACTGTTGTTGATGTGTAAATTGGTCCAGCCTTTTCAGAGGCCAATTTGACAATGCCTACACAATTTTTAAAATATATATATTTTTATTGATTTCAGAGAGGAAGGACGAGGGAGAGAGAGATAGAAACATCAATGATGAAAGAGAATCATTGATCAGTTGACAATCTCTTAATGGTTTACAAAATCTCTTCCCCTCCCTTGCTTTTCTTTTTCTATAGTCAACTTTCCTAACTTTACAGGGATCATTTAGGAAATAATGGCACTCACGGTAAAGAAACATTTACCCAAAGTTCATCAATCCTTCAGGTTACACGAGGCCATGGCACTTGCCTGTGTCTCTGAGCCCTGCAGCGCACTAAGAGGTGCCCTTCACAGGGTGGTCACGTGGATGGGACCCTAGAGTTGGGCCGTGCTCACCTGCACAACTGTACCTGGCAGCCCAAGTTTACTATAATTTTCTTTTTTTAATATCCAAATATAAAGTTAATACTTTTCCATTAAACATAGCATATATAAAATGATCCCCTTGAGCACAGTATTTTTCTTTAGAGCTGCAGTACAATGTGATGTTTAGAATGCAGATTCAAGAATCCTGCTGCCTGGGTTCTACCACTGACTAGCTGTGTGATTTTGGAAAAATGACTTAGCCTCTCTGTGTCCCAGGTTCTTCATTCATAAAACATCATGATTATAGCCCAACCGGTAGTTGTGAGGATTTAATGAAGTAACACATGTAAATTGTTTAGCTGTGAAACGAGGACGGTGAGCGGGCAGGCAAACACGCTCAAGCTGACTGTAAGAAGAGACACAAGATAAAGGACTCTGGTCTCTGGCGCTGCTTGTGATCCCAAAAGGGATGGCTCCTTTGATTCTAGTTCAATAAAGAATTCTGCCCACCTCAGGAATTTGACTTTGTTCCAATTTCCCATGGTTTAGGGATATGGACATTTTGATATGAATCTTTTAAATGTCCAGCAAACACAACCAGTAGAACATACCTGTGCATGTTTTGCTTTTCTAAAGAGAAGCCTTATATTTTAAAGATTGTGCATAGAAGCGATTATAGTCCCCTAGTTCAGTATGCTCATTAAGTAAATTCTAATTTTTAACATTGTGAATTGCTCTGAAGAGTTTTAGTGCTGGTGGCCTGTTGTGGTTGATTTGCAAATTCGATAACCACCTGGATATCTGGTGAGTTTGTGACTTCCCCTCTGTGGGCTGCATAGGACCCTGGCATGGCTTCTTCACTGTATTAAGCTCATTTGTCACCAAGAAAAAGAGATGGGGCTATAAACAGCAGATTGTAGAGACAGCCTTACCCCAGACTGTAAAGCACTGTCTGTGTACATCATCGTTTACACCAGGGAACACACATTTATTCTGTTTAGAGGAGGACGGAGGTTCATTAAGGAAGATACTTTGACAGGGTATCATCAAAACCTAATACCTTCCTGCCTAAAATTCAAACAAGCCTCACAAAATTGAACATTTTGTGAGTCTTCACATCCCTCAGTGGTGTGGGCCCTCACGGAAACCCACACAAGCATTTATGCAGAACTTAACCCAGCTGGCAACCTCTGCTGCCGAAACCCTCAGACTCACCAGAGCTTTCCAGATGCTCCCCTCTAGCATCTTCCTTTGGTCATCATGGGCCTGCTTGTCTGCTTCCCAATCATGGCCCAAAGGGGCCCAGCACATGCACATTCATGAGGAGTGTCTTAATATATTTTTCAGGAAAAAACCAAAACCGACACATAATCTGTAAGGCTGAGCTCTGCTTCCTTCTTCTATGATTTCCTAGAGATTCACTTTCTGTATCTACACTTGTGTACCTCTCTCACCAGTTTGTTCAAGATCCCAGGGTATAGCAAGGGACCGCAGCACCTCATATTCCAACACTCTCCCACCTTCTTGCTGAGACTTAACATTTAAAAATAGATTTTATTTGTGTGTTGTGCTGTTTTTTAAATAGCTATAATATTCAAATGGCTTAAAATTCAAAAGTTACATCAGCCTAAACAGTGAAAACTTTCCCTTCTTCCCTTGACTCCCACCCACCCAGTTTCCATCCTCAGAGGCAACTGATATTGTCACTTGCTTGCATGTTCTTCCAGAGGGACTATAAATATAGGCTCTCCTGGCTTTTCAACTAGCATAAGTACGCTCTACACAAAATCCTACTTCTTGTTTTTACACTTGACAATGTGTATGCACTTGACGAAGGAATGGCCTATCTGGGAAAGGTCTCTCTCTCTTGACAGCTTTAGGAGGTGGCCGATGGACTAGGAGGAATGACAGTCTATCTGTCAACCACAGAGGTAAGTGTAGTCAACTCTTGTAGTCAAGCACAGGCGGACACATCTCATAGCCAGAGCACCCTTACCTTCTCTTCAGAATTGAGGACAACAAGGTGACTTCTCCATGTCTAGATACCTAGAAGGCCTCAACTGATATTTGCCAATCAATCAATAATGAAAAACTGTTGAACTTACAGAATTAAGAATAAACATGTTGCAGAACTGGTAGAAGGGCTTTTAAATCTGTTAAAAGGTGTTTGTGGCAAAATAAGTTTATTAGCATCTCTTTCTTAAGCAAAGAGTAACCCTCATAACCCCCCCACACACATGCATGCACTAGCCTTGGGGCAAAGGCCCAGGGTCTGGCGGGACTGGGGGAAGTTGTCACCAAGAGCTGCAGGGAGCAGGGACCTGAGGTGGAAAGCAAACCAGAGCCTGAGGAGGCGGCAGAGCAGGTCTCGGAGAAACATCGGGCACCAGGACTGAAGAGCAAGGAAGATGCCAGAGACTGCAGCTGAGGCAAATGCTAAGATGCCAAAAGATCAAGAATGAGGGGGAGAGCAGCAGACAGGGCGAGATGAAGTGCTGGGGAGACAGGACGGGAACCAAGGAAGGGTGCCAAGGAGTTTGATCCCATCAGCTGCCTCGCTGGGGAAGAGTTTGGCCAGGGCACCTAAGAGGGCCTGCAAGTGTTAGGTTATATATTCCTTTAATTCCTGTGTCCTGGCCAATCACACATTTTTTTTAAAAAATATGTGTTTATTAATTTTTAAGAGAGAGAGGAAGGGAGAGGGAGAGAAAAACATCTATCGGCCGCCTCTTGCACACCCCAGCTGTGGAGGATAATGCTTAACGAACTGAGCCACACCAGCCAGGGCCAAACCATACCTTGTTAAAGGTATAGCTGTATACTTCGTATGTTGTTCAAAGCTATCCTAGGACTCCTACTTGAAATTGATCTAAATAGTCATCTAAAAAAACCAGTCTCATTACTTTAAAGTATACACTGTAGGGTCAAGAAGTCAGTGAGACCGTTTCCCTTCTTTAAAGAGGAATAAGACAAGTGAAACAAAAATACTTTGAAATAAGTTACAGGTCATGTCAGCATATAGCCATGAATTATTGAGCTGACTAGTGATTACCATTTTCTTGGATTACTTAAAAAGAAGTTCTCAGGCTACTTTTATTGGGCTAACAGACTCAGACTGAAATACCAAGCAGCCCATACGTAAGCCTGGGTTTCTGTCACCAGACCCATGGAGAGCTGCCTGCGGCTCTCTTTAGCATGTCTCAGGGACGGCATGCATTTCAGGGCTACTGCTACAGGGGGATCCCATCCACTCTGAGTCCAGACAAGTAGAAGACTCAGATAACCAGATCACTTCTAAGCAAGTACTTTGATAAGAAGGTAGCAGAAGCCCAGAATCAGATAGTAGGGACATACTCACAAGACAGCTTAGGTGCATATGTTGGGCCCAGTGGCTTATATTTTCTAAACTACAGAACTGCACAGCGATAATGACAGGGATGAGGTCCTCAAAGATCCTAAAGCTCTTCGAAATTGCCAAACAAAGGGTAAACTAATTTTACTAGCTTCTGTGTTAATGCATTTTGTCGAGTTCTCATTCTTTGAAAGTTGGTAACCTGCGTATGACTGCAATAAATACCTCAGTAAGGCAGAGAGAGTAATCAGAACATGCCTGGTCCCGTATCCTGCCAAGTAAAGAGTCTACCAAATCTAGAACTGCATCCTAAGTCACTAGTGCCAAAGATAGAGCTCTTCTCTTCCACTGTAGACTACGATGAAGTTCATACCTAAACCACATTGAAAATAAGTCTCTTGTATTAATAGTTTGTAAATTCAGCAGTGCCCTGCTCTGCAACAAATGGTTGTGACTTGAGGCCAAGCGCAGGAGTAAACCATCCCCTTGTAAAGTCTGGTTCCAGGGTGGACAAAGGTTAAAGCTTATTATAGACCAGCTGAGGTTTCACACACGACGTCAAAAGTCCTTATATTTAGAAACCTTACTCAATTGGCCTTGTGCATTGTCAGCCCTCTCAGTCACTGCTGGCTAACCTCGGCTGGGCCCCACAGTGGCTCTGTGTGTCTCTCACGTGCCCACAAACCACGGGCCTTTGGCTCTGTTTGCTGACCCTCACTCACCACGTCCTGTTCCTGCCTGAACCCAAGCGATTCATTCCCATGATGGCCACCATACATGACCATACCCCTCCCTCTGGTCCCTTACGTGTCTATTCTCAGGCATCACTGAAAATAGCTATAGCTATTCATTTTTATGTAATTCTCCTAGAATTTATTCATGTTCTGCTATCTTGCAACTTTGAAGGTGAATCTGCATTTCAGATATATTTTTACAGTACTTATTTTTCACCTGGCTGGTGTGGCTCAGTGGTTGAATGTCAACCCATGAACCAAGAGGTTGCTGGTCCCTGGTCAGGGCACATGCCCAGGTTGTAGTCTTGATCCCGTGTAGGGAGCATGCAGGAGACAGCTGTTCAATGATATCTCTCTATCCTTTTCCCTTCCTCTCTCCCTAAAAAAAATAAAATAAAATAAAAAATAAAAAATACTTATTTTTTTTCTGCATTCTTTCATATCTACCCCACTACCTACTGGTTTAGATTTCCTGCAGGGGAAAACTTAAGCATTTGGCAGATTAAATAAAGAAGAGTGTTTGTGGGGATATGACAGAGGACAAAGACCCTATGGGCCTGACCATTACCACCACCACCACCACCATCATCATCATCATCATCGTCATCATCCAACACTTTTGGTGCCAGGGCCTATGCCAGGCTCTTTGTGGGCATCACCTTACTGAATCCTTATAGTAGTTCCAGGAGGAAACAGCTCTTAGAGTCTCATTGCACATATGAGGAAGCGGAGGTTTTGAGAGATTGACTTGTCCAAGAACACACATCTGGAAGCATCAGAATCAGAACATTCCCACTCCAGAACCCAGGCTCTTAACTACTAGCAACACTGCCTCCCATTGTGGCTGGTCAAACTCTTACAAAGAGCACTTCAAAGCCCTTACAAGGGCAACCCAATATTTCAACAGGAAGTGCAATAACACCTTCCTAATCAAGCTGTGAGTGCAGCAAATAATTGAATGGTTGTATTTAAAGCAAAATTTTGCAAATCAAATCCTATTCTAAATTCACCAGGGAAGCTTACTCCATTCCTTCATAAAGGAAAGAAAAAATATGATTGCAACACAATTAGTTAGAATAGATCTATTTGGTAAAGTTAGATTTTTATATACATGACTACCTTAGAATTGGGTTCAAACACTGGGCTCAGACCCTCCCCACCCCTTAGCTAAAATTTACTCCCTGATGACAAGGAGGGTAACTTGTGACCCAGACAGAAGAAGGAGAAAGTCCCCAACCCCACCCCCATCCACCATGACAGACATTGCTGGGCTGAGGGTAGGGTAGCAGGAATCAGTGCTCCTTTGGGGGAAGGAGGAGGAGAGGCCTGAAATATGCATGAAGCAGACTTGCACGAATGGCTAATTAACTCCTCAGTTAGCCTTCTACTTACTGTTCAACTCCAGCAGCAAAATGAAGGTAACAGTACATTGAGTCAGATACCCTTCACTTGAAATCCTCTGAGGAAAATAACAGTCAATAAATACCATTGTATTATATGGCTATGCAGCTCCTCCTGCAGAGTAAATCAGATGCATGTGGCTAGATTAGAACCTGACCATGACTCAATCAGCATTCTGCTGGGTCTTGAAGGAAGAGCCTTCAGTCTCAGAATTGCCCTCACCTGTGGGCACTGGCAGGGATTGCCTTGCTGCAGAAAGCCACTTAGCCCAAGGTCATGTCCTTCCCAGAGGACCCCAATGATTGATGGAGGAAGCATCCTGTATAATAAAGAGCTAATATGCAAATAGTTGTCACACCCTCACGCCATCATGCCATAACAACTCAGACACTCAACACTGGGGAGAGAGGAATGGGGACCAGCCAGGCACAAATGAGTTTGTGAGAGAGGAATGGGGACCAGCCAGGCACAAATGAGCTTGCGAGAGAGGAATGGGGACCAGCCAGGCTGCGGCCTGGGAGAGGGGCAAGCCACCGGCCCTGCAGTCCCGGGCGCCAGCAGCTGCGCCTGCATCTGTGGCCCAGGAGAGGGACAAGCCGCCTGTCCCACGGTCCCAGGTGCCTGCAGTTGCAGCCTGGGCAAAGCTGCCCGCCCATGGTTACCTGTGGCTGCGACCAGTCTGGGCGAAGCCGGCCCAGGTCCTGGGTGCCTGCAGCCGGCCAGAGGGAGGGAAGCCCGGGTCCTGGGTGCAGGGCGAGGCAGAGGTGGTTAGGAGTGATCAGGCCAGCAGGGGAGCAGTTAGGGGTGATCAGGCAGGCAGGCAGAGGGGTTAGGGTCAATCAGGCAAGCAGGCAGACAAGCAGTTAGGAGCCAGCAGTCCCGGATTGTGAGAGGCAGTCAGATATCCCCCGAGGGGTCCTGGATTGGAGAAGGTGCAGGCTGGGCTAAGGGACCTCCCCCGGTGCACGAATTTTGTGCACCGGGCCTCTTGTTGTTTATAAAGGCCCAGCCATATTGGCCCAATCTGGGACAACTCTGACAGGCTATTTTATTTTTTAAAGTATGTTTTTAGTACTTTCAGAAAGGGAGAAGGAGAGAGAGATAGAAACATCAACTATGAGAGAGAATCGATTGGCTGCCTACTGCAAGCCCCCTACTGGGCACACGTTTGCAACTCAGACATGTGCCCTGACAGGAATCAAACTGTGACCTCCTGGTTCATGGGTTAACACTCAACCACTGAGCCACATGGGCTGGCCCTGACAAGCCATTTTAGATCCAGAGCTCTCCAAGAGATCAGCTGAGGCTGAGAGCCTCCCTGGCCTATCAACTTCTCTCTCTGCTCCTCTCTCTCTCTTCCACAGATGTTGATGCCTTATAAACATGGTGTATACTAGTACTACATCCCATCTCAGAGTTACCTCCCAGAAGTCCCAGCCTGCAACAAGGATTTATACAAACTATTGCACAATAAAAGTTATTGTATTGGGATTATTTCTGCAATTATTGTATTAAGCCTTACATTTATGTGTATAAAATCTAGGAAGCCAGACTAAAGTTAAATGAAAATTTGCCCTATGTTTTCATGGTGTCAATATTAGCAAGAATGACTGCTTACTATTTCAAAGGAGGTACAAATCCATACAATTTATTTATCAGCCAATTTTTCTTCTATGAAAAATTCACCTGTGATAAAATTATTTGGATCTATTTTGCCTTTACTTGGTAGGTGTAATAGATTGCAAAAATTATTATGTTTTTTCTCCTTCCTGTATCTGTGCCTCTAGCAATGCATGTGATTTTGAAACCCTTCCCATCAAGGGGTGGGCTAGACCTTGAATCTGGAATGACTTTGTGACTTGCTTTGGCTAATAGAGTGTGATGGAGATGGTGTTGCACCAGTCCCAAGGTAGACCTTAAAGAGGCCTTAGACACTTCGGCTCCCTCAGTCGGATCTCTGCCCAGCTACTATAGAAAAAGCCTGCGCTAGCCTGCTAGAAGGTGAGGAGACCATGTAAAGCAGCTACAAGCTAACCAAGCTGAGATCACCCTACAGTTTCTAGACAACCCAGCAGACTCATGACCAAGCCTAGCCAAGACCAGAACTGCTCAGCAAAGTTCAGCCCAAATTGCTAATCCACAAAGTTATTAGCTACATAAATAGGCATTGTTTTTAGCCACAATTTTGGGAATATTTATTATGCAGCAAAAGCTACCTGATAGAATAGAGTAGCTCATGGTTACCAGTATTTCCAAGACTGATTCTGGAGGATGAATTTTTTAGCAACTAGTCCATTACCAAAAACCCAACAGTCAATATTACTGTTTTCCTCTCCCATTTCCCTTTTTACTTTTTCCCAGGCAGTGATCTGAGTCAATGATGCTACCGAGCAGATGGGAAGAAATACAGAACAAATTCTACATAGGTTTGGTTAAAATCTCACTTTAAAAACGGCTCAAGAAAAGACTGCATAGGTTAAGAAATGAACTTCCAGACAAATATATAGAAGGAAGTTTGTGGCCAACTTGAAAGTTTGAGAATCATGACTTTGAAAGTTCTTGTGTAGCCTGCTGCCTCATGTGTCTGTCCTGTGGACACAAAAGTGGGGAATTGTAGCAGACTCCTTTAGAGAACCTTTAGGAATTGCCACACACACCTCACCCACTCCCCACCTGCTTGCCTGCTATGGGATACAGTAAGCAAAGAAAGAAAGAATATCTCATTTTTCCAGTAACAGAATAAACAGCTTTATGGTTTAAAAAGATTTTTTTCAGAGCTTGACACTGTATTGTTACTACATCTGATGCAAAAGTTTATTGGCACTGCATCCATTTCCTAGGAAAAAAGTCTCCCTGGTTTCCGGCCCAGGTGTTGACAGAAGTCCGATTCCTTTTCTGCTGCTGTGATGGTCCAGAGAAATTTGCAGAGGGCAGCTTTTGCACCTGCTGCTTCATGGGGAGTGAGGTGTGCATTCCTCTGGTAGCAGTGCCTGCGGTGGTTTGCTGAGTCATAGTTAGACTTCAGAAATCACTGGTTGGCTGCTTCCTGCACACCTCTTTCACCTCAATCTCCAAATCAACATTTTCTACAAATTCATCATCAGTTCATATAGGATCTTAGGCTTTCTAAAAAACCTTTGACTTCCTGATACTTCTCATTTCTCCAATCTAGATGCTTAGGACACATCTGCTTTAATTAGACTACTTCCTGCTACCCAGCAGCCGGAAGAAGCTGAAAGAGGTAATGTGTTTAATTCACATGCCTCTGAGGAGGTACTCACCTGTTGACTCACTGTGTGGACACCCAGAACGTGGGCGGCTGGCCCTGGGCAGGGGTTCATAATTAGGGTATATGTGCTAGAAAGCTACTCAGAAGGTCCTGTCAATAGGTCCCATGAAATCTTCCTGAATTATGACCTGACCTCTCAGTAACATCTTATATTTGCATGAGTCCATCTGCCACAATGTCATTTGCCATGAAAGGGTTTTCACTCAGAGAAAGATAAGAACATGAATGACATTGCCATTCACTGGCCTCCACCACGTCCAGATTGCTAGGAAGACCTGAAACATGTTATTTTTCTTCTTAACAAACTCCCATAGGTATATTCTTACCCCACCCGCTCAAGCAAGTACACTCATTCACAAGTATAGGGCTGTCAGGGTGAGGTGAAGGGTTGGCTGGGGATACAGGCATAGCATATTAGTGAACTCCTGAAACACTTTCACCCTCTCCTCCTTTGTGTAGAGATAACATCTGATCAAGATGAACTTCAAGTGTGGTTTCCAAGGAGAAAGTTTCAGAAGGATAACCCAAGGCATGTGGATGTGAGTGTCTGTTGTACAAGGGGAAAGAGGAACCCCATTGGCTCTACCTGCAGGCTAAGGAGATAACAGAGAACACAGGCCTGCCATCTGAAAGAGTTCTTCACAGGGCTCCTGCAGCTAATGGATGTCTAAGTACCTAGTGATCTCTGTAATAAAGACATGTTCATTAATGAAAACTGGCAACATCAGGGAACATTTCACAATTATGTTATGCATTTCTGAGCTTTGTTTGTTTCATGTACTTAAATATAATAGAGTTTTTACAATTACAACTTTTAGACAAGTGTTCAATATTTGAAGCGAATAAAGTATGGACAAGTACTTATAAAAACTGTATGCATTTCTCAGCATTTTTATAGTAAGTATACTTTCTTGTGCAGTTTGAGCATTTATGTGCTTAAACAAAGGTTTTTAAGTGTTAAGAAGTGTAAAAAAGCAAACAGATGAGCTATGTAAGAAATGTTAATGCAAGCTTAGACAAAGGTCAAATAGAATATGAAACAAACAAAACTACAAATGATGAGAGAAAAGTCAGAAGAATTCAATAAGAATGCAAAAATAGGAATTCAGTATAAAGAAGAATGGTTAAAAATTTGAAGAGTAGATATAAGACTAATAACCAGGTTTGGATGTGAATAATCAACGAGCTGTAATGAAAAACAGAAACCCCCAAACTATCGAGTGTAAGTAGGAGCACTACAAAGTAAGGCTTTGGGGACAAGAGTTAAATACAACAATATTTTATGAGTAAATATTAGTAAATTCAACAGTGGATATAATTCTGGGAAAAGCTAAAATGAATGTATGAAATTCTCAGGGTGGTTAGGCCCCTGGCTGTGTGTTTTAGCTGCGGCTGCTGGAGCTACCACCTGACTTGCTGAGTCACTGGCCAGTCAGGACCTCAGTACAGAGGCCTCGTCACCACTTATTGGCTGTGGCTGTATTTAAATACCTTGCTGCCCTAACCAGTTTGGCTCAGTGGATAGAGTGTCGGCTTGCGGACTGAAAGGTCCCAGCTTCAATTCTGGTCAAGGGCATGTATCATGGTTGTGGGCACATCCCCAGTAGGAGGTGTGCAGGAGGCAGCTGATCGATGTTTCTCTCTCATCGATGTTTCTAAATCTCTATCCCTCTCCCTTCCTCTCTGTAAAAAAAAAAATCAAAAAAAAAATCAATAAACACCTTGCTCTTATTTTATAACAACAACAACAATAATAACAAAAATAATGGTAACAATTTAAATATATTATTCATACCTGAGCTTTATTGAAAGTTCACTATCAACTAGGCTCTGTTTCAACCTCCGTGCATGTACTATGGCATCAATCCTTACTAGGAGTGTTACGATCCTCATTTTACAGACAAGGGATCTGGGGCAGAGTTACTAGTCCTGAGCTCAGATTAGCCTTTACCACTTTTTAAATGTCAGAGCTTATGGGATAATATGAAGTAGAAAACTGTAATAAAGGCCTGGAATACTCAGTGCTTCCCAGCTTGTTCATGAACTGCGCCAGGCGATGCTACATTGCAGTCTTCTATTTCCATCTCCAGTATTTCCAAAGGCAGCCTCACACTGACCTGGATCCCTGGACACAGAGTTAGAAAAATATGGGTTTATGGACAATAGTGGACATTATCTTTAATTTGAGCTAACTAAGGAAGTGAATTAGCTTGTTTATTGAACAATCTAATTAACCAGGCAAGAAATCTATTGGTTAGGAACAAAAGAGGGAGTGCTTTAGTAGATTAAGACAAACCTAGGTCCAAATCTTCAGTCTACCACTTATTAGATGGAATTATGGGCAAGTAATTTAACCTCTTTAAGCTTCTGTTTCCTCCTACACTGCAAAAAAGACAAAAGGAATTAGGTTTTACCTGCAGCATGAAGAATTTAAGTGAAAAATCAATAGACTCAGGTTTCCCAGTGTCAGCATGTCCAACAGCGAGGAGGATCTGCCACAGAGGTTATAGGATTCTCTTTTCCATAAACCTTTAAAACCATGACAGAGACTCCCTAGTTAGATGGGATTTGATCACACCTCTCCCCCTTGGTGTGCAGTTTGGTGGTCTGTGAAGGACTTACAGGTGGTCCCTTTGGTCTCTTAATGTCAGATTAATGACAATCTTTTGCTTCTAACCTATTTGCTTAATAAAAGCAAATTTTTTATTTAATGTAATCATTGTTTTGCTTGCCTTTACCCACATTCAAACTTTATTAAAATGCAGATATTTCTGTTTGAAAATTATTGGCCATTTATCTGTTTCAAAGCAGCAGAAAGCCCCCATTCAAGCTTAATATGAACCTGATACTCTTCATCAGTCTCCCAAAATGCATCAAAAGCAGTCAACTGCCTCTAAGCTTCAATGAAATAAATAAGCAGAGAGACAGATGCAAAATGAAGAATGGTTACATTAAATGAAGAACTTAGCAATCACCTTTTTATGCCTGAGCACTAGAATTGATTAACTTAGGTCTACTCTATTTTTTGTAGAAGCCAAAAATGGAGACAAAGACAGGTAAACAAATATAGAGAGTGCACGAATGAGCTTCAGGCACTTGTGATGAGAGTGTCTGCCTGAGAAAGTGAACGAGTTAGGCAGTGGCCACCTGTACCTGGAGGCATTGCTAGAGAAAACCACATCAGTGCTTCTGCTCCGGGGCAGGCTAGACCCAGGCGAGTTGCTCAACGGTGCAGAAGTAGATACAGATTCATTCATGGTGCAGGCAGACTACACCTTCGGATGGTCCCCCAAACTACCTGAAACTTTCTGTCCTGGTGGAACATTCCATACAGGCAGGCAAGTGAGCAGCCCCCAAACTCATTCCATTATCCCACAAACCTTGACTGTCCTATACAGCTTTGGGCTGTGCTGGGGATACAAAGGTGACCTGGACCTAATCCTTGTTCTCAGCACACTTGCAGTTTAGAAAAATAAACAACACGTATTTAGAGAAGAAGTTACTATAAAGCAGTGGTTCTCAGCATTCCTAATGCCACAACCCTTTAATACACTTCCTCATGTTGTGGTGACCCCCAATTTCATGGTTACAAATTGAACATAATTAAAGCATAGTGATTAATCACAAAAACAATATGTAATTATATATGTGTTTTCCGATGGTCTTAGGCGACCCCTGTGAAAGGGTCGTTCAACCCCCAAAGGGGTCGTGACCCACAGGTTGAGAATCACTGCTATAAAGTATAATGAGACTCATGACAGGGGAAGTAGGGGTCCTAACCTCATCTAGGGGTCAGGGAGTTGTTAAGGAGAAAAAAAGCCAGACACTAGTTAAAGGCTATCTAGGCAGACTTTATTCAGTAACTACTGCAGTAGGGAAAGAGACTTCTGTATAGAACTGAACTCTATTCCAAATATAGCAAAGACAGCTGGGGATTCACAGCCAAGAAGCAGAGGGAAGGGGTCAGTGGACCAAAAAATACTAAGAGAAGACATCAAGGGTTGGGGATTCTTGCTAAATTGACCTAACAGGATTTTTGCTAAAGGCAGGTCAGAGACTCAGACAACAAGTGTGGAATGAGGAACTTGATCAGTTCTTGCCAAAGTGACTTAGCAGAATTCATGCTAAAACCTGCCAAAGATGAGGCCTAGATAAAAAGAGGGCTCAGAGGAGGCTATCTCCTTTGAGGGCTCAAAAGAGAGTTTTTGTCAGTTTTTCTTGCAGAAAGGGGTATTTAAGCTGAAAACTGAAAACTAATTAAGGTTGGATGATAGCATATTCTAAACTGAGAAGAGCATGTGTGAAATCCTTAGAGGTGAGAGAAGAGTGTATTTGGAAAAGTAAAAAAAGCTGGTTATGATTGGTAAATGAAGTTCGAAGCAAAGAGGGTAGGAAGGAAGACTAGAGGCATAATCAAAAGAGAGATTTGGAGGCTTGTAAATTTGTTAGTTCAGATTTTGTCTTAAGGACAGTAGGGCAGGTTTAACTGGGGGAATAATATGATTTGATTTCTCTAGCCTCCAAAGTGGAAGATAATTGAAGAAGGCAAGACTGGAGGCAGGGAGTCCAGTTGAGCACATGCGATGGTAATTTGGGTGTGTGGTTGGTAATGTAACTTGGATGAGGGCAATGGCCTGGGGCTAGAGAGGAATGGAAGGATTAAGATGTTTAGGAAACAGGAATTGTAGGACTTGGGCATAATTTAGTGGCAGGAGAAAGGCAGGAGTCAAAGATGACTCCCAGGTTTCTGACTTTGGCAACTGGTTTTTTTACCTTTCCAGGGGAGTTCTGCTCTTCCCGGCTGCAAACCCTCTCACCAGCTGAGCAATTTCGCCAATTCGGTGTGAGTGTTACTAGTTTCAGCTGCTCACTCCATTTGCTCCCTGACTTTGGCAACTGGATGGATATTGAGATTAGGAACATTGATGGAAGAGCAGCTTGCAGGGGAAGATGATACATTATTTGGGGACATACTGAGTTTCAGTTGCGAAACTTTTGAGTTTGGATCTCAGGTGTTGAATTCCTATTATCCTCAGTCCCATAGTACCTGGCATTGTGTCTGCAAATGTGGCAGATACCACTTAGACCAAATGATAACATCACCAGAGATGTCATGTGGTATCATATACCTCTGATATGATGTGACAAGAAGGACGTTTCACCTCTGTAGCATTCTTTTCCAAAACCCACAACCCCAGTTAATCATGTGAAAAACAACAGACAGGAGGAGGAACCAAGATGGCGGCATAGGTACACACTTGTACTTGCTGCCTCACACAACCACTGCAAAACTACAACTAAAAGACAAAACGGATATCACCCAGAACCATGGGAAGGCTGGCTGAGTGGAATTTCTACAACTGGAAGGAAAGAGAAAAGCACATTCTAACTGGTAGGAGGTGCAGAGGTGCGGAAATGCGGAGGTACGGAGGCACGTGTGGAAACGGGCTGGCAACTGGGTACGCTGTTGTCTTTTTCAACTGGGAGGGAGATACAAGCTCCCAATTCCAGTTCCAGCGAGACTCTGGGGACCCAGACTCAGACGGGGAGAAACTGGACTGTCTGGCATCAGGCCAGAATGCAAGGGCAGCTTTCTCACAGAGGTGCTTGCAGGGATCATTGTTCCTGCATGGTGCTGCAGGACACAGAGACTTTAGGACCTCTCTGAGGCAGAGCAGACTGGCAGTCATTGCGGTTTGCTCCACCCTGATGATTCCCTAAGACCCCACCCCACCCAATTTACAACCCCACCCAAGCTGTGCATAGAGGCTTTTGCATATGAATGGCCTGTTCTTTTGCAATCTAAAAACCTAACAAACTGCAGCTGGGTCAAAGAGTGCCAAAGCTTCCAAAAGAAGGCCTTGACAGCAGCCTGCATTGCTTCACAGCTGGGCCTCATCTGGGCACCTCCAAACCCCAAACAAAGAGGAGGAATCTGCAGATCTCTCTGTAGCACCTGCTGGGTGGCCTCAGGCAGTGGCTGACTTTGCACCTCCTTGGCAATCCAAGAGCCAGTGTACCCAGTGATCAGAGTGAGACCATATCAGAGTACAACTCTTCACATCCATAAGCGACACACTCAAGGGGCAGACTCAGTGAGCACCAAAGCCCCATGGAAGCAAGTCCTGCTCCATAAGGGTGTCTTCAGCACAGCAGTTCTCCCATTGTAGGCACAGCTGGTCCTCACAGCCAATTGGCCTGGTGGTCAATTCCTCCCAGTGATACCAACAGCAATCAAGGCATAACTACAACAAGACTGTGCACACAGCCCACAAAGGGGTGCGCCAAGAGTGTCAACCTCAGGTAATTAGGGAGGCTGAGCCACTGGGCCCTATAGGACACCTAGCACACAAAGCCACTCTATCAACACAGGGAAGCAGCCAAAATGCGGAGACAAAGAAACATGTCACAAACTAAAGAAATGGAGGAAAGCAAACGACTGGATATAGAGTTCAAAACCATGGTTATAATGTTACTCAAGAATCTTATAGAAACCTCCGAGAAATTTAGTGAGACCCTCAAGGATATGAAAAAGGGCCAACTAGAAATTAAGCATACACTTACTGAAATAAAGAATAATATAAAGCGATCCAACAGCAGACTAGAGGATCACAAGAATCAGGTCAAAGATTTGAAATACAAAGAAGCAAAAAACACCCATCCAGAAAAGCAAAAAGAAAAAAGAATAAAAAAATATGAAGATAGCCCTAACCAGTTTGGCTCAGTGGATAGAGCGTTGGCCTGTGGACTGAAGGGTCCCAAGTTCGATTCTGGTCAAAGGCATGTACCTTGGTTGCGGGCATATCCCCAGTAGGGGGTGTGCAGGAGGCGGTTGTTTGATGTTTCTCTCTCATCGATGTTTCTAACTCTCTATCCCTCTCCCTTCCTCTCTGCAAAAAATCAATAAAATATATATTTTTTAAAAATATGAAGATAGTGTAAGGAGCCTCTGGGACAACTTCAAGTGTACCAACATCCAAATTATGGGGGTGCCAGAAGAAGAGAGAGAGCAAGATATTGAAAACCTATTTGAAGAAATAATGACAGAAAACTTCCCCTACCTGGTGAAAGAAATAGACTTACAAGTCCAGGAAGCACAAAGAACCCCAAACAAGAGGAACCCAAAGAGGACCACACCAAGACACATCATAATTAAAATGCCAAGGGCAAAAGACAAAGAGAGAATCTTAAAAGCAGCAAGAGAAAAAAAGTTAGTTACCTAAAAAGGAGTACCCATACCGACTGTCAGCTGATTTCTCAACAGAAACCATACAGGTCAGAAGGGAGCGGCAAGAAATATTCAAAGTGATGAATAGCAAGAACCTACAACCAAGATTACTCTACCAAGCAAAGCTATCATTTAGAATTGAAGGTCAGATAAAGAGCTTCACAGATAAGAAAAAGCTAAAGGAGTTCATCACCACCAAACCAGCATTATATGAAATGCTGAAGGGTATTCTTTAAGAAGGGGAAGAAGAAGAAAAAGGTAAAGATAAAAATGATGAACAACAAAGTGACAACAAATACATATCTATCAACAAGTGAGTCTAAAAAATCAAGTGAATAAAAAATCTGATGAACAGAATAAACTGGTGAATATAATAGAATCAGGGGCATAGAAAGGGAGTGGACTGACAATTCTCGGGGGGAAGGGGGTGTGGGGGTGAGGGAAGAAATTGGTAAAAAATCGAACACCTATGGACGAGGACAGTGGATCGGGGGTAAGGGCATGGGGTGGGGTGGGAACCAGGTGGAAGGGAGCTATGGGGGGAAAAAGAGAAACAACTGTAATAATCCGAACAATAAAGATTTATTAATTTAAAAAAAAGAAAAAGAACAGACAAAACCAATTTGGGGGGAGTGGCATTCTACAGGATACCTGGCCAGTCCTCCTCAAGACTGTCAAAGTCAAGAAAAACAAGGAAAGGTTGAGAGACTGTCACAGACCAGAGGAGACTGGGGATACAGGGCAACTAAATGCAGTGTGGCTGCCTGGGTTGGACTCTGGAACAGAAAGAGGATATTCATGCAAAGGGCAGTGAAATCTAAACAGAGTCTGGATTTGAATTAATAGTAATGTTCCAATCAATGTGTTTCTTAGTTCCGTCAAGTGTACTTTGGTTATGTAAGTTAACAATGGGGGAAACTGGATGATGAGATTTATGAAAACAACTATTCATACAACTTTTCAGTAATCTAACATCATTCCATCAGAAAGAGTTTATTTTAAAAAATGACTATGCCATCAAGAACCGTCTGCTTCAATCACCGGTGTCTTCGGGAACCGCGGCCTGTTATGAAGGTACAGCAGTACCTTGTTTCCCAGCCACATGGAGAAGGAAGTGCACCACAGAGGTCGGCTTTTCAGAGAATTGAAACTAACCCTTCAATCATAGACGAAAAAAGTTATTTTCAGCTGTTTTTTATGGCAAGCTTTCAGAAGTGGATGATAAAATTCCCTGCTCTCTGAACAGAGGACACTAAGTGTCACTGAATCCTTTCTGGGTAAATCAGGGTCACCGGTGTGAACATCTGCTATTATATTACATCATACCAAGCATGGTTCTTTCTTTCTTTCCTTCTTTTCTTTCTCCTTTCTTCCTTCCTTCCTTCCTTCCTTCCTTCCTTCCTTCCTTCCTTCCTTCCTTCCTTCCTTCCTCCCTCCCTTCCTTCCTTCCTTTCTTTCTTCCTTCTCTCTCTCTCTCTCTCTCTCTCTCTCTCTCTCTCTCTCTCTCTCTCTCTCCCCCTTTCTTTCTTTTTCCCCCCTGTGGCATGAAGAAGTTGGAAATGCAGGGGCCACCTCCCCACAACTAAGAAATGACTAAGGAAAGGGAAAAAAAGTTGAATATGGGTTAAGAATAAGACAGATGTTTGTGGAACCTCAGGTGAGCCAGCACTGGGTAGAGAGCATCTTTCACCTTCGTAAACAGCAATTTAGCTAAGGGCAGCAGCTGGCAGCTGATTTTCCCATTTCCTGTGCCATTTTCTGGTTAGTAATGCACCCTCTGCAGTTTCTTTTAATGCAATGCATATCGTCTGGACAATAACTGAACACACCAATAAACCATCTTTACCTCATTCTAGGTAGGCCTGGGAAGCAGGTGGAGGTGAGGGATTAACCCACCGATATTTTCACGAGGGAGTTTACATTGTGGACTCTTCCAGATCTACTTAGAGAATATTTTCTTTGTGGTGTACTATTTGGCTCCTATTACATGAAGAAGTGTCTAATAAAATTATTTTAGAAAGCAGTGTGATGTGGACCTTGGCAACAGGCAGCCAGAAAAGTAAAGGGAGTTTAGTATGAGAAAGAGGGATTAAAATTCTGACTTTTCACCAAGCCTTTTATGCCACCCTCGTCCAGAGCCATGTGCCAGCTGGGACTCCCTGCTTGGAAAGACCACATGCCCGGGAGCCCAACAACTGCCCACACTCACAGCCCCTCCTTTGGAAAATGGACTTCCCAGCTCTCTGTTCCAGCGTGTCCTTCAGTCAACCCCTGACCTTTACTCAATCCCACGTGAAGACACGGAGTATCCTTCCCTTGAGTTACTTCTGCCACTGAAATGCAAGGCCCTTAGTATCGCAGCCTCTATTTTCTGCCTCTTTTTTATTGTCCAAATCACCTTAGTCAATGTCAGTCTGGGTAAATGTTTCTGGATTAACTGTTTGTGAGATAAATCTCTCCACGTAACCAGGCGAGGCAGGAGGTAGCAACTGACAAACTATTGTTACGGACAGAAGATATTTAAAGAGCAGTGGGGATGTTCAAGGAGCTTCCTATACATGGTCCCCTTTGTCACTTGTTTGTTGGCAACAGGACTCGAGCTCTCATCAGCATCACGGACATAAATAAACTAGGCCGAGGCCAAAGGTTTTGGCCTGAAACTAATTGTCAGCTAACTAATCTTAAAAGTCTGACTAAGGAAAATATATTTTAACATCTACACGATGTTTCCATTCCTCTAGGAAAATGTGCAAAGATCTATACTCCCCTTAGGGCAGGGTTTATCAACTTAACTACTATTCTCATTTGGGGTAGACCACGCTTCGCTGTGGAGCGCTGTCCTATGCACTGCAGAAAGTTTAGCCACGAGGGTTACTAGAGTTAGCAAATTAAACTACAGGGTTCCCAGTTAAATTTGAATTTCAGATAAACAACAAATATATTTTTTAGTATAGATATGTCCCATGCAATATTAATAGCATCCTAAGCCTCTATCTATTAGATGTCAGTACCTTTACCCCCTTCCCACCTCCCACCTCAAGTTGTGACAACCAAAAATACCATCAGATATTGCCAAATGACCCTGGGAGGCAACACTGCCCCTGCTTTAGAACCACTGATTCAAAATAATGCTTAGAAAATTGCAGACCTGAACTTTATCATAGCTTCGAGAAGAAATAGCTATATCTGATAAAGCATCAGTGAAAGAATTAGCCATATTTAAACCATTATGAAAACATAATTCATTCCGCTTTTTAATGTCCCTTGCGATCAATTCCCTTTAGGTTTTCATGCCAGTTAAATGCTTGGCTCTCTTTCAGATCATTTTGATCATATTTCCTTTTTTCCTGAACTGCTAGAAAGCTTAGAGGTAAATTTAATGCTCAGTTGCCGAAGCCATCTAAGCTCATGTAGCTAGTATTTTATTTTTTAAAAACAAACATCTACATAGTGGCTTTCATATGCCACATATATTTTAAATGCTTTATAAATACTAACTTCTTGAATTGACTCTATCACTGCAACAACCCTATGGGTAAGTGTCATTATTACTCTCCCTTTTCAGAATAAGAAACTGAAACCTTTTTAAAATTTCTATGAATTATTTCCTCTTTCATCCTCATCCTTACTTTATGAAGAAAGCCCCTTCAGATTCTGTGTGGGAGCTGGCTGGGTGTATTACACACTTGGCCACTGTGGCCACCAGCTCCGACTGCTCCCATGTGCCCCCAGCCTCACGCCCATGCCACAGGCCTCTCACCGCCCATCCTGGGCTTCCCCAAGATGGGAGTGCAGGGAACCTTGCTTCAAGCCCAGAATTGCACAATCAAGAATTGCAGAGGAATTAACATCTCATGGTCAAAATGTTGCCAATTAGGAAATGAAAAGTAGATAAATCTGTTCTCTTTCTTTTTTCACTCTAGACAGTCTGTCCTAAGATGCAGCTGTTCAGAGCATGGTTCCATAAGACAGAGCGATCAGTTGCACTTGGTGGCAACCAGCTCAGTTATGCCTGCTCAAATTTCTCTCCCTCCTCCCCAGCCTCACTCCAGTATCTCTGGCTTCTGCTCCTTGGGATTGTATCCCTAACAGAGCAGCAGCAACAGAGCATTGTCAGGCTCTGCTTTCTAAGGAATCCAGACCAAGACAATTATAAATAATCTATCGATATAAAAGCCTAAGTAACCATCGCAACCAAATGGATGACCGAACAGGCTGTGTGGGGCGACCAGGCTGGCAGGGGGGTTAGTGAGGGGCAACCAAATGACCGAGCACCAGGCTGCATAGGGTGACCTGGCCAGCAGGGGAGGCAACCAGGCCGGCGGGGGGGGGGGGGGGGGGGGGGAGGGGAAGGCAGCTGAGGGCGATCAGGTCGGCAGGCAGAGGCAATTAGAGGTGATCAGGCTTGCAGGGGGCAGTTAGGGGCAATCAGGCAGGCAGGCAGGTAAGCGGGTAGAAGCCAGCGGTCCAGGAATTTGAGAGGGATGTCCAACTGCCGGTTTAAGCCCGATCTCCAGGGTCTTGGATTGGAGAGGGTGCAGGCTGGGCTGAGGGACCCCCCCCCCCACACACATGAATTTCGTGCACCAGGCCTCTAGTTACAAATAAAATTACACTGAATGGAAGTTTACCTAGTTATTTCCATTAACTTCAGAGTCAATACTAGTAACTGAGGTGCAATCAAATACAATTCTGGAATGTTATCCCTGGAAGGACTTTAAGGGCCAACCCCATCATCTTTACAGCTGAGGACACCAAGACCCAGAAAGGGAAGGGGGCTGCTTAAAATCACAAGCCCTGCTAGTAGCCTTCAAATAGAGTGCAAGCATTTGGTGCCTGCAATGTCAGATTTCTATATAAATTATTCCACTTTGTGCTTGCAAATTGCTTTATTGGTATTATTGTTCCTATTTTATGCTTAAGAAACAGAGGCTCAGAAAAAGTGAAGTGAAATGTTCAAGGTCACAACCTTAGCAAATGGAAGCATCAGGTCTGCACCAGGCCTCTGGACTACCCCGCTGCGTCCGGGAGGCCTGGGAACGGGCCCTGGCTACCTGGGGAGCGTGGTGGAAAACCAACAGGGACTCAGAGGAAGACAGGCTTGAATTCAAGTCCTAGCTCATCCACTGAATAGATTTCCCTGAGCCTCAATTTTTTAAATTTCAAGAATGGGGATCATAACATCTATTCATAGTGTGGCTATGAAGAGGAAATGAGATAATATATGTAAATCTCCTACCACAGTGTCTACCCACAGTAGTTCCTTAATAAAATGTTAGCCAGCATCAGTTCTCTGGAATCAAAGATGCCTTCCAAACACAGTATTACCTTCTCTGTCATAGGTGCTTAAGTGCCAGGCATGATGCTAGCATTTCTATAGAGGAAGGAATTTCTTCTGACCATTGGAATTTCACTGAGGGAGGGAAGATGAGGGAGTGTCCTCTTACCTCCTCTTAACCTCTTATTTCCTCTACCAATATCATAAACTTTAGTCATTTGTGTACTCCCTTGTTGAACTTTGCCATGTCAGTTTTTTTAAACTGTAGCAATTTTAAAACTTAAATTTAGAGTGAAGTTTTGTCCTAAGCAAGAAAACGCTGAAGTATTAGGTTTGATTGGCTAGTTTTGTTTTTTCTTATACACTTTAAAACATAAATACTCCATCATTAAAATTAAAAAGTGTCATTATTTAAAATGCCCCAGGAAAAAAATATAAGATAAAACATGATTGGAAAATACTCCAGGAAAAAAAATCAGATGGAATAAAACTGGCATAATGTTGACCATTGTTGAAACATGGGGCTATACATTTTCTAATTTTATGTATCTTTGAAATTTCCACAATAAAATAGTGTAAAAAATAAAATATACTTAACAAACCCAGAGGTAGGGGCGGGAAACATTCTCTGGCAGAGATCTAAAATCATCTCAAATTCCCCAGAGGATCACTTGGGCAACACTGGCCTATACTGCCCGCTAGAAAGTCACCAACACTCACGCTTCAGTATTTCCCATGGGCTTTGTCCCCTGTGCTTAGAACAACTAGCCACCTAGATAAATGCCTGTTGAAAGTTTGCTGAACCAATGAATGAATGATGCTCTCACCTGCTACCCTACTTGCAGCTCTTAGCTCTGTTTCCTTGGATGCCTTAAACTGCTAACTCTCCCTTAGGGAGTGGGCAATAAATTAACTTAGAAATTTTCACCTCAAAATGATTAGTAATGTAAAACTAGGCCTAATCTGAGAAGCACTGCTATTTTTATTTTACTGCTCTGCCACTTGGCTTCTGCTACCGTAAAGAAATACCTAGAAAATGTCAATAAACTTTTGAGTTGGCATTGGACTAATTTTTTTTTTCTTTTGCTAAATGAGGTCAAATATATTGGATGATAGTACTTGGCTACTGGTTATGTTTTTTTGTCTAAGAATCTCTCATCAGATGCTATCAAGACCAAGTTTCATAACCATTTTTCTCAAACAGCTTATGTGACATCAGTTTGGAAAAGGAGGAAGAGGCGAGGTGGTTTCAGGAACCAGAATGACTCAGTGTTCTTAGAGTCTGACAGGTCCCAGCAGGCCCACGTGGAGTGTGCCTTCTCTATGCTACTCTGGAGCCCATCCTCTCCCACTCACACCTGGAGACAAATAAATGATACCCACTCTCTGCAGATAGACTCTCTCTGGGATATTCTGGGATCAGAGTCTGGTACCAAATTAGATACCTCAAGTAAAGGTTGAATGTAAGATGTCTAGATCTATCCAGGATAGAAAGGCCTTGGTGGGATCCCTTTTTTGTATATAATTAATTATCCTAAAGGACAACCATAGCATGCAAATCAACTAGTATTATAAAAAATACTGTTTCAAATTATAACATCTTTTCTTTTCCCTTGGCTGCAGGATGTAGGCCAAATTTCTATGAAATATCCATGTATCTACCTTTTGAATCTTCTTAGGTATTCAGTGTAAACTTTTTTGGATACAGAAACAATAAAAGAGATTATATCACTATTTAAAGACTGAAAATAGAGAACTAATAAAAAAGAAGTCTGAGAAATTAGAGCAGCAGTGCTACTCTGCTGCCACAAAACACAAATACAGAAATTAGGCTTGTGCTCCCAAGATCTGTCTTCTGGAAATAGCTCTCCCTTGTTTAGAGAATGAGAACAGCCCATCAGATTATTTTCATGGATCTTTTTTAGAAATGAAGCGGCCCAAGAATGGAAGAGAACGCAGTGGATGCGGGGTTGGTGGCTCGGCAGCCTCTAATTAGCATCAGCACCATGTGATGCAAAGCCTGATGCTGCATTAAGCCAGTGCAATCGGACTCCCCAAGACAAAGAAAGGGTCTTGCACAGCTCATGGAGTAAACAAAACCTAAAACATTTTTCCAAGGAAGTCATTGAAGCCCGTAATTGTCATGTTAAGAATTTTACAAATGCAAATGGTCCAAAAACAAATGAGAAGATTCTCAATCTCACTCATACTGGAGGAATTAAATTTAGACAGTACTTTCTTCTTCTATATCTACTAGAGGCCCAGTGCACGAATTCGTGCATGGGTAGGGGTCCCTCGGTCTGGCCGGGGGAAAGGGACTGCGGGAGGTTGGCTGTGGGAGCACACTGACCACCAGAGTGCAGCTCCTGCATTGAGCTTCTGCCCCCTGGTGGTCAGTGCATGTCATAGCTACAGTCATCCGGTTGTCCGGTTGTCTGGTCGTTCAGTCATAAAGGTTGCTTAAGCTTTTATATATATAGATATACAAATGTATTTTTGTTGATTTCAGACAGGAAGGGAGAGGGGGAGGTAGAAACATCAATGATGAGAGAATCATTGATCGGCTACTTCCTGCATGCCCCCCACTGGGGACTGAGCCTGCAACGCAGGCATGTGCCCTGACTGGGAATCGAACCATGACCTCCTGGTTCATAGGTAGAAGCTCAACTACTGAGCCACACCGGTTGGGCTAACCAGTACTTCCTTACCACTCTGCTGGCCTGTTGAAATAGCTCCTGACAGCTCCCCCTGCTTCTATTCTTGCAGACAAGCAATCTTTTAAAAACAAAAATTAAGTCATGTCTTTCCACTGCTTGAAACTTGGTTTCCCAGTTTACTTAGCAGGTATATTTAAATATAAGTTACATCACACTTTCACACAAACTGAACACAAATTATATCACTCTGCAACTCTTTGCAGTTATATCTTAGAAATCTTTTCATGTTACCTTACAGAATTCTGCCTCTGTCTTTTTAGCTGCTGCCTGACATTCCACAGTACGGCTATGATTCGCTTATCCATTCTCTTAGCAGTGAACATTTCTGCTGTTAACAATTTTTCACTGTTAAAAATAAGGCTGAAGTGAGCATCTTATATGTGCCTTCTTGTTGGAAAGTGTCTAAGGAAGATTCTGAGAAGTCTTTTCAAACAATTATTAGCCACTGCCAAGTTGCCTTCCAACCTAGCCGTGGGGACACCCCGGGGCAGAAAACTCTTTTCTCACACCTCTGTGCCCATATGTGCTCCGAGATGCAGTCTGGACTGTTTCACTGTCCATTCTTACAACTCGTATCATTCTTTAATTCTGGGAAATTCTTGTCTCCTCTTTAATTATGTCTTGAAATACTGCATCCCTCCATCCTCTTCATTTTCTACCTGTGAAAATGCTGCATCTTTATGCTGCATCTTGGGAGAATTTATTGTCTCAATCTTTCAACTCGTGAATTGGCTCTTCGGTAGTGTCTACTTTTTAAATCCATTTCCTCTGCAGGCTGCATGCTCATGTCGCGTGTCCCATGCGTGTCCTCGCGGCGCTGCCCAGCCTTCAGCCCGGAGCTGGGAGCCGGGAGCCGGGAGCCGGGAGCGCGCAGGCCGGGCCGGGGCCCAACTGTCAGCGCGGTGGGCCTGGCTGCCAGCCATGGGGGTGGCCGAGCAGCTCCTGCGCGCGGTGACCATGGGCTCCCCAGGCTCCAGCAAGCACACCCTGTCATTGCGCATCGCCAGGCACTTCGAGCTGAAGAAGCTCTCCAGCGGGGAACTGCTCCGAGACAACATACTGAGGGGCACAAAAACTGGTGTGCTGGCCCGGCCTTTCATGAGGCAGGGGGAGCTCATCCCGGACGACATCATGACTCCGCTGACCCTTCAGGAGCTGAAAAACCTCGCTCAGTACAGCTGGCTGCTGTGTGGTTTCCCCAGGACACTCCCACAAGCGGAAGCCCTGGAGAGAGCGTATCAGACACACCTGGTGCTGCACCTGAACGTGCCCTTTGAGGCCATCATGCCACGCCGCTCTGCTCGCTGGGTCCGCCCAGCCAGTGGCCGCGTCTACAACCTCGAATTCAATCCTCCCAAAGTGGTGGGCGTGGATGATCTGACGGGGGAGCCTCTCATTAAGCGCGAGGACGACAGGCCCGAGATACTCATCAAGAGACTGAAGGCTTACGAAGACCAAACAAAGCCGGTCCTGGAATATTACCAGGAAAAGGGCGTGTTGGAAACCTTCTCTGGAACAGAAACCAACAAGCTCTGGCCCTACATACATGCTTGCCTGCAAACCGAAGTTCCCCATGCCCACTGGAAGCATTGGTTTTTCCATGAGGAAAAATGCTCGTAATTAGCGAGATGAGCATCTCTACCTCCCTTCATTGAGAAGTTCCTCCTTCTAAGACTCCACCATGTATGAATTCTTTGAAAATTATATTCGTATTATTTCTACGGATTTTATTCTGGGTAGTAAAGATATGCCAAATGAGCCAGATAGTAAGACTTATCTTTTGAAATTGTCTGGTGTGTTTTATCCAGCTATCTTCTATATGTAACTCAAGATCGTCAGAGATGGCGAGACTCTAAAAAAATTCTTCTAGAGCCAAATTCAAAGAGCAATTGGCAGTAATCTAACTTTTGTTCAGTAAAAATAGGTGTTTGAGAAGGTTGCCATATTTTTCTTGGGGATGTTGCTGGTCTGAATTGCCCTCTGGCCTATTCCTAGTGAAAAGGGATAAGTCACTGGGTGAGATTTCAATGTGTTCAGTTCTGGTACCCCGTTCCTCTGGCAACAGCCAGCCTCATGACCCATGGCCATGCCTGTCTAATTTGGGATCCCTACCTGGAGACTGACCCTGTCACTGCTGTTTGGCGCAAGGGTGGATGAAAGGGCATCACTGGAAGATGAATCTCTGGCCTCCTGCAGCAGTGCCCCAGGGACCTACATGTCCATGATCCTTAACGCTCTCATGCTTCTGGTGTTTGCCATCTTTGGAGATGGAGTAGCCTTGGTGGCCCCTTCACCTTGTGGCAATGGTCTTCTGTGCACATTGTAGAATGGGTTTTCTGTTTTTGCATCAATCCGGTCGACATCCCACACCTCAGGATTTATCCACGTTTCTGGTTCACTGGAAGTGTCACTTCTGATTTAGGGTCTTCAGTTGAGGCTCTTGCTGCAGGAATGAAGAAGCTGTAGAATATACTTAGTCCACCGTCCTGAAAGGAAACTAGATTTCCCTGTTCACCCTCAATATACAAAGTCACCAGACCTCTTAGAGCTGCCACTTTCAATTCTGGCTCTACAGCAGAATCATCTCGGAGCTTTAAGACTGAATACCCTGATAACTTTGATTTAGTTATCAGGGTGGGGGCTATGCTTCTTGCTATGTTTGCTGTATTATAAAAGCTTCCCAGCTTTTGCACAGCACCATGGGATTACCTCTAGAGGGCCAGCTTTCAAAACAGGGTCCATCGGGAGCTCAGAACCACCTGGCAGTCTCACCAGTGGGGACTTTCATACAAAAGGCTCTGCCCTCCTTGTCACCTCTTTTCTCCCACACAGATATTTAAGCAATAAGTAGTTTATCATTATTGTATCATTAGTCATCACAGTGTCTAACTAACAATTTTTCATTTGATCTGTGTTGCTCACCAAATGCCACATCAAATGTCATTCTAGTTACTGATTTTTAGAAGCTTGTTCAAACAGCCTTTCCTGTGTGGCTGGTTTTTAAATTCTCTGATATCTCTATTGTATTTAAACTCAGCTAATGATGTTCACTTCAAGTGTGGTGGTTGAGAAATCAACTAGCAATAAGATCATGATGTAGTTACTTTGTTTTCTAGTCTTCAATAGCTTTGGCTTGGTCCTAATTAAAAACCTGAAATATGCTTGTTAAATGGATTTGGAAGACGAGGTGATCCAAAACACAATGCATTTCTCTAAACAGCTACCTTTTATATTAGTGACTTACTTACGCTGAAATGGGAACCTGTTTATGTGCAAATTGTGGGTTGTCCTATTCTCCAATTAGGCCTACAATCTAGATTCAGGCCTATGGTCTTGTGAGGTCCTTGCATATTTTTGGTGGTCGATCATATAGCAGTGCCTTCTCCAGCGATGGGTAGGGAAACACCAGGTAAGCAGAATGAATATTGAATTTGAATAGAGTGCAGGTGGGGAGTCAGAATTAGGAAGAGAATTGGGGAAGTATGTGAGAGGACTTTGAATATCATGACATGGTGGCACCACCCTCCCTTCAGCAAGCGTAGAAAATTGTCATAATGTCAGGAGATTGGAAGAAATATTCAAAATTGGTGGTGGTCTTTAAGGACGCCAAAGGGGCTAGGATTATCGACAGGTAATCAGAATGGTGTGTTAAATGAAAAGGACGGCAGGCCACGCGGATACAGAATTTAGCTATTGCCAAACTGTAAGGCTTTGGGAATTTATCAGATATCCCACTGAGCCAGTGTTGCATGGGTGGCAGATGCCCACCCAATTGTGATTTTATGAGGAAGAAATCATGAAGTAGAGGAAATGAGGAGGGTGTAAGGTTAAATGTTGACAGGAAAGACTCTGGGATGAGAATAGAAAATCCATTATTGGGGAATTTGAGAGTGAAATAAATTAGAAGAAAACCTTTAGGACTAAGAAAGAAATGAGAAAATATTAGCAAGAGAAGTGATGGAATTGTGATAGGAGGAAAAAAAAACAGACCTACACTCAGAGGGAACATGCTCTAGTTCTGCCTTCTTAATTTTTTTAAATTTCTCCTTATAAAAAATGAAAAATATTCCTACTACATTCCTTGAGCATTGAACATTGATGAGACCCATTAACTAGGGTAAGTCAAGAGGTCCAGGTAAATTACTTTGAAGCAAATGAAGTCTTATTGGGGTTTTTATCTAGCAAAAATAGGATCTACTTCCTGGAGTCATTACCATTTGAAATGGCCATTTCATGGGGCTATAACAGGTGGATACATTGCATAGGATATGCCTCCAAAAGTGATCATTTCAGAAATAATTGGGAATCAGTGAAAATCATTAGCAAGTTTAACAATCCTAGAATCTTTCTTTTCTTAGTCTCCATGACATTGCTTTCAAAAGTTAGCAAATTTAAGCAATAAACAATCAAATGATATTTTTGTATTTATATGGAGCTTGGGCTCTGGGTTAGCTTTTGCAAGTGACAACAAGGCAAGATTCAAGCTATAATAACTATAGTCTGAAAGCAAAGTTTTCAACTCATTGTACTTTGTTAGCTCTCTTGTCACTTAAAATGTCCTCATAAATAAAGTGGACAGGGATCCTCAGATTAAATTCTTAACCGGAAGCTGTAATGACTAGTCAGTCCCAAAGCGATACCAAGTGCCAGCCAGTGTTGCTGCTGCATGTGTGAGCACCAAAGGAGGAGAAATGTTCTAAAAAAAAAAAAAAGCAGCGATATCTAGCAACAACCCTAATCCCTTTCAGGGACACTGTCCTTCTATTTGGATGCTTCTGGTCTCCAGCTGGATATGCTGTTTACCATTTTCTTTGCCTTAAGTAGAGCTTGCCTTAAATCATGATTTGTGGTTTCAAGAAAGTAAAAAAGTCCCCTTATTGTCCACAGGTCCTTCCTCTTCTGATGACAGTCACTAAAAGGGGGGACACATTTTTCTATTTCATAGTTAATAATAATCTTAGCATCATCTCAGAAAACTCAACACAGTGGCTAATACTTATTCCAGGATTAAAATGAGGGATATAAGAGGGCAGAGAGAGTGGTGATTGCCTAAAGCATGGGTGATGGTGAGGTGGGATGTGTGAGAGCCAGGAGGGATGTCAAGAAAATGGTACTGGCCCAACCGGCATGGCTCAGTGGTTGTACGCTGACCTATGACCCAGGAGATCATGGTTTGATTTCCAGTCAGGGCACATGACTGGGTTGCAGGCTCAACCCCAGTTGGGGGCGTGCAGGAGGCAGCCAATCAATGATTCTCTTTCATCATGGATGTTTCTATTGCTCTCTTCCTCTCCCTTCCTCTCTGAAATCAATAAAAATATATTTAAAAAAATAAAAAGAAAATGGTACTAAAAGGGAAGCTGAAGGAAAACCCTCAGTCACATATCTGCCTAATGCAAGGCTAGGTGGTAATGAAATATTTCTTAGTCCAGCAAACCTTCCTCCTTGCCCACTATAGAGCAATCTCTAAAAGTTTTCTCTGACACAACAGGTACTTGCCACATGTAATCCGTGGACATGGCTCAGCATTTGCTGCACTGATATTTTGCAATACTTTTAACAACTACTTCTCCTTGCATGGCCACTGCTACTTCTGGGAAAGGGTGTCCATTCTGTGCTCGGATGCATTACAGCTGTGGCTTGCCTGGAGTTTGCTCATCACCACATGGCCTTTTCAAGTCAGAAGCCTTCTTTCATCATGTCTCACATGTGTTGGCTAATAGTCATGTGATTACCCTTTCAGTGATCTAAAGCAGAACAGCCAGCTGAGCATTACAGGCCCCAGGTAGATTTAGAACTTAGCCCTTGGTCCTACAATCAGCATGAGCTATTGGGTGAACACTCACAGGAACAGCACAATAATATGTCCACACAAGTGTATGTGGTGGGAGGAGGGTGCCACATCAGCAAATACATGTTCTAAAAATGCAGAAATCCCAAACATGTCCGAGTCTTGAACTGCATTCGTGAGTTTATGCATTGTTAGGTAACCACACACTCTGCAGTTTATTGGGGAAGCCCAGCCGCAAGTATGGGCCTGCTTAGTGTCAGACACCTGGTCAAATCTACTTGCTCCCAACTCCCTAAAGACACAGCGTGCAGGGCAAGTGTGGATCTTCAAGGTTGAGCTGCACCAGTCAGCTCAATGGGAATGCTTAATCTGACCCTTACAACGGCCATACGGAGCCTCACTGAGGCTTTGGATGAGGGGCACAGTCTCCCTGGGAATAAATTTGATGAATTGCTATTATGTTTGGATTGCCCTGCCCACACTCACCAACTATTTTAGATAACACATGACTCTGACTCACAGAAAAGAGCAAAGAACTGCACCGTGGCTCTAAAACATGCTGCTCACCCACTCCCTTGGGCAAGAGCCAGAAAACACTCAGGTCTCTAAGTGCTGACCGTGAGGACCCTTTTCTCTCTCTCTCTCTCTCTCTCTCTCTCTCTCTCTCTCAAGCAAGGTCATCAAAATTCAGCAATACACAAGCACACATTTAAAAATATCTCCTAAATATACAAATGGACAACTTGAGTAAGAATGTGGGGGCTAAAGAAATAAAGTAAAGGCCTTTTATAGCTTGATGTCTTCTATGATCTAGTAAGCTCTGCCCAGAGGCTGTGGGTGGGATGAAGCCTAAAAGTGTCTACATCAACAGGGGTTCTGGGGCCACCAACATGGTAGATGCAGGGCCTTCTTAAAGGGACCAACGGCTCCAGGTGATGTAATGGAAATTAAGCCACACGGTCTGGTTTCATTCCCCATGGCATCTTGCCTTTGCTAGGTTAATTTTCAGAGGTTGTTTTAGTTGAGCTCCTTTGGCTACCAGGTCTGATGCCCCTCAAATTTGCTCAAATAAATTGTGCATTGTGTGGGGATAGCAGGCAGAAGGGACAGTGCACACTCTAGGTATGAAAAATCTTGGGAATTCAGGAATTGTTAACAACCAGACCTCAGTCAGGGCAGGAGCTGGGACCCCTCAGAAGCCCTCCTGAGCTGAGCTCCCTCATTTAGTGCAGGCTCACAGGCTCCACGGCCTGTGGGGCTCATACACATGAAATAGTGGGTCCAAAATGAAAACTGCACGTGTCCCTCAGGCTCAGGGTCAGGGTCTGGGTAACGAAACTGAGTAGTGGGGACTCTGGGCCACCTATATAAAGCAGAATTCTGCATTCATCTTGTCTCCTGTAAGTTTTCTGAAAGTTCTTTATTCACTCTGAGTAGAACCCCACAGGCAGCAGGTGAATCTGCAATGTGCCCATTAATGCTCCTGAATGGATACTCACGGGAACATATGTGCAGGTGAGCTCCAATGGTGTCTGAACGTATGCTCTAAAAATCTGATAAGACCCAAACACACCTCAAGTCTGGCTTCTATGTTATCACCATGTTCATTCTTAGGTAGTCATAATTCCCATGCAGTTTGCTCTGGAAGCTCATCCGTTTTCAAGTGTGAAATATTCCATTGTTTATGTGTTGGCAATCATTTAAAATTTAAACACCTGTAAGCCAGACAAAACATGTTGTGAATCAGATGTGTCCTGTGGGTGGCTGATTTGCAGAAGCTGGTGCCCTAACGCCTCAGCTTACATTGCACATATCTGTTTCCTTATGTTCCTTAACCATATTGGCAAATTCTATCTACATCTCCCAGTTCAGACTCCCTAAAGAGTAATTTAATTGGTTCTGACTTGGGTAGGAGCCATTTCTGGCCTAATCACACAAAAGTTGTAGGTGAGGAAGTAGGTGTGGCAGATAAACTGAGGAACCATTGACATTTCCAGTTTGTTTCCTCTTTGGGTCATGTTCTTGAACTGAGAAGGGAGCAGAGGATTTGTCTTACTTGAACTTCCTGAACCTTCCTAAATAAAAGAAGCTGGCAATGATCAGATGCCCTGTGAAAATGGCCTAGCATGCTTAGAGGCGGCAATCTAACCCTGACAGGGTGCCTTCTCCACCAATTACTTCTCAGTCAGTTTCTGAGAACAGAGATGACTGTGGGCCATCACTCAAGCTTTTCCTTTGACCAAAATTGACTTCTTTGTCTCTTTTCTTCATATTTCTAAACAACACCACTCTTCTTTACTAATGTTTGCTTGGAAATAGGCCTATGCCTGATTACCTTGCATATAGGAAGTTCCAGAATACGCTCTCCCCAGTGAGAAAAGGAATCGGCAGGTGTCAGTTTCTGAGGTGAGCTACTTGTCTTCACACTGTCCTTATTTTTTTTTTTTTAATGGTAACAAGCTCTGGTAATGATGTATTTTTCTCTGCTTGCTTGACCTGATCATATAATCTGCATTCTGATCCAGCATTTTCCAAGTCTCTGTAGACTCCACTCAAACTGTGTATTATGAAAGACAACATTTCTGTCTTACAAAAATATCTTTTTAAACTTCACATTTCTGGAAGGTAGCACCGACATTCTTTGCTGCTCTACCCACAGCAGACACAGAAGAGCTCCCCTTGCTTTGGGATCAGAATGCCTAAGTATGGGTCCAGCTTGTCACTGATTGGCTGCTCTGAAATGTTTTAAAAACAGAGGCAATCATGGAATAAAAATAAATTAGGCTGGCTCCCTTAGGTTTGGGGGAGGAATTATAAAGCTCTTTGGAAAACTTTTGAATTATTTTACCTCTCTTGGGGAAATCTAGACCGGGAATCCATCCAGGTTTGGGAATACTCCTAAGAGCATGTATGTCTTTTTTTGGTCCCAATCTGTTTTCAACTCCAATATTTGGGATAATGACAAATTACTCAAAGACTCTAGAGTCAGCACCAAAGCCTTAGGTTATGGTCAGGGAGCCTCTAATCTCTAACACTTCAAAGAAGGGGGTCTCGGGAAGGATTGGTAAGCTCCTTTCTCCCTTTCACTTGCTACTGGGAGCTTAAAGCTTGCAAGTCTATACTGGTGTAGTGGACATTTAATTTTCTGTTGACTCTCTCCTCCTGAGTCTGATAACAACACACTCATTTTCCTGTGAACCTCCTCTTGAACTCTACTCTCCCACCCCCAATCTGGTGTGACTCTAGCTTCAGGCCTGGGTACCAGGTCTGGGCCTAGAAGATCACAGGGGCCATGATTGGTTCAGAGATAGACACACGTCCCAAACTAGACCAGGAAAACCAGTCCTGACACTGTTGGAACTATAGAGAAAGAGGTACCTGACACTGGGGTTGCTGAGCTGGTGGGCAGAGCCCTTGGTAACATCTTTACCACCATGTAGGCAATGAAACCAGCACCAACGAAAGCAGGGCTAAAGGAGAGAAGCAGTGGCAATGTCCTTGTACTGTTGAAAGCCCTGGATCTAACTGTGCCTGAAATCACCCACCCAACTTCCCAGTTACACGGATCAATAAATCCTGTTTTTTCTTTAAGTTGGCTTAAATGGGACATCTACTTAATGATTACAATGGTTGGGACTAATACACCTGGTCTAGTGACAACTTCCTAGATCCCATATTTCCCACATACTCCTCCCTTCATCTTGCTGATTTTATTAACCTACATGAGATTCCAGCTTTATAAGGTGGAACTTGCCACTCTTTAGACCCAAGTTTTCTTAACATCCTACAGTAAGCCTTTCTGGACCATGGGGTTGTCGGGGTTCAGATTTTATCATCAAAGTACGCAGCCAGCCGCTAAGGTTACTTCCCATAAAAATAACTGTCCTACAATTGAAGCACCAATTGAGCTGCTCTTGGGAGTTTCACCTTGAGATCCTTTGGAAACAAATGTCACCTTTTCTGCCATCTGCCTTGTGGTGCATGGCTGTCGTGCTGCTATCTCCCTGCTGTGTCCTCATCCCACTCTCATTAGCAGAGGAAAGAGTCAAAATAAACCTTTGCTTTCATTTGACGCCTGAGTAAATAAACTCCCGGACACATGCCAAGTACTGTCAGAGCACATGTGTCCTCACTCATCTGTAAGAAACACAACCTGCCGAAAACCACTTGGAGGCCCTGAGTGTTCCCAGGATCTGTGTTCAGGCAGAATATCGGTATTGTCCCCAGTGCTGGTCACAGAATGCCTTCATGGCCCAGCCATTCCTGGGAGGTTCTTTCCTATGTTCTGGTCTCCCTCATCTTCTATAGGGGATCTGGGAAGACTTTGGTCATGGAGAGTCCATAACATTACACATTTATGGGAGGGGAGAAGCAGGAGGAAGGAGTAGGAGTAGGAGTGTGGAGGAAGAGGGAGGGGAGGACAGGGAGCTGGGAGCAGGACAACACCACCTTTATTATAACCATTTAAATTAGTACAGACTAGAAATTAAACTATACCTTATATGTTAAGAGAGTGATATTGAAGAAAATTTGATAAGTGAAAACTCTTTGTGCTATTAATTTATAAAATTAGACTTTGAGCAAATGTGTGCTACTGGAAGTAATTTTTTATTAATATAGAGAAAGACAGACAGTAGAGAGAAAATTCAATCTATATAAAAATATATACAGTGACTAATAAAAGCCTCCCTCCACACTAACTCCCAGGCACTCTCTCCCTTTGGTTCACAGGTTTTTGTTTTCTGCTAGGAAAAAAAAATATATATGTTTATATAAAAATTATATAAATAAATATATATACATATATATTTGTTTACACAAAAGAGGTCAAACCACATGCTCTTTTGTAACTTACTCCTTTTCACTCAACAGTATGAACTGAAACTCATTCAATGCAAACAACTCTATCACATTCTCTGAATCGCTGCCTGCTATCCTGCTGAAGACTCATTTATGTAACTAGTTCCCATGCATGGATGCTTAGCTTATCTACAGTGTTTGCTCTTGCAAACAATACTATTTCTTGGTGTACATGATAAAATTCCAAATGAATTTGCTGAGGCAATGACTCAATACCCTTTGACATTTGGTTAGTTAATATCAAATTGACAGTGCTTTATTTATTACCAATAAATACTCAGTTGCCTGTATCAATTAGCATTAAGGCTCTGGGCATATACATGAAAAGTCTTATGTAATTCTGACTCACTCACATGAAGATTTATTCTCACTTTGTAAAATACATCCAGATAAAGACAGTTCGGAGAGTTGTCAGCAACTGGGCTCCTTTCTTCCTGCTCTGCCACATCAGGCATGTGGCTTCCTTCGTCAAGGCCACCTGGTGGCCCAGTATGCTTGCTGGAACTCTACACCCACATTTGCCTTCCAGGAGCAGACAAAAGAGAGAGGAGAAGGGAGGAGGAGACACCTAGAAGAGTCAGTTCCTTTTAAGGAACCTTCCAGAAAGTCCCATATAACATTCCTGCTCACATTTCATTGGCCAGAACTAAATCACATGACCACACCTCATGATAAAGAGTCTGGAAAATGTTTGGGTGGCAGTGAAGCCTGCCAACCAATTAGTATTAAGCTTCTGAGGAAGGAAAAGAGAAGGGGGCAACTAGCCTCTCCCACATCACTCAGCTTGATCACTTCTAAAATGCTGCTGCTTTTCAGTTTTCAGTGGAAAGAACTGGCTATGCATATATTTAAAATAAACAAAAATGCTGCTCTGCAACTCCCACCTTTTTGTGGCTCTATTTCATCTCTCTTGCCATGTGCACTTTTGGATGTCTTCATCCTAGAGCAATAGAACGTTCACCTACAGGAGCAGGGACACAGAGCTCTGAAAACTTTCCTCACGCAGTACGCAGCTGGAATCACAAGGAAAGCACTGGCTCCATGTATAAGGAACCAATAATCTGCTTTAACAAGTATCAACTCAGAGTCAAGCTTGTTTTAACTAACTCTTTCCCATTCCCCCCAATTTTTTTAAAACTCCTATCATATAATTTCATCTATAAACTAGAGGCCTGGTGCATGAATTCGTGCACAGATGGGGTCCCTCAGCCAAAACCAGCTCTCAAGCATCCCCTGAGGGGTCCCAGATTGTGAGAGGGCGGCTCTTGGGTGACACACCCTGGAATCGGGCTCCCTCCTCTCTGGTTTTGGGTGTGTCATCTGAGAACCGCAGCTGCCAAGTCACCGCAGCTCGGCAGCTCTTGCATTGAGTGTCTGCCCACTGGTGGTCAGTGCATGTCATAGCGACTGGTCATCTGGTCGTTCAGTCACTTAGGCTTTTATATACTAGTATATATAAATAGATATATCAGCATATATCTCTAAAAGGTTTGAAAAAAAATACCACAATGCAATTATCATATGTAAAAATAGTAATCCCTTAATACAAAAAGTCAGTGTTTATCTTTGCAAATTTCATAAACCTTTTAACAATTTGCTTAAACCAAAAATCCAAATAAGATCCCTACATTGCAACTGGTAGATGTGTTTAGTCTCTTAACTTATAGATTTCCCCTCCATCTCCTGTTTTCTTACATTTAAAGGAAATTTATTATAGAAAATTTGAAACACATACAAAAGCCTGTAGGCATTTCCATTTGCAACTGGTGGTTTAATTGGTACTCAAATCTCCCCCCTTTTCTGCACCTTGGGGCTTCAGGAATGTCCTGGGTTTTGTCAAAGCCCAGTCTCCTGGTTCACATTCTCTACCCTTTCCTGCTGTGGGGGAGCCCTTTCCTGATCGGGTTCCTGCCTTCTGGATCTGTCCTTGCTCACATGCTTTAGCGTCCCTGCTTTCGGTGTGCCTTGGTTGCTAGTTGCTACCTTATGTTCCTAGATACCAGCTTGGCTCTCTCTTTCCCAGCTTTGAGCCCAACCCCTTTCAAACTGTCATTTCAAATAGACTCCACACGCCCATTTCACTAAGACACACACACACACACACACACACACACACACACACACACACACCGCCACCATCAACTACATATGAGTTCAGATATTTTTTCCTTGATCAGCCACATTAAATTATCACCATACCTCCTACTTCCTTCTGTCCTGACGGAATTTACCACCTAGTGAGACAGCAGAACAGATTAAGTGCACACACACTAACAGTGTCCCTTCCCGCAACCTGAACGCAAAAACCAACGTCTAGCCTGGCCTGGGGACCTGGTATTTAGACTTACAGAGATTCCCCAGGTTGTTGAATAATCAGAATGCACTGTATTTATTAATGTATCATGTATATCCAAATGTAAGTTTAGGTTGGTGGCAAAGACAAAATCATTGTCTTGTTTCATCAGGCTTCCTGGATAGATTATACTCTTAAAATACTGGAGTTGAATTTGTCAGTAGCGAAAGCAGAGCTGACAGCAAGAGGAGCAGAGTGACTTGTTGACTTTGTTCACTGGCTCTGCTTTCTTCCCCTCCTCTGATCCCAAGTGTTCTCCGCTTATCTGTACGAAATGGTCTCCCAAAATAATTTTCTCCCCAGGGGTCTTTATCTCTGCTCCCTTCAACAGAATAAATGGATTTTTTCCCAGTGGCCACCGTTCAGCTGAACTTTCTGCCTTCCAGAAATAGAGCGTGGCTCTAGCCAGCTGATCCTGTGTTCTGTGAACTGCCCAGCAGGGAGGGGCAGGCTGCTGTGCCCGAGTCTTATATAAGACCCTCCACGGGAGGAGCAGTGCCAGCCGAAGCAGGAATGTGCCCGGCAGGGCCGCACAGCTGTCCCCGTGCTCTCCTGTCCCCACCATGTGAACGACTGGCCACTCAGAGTGGGTCGCTTCATCTCCTGTCATTGTTACTACAGCTCTGGCTGCTACTTGACCAGAAAATCCGAGGGAAGGTACCCTTCCACTGCTAAGTCCCCATCAGGAAAGCAAGTAGCCTTTGAAAGAACAAAGACCTTGTACCGGCTGGAGAACCAGGCCTGAAAACCCAGTCCTCCCTCAAACCGTTCAGAATAGCCCATTTAGAGAGTTGACTTGTGCTGTGGTCCCACAGGGGGCAGTTATTTAGCCACAGACTCTTTGAACAGAGGTGTGGGGGGGGGGTGCTTAGAAAGAGAGATTGCCTAGTGGGATGCTGTTATAACTCTAGTTAAAGGATGTTGGGATAAACATCTAATAGATATTTCCACCTCCCCAGGAGCACTCACATGGACCCAGAAAGGAAGGAGCTGGGAGATCAGCTGAAACTCACGTGCTTCTGCTCTATTCAGACACTGGGAGAGCAAAATGGAAGTGTGGGGTTCTGCTCCAATATTCTCTTCCTAGCTCCCATTTCCATGGAAAATCAAGGAAGGTGATACTACGGATAACATTACAGATGCTATATCTGGCGAATGCAGATGTAGTTGAAAAGTTAGGTGACCTGACAAAATGTTTTCCTCAAATGAATGCGTTCATCTCTGAGCTTCCATTCATTTGCCCATGTTACCTTTGGTAGGTTATTTTAAAATGTACAAAGGGAAAAGGTCATTCACACAGACACGTAGTCTTGCTGTCACAGTCCGAGCCACCAGACCTTGCCAAAGGAAACTGATCCCAGAGCCTTTCCCCTGCAGGCACAGATGGCAGCTCCGGGAGCAAGCTGCTCCCCTGGGACTGGCAGCAGGTCCTGTCACTCTTATTCAACTGTCTTGAGCATGTATGGTAGTGAGCAACTGCCAGGGATATCTTCACCTGCACATGTTAGAATGGCTCCTTTAACTCATACATAGTATCTGCATATGTAGAATTAAGGCCTAGACACCACATTTCAGAAACAACTCTTCATAGGAATCTATAATTCACTGGGGAAAAATATGACAAACAGGGCTAGAATAAGTGCAGGTATGTTTAACAACTGGCTCTACAGGGAAATAAAACTCTGATTTGTAGTGTTTGCCATTTTCCACAGTGTTATATCCTCACTCCTAATTTCACTGACTGTGGAGTTGGGAAGAGACGCACAAAATGGGCTCTTGAAGGCAGGTCTGAGCCAGTGCAGACCGGCATCAACACACCACTAGCTGGAATCATTAACAACAAATCATTCCTGTCCCTTCTAGGACAGCTTACTTTTCCTAGACTGGTGCAGAACTATTCTTTTTATTAGATTTAATTTCATTTATGTTATCCTCACCAAAAAAGGAGAGCAAGTCAGGCACTATTTGGATCACTATTGTGTCTTGATCTTGTCACTGCTCAGGACTGACTCAATTATTACTTTGGGATTCTGCTGGAGTCTGGAAAACTATGGGGTGACTTGATAAGAACCTGTGGACCCAAGAGAAGCAGCCCAGCCCAATGATTTAGGATAGGAGTTACAGTCCAGACAAAATGGGTTCAAAGTGAATTCTATGATGAAGATAAGCTAGGAGATAGGATTCGGTTCCATGATCTCTCCTAACCTCTCTAAATTGGATATTAAATAATAATATAATAAGCTCATTGGGCAGCTGTGAAGATAAAATAAGCAAATGTATGTAAAACATCTGGTGCAGCATCTGGCACACTGTGTTCCGTAAATAGTAACTGTGATTATTATTATGGCTATTACTTGGCCTGGTTTCGATCTCAGCACTGTCACTGCCTCACTAGTCTATGAGCCCCTTCCAGTGACGTGATCAGGTGTCTGCTTCTTGTGCAGCACACCAGGGGCCACCGAGCAAGGCTCTAGAGAGCCCTAGGGTAGGACATCAGGGTATCAGCCCCTGTAGTCCCATAGGCAATCAGTTTGTCTTTAGAAGAAACAGTACAACAGACATTTCCAGCAGTAAGGCCATACCCAGAGGGTCTTTGAAGTAGACACAGGAGGCTCAGGGCTTCCAAAGACCCCAGCCTGAAGCTGACTGCTGGATAGGAGCCTCCCCCTGCCCTCACGGTCTTCTGGCCCTGCCCTTTACCTGACCTGTCTCTCCTCCTTCCTCAGGCCAGCTCTTCCCTTTCACCCCGGTGCTGAAGTCCCCGTCCCAGCTTTCTCCCTAGGCCAGGCACAGGGGCAGCAACACCTTTCAAAGCTGATCACAGTCCTTCTATTTATGTGGCATGGTATGGTTTTCCAACTCTTTTTACTTCCATATGTGTTTTTATCTTATCAAAAGCCACTGAGCAAGGCAGGACTGATCTTATTACCCTTACTTCACACACAGAGGTGAGTGACTGAGCCAAAGGTCAGACAATGTTTGTGGCAGAGCTGGCTGGCCCTTGCTTTAGGTCTTTCTCCTGCACACATTTCCATTATGCTAGACTTCTAACCAAAAGCCCCATTTCCCTAGCAAGCCCCATGCCAAGGCCTGTATGGTCAGGATGATGAATTCTATTAGCCCTCCCTGGTTTGTGACTGAACATACTGTTCCCACAATACCTTTGGCTGAAATATCTCTCTGAGCTTGACTAGGTTTATGGGATGAGAGCACAGCTGAGGCCCCTGTGCTTCCCTAAATGGACTCTTAGCCTTGGGAGTTATGTAAAGGCTCTGGAATTCTCAGGGGAAGATCACTAAGCAAGCACTGGAGCTGGGAAGGACCTGAGGGATGACCTAGCCCAGCGTCTCACTGCACTAATAAGTCAAGGCAGAGAGCTTGAGTGACGCGGACCGAGGCCTCTGACTGGTTGGCCAGTGGCTGAAGGGGGCCTGGCATCCAGGCCTCCTAACTCCTTGTGCATTGCTCTTTCACCCTAGGTCAAGGCTGTTTCTTAAACTTCTAATCCTCTTTGAAAGCTTGAGTTGTTGTTTAAAAATGGAAAAAAAAAAAAAAGAGGCACAGTCATAAACCCAAATATGGAAAAATATATATAAGCTCTTTTTTTTTTCTATTGCAAGATCTTGGTGTTTCTTTATTCATATGCTCAAGGCAAAGAAGATTAGAAAATGTCAATTAAGGTAAAAAATATTTTATACATAAAGTACTACACCTTTAACTATACTGCAGTATTTTTCTTTACTATATGTAAGGTCTAATTCCTAAACAATGAGATTTCCTTTTTCAAATGAGACCAAATGTCTGAGTGAGTAGCATGAACACCATGCTCTGAATGTTTTAGAATCCTTCTTGGAATTTTCTTTAAAATCAATAGCAGTCTTTTGCATGTCTACAGTGAAATGGTCTTCTCTCTTGGCGAAATTGGATTCTTAGTGCCCTCTCTAGCAAAGGCAATGAAAAAGACTCCATTGTCTTCCTTCATCTCTCCACTGTGCAGATTCAGAGAATGTTGACCACTTATGTGAACCTGAGGATTCTGCCAACTGTGAGAAACTCCATCGATCTTGGAAAACCTGTTGTCCCTAGATGAAGAGAGACTAAGAGTTGAGCTTGCTCATATCATCAAGAGAGCAACTCAGTCTTCCTTCAGAACCAGATAAATCGTTCCAGGGAGGTGTGACAGGAAGTCCCCTTCCTTCCTCCTCCCAACCTTCCCGACTGCTTGCTGATGTCAAAAGTTTCTTTTAAAAATGGTTACATATAGAAGGGGAAGGCTGAGACTTGGCAGGGGAGAGATTATCAAAGTGGTGAACCTTTCATTCTTTAATAAAAGATTTTTTTTAATTAAAGGTAAACACCTGGCTGAGTAACCTAGTTGAGGGAAAGAGTAAGCCTTCAAACAAACAAATTGTGTAAAGGACCCATTTTCAGAGCCTTCCTGGTTTGGATGGTATGAAAAGCTGTAGAAACCAGGAGGTATGTCAAATACCTTCAAGAGAAGGAAGGATGTCTATGGATGGTGAGCAAGAGCCCATTAGGGCTCTTTTTCTACTAGTTTAACCAGGACAAATGTAACAGCGCTGACTTATTACCTAACAAATGAGGCTGGAGCTCAGGTTGCCTCAGTTGCACAGAGGCTTAGCTCCTGCCAAGCCTCTCCAGCCAATTTTATGTTTTTAATTTAGTTTTCTTGTTGTTTCCCAGATTAAATAAATTTTAGTTCCATGAAATCTGGGTTGCCAGGTGGAGGTTCTGAGTGACAGAGTTACATGTGAAGGCCAGTCTGATGGGGTCATGGATGAAAATGCTTAGAGCTGCTCCTTTCACTTGGGTGTGCAAGAAGGACCACATCTCTATTTTCCATGAAGCCCCCTGATTTTCACTTGAAAGCTCCACCCTGCTTGGATGTCTCTCTCTCTCTCTCTCTCTCTCTCTCTCTCTCTCTCTCTCTCTCTCACACACACACACACACACACACACACACACACACACACTGCCCTGAGGATGGCTGCCCTACCCATGCTTGAGGCACAGGAGCTGCTTCCAGGACTGAGAACCCCAGAGCATGTATCCCCATCTCCTCAGGCACATCACACAACCATCTCCATTGAGGACCGGCCATTTCCTTGGGTTCCTGAACCAAAAGAGGGCACATCCCCTTCCCTAAACCCCACAGACCTCTTTCTCCTTCTGCCACAAGAGTATTTCCTCTTCACTACACAGCTTCATACAAGCCACTTGCCTCTTCTCTTTCCTGTAATTTTACAATATTTTTTTTTTGGCCTACTCTACCTGGAGTATGATAATTAACCAACCAAATGTTAGTTTGCCTTCCCATGGGGTAGCAGGCCCTGATAAGAAACTCTCTCAAGAAGAGGGGACTTAAGCTGTTATAATCCAGAAGAGGAAGCCCTTTATGAATTTAGATGGGGCATAGAAGACGACTACTGCCAAGGAGACTACAGGTTGCACATAAAAGGTGTTCATTTCGTCAAGGGCACATGCCCAGGTTGCGGGCTCGATCATCACTGATGTTTCTCCCTCTTTCTCTCTCCCTCTCCCTTCCTCTCTGAAATCAATAAAAAATGTTTTTTAAAAAAGTGTGTTCATTTCATGCTAGATCTCAGGGTCAGTGAAAAACTCTCTAAGGGAGTACCCAGCACTTTACATGGTTGGCCCAGCTATAAACCAGGTTTGTTTTTCAGCCTCATACTTAGAGTGTCAATATTTGCAAAAATGCTGCAAATATCACCTCAAGGAAATGTTTACTACTGTGCCCCTGGCCTCATTTTTATTGTTTGCTTATTGTTTTTCTTCTCCAGATTCATTATAAACTCTTATCAGGTGGTTGATAGCCTGGTGTAGAATGATAAACTGTTGTGCAAAAATAGCCACACTGCCCCTCCTGTTGTCCAGAACTGACCGAGTAAACCTTGACCTCTCCCCGTTCCCTTAGTCAGCAGGACGGGCAGTCCCAGAGGGCAGGAGAGCTGGCCCTGTGCGTGTTTACGCAGCTTCTGTGCAGTGCTGGCCCGCTGCACTGCAAATAGAGGCCAGCATAAGGGAAGGCGTGCTCTCTGTGCGAATAGAGATCGGTGCTGCTTTTGTGTTTGTTTTTGGTGCATGGTTTCCAATTCACTTGAATCCATTTCACATTAATGGAACAAGCAAGTGCATAGGGTGTCTTGTGCTCAAAGACATGATGAATTAGATTCGGTGATGAATCGGACCTTTGGGGAAGAGTAAACCTCTCTTAGGGTTCTTCCCAAGGGCTCTCTAAATTCTGTGATACAATTCTAGCTGAGTGTCTGCCCTCCTGAGGATTTATAGCTTCCAGGTCAGGTTTGTGTGCCATAAACTCACCTAAACAACACTCTTGCTAATGATTTTTAAATATCCTTAATGTTGCCCAGCTTAGTGCTAAGCATACACGAGGGACTGAATAAATAGTTCCCAATTGACTCCACCTCTCTATCTCCAGCTTGTTACTAGCATACCCAAGAAGAGAAATTCCTCCTGAATCAACTCGCTACTAAATCTAGACAGCATTTCAAGCACACTTGGGCTTCCTATCACAGTCATTGTTTTATGTTTCAGGAACCCACTGATGCCTGTCTCTGTATTTAACCATCTGACATTTCTTAAGCCTATAGCAACAGCACCACTAAGTTTACCCAGGATGTTTACCATCAGTTATTCATCATAGCATGTCCATGGGGCAGGTGGCTGTTAGCATTGGCATTTTATGGGCCAGGAATCATACTCCTGATGACACACAGGGAATCTGAGACAGAACCATGACCAGAATTCTAAATTCTCTGGGCTGTCTATGACCCAGGACAACAAACGCTACTGAGTTAGGTGACCTTTCATTATTTTATGATTGATCCATTATTCAAAGCACTACCTTCTCTAGAAAGCTTTTCTCAATCATTCCAGTCCACAGTGACTCCTTCCTAGTGCACCCTCTCCAAATGTGAGAAATGGTTCACCTGTCCAAATTTCAAATGACAGACTAGGAAACAGAAGCATGGCGAAAATGAGACTTTTAATCATACTCTTGAGAGTGGGCGCCCATTGCACAGGATCACATGTGCGGGACATAGCCTATTTATTTAGGCCCTCCTCCAGTTCCTCATTGGCTGAGTACTCTTTGATCACCTATTTCCTAATAGGTTTCCTAGGTCTTACTGTCTCCCACAGGGTTATTTAAAAAAAATGGGCTGGGGCCTTCTCTCGTCTCTTTCACCTCCCTTTGTCTAGGGCAGTGGTCGGCAAACTGTGGCTCACGAGCCACATGCGGCTCTTTGGCCCCTTGAGTGTGGCTCTTCCACAAAATACCACGTGCGGGCACACACATACAGTGCAATTGAAACTTCGTGGCTCATGCGCAGAAGTCAGTATTTTGTGGAAGAGCCACACTCAAGGGGCCAAAGAGCCGCATGTGGCTCACGAGCCACAGTTTGCCGACCACTGGCTAGGGGAATCTTCCTAGGACATGTGCTATTAGCCACTGTGTACCGTTGTCATCCTCTCTCCCCACCTCCACATCCTGTTTGCTCTGGGGAAATTCAGCACTAGCCGCCTGGCCAAATGCTGTTTATTTTCCATGAAGATAAATCAGAGGCATATTTTTTACACCAACCACTTCCCAAACTCCTAACACATTTTAATTGAATGCTATCTTGGTCTTTATCACCCCTTCTTTATATAAGCAATAATTTCCAGTGGATTACATTACCTTCCCTCTGGAGTATTACCTCCTTGAGGATACTCTTATTTTCATTCCTCTACCAGTCCTAGCAGCATGCTTCTTCTCAGATGGGGCTGCGAATGCCCTGCCCATGGCCACCACTACCCTGAATGGCTGCTGACTAAGGGCCATAAAATTCATATAAAACTGAATCAGCATGTGCTCCTCCGTTTGACCCAAAAAAGGACACATGGATAACTCATCCCAGGTACTGCTTCCCAGGTGATCTCCTCTGACCCAAGCAGGTAACAGCAACTGCCTCCTACAGCCCTCGAAGAAGTCTTGCTGAGCAGACACCATCTGGGAACAGCCCTCTTGGTCTCACAAGTTCATGCAGTAACAGGCTCATGAGCTAACCTTGAAAGGATCACCCACAGATTGTCAGATTGCCCTGGGGAAGTGGGCAGCAAGACAGAGCTGAGTAACAGCCTGCCCTGTGCTCACACCAACAAGCTCAAGAGTAAGTCCACCCGTCTACCCAGCACTTTCCCATTTGATTTAATAATTACAGAGAAAACAAAAAAATCACTAAAACAAAAGAAAAATGTTCAAATGTTCATTGTAGAACATTTGAGAATAAAGAAGAGTATAAAAAGCTATAAAATTATCCATTGCTCTCATGACCCAGAGATAAACATGAATGTGTTTGTATATTTCTTTCTAGGCCTATTTTCTATGTAAAAATATTTTTCTCTTGTAACTGAAATTATAATTTTATAACCTATTTTTTTTCCACTTAACAGTGGCATTTCACTTAGCATTTTTCATGTTATTAAAAGTTCCGAAAACATGATGTTAATGCGGGAGTAGGGAACCTTTTTTCTTCCAAGGACCATTTGGATATTTATAATATAATTCACGGGACATACAAAAATTATCAACTTAAAAATTAGCCGGCTACATGGCCAAACATTTAACTCACCCATAATGCCTTGGCAGGGCCACACCAAATGATTTCTTAGGTCTTATATGTACCTCAGGGCTGGACGTTCCCCACCCCTGTGTTAATAGCTTTATAACATTTCCTACCATGGAGGTACTTTGATAATTTAACTACGCTTATATTACTATATCATTCACATGTCATGTTAATGTTCCTGCAGGGTATGACTGGGAAACCCTCCCTAAATAGTCAAATAGACCCTCTTCCTGCTGGAGAAAATAAATATAATTTCTCACGACAAATGGATCAATCATAAAATAATGAAAGGTCACCTTTCAAATATATAAAAGTGGTCAGTGTGGCTGACCCTATCAATGCTCCATCAGTATGTCCCTTATCTATTCACCTACAGTGATGGCAGACCCCTCTCCCTGCCCCCTGACAGCTTCTCATCCAAAGTACCAGCTGTTTTCCTCTCCCTGGGGGTTTTCTCCAGGATTCAAAGCCCCCAGGGGCAAGTCTCAGCCAATGAGGGGAGGAGAGTTAGTGGTTAACTATCCCAGCTTCCATGACCCTCCCTGGGAAAGGTTTGAAGCTCAGTCTACATGGTTACTTGAAGATTTTCTGTAGGATTGAGCGGTAGGTGCCCACGGTGGTCATCCACTATTGGCTTTCTTCCCTTCCCTGTCTTACTATCCCCACTTCTTCAGGAGTGCTTCTTGGGGTCTACCCCCAAATAACTAGCCAAAATCAGTCTTGGTCTCTGGGTCTTCTTGGGGGAACTCAAACAAAATAGTCACCTAAGCTTATCTGAGAAAGAATATAGAGGGGGAAACCCAATATTTCACAATTGGCCAATAAGTAATGACTATCCATGCACTCTCTATGGAAACTACCTCCTATATTGCAGCACTACCAGAAAGACTGTCTGAACCCTCCTTCCTTTGTGAGCCATTTTGACTGCCTCCCACCCTCTCTGCAGTTCACATGATTTTGAGTGTAAACAGAATGCCAGTCCCTATTTCTTCAGTGTCATTCTTTCCAATACACACATTGTTTGTCTTTAGGACTATTGAACACTCCCGTCACCTTCAGTGGTTGTTCTGCAAAGAATCTGGAGACAAAGTAATTTGAAATGTCAGTGGATTTTAAAAGACTGAAGTGTCTGCTAAATCCAACCAATCGGTTAATAGTCTTTGTTTATACAGCTGTGTCTTGATATAAACCTGCAGCAACAGTCAAGCACCACATAAATAATTTACCAAGGAGTGCTTGAGGCCAATTCATGAAGCAATTGATGTTTTAAATAAATTAGAAAGCCAAAGAGTCTTTGAAACCTCAAGCTGTTTACAAAAGAATTGAGATTCTCTTTCTGCATAAAATAATACAAACCTTTTGTACATTTCTAGAACATTTTCTACCAAGAACTGTTTTGTATTCTAACGATTAAAGAGTTTATGGCCCTTTTCTGCTCCCCAGTTCTTTGGAACCTCATTTCCCACCCGAGTATACTTTTTCCTTCTTCAGTTCTTGCTTTTTATGCTACTTTAAAGACACATTAAAATTTTTAGAGGCTAAACTATGGTAGATTTCCCTACTGATACATAACTGAAAATCAACACAATTCTAAATCACAAAATGAGAAGAAAGATAACAAAGTCCTAATATTTCCTATGATAAATATTTTAATGATTTTTGAAGTATCAACTACATTCCAAAAATATTTCTTCTCTTTTCCCTAAGCATATACTAAGTTTGCCTATTTAGTAACCCCATCAGTGACACATCTATGATTATGAGTCAGTTTGTAGAATGATGAAGTGAAAAACTAGCTGACATCCCAGGCCCCACATTCAGCTACACCTTCTATATAAGCTAACAGCCAAGAGATTAAGAATTAAGGGCTGCCTCAAATTTGGTCCTCTGCTTAGTATTCAGACGTGTGGTGAATTTATTTTTCAGGTAAGTAAGTCATCTCATCCAAAAAGGCTATTGTGATGCCAGAGCCCCCTCAAATGAGGATGTTACAGTGAAAATCACATTAATGTACATATCACCAAACAAATGTCCCCACCAGTTTCTCTCCCAGCTTCTGGAAACAAATTGACCTTAAATAGCCACTGGACAGGACTGGCAGCACAGCCCATTTATCAGCACTTATGCTGGCCAAGCCCTCAGCTGGGTTTGCCGTCCAGAGGATGAATGGGAGCAGACTGTCCAAGCAATTCAAGTGGCCTGAGATAAAAGAGTCCTCCATATCTCAGGACTTGTAGTTGACACGGAGAAAAACCTGACTCAATCTAGCTCAAGGGAAAAAAAAAAAGAGGGAAGGAGCTTTTGGGTTATGTATCTGGGGAGTCCTGGGTCTTCAGGAGAGTCCGGTGAACTTTCGGCAAGGCTAATCCAGGGGCTCACACAGTGCCACCAGGCCCATGCTCCCGTCTCTTCTCCCTCTGGTTGTGGTTGCCCGGAAAGTTGGAGGCTCCACAGACTGGAGCCTCTCCTATCCCCTCCCCAGCTCCAGTAGCCTTGGGGCTGCCCTGTTTGATGCGGCTTGCACCATTTGCCCATCCTTAGTCTCAGCATAAATCTGGAGAGAGGCGTGGTTCCCCAAGAGATGCTGGGCAAGCAAGAACACAAGTCCACTGTGATGTCTTATCCCTCACTTAGAGCAGATGTTGATTGAAAACAGCAACAATGTCATGTATCTTTGTGTTCGGAGCAGCCAGCATAGATCCTCATCTCTAATAGGTGCTCATCTCCATTTGTGCATCAATTGATGGACTAGCTCAGAATAAATCCAGGGGTTTCTTTTAAGCAAAGGCCATGCATGGCAGTCTGTGAAGACAAAGTTCCTCACCAAAGGGCAGAACTTCCACACACAGGCTCTGAGTGAATCTTTGTAGATGTCTGCCTATCTTAGAAAGCATGCTAACTTCAAACAGGAAACCCGAAGGTAGAAAGGGAGACCCCACTCCATCTATATCTAGATTCCCAACAACGGAGAATAGCATTTTGAGGGGTGAACTTGTGTAGAGGGGAAATGGGGAGCTACTCACGTAGTATTCTAACAACTTCACAAGCACTTTTAAGTTCCCAATTTCTCCCCAGGGAATCAACCAAAGCCTGTGTGGTAGAGTATTACAGAAAAAACACTGGGATGCGTTCTAGCCACTGCTCTGCTATTAATAAGATGTGTGATTGTCAGCAAATCACTCGGCTTCTCTGAGTATTTGTTGCCTCATCTATAAAGCAAGGGATTCATTCTCTGCAACCTCTGGCATTCTGTAACCCATAACTTACTGAGCTCTGAAGAAAAGGACTGGCTTCCAACCTGGGCGGCATATTAGAAATAGTTTGAGAGCTTTAAAAATAACTCCGATGCTAGGCCACAACTCAAGACCAATTAAATAAGGGTTCCTGGTGACAGGAACAAGCATCAATATATATTTTAAACCTTCCCAGGTAATTGTGATTTTAAGCCAAGGTTTCACTATCCTATTTCATTTTTTGATCTTTTAGAAGAGTGAGTGGGTGGGCCTCATCTAATCAGTGGAAGGACTTAAGAGCAAAAACTGGGTGAAAGATGAGCCCTGGCAAAGGACCCCTCCCAGAGACCCTGCTGCAGCCAGTGCGGGTGGCCCTGCCGCGCGTGGCATCTGCATGCGCATTCCAGTTGCTGCATTAGCAATGGTCTTTCATTGATGTTCCCAGTGTCATCTGCACTCACCACATTTTCAGGGCAACTTTCCAGAGTTAGGGTGTTATTATTTTTGGTGCTGACTTCTTAGTATGAATTGTTTACCTGAAGCCATTCAGCCAAAGGACATGTTTCACTATGAAGAGAATAGGAAACTTCAAGGCACTCCACATGTTACGTAATGGACTATGAAATGAGAGGCACCCAAGTGATAGTTTAATCATTTCCCTTCTCTTATGTAATAGCACATATTTTTGTTCAATTACATGAATCATCAAATTTGCTCTAACATCAGAATGCACTGAAAAGTAGGGGGAAATATATCCTTGGCAATTACCTGCTTTTTAAAAGAAAAAAAAATAGTTAATCAGTTGAGCTTTCTGTGGTTCAATAGTGCTAACCAGCATTTATGTCATGTTCAATGACAGGTTGGTCTGTTTCATTGAACCTTTCTTCCCAGGGGAAAAAATTGCTCTACAATTTCGTGATCACATCCATACCTCCTGCCACATAATCCCGTGTTCCATGCAAGCCTGCCTCCTACGTGCAAAGGCTTGCTTCTCACTTCTGTTGTTTGTTCCTTCTTGTCTCTGCTTTGTGAGCTATGATGCCCTTTCAAAGCAGCAAGATAGAAATAACTTGGGTTGATGTTTCACAACGTTACCTTATCTTCATGAAACACCATTCATCTAAAGGATTCTAAAACATAACTCATAGAACTGAAAAACCTGACATAAATGAAGTCAATGGACAGGTGAGCCCTCCTCACTCCTCAGCCCCACCCACTTTCTCCTCAGCGTTAAAACAAGGAAACATGGTGGTGATTAGATAAAAACAAATGTCAGTTAACCAAATTAGCATCTTTAATTTTCTTCAAAGAGGCTCAGACTCTTTGTGTAGGGAGGACCCTGGGTGGGTGGGTGGGTGGGTGGGAGGGCTTATGATTATTTTGTATGGCTTCAAACACAGTATTTCCTGTACTTCAGTGTAGATAGCACTTCTATGGGAATGCTCAAAACCTACTTCTTCTACAGAACATTTCCTGTAGAGATTTCCCATAATAATTTGGATTTTGGTTTCTCTTCATTAACCACATTGTCTGATAACACCAAACTTCATTCCCACAGGGCAACCCTTGCCTGGGTTGAGTAGAAGTCACCCCTTTTCAAAGGAGTTTGGGTCCCTAACTCTTCATTGTCTCTGCCACTCCTATTTCACTCACTTCGGTTACCTTTACTTTTCTGGGATCTTATATTCCATTGCTCTCACATTCTCTGAACCCCTCTGGGAGTTTTAAGAAGCTTCTATTAGTCAGGGTTTTCCAGAGAAACAAAACACTGTAGGATGAGAGAGAGAGAGAGAGAGAGAGAGAGAGAGAGAGAGAGAGAGAGAGAGAGATGGAATTTAAGGAATTGGCTCATGTGATTATGGGGGGCTGTCAAGTCCAAAATTTGTAGGGAAGACTAGCAGCCTAGAAATTAAAGTAAGAGTTGGTCTTGCAATCTTAAGTCTGATTGCAAGAAAGTCAAGTCAGGCAGGTTTCTATGTTGCAGTCTGGATGCAGAATTCCTTCTTCAGTTTTTGCTCTTAAGTCCTTCCACTGATTAGATGAGGCCCACCCACATTATGGAGGGCATTCTTCTTGACTTAAAGTCTGCTGATTGTGTCAATCACATCGTTAAAAAGTACCTTCAAAACAGCGTCTCACCTAGTTTTGACCAAACAATTGAGCACCAAAGCTTAGCCAAGTTGACACATAAAATTAACCATCATGGAGCTTCAAAGAACAGGGCCCGTTTCTCAGGAAATACAAGGTTAATCACCCCTTACTTCCCTTTCAACTCTCCTCCTTGCCTAACCATAGGGCTCTTTATCTAGTAACAAGACCAGGGAGCCTTGTATTCCTCCAAAGTTAATGATGATATTCTGAGAAACCTTTTGTCTTATATAGTACCCCTTCCCTGAGACAGGACATACTGCAAGGCTGAGCTGCCTGGGTGGGGGAAAGGCCTGGGGTACAAAGACATATGGGAAGCCACATCCTCAAGAAGTATTTCAGAATGTCATGAGCCACTGAGACGTTCTAACTGTGTTCATCAGTGCTGTTACAGCTGAGCCCTCTCTTTTCCTGCCCAAGTGATAGAGTTTTCTTCTTGGCTGTTGTTAATTCTTCAACACTCATTTATTCTTAAACGTTTTTGTGTCCTGACTTCTGCTTCCCATCCCCACCTAACTGAAACTGCTTGTTGGAAATTTCTTGATGATTCATTAATTGGGCCCACGATCTTTGGCCTTCAGCTGCTTTTGGGGTTGTTACCGCATCTTACTTTCTGGCTCTTTTTCTTATGCTCTATTTGTGAGAGAATCTGTTCTATCTGACATCCTAAGTACAGTATTCCCCAACAATCTGCTGTTGTTATTGTTGTTAATCCTCACCCTAGGACAGCGGTTCTCAACCTGTGGGTCGCGACCCCTTTGGGGGTCGAATGACCCTTTCACAGGGGTCGCCTAAGATCATCCTGCATATCAGATATTTACATTACGATCATAACAGTAGCAACATTACAGTTATGAAGTAGCAATGAAAATAATTTTATGGTTGGGTCACAACATGAGGAACTGTATTTAAAGGGCCAGAAGGTTGAGAAACACTGCCCTAGGATATTTTTCCATTGATTTTTAGGGAGAGTAGAAAAGAGAGGGAAAGACATAGAGAAACATCGATGTGAGAGAAACACATTGATTGGTTGCCTCCTGCAGGAGCCTAGACCAGGGCCAGGGCCGGGGAGGATCCTGCAACCAAGGTATGCGCCTTTGACCTGAATCGAACCAGGGACCCTTTGATCCACAGGCCGATGCTCTATCCACTGAGCCAAACCCTCTCGGCGCTAAGGATCCTCAACAATCTTATCTACCCTCAACTTCATCATCTTGATAAAGAAGTTTCCAAAATATTTATCTCTAGCTCCAAACTGTCTCATAAGCTCTAGATTAATATTTTTCTCCATATTTAAGATCTCTCCACTATATCTCATTATGTTAAAAAAAAATCATTGTAAAAAAATTGTGTGTGTGTGTGTGTGTTTCTGATACTGAATGCTCTATGAATGTATCATATTTTCCAAATACTCAGGGTTTCAACTTAAAGTTGAATGGTATTTTCTGGCCATTGTTTTGCCCTGGCCCCCACATACACCTCATTTCCATGCACTATTTATTCTACCAGTATGTTGTCTCACAGTCTCTCACACTGGCCCTGCCCATTATGTTCTCACTGCCTTCTCATCCCTCATTTCCTGTCTTGCAATGGCCACCTCACTGTCCTCACTCCACCCGCAGATGAGCCTCCGGGTGCTCCTAAGCACTTGTGGGTTTCTCATTCCCCACCCCTTACTCAGGTTCTTCCCTCTGCAACGACCTTTCAGGAATTGCCCTTGTATCCAGAGACTTTACTCTGTGCCATTTTAGCATTTCACCATATTGCCTTGTAGCAATTTGTGCGTCTCTAGTTTACCCATGTGACCTTCATTTGTCTTGGAAGCCCCTGTAAAGAGTTTACGTATAATCTGACAGGGCAAACAAGCTTCACCCACCAGTACAAAGTGTTGCTCATAGAAGGAGCTTCATAGATATTTGTGGAAGGAAGGAGTGTACATTAATCTTGCTTCTTCTCTGGAATTTAAACTAAGGGTAAGGACTTTGCCTCACACTCTTCTATTCTCATTCCCATTCCTCATTCCGTTTCCTCTTTCTTCTCCTCTGTTTCAAGTGAAAGCAAGCCAAGACCCTAAACAAAAACAAGCTTTCATCCTCACTCTCCTTAAAGAACAAATTGGAGCAACTATTGCCAGCCCATCTTAAGCACGACTATCTCCCCCGAACAAACACTGGAGCATTTTCCGTAGCCCAAAGGCCCAGGGACTCCAAGGGAAAATGAAGGGGATTTCCCAAGTTAAGTGAGGCTTCAGCACTGCTGGTTGCAAAAACGTTTTCAGATAAAATGTGAAGACCTCTGGATACTTTGTTTATAAAAAAAAGATAAGGGACTCCCCAGAATCTTCCAGATGATTAAGTGAATCTACCCCTTTCATCCCGTTACCACCGTACTATAGACTCAGCCTCCATAACAAAACAAGACAGTACAGTCTTGAAACAGACTGACCCTTTGGCGTAGCAGAAATACTAATGGTAACTGTGAAATATAAATTGCTGGGTGCAGCCCCAGCTGAGATAAGTGAAACAGGGCAATTCTTTAAGTGGAAGCATGTGTTCAATTAATGTGTCATCAAATTCCTCAGGTATTACTGTAATCTATTCTTTTCTCAAAGCCAGTCTTTTTTGAGAGAAAATTATATAAATGCACATACATAGGTTAAGATTTGACTATGCTTTCCTTCCAGAATTTTTATTTTTTTAATTTTTTAAATATATTTTTTATTGATTTCAGAGAGGAAGGGAGAGGAAGAGAGAGATAGAAAAATCAATGATGAGAGAGAATCATTGATCAGCTGCCTCCTGCACACCCCGCACTGGGGATCAAGCCCACAACCCAGGCATGTGCCCTTGACTGGAACCGAACCTGGGACCCTTCAGTCCGCAGGCCGATGCTCTATCCACTGGGCAAGACCAGCCAGGTCCTTCCAGAATTTTTGAGAAACATAATTAGCTACCCCAGAAGCATATTTCCTAGGTCGTTTTTAATACAAATGAAGGGTGAGCTGTAGTCACCGTGCAGGTGCTTTGGCTCTAAAGAGGCAGGGGCTTTTCTGGCCTTAGCCTGACCTGTGGCCAGACAGACATTTACCTAATACAGGTTTCTAGATGTGTGTGTTATTAGAAAGAACTAGAAGCCACGCAGTTGAGCAGGCGTTGGAGGAGCTAAAGGTCAACGATTTAATCCATCAGAGCCTCTGCCTTGCGTGTGCCTCGGGGACCTTTCCTGGGGGTGGGACAGGGTGCTGGGCACTCAGGCTGGCCTGTCTGAGGGGCACTAGGAGCCAGGCATGGGCAGACCCACAAAACCCTGCTCCCATGCGCAGGTACCTGGTGACAGTGATGAAAATAATAAAAACAATACAAGCACAGGCAGTTTCAGGCATTTGAGGGGCTGAGTGCTTCTCAGCTGGCACTCCTTGCTTTGAGACACAAAGGCCAAGTGCTAACCTGCGTGGGGGTTGCTCAGCACACCCACCCTCTCCCCAAACTGCCCATCCCCCAAATCCACACTATATTCAGGTCTTGCAGCCAAGAGACTGGGCCCTGCCTGTAGGAAGGCTTTGTTCACCCAGCAGAGCTCTTTGCTCACTGTCCTGTTCTTGGCCATTGCACACATTCCTGTCTGCCCTGAAGGGGACTGCAGCACCCCTACCTTTAATACCTGGCTCCCAGGTCCTCACTCTGCACCTTCCAGGCACCACTGTGACTCCTCCCAGTGGGCTCCTAGGCCAGGGACTCGCTGTCCTACCTCAAGGCTTTATTCTTGTTGACAGCATAGTGTAAGCATCTTCTCAGTCTCTTGTGGTCGGTATGTGCCCTGCTTTTCTCCTATTGGAAACAGTGAGCTCCTTGAACCTGTACTTCAGGTATTTTCATACAGCGTGTTTTTAAAGGGCATCTGAAAGTATCATGGAGAAGATGGGGTGGGTGGGAAGACAGGAAGAGAGAGGAAAACATGGTAAAGAACCAGCTCATCTACACTAATAAAAGAGAAACATGCAAATTGGTGTCACTCCACTATACTCACCAGCCAATCGGATGAGTATGCAAATTAACCCAACAAAGATGGCGGATAATTTGCATACATAGGCGCCCAGCGGCCTGGGTCCCAGGAACATCATCCTAAGAAATGCCTAAAGAAAGTTGTCATTTTTTCATGGTGAAGGGACTGGAGTTTGTGTTGATAAAAAAACCTTGGTGGCTGCGGTGACTGGCAATGGCTGCAGCAGCAGGGAGATGGGGCTGGTGCCTTCCCCTGATCAGCCCAGTTGCCTCCCACAAAGGGAGGCCAGACGGCGGCTTAGGCCCGCTCCCCAAGGGGAGCAGGGAGCAGGCCTAAGCCATCAGTAGGACATCCCCTGAGGGCTCCCAGTATGTGAGAGGGGACAGGCTGGGCTGAGGGACCGCCCCCCCCCCAAGTGCATGAATTTTGTGCACCGGGCCCCTAGTTTCTTTTCATAATTTCCTTCAAGGCATACAAGAAAGATTCATTCTACCCATTCCCCAGATCGGTCACTGAGGCCCGCAGACTGCAATGAAATCAACCACAGACCCTCTGTGGGTGGGGCCTGGATCTGCACCTAGACTTTCAACTCAGAGCTCTTCCTGAGGAAGATAAGTTGTCTTATGTTCCTTTGACCTATCTAGATATTTCCCCAGAAGCAAGATGAAGCAAAAGAAATAGTTCTATCTGAAAAGGAAGAAACCAAACCAGTTAAATCTCCTCTTTCTGTCATTCATGGTGGAGGTGCCTGAAGAGCGCAGCCAATGGGCCAAATGAAGCCATTTTGCTCAGCCACCCTCCCCCGCTAGTCTCGGTACGTTTCTTTTTCTCCTGTAGGAAGAGTCCAGAGGTTCCCATTGCCTCACTCAGCCGCCAGCACTTGCTGCGTGCTCAAGGGTGCTCAGAGGCCTGCTTCCAAATTCCTGACCAATGAAGCCACCCTGGAGATGTTCTAAGCTGTGGAATGCAAACCTATTTTGCTTGGCAGGCAGGAAAAATCTGCTATTTTGTACCTTATTTTCATGGCTCTAGGAAAATTTTAAGAATGACAAAGTTACTCCCACACCTATCCCCCTCCCCACAGAGAAGAGGAGGTGAAGGCTGGGCTCATTTTAATTTTGTCTAGTAAAACAAAGACATAGGCAGTTTCTTGGACAGAATTCATACCAATAACAAGAGGAGAGGGGCATATTTGGGAAGAGCAAGGTCTGTGTTAGGAGTAAGGGGAGTTAAGGTGCAATTGAATTGTTTAATCTTCCCTGGGCAGGGCCAGAGCCTCCAGGTACTTGGTTGCCGCTGAGTGGGAAAACTCTATGCCTTTGGGGTGGTTTAAGGTCTCCAATATTACCCTGATGTTGGAATTAGGCAGCCGGTGCCAAGACCTCACTCTTAGAAGCCAGGTCAAACCAGGCCTCTTTCTAAACAAGGCCAGGAGCAGAGCAGAGCAGACACCAGAATGTCTGCCAATTCTTAGAGTGGTGTATCCTGGGGCCACAGGACTCAGTCAGCCAGGGCATAGTGGGAAGATGACCTGGGGAATCACCTGCGCTCCAAAGTGTGAGGCCCTGAATTCCACAAAATTCCCAAGTCATTAAAACAACCTTGGGCAGCTTCTCAATCCTCCAAGCAATTACTCCACTGCTCAGCTCAGGAAACTCCTTACTTTATACCATATCTACATTTTGGGGGACGCACTCTTTCCTGACCAGCTCCTGTGGGGTAACAGTATGTTCCAAAGACTGGATGAGCTGCCTGGGTGATGCCTCAAGGGCTAAGGATTTGGATTCTGTTCAAAGGCATATAGCCCTAGGAAGCCACCACCTGGGCTGGCTGGCAGGGGCAAGTTTGTTGAATTTCATTATTTGAATAGATGATCTATTAACATGTTTCAAAACTCAAAATGATCTAAAAAGTTGCATTGAAAAGTCTAACACTCTTTTTCCTACTATCACCCCTTCCATCCCATTCTCCACCACCAAAGTATTGGTTCTTCACTATTTCTTTATGCAAATACAAGCAAATATGAATCTATATTCATTTCCCATCCCTTGCACAAAATGTAGCAAACTAGTTACACTGTTTTGTATTTTGCTGTCAGTCATTTTCTGTCAGTTTACTGCCTCATTCATTTTTGTAGCTGTGTAGTGTTCATGTGGTTCCATCACTGTTCATTTAACTGTCCTATATAGACGGTCCCTTAGGCTGTGTTCAATCTCTGCCATTATAAAACAGGCCACAACGGACCATCTTATACACACATCCTGGTATATGTAGGCAAATATGTGCGTAGGAAAATTCCCAGAACTGAGATTGCTGGATCCAAGAGTCAATGCAATTATCATTTTGAGGGATATAATGCAATTGTCTTCCATGCAACTGGCCTGTTTGCCCCTCACAAGCATCATAGGAGAGTGAGTGCCAGCTTGGGAGAGGCAATGTTTGAGGACAGATGGGCCCCTGTGCTGGGGGCAGCCCTGAAGACCCCTGTGATAGAGAGGTGCTAGTGGCACCCGGAGAGCACTGCAAGAGTCAGGGGGTGTCAAGTCCACTCAGCTTGCTCTGGGTCTCGGAAGTGCTCTGTAGCACGATTGCCCCTGGGAGCCCCCTTTCAGAAAGGAGCCTTGATGAAGAACTCAGATCTGATTTGACATCCTCAAGGCTGATTTTTTGAGCCTATGAGACTTTTGGTGTCAGTGGCTGGAACCCTGGATAGTGACAGGAGGGTAGTGGGGACCGCGGAGAGAGAGAGCACTGGCCTGGGGGTCTGGATTCACGTGTTCTAATTTCACTGCCTTTCTGAGACCTAACTCGCTCTCTGAGCTTCAGGTCCCTCACCTGGGCAACAAATTAAGTCAGGAGAGTCCAGGGAATCAGATCATGGGGATAGAAGCCCCTCACGATCTGTCAAGTACTCCTCAGTTGTTGGGGTTATTATTGCTGAAAGGCAATGTCCAGTCAGAATGCTGAGACCTGTGGATCAAGCAAGGCAAGTGAAGGAAACACAGGCTATGAGAAACCAAGTCACATGGGTCCCTCAGGGGTAACCTGGGTCCTTTGCAGAGAATACATGTGCCAGCCTATTCTACACATTGAAGACAAGTCCTGTGATTGGAAGCGCTCTGACTCCTTCCCCAACACGTCTTGGCCTTTGGCAAGAAGGACATTCTGTTTCTTTGGGGTCAGAGACTAACTCATTTCCCTCTTCAGTGCGATGAGCGCAAAGGCCAAAGCCAGTCCCCTTTACCAAGAAACCACAAACAGCGCTGAGAGTGGCGCCCTTCTGGACCGGGGGGGTGGGGAACATACATCTATGAATATTCATTCACTGCGCATTTAGGAGTGTTCTGTGTAAAGATCCTTTGAAAACTGATGAGAATTGACATAAAAGGGTTTGATTAATTCCTGAGTCAGCTGGCCCCTGCCCGAGAACACATGCAATGGTTGTCATAGAGAGATGGTTTACAAAGCACATGTTTCTGCAGATGTGTGGGCTTGCACTGCAACGGTCTCCCACTCTCTGGCAAGCACAACACAGACTGCGGGATGGGGCTGGGCTCTTCAGAATTAAGCCACAGATCCCAAACCCAAATTCAGCTTCAGCTCCCTAAGGGAGCATCCTCCATGCTCACATTCCCTAAGATGTGAAGTCTGAGTATGAGGGACCTCTACCTGAAGCTGCCGCCTCTTCCTCTCTGCTCACTGAGCTCCCACCTGTCCTAGACGGACCATCTCAGCCTCCTGCCTCCTGTGAAGGCTCCCCCAGCTGCTCTATCTCACCGGGATGCTTCATTCTGCAGTCACCGAACTGCTGGCAGATGCCTCCCATTTGAGAATTAATTACACACCTTGCCACCTTGTCATGTCTCCCTGCATTGTTGGCCTGTTTTAATAATGAGTTTCATTATCATTATTTAACTTCTCACATGTTCTTTCTCGTCCATTCACTCCCACACTCATTTACATTCAGCGAACCTATATCAAGCAGTAACATACCTTGACTAAGTGCTGAAGATGCAACAATAATGATGAAAATAATAATAATATAATAACACTACAACAATATTTACAAACAACAAAATAATAATATTTACTGAGTTCTATACTCTAGCGTCTGGGCTAGACTCTACCTTGCTTAATTCTCACTACCACCCTTGGAAGGGAGGTTTACTATTATCCCTATTTTACAAATGAGGAAACTCAAGTTCAGAAAGGTTCATTAATTTACCTGAGGCTACATTTATTACGTAGTGACTAATAGCACTGTCCCCCAGAAGTGAAGGGAAGAGCAACAAGCATATCTTGCTACCACACAGCTGCCCATGGTCTGTCCATGGTCTCCCCTGCCCCTGGCTCTGCCTGCCACCTCCCTTTATCTGGCTCCCAGTCCAGCCTTTGCCCCTGAGGTTGAAGAGAAGACATCTGGTCACCTGAGCTTGACTTCTCAGCTTCAAGCTGTGAGTCCTCCCTAAGGCTTCAGATGACTTTCCCCTGTTCTCTGGGTCAGTCAGAGGGCATAGAGGGGAGGTGGCACCTGGTGACAATGCAGAGAAGATTGCATTCCAAATTTGAATTCAGGACCGAGTAAAGTTCACAGCAGCAGTGAGGAATTCTTGAGGAAAAGAGAAATAGACTTTCCAACAGTGTCTGTGTCAACAAATTCTGCGGGCAGAATTGTAGAAAGAGGAATAAGGCATGTGAAGGGGGAGGAGGCATGAATTAAAATCCATTTGTTTTGTAAAAGATACCATTTACTACATGTCAGTGAGCTAAGCAATTTACAGATATTATCTTTTCTCCTTACAACACCCTGTGAAGTAGACAATTCACTGTCTCTATTTCAGAGAGGAGTGTCAAGGATTATGTAACTCTCCCCACTCTATGCTGCTGGTAAGTGGCAGAGCCAGGACTCAAACCAGCTTCAGCTGAAAGAAAAACCCATGCTCACAAACCGCCACAATGTACCACCTCATTCATTCGTTCATTCACTCATTCATTCATTGTTGTAATAAGAATTTACTGAGCACCAGTACTGAGCCAGCCAAGACTTGTGTTACACATTGAAAATACAAAGACAAGTAAGACACAGTGTCCTTAAGGAGCTTACAGGCCACCAGGGACAAAGTCCCATCAACATCTCCATGTAGTATCACCCTCAGTTTTAAACACTAGATAAGCAGAGCTAGGGGGACAGTGGAGGGCATGCTACAGAGGTAACAGAACAGCAAAAGTGAGCCTGAGAGAGAGCTGAGATAGCTCACAGTTGGAGGTAATTTCGTCCCTCAGGGGATACTTGGGAATGTCTGGAGGCATTTTCACTTGTCACAGGAGGGGACAGGACAGCAGAGGGAATGTGCTACTTTCATCAAGTGGGTAGAGCCCAGGGATACCCCTAAACATCCTACAGGGTACAGCACAGTCCCACAATGAAGAATTGTCTGGCCTAATTTTCCTGCTAAAAAGCAAGTTGAGAAATTGCTTTTGATATTTAATCTGGACCAACCCCCCTTCATTTTGCAGATAAGAAGGCTGAGACCGTAGGAGGTTAAGGAATCTTGAATCTAAGTAGCCAGGGCACACAGGACTTACTGTTGGGCAGCTGAGACCCAGAAGAGTAGAGCGTGGTGGTTCAGGCTCTGGAGACAGACTGCCCGGACTTGAATTCCATGTCTGCTTCTTACTATTGCACATCTTTGAGCAGGTCACTGAACCTCTCTGTGTTTTGGTCTCTTCATCTGTAAAATGAGGATAAAGACCTCACCTAGGACACAGTGTGGTTGTTCCAGTTATCTGTTGCTGAATGCACACCACCCAAAACACTGAGGTCTAAACACTCGTTTTAGTTTGCTTATAAGATTGTGGGTCAGGACTTTAAACAGGCTCAGCTGGGCAGTTCTTAGATCCATGTGGTGTCACCTGGGCTGGCTGGATCCACGATGGCTTTTCCTTTTCCATGTCTGGTGCCTCACCAGGAGCAATTCAAGGCTAAGCTTAGCTGGCCCCTCTGCCTATCCATGGAATCTCTGGCCCCTCCCTGTGGCTTCTACAGTGAAGTACTCAAACTTCTTAAATGGTGGATAGCTTCTCTGCAAGCATGTCAAACTCGCAGCCTGAAGGCCGCATGCAGCCCACAACGAATATTTTTGTGGCCCAGACAATATAACGGTATGTAATAAATGTTTTAATTAAAAAATTTTGTAACTTAATTTTTACAATATCCTGTTATACATAATTATTAATAACGAACTACAACGTTTGCTAATGACTGGTTACTATAATCGTGTTGCATTCATTTCCCTTACATGCCTTATTTGCAGGTGCATCATTTCTCTCCACTAATACTAGCAGCAAATATTTTAGCAGCTGATTTCCATGTCATTAGTCTTGGACTGACTTGTTTGGTGTGCACAACAGGAAATATTTTGCTTTCAGAGAACAAAAAAAAAATAGGTTTATTTGCGTTATGCTTATTAATTTGTGCAGTTATTCAGTGTCTGGTAAGTTAATATTCAAGAAAAAATTTTATTAAAATGTTCTATTATTTTATGTTAACGATTATTCATTTATTTCAGCCCTTTGTATTCAGCATGTATCTATCGAAATAAACCTATGTTTCTATAAAAATTGAAGCTTTTGACTTTTTGCGGCCCACATAAACTTAAACCTTGTTTATTTGGCCCGTGTTAGCCTTTGAGTTTGACATGCTTGTCCTAGAGTGAGCATCCAAGAGCAAGTTCCAAAGGACAGTTTATAACAGGCACCTCCTAACTTCCACCATATTGTATTGGTCAAAGCAGTCAGAGCCCGGCCAGATTCAAGGGGAAAAGCATCAAAGACTTTGTGACCATCACAAATACACATTGGTGGCTATGGAAATTGTGTTAATCCATATAAAACACTTAGAACAGTCCCAACATGAACAAGCACTGCACATGTTTGCTATGGTTGACATCACCTTAGCAGTGGTAGTACATCCAAACGCCTTGCTGGCAAGATCAGAGAAGCAGGACCTTTCACAACTGACTGCCTCTCTTCCTCCATAACCCTTACAAAGAAAGTGGGGGTTCGTGCCAGCAAGAAGATATAATCCGGACCTGATACCTCAGCCTAGCATGGCAACTCTGGTCAAGGGCAGCCGACGACCTGATGTGGCTCCTGAGGATGACTTACAGGTAAGGGTAAGGAATGTGCCCTTGCATAGAACAGCCAGTTCACCATCAGCTGCCCTGACTCACCATAGGCTTGTGTTGAACACATCTTGCTATGATCACCTCCTTTGCAAGACCTTCTTCTGCTCCATGGTTTCCAGGTAAAGCCTTCAAGAAAAACAAAGATTGCATTTTCCAGCTGTTGTCTGTTGTCCTTTATGGTAAAATATTTCCTATATTTTTCTTTCTTCTCATCAAGATGAATCTATAAAGAGTTGAGCATGCATGCATGCTTTCATTCATTCTCACATTTAAAAACACGTGTTAAGCACTTACCAGTACTGTGTAACAGGCACTTAGCTACACTCCAAGAGTACAAGTTGAACAAGACAGACAAATCTTTGCTGACATGAAGCTAATACTTTAATGGAGGAGCCAAATGACAAATAAGTAAACAAAGAAGCAAATGAGCGAGAGACAGATTCTGATCACTGCTCTAAAGGAAGGGGCCACGATAGAAGGGAAGGTGAGGAGTCTCCTTTACTCAGACGGTAGTTTTGGAAGGGCTCTTTGAAGAGGTGGTATTTGAGTTTTCCAGCCTCTTAAAAATCCAGGGAAGAGAATTCCAAGCAACATGGACGCCAAAGACAAGGACACTGAGGTGAGAAAGAGCTTAATGTATCCCAGGTCCAAGGTTGAGTGTAGAAAGGAGAAAAAGGTTTATGATAAGGTTCAAGTCTAGGCAGGGGTCAGATCCTGCTGGGCAAACTAGCCTGGAAACCAAGTGAAAACCAAACTGTAAAGGGAATTTATTGGCTCAGCTGAAAAGTAGAGGCATAGCATGGGGTTACACTGGCTCCAACAGAGTCAACAGGACTTGGTCTTTTCCATGTCTTAGTCTCCTTTGTTCTGAGAGGGCTTTAGCCCAGGAAGCCTTTGCCTATGGACAAGCTTCTGTAGCTCAGGCATACATACATCATCTTTACAGCCAGCAATTCCCAATGTCCTAGCAATAATCTTATTGGATCAACTCAGATGTGTTCATCTCTAGATCAATCTCTGTGACACAGGAAAAGATTATGCTGATTGTCCATGTTAGTATTCCATACTGACCCTCTGATACAGGGAGTGAAGTAGTCAGCCTGCCAAGATCACTTGCAGTGAGAACCAGAGAGTAAGTGGCATTTAATCTGATAATAGTTCAAAAAGGTTATTTTGACTGCTGGGTAGAGAAAGTTTGGAAGGATTGAAATCAGAGAGCTATTACAGAATGGCAAGTGGGAGAATGAATAAACGCATAATGCACGCTCAACTCTTCATAGATTCATTTTGATGAGAAGAAAGAAAAATATAGGAACTATTTTACCATAAAGGACAACAGGCAGTTGGAAAATGCAATCTTTGTTTTTCTTGGAGGCTATTACAGAATGGCAAGTGGGAGAGATTGGTGCCTCAGACTCTGGGTGGCAGCAGTAAGAGTCAGAGACTTGTGGACAGACTTGAGACTCTATTTCTGATGGAGTGGAGGTGGGGAAACAAGTGAAAGAAGAAGTCAAGCATGATCCCCAGGGTTTTGGCTTGCTCACCTGGATGAGTCATGATGCCATTTACCACGAGGAGAAGGACATGGGAGGTGGAAGGCAGGGACAAGTGAGGAGGGTAAAAACCAAGAGTTCCATTGTGAATGTGTTCAGTTTTAGATTCCTGTAGGAGATGTTGAATAGGTAGTTGAATGAACAAGTCTGGAATATAGAAGAAAAGGAATCATCAGTAGATAGACATTATTTAAACATGAAAGACTGAATGAGATCACCCAGGAGAGCGTATAGATAGAGAAAAGAAGGGGGCATTCATGCTACTTCCCCAACAATTGTTCCACACTCCCCAAACTGTTTTACTTGGGTTTTAGGCAAATATGGGCTCTCCTACCCCTAGACTGTGTGTGTGTGTGTGTGTGTGTGTGTGTGTGTGTATGCATGTGCCATTCCCTCTGCCTGCAATGACTTCTGTTCTCTCCCCTGTACCCCCAAATAAGGATCAGCTCAAATCTCCCGTCTATAGCAATCCTTGCCTCTGTTAGCTGCATTGCAAATGTCAGCCTCTTTGTTTCCTATAATTTTATTTTTTTTAAATGTATCTGGCAAAATTTATTAGTTTTTGAATAAAATACAAAATTTAGTATTTAATAAGATACATCTGCCTTTCTTTCCTGCACTTATGTGTGGGGTTTTTTTTGTTATTGTTGTTGTTTGCTTCCTATAACTTTCATTGTCTATTCACCACACATTTGGCATTTACAAGACACTGTCCTCTGTGTGTGCATATCTCCCTCAAAAAGATTATAAACTCTGAGAAGGCAATCTACAAACCTTTATGCTCCCAACCTGGCAGACTGCCCAGATAAAAAGTTAAAACAAAGATCTGTTCGTCAATGACAACACTCACTCATACTTCGTTTTGGTAGTTTTTGTTCCAGTGGCTGGGAATTCATCTCAAACTCCTATGCTTGGTGAGACAGCAGCTCAGCAAGGGCGTTTCAATCAATGCCCTGAGCATGAGGCAGCAATTGTCCAATGCTTTAAAATAGTTATGGCAAATAAATGCTTGTGGCAAATAAAGAGTACATGACTCAATCCACACTGAAAAGAACCAGATGAAAGTAGTTTCCCACAGAGGGAAATCAAAGATTTAAAATGAGCACCTAGGAAGCACTTCAACTGTTTCTGCATCTATTCCTGAATAATATTCCACTTCATCGGAACACATCTCAGTGTGTTTGTGCCCATTTAGCACTCCCGCCTCCCTTCCCAGCAGAGGTTTCATAACTTACAGTCCACAGTCATTCCAAAATGTTTCCAGGTGGATTCTCAAGCTCCAGACGGCTCAGTCAGCACGGGGGATGCTAGGGAGCCCCACTTTTTCAATTTTTCTGGTTGAACTATGAAACACCTCCCCACCTCACTTCTCCCCCAAACTACCCCTAAATTATTCCAAGCTGTATTTGTCTCAACCTGGAATTCCAATAGCCTCCTGCTCTTTCACATGCTCTCCATCTGGCCATCCCTTGATCAGCTCTGCAGAACAGAGTTCTCCAATTAGGCAAATCAACCTTCAGTTCCCCAGTTCTCTTTAAAGCTGCAGCCAGCACGCCCACAACGACTCCAGTGACCACACTGAAGAGAGCTGAGCTGGTCTGATGCCGTTTTCCAAAGACAACTTTTGCTACTGATTAAGTCATATCTGCCTGTTTTCCAGAGCTCATATTATTTTCCCTTTTTGACACATGACTCACTTCAAAACTAGTATCACTTGAGTCTGCCAGTTGAATGTGACCCTTCATTTTTGTTTCTAGGATGTCCAGCTGCACAACAGATGCTGTGCGGTGGAAAAGGACCCATTTTAGAATAGCCTTTCTGGATTCACCACTTACAATTGCTGCGTGACCTCCAGCTAGTGAGTCTGAGTCTGTTATCTTGCACACAAAAAATGAAGATTAAAAACACTTTGAAGTACGGATGGGCGTACCCCAGTGGAAGACCACCACAATCAAGAGAGTATTACAACAAAGTCATAATTTTTTTGCTGGTGGAGGATCTTGCCTTCAATTTGAAAACAAAAAAACAAACAAACAAAAAACTCAGCATTTGTGAAGTACAATAAAGAAAAGGGCAATAAAAACGAGGCATGCCTTCACTGTTGTGAGGATTAAATGAAATGGCATAACAGAAGTGCTTGGAATTAAACCTTGCATAATATAAGTAGGGGCTCAGCAAAGGATAAGTTGACCCATGTGAAATTTCCATTTACATAGGTCCAAAATGACCAATATTGACAATTTCCCATGGTTCACCCAGCCATTAGCCTGATATTTAAGCATTGAGGAGCTCAGTGTCCAATTGGCTGGAATATTGAGAACAGAGGAGGTGAAACCTCAAAGTTGACTCTTATTTAAATCATCAAAAATTTAAGGGATGCCAGCACCCTGCTAGGCACTTTAAATTCGGGGAGATTTTCTTGACTCTGAGCTGGCAGTTAAGCAAAGCTAATTTAACAGCCAGGATAACTATGTGGTTAGGAGTCTAGACTCTGGGGAGTGATTTCTTGAGATCAAAGTCCAGCTCTGCTACTCACCAGATTTGTGACCTTGAGTAACTTTGTTAAACAATCTGAGTCTCAGTTTTCTCCATGACATGGGATCACACAAGGTTGTTGTTAGGACTAAATAAGTTAATGTATGTAAAGTTCTTAGAACACTGAAGTGTTAGTTATCATTAACTTGATTGAAAATAGGTGGTTTGGCCTGATAAGCCCCATGGACAGAAATCAGAACCTGAACAAGGGAAATCAGCCTTGCCTTCTTGATCAGCCCCAATATAACAGCTGGGACACCCGTTGGGAAGCTCAGGAATAGAGGATGAAACCACCCAGGAGAGCTCAGTGAGAATCCTCCCAGCCAATGGCATTGCACACTCTCTCCTGGTGTTTCAGGGAAGGCAGAGAACTTTGTAGTTACCCAGAGCAGAATTGACTAACACATGCCCTACAGAACCCAGTGAAAAAAAGATGACAGGAGATGAAAGGGAGAGGGAAGAGCTATCACACACCAAGAAGAAATATACTCTGCTCATTCTGGTGGGAAATGAAAACATTATTTGAATCCACCATTTATTTAGAAACTCATATTAATTAGGACAAAGACATTGTAAGGAAAATGATAATAATGTCCTATGGGTTTTCTCAGAACCACTTTTATGTATATTATTTGACTATACACACACACACACACACACACACACACACACACACACACACAACCTGTGAGTCAGGTAGGCGAAGCCAACATTCTATTTAAAGATGAGAAACTGAAGGATCAGGGAGCTTAAATGACTTACTCAAGCCTACCTGGGCAGTAGGTGATGAAGCTGGAATTTTAGTCCCTTAAAGGCAGGGCCATGTTTATCTTTTTTCTTCCCAGCACTAGGCACAAACCTCACATTTATTGAGCAATTGAATGGGGGTAGGGAAAGGCTGTTCCTAGAAAACAGACTCACTTTCTCAGGCTAGTTCAGGCTCTCAGTCTAATGGCTGTAATGCTCATACTTTGTAGAGCCCTGAACCTGTAGTTGGGCAGTAATTCAGAGGCATCTAAAGGAGGCAAAGGAAAGAGTTTCAACAGTGTGTGCTAGGACAGATTAGGTATAGTACACAAAATCAGCATTAAAAGATGCCCTTCTCCGCAGGTGAGACTATCCACCCATACTTCTCAGGCTGCCATTTATAATCTATTTGCACATCTGAAAAATGAGGAGATAAAGCTTATAAGCTATATGCTATATACATTTGCTTAGTAAATACACCATTTGATTTGCCCCACATCTCATTAGGGAAAGATCTGGCAGAGCACTTAAAATCTCAAGAGGGCCTGGCTGGTGTTGCTCAGTGGTCGAGCACTGACCCATGAACCAGGTGGTCATAATTCTATTCCTGGTCAGGGCACATGTCCGGATTGTGGGCTCAACCCCTAGTAGGGGGAGTGCAGGAGGCAGCGGATTGGAATCTCTCTCTCATTGATGTTTCTATCTCTCTATCCCTCTTCCCTCTCTCTCTAAAAATCAATAAAAACATATTTAAAATCTCAAGAGGATCTTTCAATAAACATATTTTCTTCTTGGACCTCTGAATGCAAGAGAAATCTGAGGTTGAGACTGGGCAGTCTCAGCCCTTGCGCTGGGTTTTCCCTTAATGTAAAGGATATTCCCCCTCCATCAAGATGCAGGGAAACGTGTAATTCTAAGTGTCCAAGTCCTCCCACCCCCCACTTCTGTTTCAAAGAGTGTTTTGGGGCTCTGAACTGATGGTAGGATAAGATGAGAGGGTGGCTCTCCAAATGGAGTGTGCTCAATGGAGGAGTGGGGAACCGGGAGGCATCACGACTCTCTGGAAGATAAATGGGCTCTGTGCTTTCTGCTGTTAATGGTGGTCCCTCAGTGTCTAGGAAGGAGAGTGACATATATAGCAATGCCATGCTGATACAACTTCCACTGGGTTTCCCGGTTCTGGTAACAGACATTTGCTACCGAGGGATAAATATTTGCAGTTTTTATTTGCTATCTCTGTAGTCAGGGATTCTAATCTGTTTGTGATGAGTGGAGAAAATCCTCAGGGTATAAATTTATTTAACTTATCTTTGCTCTCTTGAATCCTTCAGAATTTCCTCTTTATCTTTCTGCAAAGTTGCCCACAATGTGGAGTAGGATGTGTGTTTTCCTCATTCTGCAACTTTAGAAAATTTTATTCTTTCATTTCTTCCTCTATTCTCTCGGTCCTATCCTTATGAAACTCTTATAGAAGGCTGTAGGAATTACTGGATCTGTTTTCCAAGTCTCTTAACTCTTCCCTCATGTGTTTTTCTCTTTGTCCTTTTGCCCTATGTTCTGGGTCAAATTTTCAGGTCAATCTTCAGGCTCACATATGCTTTTTATTCGTGTCATTACTGCTCTTCATCAGAGTATTTTTAGTAATGAAGCCAACATAAGAAAATTGCAAAAACTTGCAGAAGATCATAATGATCAAAATAAATGGAGACACTTACCATGTTTGGATATGAAGACACTGTAACACAGAAGTGGCAATTTTCAAGTTAACCTATAAATCCAAAGCAATCCTAGTAAATTGTCTTTTTAAAAAAAATATATATTTTATTGATTTTTTTACAGAGAGGAAGGGAGAGGGATAGAGAGTTAGAAACATCGATGAGAGAGAAATACCGATCAGCTGCCTCCTGCACACTCCCCACTGGAGATGTGCCCGCAACCAAGGTACATGCCCTTGACTGGAATCAAACCTGGGACCCTTGAGTTCGCAGGCCGACACTCTATCCACTGAGCCAAACCGGTTAGGGCTAGTAAATTGTCTTTAACAGGCAAGCTATCTAAAGTTTATTGGAATATTTTTCAAGAATGAGGATTTTATCTCCTCTTCTGTTTAAGACTCCACTAAATTGATAGTTAAGGAACTACATCAACAAAAAGAAAGTAGAAACCTGTATAAGACAAAGAGAATAAAGAAGATGAAAGCAGACAAAAGAATTAAATGCAATTTTAGAAGATAGGACCAGATAGAGGAGCAGTGAGTGATTTCACATGGCAGAGGAAGCAATGATCTAAGCCACCCGGAGGGGCATAACCACTAATAAGTGAGCCAATTCACCTGGTAGAAAACGGTGAGATGCTCAACTTTGGAGACAGTAGGTACAATGAAGGGCTGGGTTGAGCTGAGGAGCTAAAAACAGACATTGTTGAAAGTTTGCTTTTGGAGTAGTCATATCCTTCCTTCCCTCTCCTCACAGAGTAAGGCTACTCATGTCCAAGTGTAGTGACTGAAGAGTTATATTCTGCTGGGGGCTAATTCCAGCAGGTCATAAAGTTCATAAAATGTTGATGGAACTTGAGGCTTCAGCAGGGCTGAATATTACCTGCTGCTGGAATAACTGAAAGCATTTCCCCAAACCTAAAATCTGCATATATTATTGCCTGCTGCCAGGCAGCTGAGGGCAGTTTCCCCAACCTGATAATTTTACTGTTTACCAGGCCTTACCTTTGATATGTATATCTGCTTGGCTATAGGGCAAAAATGTGTGAATAAAAAACCCTGGGTCCAGAGATTCAGAGAGACCTTAGTTACTAAAGCCAAGCTTTCCTGGCTCCCCCATGTATTCCAAATTTATATCTCATGTCAAGTCTCTTTATTAAGGGTCCAGATTCCTGAACCCTTCTAGATGCTGAGTAAGACCCTGACAATTTTTTGTATAATTTAATGGTGAAGGCCAAGACTTAGGGATACCCAGATGAAGGCAGCAGAGGGGAGGCACATGGAAGTCAGCAAAAGAAATGCAGTCACCTTTTCACAAATTGCCCTCCAGGCTGACAGACACATAAAGAATATCAAAAGATTCTTTTTTGACAAACTAAATGTCCCTAAAGAAAAAACTTCCAGTTTTTGGGTTTCTCCCTCCATCTCTCTTTCCTCCCTCCCTCCCTTCCTCCCTTCCTTCCTTCCTTCCTTCCTTCCTTCCTTCCTTCCTTCCTTCCTTCCTTCCTTCTTATGAACTCCCTGCTAAAAGGAGCCTACAGGTCAACAAGTCCTGCCTACTCACTCAGAGCCTCCAAACAATATTTTGGAGGCTCACTCTTAAATATGAACAGAAAGCCAAGGCTCCCAGGCAACTGAGGAAAACTGCAAACATGAAAGAGAAAGATTGTCACAAGAATAGAGAAGGATATTTAAAAATCTACAACCCTAGAGAAATAAGTGAAGTGAATGTATTCTTATACCCAGAAGTAGAGGTTATGTAAAAGGATAAATAAAAAAACAAGAAATAAAAATTTCTTCTGGAAATAAAAATTAAATTAAATTAAAACATTCATTAGAAAGATTGAAGAATAAAGTTGAGGAAATCTAAAAGCTAGCACAAAAAGACATTAGCACAAAAAAAAATGGAAAAGAAAACATAATTAACATAAAGGACGAATCCAACCAAAATGATTTCTTAAAATAGAGAAGTGAGAAAACAGAGAGGTGGAAAATATGAAAGTAAGATGACAAACTTTTTTAGCAGTAAAACAAAAATTTCTGGATGGTAAATGTCTTTTTTATGCCCAAGAAAATGGATGAAATAAAATCCTTATAAAAGTATATAAATTGTGAGATGTCAGAGTTCTGGGGAAAAGAGAAAATCCTAATGGTTCCCAAAGAGATTGGGCAGGGGCAGGTCAGTCATTTGCAAGGAAACAGGCATCAGGTAGGAACAGGATTATTCAACAGCTACAGTGAATGTTAGAGATCAATAAAACAGTGCCTTCAAATATTTGAAGGAATGTTAAGGTTCAGTCTAGACTTCAAATCCCAGCCAAATTATGACTCCAAGGAGTGGCTAGAATAAAGACATTTTCAGAAGGGTAAGAACTCCAAAATATTACCCATTTCTTCTTTTTAAAAGACACTGGAGGAGGAGCAGCACGAGCCTGAGTCTTGGCTTCTTGCCTTCCTCCCTGGATAATAAGTTTCAGCACCAGCTCCACCTTTTCCACCAACTACTGGACCCTGGGATCCATACAGTCACCCAGCCACCAGGCCCAGCTGGCCAGCAGTGTGGCCAGAGCCTATATATGCACTGGGGGCTCGGGCTCCCAGGTCTCCATGGCCCACTCCACCAGCACGTGGGGCGGCTAGGGGTCCAGGGTCCTGGCTGCAGAGATGGCCTGGAGTCTGGCAGGCATAGGGAGCATCCAGAGAAAGAAAGAAAGAGACTATTCAATACCTGGAGAGGGTGAGTAGCCTGGAGTTTGATAATAGAGGAGACTGGAGAACAAAATCCAGACACACCTGGAGAAGGGACCTCAAGTCAGAGACTAGGGGGCATTGCTTCAAGATCCCAGAGGACTTGAGGGCTCAGGTCTTTGCAAGTTCTGTCGGCAATGCCTACATTATTTTGCAGATTGACAATGCCTATCTTGCTGCTGATGACTTCAGAGTCAAGTATGAGATGGAGCTGGCCGTGTACCACTCTGTGGAGAGAAACATCCAGGGTTCCAACAGGTCACTAATGACACCAGTATCACTCAGCTGCAGTTGGAGACAGATCAAGGCTTTCAAGGAGGAGCTGCCCTTCATGAAGAAGAACTACAAGGAGGAAGTAAATGGTCTACAAAACCAGATTGCCAACTCTGGGTTGACCGGGGAGTTGGATGCCCCCAAATATCAAGACCTCAGCAAGATCATGACGAACATCCATGCCCAGTATGACGAGCTAATTCGTAAAAACCAAGAGGAGCTAGACAAGTACTGGTCCCAGCAGATTGAGGAGGGCACCATAGTGGTCAACTCACAGACTGTCAAGACAGGAGCTGCTGAGATGATACGCATGCAACTGAGACGTATGGTTCAGTCCTTGGCGACTGACCTGGACTTGATGAGAAATCTGAAGGCCAATTTTGAGAACAGCCTGAGGGAGGTGGAGACACGCTATGCCATGTGGATGGCACAGCTCAATGGGATCCTGAGCAGCTGGAGGCAGAGCTGGCTCAGACCTGGGCAGAGGGGCAGTACCAGGAACTGCTGAACACCAAAGTCAAGCTGGAGGATGAGATTTCTACCTACTGCCTCCTGCTGGAAGAAGGGAAGGACTTTGATTTTGGTAACAACGTGGACCACAGCAACTCTATGCAATCCATCCAAATGACAACCACCTGCATGATGGTGGATGGCAAAGTGGTGTCTGAGGGGCACCCCTTAGGGGGGCAGTAGGCCAATGAAAGTTCAGAGATCATTGAACATTAAAAAAAAAAAAAGCAATTGGAAGATTTTCAATTCTCTTAATGGCAGGCTAAATCAATCCTTCCATTGAGGTCAACTATAGGAAAAATTACATAACATATACCTATTTATTTAATACTAGAAGCCTGATGCACAAAAATTGTGCACTGGCGGGGCAGGGGAATCTCTCAGCCCAACCTGTGCCCTCTCACAGTCTGGGACCCCTCGGGAGATAACCACCTACTGGCTTAGGCCTGCTCCCCTGGTGGCAGATGGCACACCCGATCCCGCGGTGCCTGCCCTGTCTCCCCGGTCGCACACGGCAGGCCCAGATCCCGCACTGGGGCGGGCGGCGGCTTGGGATCGCGCTGTCACCCACCCCACCTGCCCCGCCCCGCACATGGCAGGCCCAGATCCCACGCTGAGGCGGGTGGCAGCTGGGGATCAAGCTGCTGCCTGCACAGGGCGGGCGCAGCAGGAGTTGCCTGCAGTATGCAAATTTAATGGCCATCTTTGTTGGGTTAATTTGCATACTCTTCTGCTTGGCTGATGAGCGTAGCGAAGGTACAGTCAATTAGCATCATTGTCTTTTATTAGTGTAGACTAGAGGCCCGGTGCATGAATTTGTGCAGCAGTGGGTTCCCTTGGCCTGGCCTGTGGGATCAGGCCAAAACTGGTTCTCTGACATCCCCTGAGGGGTCCCAGATTGCAAGAGGGTGCAGGCCAGGCCAAGGAACCCCACCAGTGCATGATTGGGGCCAGGGAGGGACGTGGTAGGTTGGCCCTCTGGGGAGGGACCGAAGCAGAGCTGCAGGGTGTGTCTGGCCCATCTTGCTCAGTCCCAATCAGCTGGACCCCAGCAGCAAGCTAACCTACCAGTCAGGGTGTCTGCCCCCTGGTGGTAAGTGCATGTCATAGCAAGCGGTTGAGCAGCCTTAGCATATCATTAGCATATTACGCTTTGATTGGTTGAATGGTCAACTGGATGACCGGACACTTAGCATATTAGGCTTTTATTATATAGGGTTATATATGTTTAAGTATGTATAATATATAATATTTTAAATATACAATTAAATATATATTTTATAAATATAAATACAATATATATTTTAATTTTTCTTAAAAGCATCAAAGAGCTGATAAGACAGTGAAGGATTTTCATGCCAAAATTTGGATGAATATGAGAAGCAAGTACTCAAAGCTGCCTTTGCCCCAGTCAGGAAGAAACAGCTGCAATGTGGAGCTGTGGTATTTGGCAGCCTCACTGGCAAAACAGATAAAAGGGCCTGCCAAGTGGAGAGTCTGATAAATACTCACACACTAAGTTGAGGTCCTGAAGAGCTTTACTCTTAGAGCAAGCTTCCCAAACCTGTCTGCACATTAGAATCACTGGAGAGCTTTTAACAATTCCAAAGCACAGGCCACCCCACAGACCGATTAAATCACAGTGTCTGGGGTGGGACACCGGCATCGGGGTATTTTGAAGCTCCCCAGGCAATTCCAAGTTGCAGATGAGTTGGGGAACCACAGCGGCGAGAGTGAATGGGAGGTAACTTTGTCCTCACATGGGTGACTCAGAGAATCTCAAGTCTGGAACTTCAATTACAGTGGTCCCTGCATGTCAGCTGCAAATGAAAATGCTCTGTGGGGCATTATGTTCTCATCCTTGGCCTCACATTATTTCTACAAATAAAATTTCAAATGCAGTGCCATAGCATAAGGTCCCTGTGAGTGAGAAACAGGGGGATAAAGACAACAGACACAAACCCACCAAAGCATACAACTAGATAGCATAGCATGTAATCTCTTCTAATGCTTTGTGCTCAATCTAGAAAATTTTCTAAGAAAAACTGCAAGACAAATACTCCTTCTAGATCCGTGGTTGGCAAACCGCAGCTCGTGAGCCACATGCGGCTCTTTGGCCCCTTGAGTGTGGCTCTTCCACAAAATACCATGTGCAGGCACGCACGTACAGTGCGATTGAAACTTTGTGGCCTATGCGCAGAAGTTGGTATTTTGTGGAAGAGCTGGTATTTTGTGGAAGAGCCACACTCAAGGGGCCAAAGAGCCGCATGTGGCTCGTGAGCCGCGGTTTGCTGAGCCGCAGTTTGCTGACCACTGTTCTAGATTATGGTATGAAATAACTTCAGAACTCCAAGGCAATATTGACAATTGAAAAAATGGAAGTGATTAAAAAAAAGCATCCCTATATATCATCCTATCTAATAAAGATGGAATGTGCAAGTTGACCGTCACTTCACGACAAAGATGGTGGCGCCCACAGCCAATAAGGAGGAAATACGAAAACTGACACGACAAAGATGGCAGTGGCTGGGCAGGACACTTGTGTCATTGCCATGGCGACAACACAGGTGTTCTGCCCTGCCCTGGCCGCTCCAGGCCTCTGGGCAGTGCGCGAAGGCGGAAGGCGGCTCCCAGCCGGAACAAAGGTGGAAAGGCGGTGCCAGCAGCCAGGGGAAAGAAGGCCTATTCTTGTATGAATCTTCATGTATCGGGCCTTTAGTTAGTTATAATAACTGTCGGGGGGGGGGGGTGTAAGCACTCGGAAAAATATTTCCAGAAGCATTTAATTAAAAATAATTGCTTCTTGCTCCAATTTTTTTTTTAAGCCACAATAGTAAGATCCATTCCCCCCCCCCCCCTCTGTAGGGAAGGAAGAGATCAATAAAATCAAATTGAAAGCAATAGAAAAAGAGGAGACTCAAGTTTTTATACTAGCCTGGAAAAGCCACCTAGATATCCCAGATTTTAAGAAGCATGGGCCTAAATCTTGACATCTCTTTTCTCCCACCTCGCAGTCATTTCCATTTCTCCCCATACAAGACTTACTGCTTGTAGCCAAGCATTGTGTTGGACCTTGGGGATGTGACAACCTCAAGTCGTTGTTAGCACAGAGAGTGGGAGAGAGCTCAGCCAGATAAGCCGGCAGGCAGTGACAATTCAGAACTCAAATGCAGAGGTGTGTGCAGAGTATGAGGAAGCCTGGAACTCAGATCACTTCCCAAACACACCCATTATCCTTCCAAAGATGAGAAGCCACAAGAAGAAACAAAATCTAAAAGCATTGTCACTTGGGATTGCAAAATAAATACCCTATGATATCACTCGGACAGGAAAGAGTGAGGTGGATTTGGGAAGGTGAGTGAAGCACGCAGCCATGCTGTGTGCACAGATGGCGGAAGGCCCTCAACAGGCCAGCCAGGACCTCTGCCCCAGGCGCCTTCCTTCCCCTCCGCACCTGGCCCCTGACCTCTGTGCCTGTCTGTACCAGAGTCCTTGACCTGCTGCCTCCGGAGGATGCTGTAGGCTGTGCATGGCTCTGCTCTGCTGGAGACACCCCTGCACACACACACACACACACACACACACACACACACACCCCAACTGCTCCCACCACTCAGCCCTCCAGGGACAGGACACTTCTTTCCTCCTGGTGTTTCTATACCCAGCCCAGGCCTTCCCTTCATTCTCCACACATAACAAATGTCCAGGCAATATCATTTGAAGAATCTGCACCTACAAACCAGAGATATTGGACTTCACGTTCCAATTCAAAGAACAGGTTCCAACAAGTGCCAAGAATCAGGCCTGCACCAGGGTCCCTTCGTTTCCCTCCGTCTCAGTGCCCAGCCTGCTGCCACTGTGGCCAGGAAGTGCTCCAGGCCTCCTCAGAGCCCAGGGATGCAGTCTTTTCTCTTATTTCACCTCTGAGTGTCCCAAAAGAGAGATGATTATTGGTCCTGGTTCACACCTTATGTTCCAGTATAATTATTAATAGTTTCCCCATTTCACTCCCCAAAGAGCCCAATTTGGATATTATGTTACATGATCACCTTGCCCAGGAATAACGGGCAAGGAAGACTGACAGCTAGACACCCCATTCCTTTCAGGGAAACCATCCCCAGTACCGAGGGAATGATTGGGCCCCATAGGACCCAATAGTAGTCAGATGCCAGCTGTCTGCAAGTGTACATTCTCCAAAGCTTGGCTCAGTCAGGCTTACATAATAGTATGCATGGGACATCGGTAGTCCAACCCAGGTTGCAATATGGCAAGATCAATACTGTCCCTTTTCAGTCACACTTCCAGTAAGAGGTGAGTCCTCTGCTAAGTAGGAGTCCAAATAAAGTCCAAGTCCAGCCTTGTTACATGACGTTCAGACAGTCAAGCCAACTTTCACAGGACAGTTCGTACAGGATGGCTTGCCTCCAGTGACAGGAGCCCCATGTGTTAAATGACTAAGCAATTTTAGCTGATATACAAGCAACTTAATATATAAAGTAACCTCGGGTGGAGCTACCAACTCTATTTGAAGAGAGAGGCAAATATCAGCTCAGAAGTAAGACTCTGTCGGCAGTACTTGGGAGTGTATGGCCATATCCAGAGGCTATTGATGAGAAAGCTTATGCACCCTCAAATGAGATCAGTGAGGAAACTGGGCTTTGGCACTCCCCCTTCACCCTCAAACCCAGTCAAACTGAATCAGAACGCGACATGTGGGAGCTGTGAAAGAGCAGGCCCAGGGCCCGGTTGCCGTCGGCTCTATTTGCCATGTTTCTTTTTCCTATTCACGTCTCATGTCAAGGTTTATGTCACAACTGCTGATTCTGCTCCGCTTTCCATGCCTCCTGTCTTGGGAGACAATTAGTGAACAAAGGCACATCGGCATGTCCGGGCTGCCCAAGTGCCTCGCAGGCTGTGTGCAGCTAAGTTTTCAAGACAACCCTGCACTCAGCTCATGCCAGATTTAAAATCTGCAATGCCAGCCTGGAAGTGGCATACAGACACCCTGTGGGTGTGAAACTCTCCAACTTTCCCCATATGTCTAAATCTACATGGAGTTTCTTGTTTTCTAAGTCAAGTCAGAAAATTTAGACCTGAGTTCTAATTCTAGCGTTTCTTCTAAATAGCTCCCATCTATGCTCTAGGCCTCAGTATCCCCAACTGGAAAATACAGTGGCTGGTCTGGGAAGTCAGTGACTCCCCTTCCTACTCTGACATTCTGTGGAACTGCACTTCTCGTGTCAGTTGTCATCTGGTTGTTGGACCTCAGAAAATATTCTCTCAGGCCTTAGTTTCCTCACTTGTAAGTGGTTCCAATATAATAAGCACCTTCCAAGTAGGCCGTGGGTTTTAAGTGGGACAGTGTACACAGACACATGCAGCAAGTGAGTGCATACAGTAGGAACTCCATAAATGTTTTTGTACCATTTCCTTGATTCTCCACCCATGAAAGCTGAATAATACTTGCCAGTCTATCTTGTGAAAATTTAAATGAGCATTTTGGAAAGAGATGGAACGTGCTTTTAATTAAAAAAAAAAAGCACATGCAAATGCCAGGAATTATTATAATTCAAAAATGGACTAAAATCAGAGTTTAAGACGTGCCTGATTAATTTATTAAAAAACTAAAACCATAAACAGGGCCATCTGCTCAAACCCCTGGATTTATCTCAGATGGGATTGAGAGAGAAAGGGCAAAGAAGGAATCAGATGGTTCCTGGATTTGCCCAAACCCAGGCCATGAGGCACCATGGAGGCTGAGGGAGGGATAATAGTGAGAGAGTGACTGCTGGGGGGTGGGAGTGGGAGCTGCCAAAGCCCAGGGAACAGCTGGGAACAGAGGTGATGACAGCTGAAGCAGAGGGGTTATTTCAGAACTGCTCACTATGCCTCAGAGAGCGCCTTGGGGCTTGTTAATATGAGGGGACCAACTGAGCGAGAGGGAATTTTGCTTTCCTTGATAAGAGCCTTCTTTGCCTCGGAGGGGAATCATCGCATACAACAGGGTGCCTTTTTCAGCTTACAGGTCTTACTGAGACCCAGCAGCCACACCCTTAGGTAGTGGATCTTCTCTTGGGGCCCAGAGGGAAGCAGGAGCCATGGCTGGTCAGAAAGATGAAGCCCTTGGACAGGAATCTGGGCTTTTGGCTACAGTGATTTTTTTCTAAAATTTTATTATGAAAAATCTCAAACATACAACACAGTTGAAAGCACTTTCCAGTGAATATTGGCATGATCCACCTGGATTCTATCACGATCATTTTACTGTAGCACATCCATCCATCTATCCATCCACCCCTCTATTCATCCATACTCCATCTTAGCTTAGGTGCATTTCAAAGTAAATTATAAGTCTCAATACACTTCCCCCTAAATACTTCAGCATGCATATTATTAGCTAGAGCTCAATGTCTGTTCACAGGTCTTTCCTTCTGATATAAAATTTAAATACGATGAAATTCACAAATGCTAAGTATGCAGGTGCTGTGTTTTGACAAATGCATTCACCTATGTAACCCAAACCCCTATCAAGATAGAGAACCTCCAATCATCCCAAGGTTGGTTCACAGATTTGCCATACGACCTTGGACAAGATATGTTTAACTTTGATCCCAGCATGTCCCAAACTTTTCTGATCATAGAACCTTTTCCAAGTACCAAGTTCAAACATTCCATCTTTAATCATTAAGCCTAGATGTAATGTTAAATACCATTTAGTTCAAGCCCCCATATTATAGTTGAAGAAACCTGAGGACTAAAGGAAGACCATATCGCCTTTATTTACTGCCATATCTCCAGTTCTAAGCATAATAAATGATACGTAGAAACACATTATAAATATTTGTTGAATAAATGATGAATAAATTAACTGCTGTATATTAATCACTCCACGGACCTAGCTCTATACTAGTAAACTCCATTGGATGTACCTGGACTACTCCCTTCTCCCAGCGCAAGTCATGTTCCCTCTCTTAAGGAACTAATCGGTTTCTCCCAAGTCATGGTCATTTTTTCTCCCACCTCCCACCCCCACTAGACTATAAACACTAGGGAATATCTGCTCACCTGTTTGCAGCTTCTATAATGTCTAGCACAGTGCCTTGCACTTTATAGGTGGTTTAAAACATATTTTAATATAAATTCAAACAAGGAAAGATGGTCAACTTTTTGCTCATGTATCTTACCTTTCCCTATGCCTACATTGCTAAAGTGCATCTTGATATTTCTAGATGAGTAAAGGATAGTGGGATGGGGTCAGAAATAAAGGGGAAATTTGTGATATGAGAAATAATAGCTGAAGGGAGAAAAAAGAAGGGGGAAACATGAGGAAAAGGAAGAAAGAAAAGGGGGAGGAAGAGGGAAAAAAGGTAAGGGATGGGGTTAGAACCTTATATTATGATTAATGAAATAGATTTGAAGTCACAGTTATTAAAAACAGTTAAAATTTTCTTCTCTACTCCCTTTTCTCTGCCATATTGCATTTGGTTACTTCTACTGCCCAGGCTTTTTACTAAAAGTTGAAGGATCTGATAGTGGTACTTCATATTTTGATTCTTATGGCTCTTGCTCATGAATCCTCCTAATAGATCTGAAGGTATTAGACAGTGATGAAAGCACCCTTATTTAACAGATGGAGAAGCTGGCACTGCAATGGTTGGCCAGCTGGCACCAGAGAGTAAGGTGTCAGCAAGCTCGACCTCAGGTCATACCTAGTAAATGGACCTGACTCCCCAGGGTCTCAAAGAGCTCCAGTCAATTCAGAAATCTCACAATCCCTGGGTCAAAGTATGTCCTTTAGTCCCATGTGTTAACAGGATGTGTCCAAAAGAATTTTTTTTCCTTTCATGAGTGGCTCTGCTTTTTCTATCACTAAATATGACATCTCAATGGTCAATCATTGTTTCGTTGCATTTGGCCCAAAGAATAAATGATTTTCTAACTTATGTACTAAGAAATATTGCATTAAAATGCCTATCAAGTAAAGTCAAAATTTAAGTGGGAAATAACTGAGACCTCTATTAATATATTCTAAAAATGACATACCTACTTGTAGAAATGAAAGGGTTCAATTGGTTGGTGGGAAGGAATAGACTAAGAATAAGTAGTCGCTTTAGCCTTGACAGCATTAACTTCATAATAATATCCAGAGAGTAAGTCATTTTCCCATTCCCTCACCTGATCCCCTTCGGGGAGACACAGCATCAATGAAGTTGAGATTTGCATGGGCCTTATAGGTAAGAATAACACGTAGTGAGAAGGATACTGAGCCAGGGATTAGAAATCTGGACTCTATTCCCCTTTCTTCCAATAATTAGTGTGAACTGTGGTAAATCCAATCCCCATTCTGGGCCTTAGTTTCCTGGATAATAATCTTTATTATTCCTTCTAGCTTCTATTTTTCAATATTCTAGGCCATCTGGCTTAATCTTCCTGCCCCCAATTCAACAATTTCTCCTAAATACTCTAATGTAAACATACTCCTCTTAGCTTAGACCCATGAGTTACAGAGAGCTCTGTTTTCCAAGGCATTTGTTCCTTGTTAGTCCACGTGTGGACTTAGAATCTCTGTAATTTCCTCTTGTTGATTTTACCACATCAGGACTTCACTTGGTCATAAGCAGAAACGGGTAGGGTGCTACCTCCCCAAACAAAAGCCATATCAACAGCCAATGCTTGCTTTGATTCATTATTCATTAAGCCAAAATACTTAGAGAAGTGTTTTTTTCTAGATTACTTGAAATACTCTTTTGAGCTATCTACTGGGATCACAGCTAGGATATACACATTAATTTTGGGAACTAATTTTAAAGATGGACTTTGGTCAGCTGGAGAGGTGCCAGCAAAGGCAAGAAGGATGTTGAAGTGTCTGGAAAGCTTTTAATAGTGTGAAAGAAAGTGAAGAGGTTAAACTTAGAAAATAGAGGCTAGACAATGTCTTTCACATTTAAACAGCTGCCATGTGGCCAGATAGTCTCTTGTTCTGTATTATTCTGCTGCACAGAACTGTATTTATTGACAAGGAGAGATGTCTAGAATACACTAAAAAAAATGACAAGCAATAATAACAAAGAAAAAGATAGATGTTATAAAATGTTAACAAAGATGACCTCTGGGCTTATTCTTACATCTTTGTGTTGTTTTTCTAAATTTTCTTATGTGTCTATAATAAGCATGAATTCTTTGTGTAATTTTAAGAAAATAATTAATAGCACTAAAAGAAAATATAGTGTCAAATATGCTTTAAAGAATTTGGGAAGATTGGGAAATACATTAAAAAGTCCTAGAAAACAAAGCCCTATGTTTGTATATCAGTGAGGCAACTTGAAGGGTGGGGTGGAGTCTACAAGATGCCAAACCAACTGGTTAGTTGACTAGCTTTTATTCAAAGAGTCATTTGGTTGAAGGAAATGCCAATGATCTCTACTCTAGCTTCCCCAGCCTGTGCCGCACTGACCTCCACTCAGCCCCACTTCGAAACCCGTCAGCATCACCTCTGGGTCTCCCCGACTTGAGGTCTGGGCATCTGCAAGAAGCAATGAGGAAACACCATGCTCCAGGTGCTCGGCCAGGTCCCTGGCAGGTGACCATCTCCCACAGGAGAAGGTGAGCCAGGAGGCTTCAGGGTAGCCACCCACAACCAGTCCTCCCTGAACCATGAATAAGGCATGGGGCCCAAGGCAGAGTGAGTGCTGGGAATAAATGCACAGACAACTAATTTCCTCCTGCTTGGTAAACCAATCTGATGACTCAACTTTTTTTTTTTAAACTTGGTTAAAAAGTGCCCACGCAGTAAGAGCAGCCAAGGAAGTATCAGTTCTGTGTTTTCTTTTGCAGTTGCTACATTTTCCAGTTGAAAATTGCTTCCTTATCTACAATGTCCTCTCTGCTTCATCACTCTAGCTTTCTTGCTTTTCTGAGAGCCCTGGGATTCCCCATGTCTCTAGAGCAGTGATTTTCAACCTTTTTTTTTTTTATCTCATGACACACATAAACTAATTACTAAAGTTCTGTGGCACACCAAAAAATATTTTTTGCCGATCTGACAAAAAAAAAGAAAAGAAAAAGGTATAGCTTTGATTGATTCACACCGGGCTGTTATTGTTGTGTTAGCTGATGTCATTTTTTTACTTGACAATCTAAGGGAAAAGAGGTCAGTGCCCCTGACTAAATAGTCAGGTATTGCATGTTTTAAAAGTTTTTGTGACACACCACTTGAAAATTGCTGCTCTAGCCCTAGCTGGTTTGGCTTAGTGGATAGAGCATCAGCCTTTGGACTGAAAGGTCTTGGGTTCGATTCCAGTCAAGGGGACATGCCCAGGTTGCAGGCTCAATCCCTAGTAGGGGGCATGCAGGAGGCAGCTAATCAATGTTTCTCTCTCATCATTGATGTTTCTATCTCCCTCTCCCTCTCCCTCTATGAAATCAATAATAATATATGTTTTTTAAAAAAAGAAAATCACTGCTCTAGAGTATATAAACTTGCTCAAAAATCCACACCTCAACTGTGAAATTATTAGAAATTCTCTATAGCCTGCCCTTTCTCTGATAACATCTTCTGGTTGCTGTATCTCTAACAACCTTTGAGCTCGTGAAACATGCCCAGATCCCCTCAGTCTGCAGAGAGGTCAGGAATGCTGGGCAATTTCAGGAAAGACCCAGCACCAGGTTTCCCCAAGAACAAAGGTCCTTTGGCACAAACATCATCCTGGCCCCACAATTCCATGTGATAAAGCTCTGAGAAACAGTGCTCTGTTCCTTCTGTGCACGAATATCTGTTCTGAGGACAAGTCCAATGCCAAGGCTCACTTTCCTACACTCTCTGCGAGGACAGGAGGAAGGCAAGGAAGAACTATAGCATTTCTTGTTGTTTTTGAATGAAAGGTAATTTTTTCCCCACTTGTTAGGTGGTTGAATCTGCTGGGACTCTTTGTGAATTCCAACTGAGAAATAGCCCAAGACAAGTAAGCTTAAGCAAAGGGGAATTTATCATCTCAGGGAGGTGGAAGGTGGGTCTTGCTGGATACATAATTCAGATCAAATGATGCCAGGAATCAATCAAACTCTCTCTTGCTAATTATTCACCTAATTTCCTCTGAGTTGGCTTTATTTTCAGCACACTCTCACACTGAACCCCCAAAAGAACCCAGGCTTTCACCCAATTAGACTAAGGAAAGAGAACTTCTCTCCTTCTTCATAGCTTTACATAAGTCCCAGCACTGATTCACAGTGGACTGACTGGAGTGGCATGCTCTGTTTGAACAAATCAGGTGATTGAGAGAGAAAACAAGCTGATTTGCCACACTAGTCCCTCCCACTGCTACTCCAAAGGAAAGTGGAAGTGATGCCACCAGAAAAAAGAAAGGGTGGAAGTCAGACAAGAAAACTAATGCCCTCTACAGTGGGCTTGTGGTGGTCTTGGGTAGCAGATTGTGTCAGATACAAGCAAGGTGTGCTCAACGGTCAGCAGTTTCAAGGATCGGTCATGTCAATCACCCATAAGCTAAATGCCATCAAGAGAGCAGGGAAACAACTTGGAGAAGCAAAGCACATCAGATTGTGGTCTAGAAGGGAAAACATAGGCTCTGGGTGGGCAGAGGTGAAGCCAGAAGAATCAAAGTGGTGGCCTTCTTGCCCGTCTAGGGGAGAGATACTGTTGACAGCAAAGGTATGTCACAAAAGCAAGGCTCATCTGGGTAGCCTGGCACCACACTGCTGGCCTGAACCTCCACCGCCAATCCTACTACACCACTCTCTCAAGAGGCTGGGGACAACATCCAAAGGCCAAGCCCAAGTCACCTGTCTTCCTGAAGGCTATTTAAGGCAGGAAGAGGCCCCACATGGGCCCTAGGGCTTCCTCCCAAGACCACACACAGAAGTGGAAAGGGAATCTATCAAAGAAAAATCAGGGTGCTAATCAGAGAGCCCTGAAGAACAAACATATATAGCCCTCTCTTAAGACTCATGACTTTTCCATTCATAATAGCTGTTCACTCTGTGCTAGATCTAGAAGCATGACCATTACCAATCACACCCAAAGGAAAACAAATCTCTAGTCAATACTAATTTTTAATATACCCATCCATAAGATCAAATCACTCTATCTTCCTACTTCTTTCCAGATATCCCCAACCCCACCCCAAAAAGGTCTTCACTACCTTGGTACTTACACAAATTGGCAAGAGTACTAAGAAAGTAATCATAGGCTGTCAGTTTAAAAATCCCTCAGATGGGCAACAGAGTCCTTTTAATATGGCAATGAAGAGAAACTAGTTCTAGGAAAGGAATTGATAGAGAGGACTTATAATCTGATAGATAGAGCACCTGAATTAATCTGAAAAATAATCATATTATTTTAAATCTTAGAACACATATACTTATGTGAATAGAGCATTAAGTTTCTTATACGTGGGTAGAGGGTTAAGTTTTAAGTTTCCTTTCCAAGGCCTGTGCTAAGCGATTGAGGAGGTGACTCAGCTGTGAATCCAGCAAGCAGAACCAATAAGCATGGTCAGACCAACCCACCAGCAGTCAAAACATCATCTCATCAACATCATCTCATCACCTGATGACTAAAGGATACTAGCTGATGTCTGTGGACCTCCAGGGCTGCCTCACTCTAGCCCAGGGGTGGGCAAACTTTTTGACTCAAGGGCCACAATGGGTTCTTAAACTGGACCGGAGGGCCGGAACAAAAGCATGGATGGAGTGTTTGTGTGAACTAATATAAATTCAAAGTAAACATCATTACATAAAAGGGTACGGTCTTTTTTTTTTTTTAGTTTTCTTCATTTCAAACGGGCAGGATCTGGCCCGCAGGCCGTAGTTTGCCCATGGCTGCTCTAGCCCCTTCCCCTTTATAATTCTTTCCCCTAAAACTCGCTGTAAGACAGGATTTGAATGCTTGTAAGCGCCCTGTCTTCTTGCTTGGCTAGCCTTCTCAATAAACACCTAATAAAGGGCGTCCCAAAATTCATGCAAGAAGTAATTTTGATAGAAAACACAGGTTTATAATTAAAAATTGTAAATTTTTTATTGATTCATAAAGTATACAGGATAGGGTTATGTATGGAATAGCATATCGGGTAAATGGCCTCCATTACTTTGCTGGCACATACGCACTCTTTTGTTGAAATTTTCCCTGACCGTTTTGCATAAATATGGCTGAATTTTGTTGATACAGAGCTCAATTTCCTCCTTCAAGGTGTGGGTGGTTGTAAGCTTGTTGGCATAAACCTTAGACTTCAAAAAACTCCAAAGAAAAAAGTCCAATGGCATTAAATCGCATGATCTGAGCGGCCAATTCTGATCACCAAAACGGGAAATTACATGACCAGGAAATGACTCAGGCAGTAATTGAATTGTTTCTTGGGCCATATGGCATGTGGCACAGTCTTGTTGAAACCACATGTCGTCCACATCCATATCTTGCAATTTAGGCACAAGAAACTGGATTATCATGTCGCGATAGCGAGCACCATTAACCGTTATTGCCTGAGCAGCCACATTTTCGAAGAAGAATGGTCCGATGATGCCTCCAGCCCAAAATCCGCACCAAACAGTGACACGCTGTGGATGCATTTGTTTCTCAACAATCACTCGTGGATTTTCTGAACCCCAAACGTGACAATTTTGTCGATTAACCAAGCCATCAAGATGAAAATGAGCCTCATCGAAATTCAGCCGCATTTATGCAAAACGGTCATGGAAAATTTCAACAAAAGAGTGCATATGTGCCAGCAAAGCCATGGAGGCCATTTACCTGATATGCTATTCCATACATAACCCTATACTGTATACTTTATTAATCAATAAAAAATTTACAATTTTTAATTATAAACCTGTGTTTTCTATCAAAATTACTTCTTGTGTGAATTTTGGGACACCCTTTATGATTTAACTTTCATTATTGGACACAGCAACAGGAAACCCGAGCCCAACCGGGGGTTTCCCAGTAACATATTGGGACACTCCTGACAACAATACCATTCCAGACACATGCCTGAGATCCAAGGCAGGATGGGGGGTGGGGGACAGCAGAAAAGAAGTTGAGAGCATGAGAGAATCCTCACTAAATAGTCAGACATCATAGGCTTCTATGTCTATTCCTTAACTTAGAGAGAGAGAGAGAGAGAGAGAGAGAGAGAGAGAGAGAGATCGGCATTAAGTGTGCCAGAATATTATTTAAAGAAAGCTTTACATGCACATGCATATACACAGGAGGGGAAGAAGACCATCCTTTAGAAACATAGAAACTTTTGTGTCCAGATTTGTAATAATGACCAAGACATTGTTCAATAGAAAAGGCAAGTTGCTGAACACTGTGGTGAGAATGGTACCCGCTGTGTAAAAATAAGGAGTAATTACATATACATTCATAATTGTACATGTTTAAAATATCTCGGAAGAGTATTTGAGTAAACTGGTGAAAGTGGTGGCAGGGGCTGGAAAGTGAGAGACTAGGAATGAAGGGATGCTTTTCACCACTTTCTCTGGTGCAGTTCCTCCTGAAAGTGTTGTGAAAGCAAAGAAAAAATTTGAAATGCACTGGTTTATATTGCACCACAGATCTACAGAAGAAGGGAACATCCACATATATTTATTATCTATTCAAAACTGTAGATGGAAAAAGAGGGAAACGCATTGCACAGTTAAGCCAGCAGGAAAGTAAGCCACAGTGCTGGGGGTTCACAAAGACGACCCTGACCCTTTCAGAGAACACAGCCTTTACCCACCCTCCTAGCAGCGAAGTCTTGAGCAAATAGGATCTTTTAAAAGAAATCATCGAGAAATCCTGATTGCTTGATTGATGTATGATTGAGACCTGGAATTTGCTTCAAAAAATTTTTGTTTTGTTTTGTTTATTTATTCCTTCTGTAGTAGAAGCACAAGCATCAGCAACATGACTTTCTAACCTTTGGATAAACAATGAGATGTGGGTGAAGGAGATTCTAAGAAGCCAAGAAGCACAAGAAGAACAGCACCCAAATGCTTTCATCGACTCCTGGGAAATATCTTAAACATACTCAGGACCATGGAAGAGCAGATTTGCTGAAGAGAAAGGAAATTTGAAAACCATTATGAAAGGGAAAACTTACATGCCTCCCAAAGGGGAATTCAACTTATTGCTCTATTAACTAAAGACTACTCTAGAATTGTAAAATAAGGAGTTGCAAGTATATTGTTGACATTTTGAATATATCTATATTATATTTTTAATAGTAAAAAGGAAAGAAAGATATCAGCTATTTGAAAGAACATATGAATCCTCCAACATTGCTGGAATAATTGTTTTTAAAAAGTATGCTCCTCTCTGTTAAAAATGTGAATTAAGGAATAAAGGACACTTGGTGTGTGGACACTTGATAAACAGCATCTGCTTTAATCCTTCCAGCCACTCAGTGAGGTAGGTACTGTTATGCTCCCTATTTGTCAGATGAGGAAACAGGCACCAAGAGGTTAAGTATTTGCCCAGAGCCACTCAGCTGGAGCAGAGGAGCAAGTTGCTCCATTGGGAGTGGGCTGGGAAAGGCGTGCTGATGCGGGGGTGAGGAGACTCAAAATCTCCCAGGTGATCCTAACCTCACTTCTATTGGGGCCAACCTAATTTCACACATGGCCTGAATTCCCTTGTGCTCAAATTAATTTGTAAGATTGTCCTACATTTTCCTTTAGAGAGTGACTATTTGAAGGCTCCTCGTCACAAGGGCATGAGCATCTTTCCTAAGTGGGAACTGTTTCCGCTAATTAAGGAAGAAGAGCACTGGAACAAGTCTCTAACTCACCTTCTTTAGCTGCAGCTATGAAAATGGACCCTGGAGATTCAAAAGAAGAGAGATGATAAACGGCACGGCTGGGGCACCATCCTTTAACTGATTGAGAAAGGTGTTTTGAACATGGCTTCTGACCCAGAAATAAGGCTTCTACAACTGAAATTTGTTCAGCTACTCATCATACATACTGCTGCCTCTTCTCTCTCCCATAGTGCCTCTGGAGCCACAGAAAATCTCAACTCAAATATTCCTGAACACCTCCTCCCTTTGGCAAAGGATGACCAAAGCTGTCTAATTTTAGGGTCTAACAGTTGGCATGCAATTAAAACTATAGTTATTATGGGCTTCAGGGGAGAATAATTTATGGGAAATTAGGATCATTGCAATACAAACATGCTCCCACGGATCAGGATTTAACTATGTTCAACCACGGACAGTAAGAACTCTGCCATTTTTACAACATGAGGCTTATTGTTTCAAAACAAGCAAAAGATCAGGCACTTCTGGTCCACTTTTTAACATCAATCCCAGTGCTGCAGGGGGGGGGGGGGTCCTGTCAAGACTATATTTCAGCATGGCTACTGATCTGAGATCAAAGGAAACTATAAACAAGAAAATGTATTCCCCTTTCTGAAAAGAAATTTATTATTGTTTATGTTCGAAAATCAGACTGAGAGGTTTTTTTGTTTGTTTTGTTTTGCTTTAAAACTTTGCTGACCAGAAATTTAGGCTGGGATAGATGAGTTTAATTATACTGGTTTATTTTGTGATATTGATTTGCTAAAAAAAAAATAGAGTGAATAAATGCATACCTTATTATTTAAATGAGAGAAAAGGAAAAATAAATAAATTAGCTTACAGTATGCAACCATCATTCTCTTGAGAACAAAGTTACCATAATGCTCTTGGCAATTCAGGATCACCTTTTATTTAGTTTAAGAGTTTTCCAACCTAATCGGAAGATGTTTCCACCTCCACCACAGCCACTTTAGAAAAAGATATAAAGCATATAAAAATACACAAAAGTATGTGTCCCTCCCAAATAAAAAACTATAACACAATGTTCTATGTGGAGGCAAGACATTTGGTTTTTGAACTTTTTGTGTGTGTGTTCTGATATAGAAAGAAGTCTAAAACCTAGAGCTAGGATTTAGTTTTGCAGCTCTATTATTTCATTTAGGTTCTCCAAATAGAGTACTTTGTTATTGGTAACCTGAGACTACATTCTCTGGGTTATGTTTCTGCTGCTTTTTCATCCTGCCCACTCACTATTAGGCATTGGCCCAGGCATAAGTACTTACACATGATTTCTAACTTTATGGCCAAACCCATTCAGCATAAAGAGAAATGGAGAGCTGATAACTATCCCTGAACACCCATCCAACTGAGAACACAGAGACCCTCTCCCAGTTCATGTTGAAACCTAATCCCTAGTGTGATGGTATCTGGGGGTGGGGCCTTTGGGAGGTGGTTAGGCAGAGCCCTCGTGAATGGTTTGAACAGGTTGACCTCTAGATGGAATCCATATCACTTGCTTCCTGGATCCACCTACAAAAGAGGCTGGGTCTCCAGACTATCCAAAAATGACCTAGTCATTGTTGCCTCATAACATACAGAGCCGCGATAGCAAGGACAAAGAGAAAAAAATCTCCCGAAGTACGTACAGAAGGTGGGTTCTCGGCCTGACCCAGATGTGCTGACTGCATGGAGGACAGGAGTGAAAGGAGAACGCATCTACTGCGAGGCACAGGCCGGCCAGGGAGAAACCTGCTGGAGCTGAGCCATCGGATACTACTTCTCCTCGAGTAAGGGATAGAGAGGTGGCCTGCAAATGAAAGATCGCTCATGGAAACACAGCCTGGGGAGTAGGAATTTCTCCATCAATTTAAGGTAATGAAAATACTGTTTGTGTGAAGGGCTGAAAAGCAAGTTGACTAGTTTATCTCTAGAAGACCCTCCTCCAATCACAACTCAATGCTGGAAGAAATGCAAGCTCAGTGAGGGCATCCAACCCCTTATTATTTTATATGAACATTGCTCACATTTTACTGGTACTTATCTTTGGCAAATTAAAGTACACGTTGCCCTGCTCCCATACCCAACACCTATTCTACTTGAACCTGGTTATGTAAGCTAATGATCTTCCTACTTCTCCTGTCTTTCCTGTCATTTGCAAATTAAGTTGCCTTTCTCTTTGGTGGCTTTATTATCCTTCTGTATCTCTGTGACTATTGTGCTAAATTGTAGGTTCTTCATTTCATCCGAGGTAGCAATACGGCAGTAACAGACTTACTATGCAGAATGACACCATGTTGAAGGTGCTTAAAAAAATGGTAGAGAAAAGAAAAAAACCTGAACACCCACTCTTTCTTCCATCTTCTCAAATGCACCCTCATCATTCCCCATGTGTTGAATGCTAGGCTAGGCCTTGGCCCTGTTAAGTCACATGACCTTGCAAGCCTGATCACCCTGGCCTGATCTGTGCCTTGTGTTTGATCTGCACATCTACCATTTCTCCTGACAGCAAATCACAAGTGAAAAAAGTGTCATCTTAGTTAATTGTGAACATTTCTGAAGACAGAAAAGCAACTGAAACTGAATATGGACCTTTTTAAAATGTATGACATGTAGTTGTTATTTTAAAACACATATAAAAAAGATTTATAGAAACAAGGGCAGCATTAGAGTAAATGAATATCCGTATCACAACAAAAGTCGACCTGAGAAAGTCATGGGAACTGATGTGGCATCTAAAGCCATTTCTAAATATGCAGATTCGTAACACTACTATCTTTGAAGCCTTAGCTATCACTAGGCATTTAAAGAGCATAAGGGTCTCTTAGCATTCTTTTGCAAAACAGTTAAGCCAAGGTTTTATTAAAACCAGGGTTTGTTGCTCTAGCCAGTGTTTCTCAGTGGTTAGAGCATTGGCCCATGCACCAAAGCGTCATGGGTTCGATTCCTGGTCAAGGGCACATACCTGGGTTGCCCATCCCCAGTTGGAGCCTGTGCCAGAGGCAACCAATCAATGCATCTTGCTTACATCCATGTTTCTCTCTCACTCTCTCTCTCTTTCTCCCTCCCTCCCTCCCTTCCACTCTATAAGTCAATGGGAAAAGTGTCCTCTGGTGAGAGTTAACTAAAAAAAATTTTAAACCACCAGGGTGTGTTACTAAAAAGATAAAATTTAACTGTTTCAGCTAAGGTTCTTCTATTGCAAGCAATAGAAACTAATACCACCTAACTTAGCAAGAAAAGGGATTTATTGATAGGATATGGGGGGAGGGGGTGATATTCACTAGGGAAAAGCTAAAGAACCAAGTCTCAACAGGGACAGGAATCAGGCTGCTCTGGAATCTAGGTAATCGAAATCAACAGGGAGTCACTTTAAGATGTCATTGTTGAGTTTAACGAATTCAGTCATTTTTGTTTGTTTGTATTAAATCCACAGAGATGGTGCATCTGAATGCCCTGCCTTGGTCAATGTCACATTAAGACTGAAATCATTGGGAGAGGGTTACTCTATCAAACAAAATCAGAAAGCTGTTACGAGAAGCTAGGAATGGATGACGCTGGGCGGTGGGGTTAGGATTTGGATGGTGCAGGGATGGATAAAGGTCCACTCTATGCCACCAATGATTTACTGATGGAAGACGTTTTCATCTTAGTTGTATACTTTTAAGTATTAACTTGATGACAATGAGTAATTTAATACACTAAGAAAAGTCTCTTTATGCATTGGCTTAGCAATCAGGGACAGCAACTTTGCATGGTGATTGTCTTGAATTTGCACCAGAGGGAATATCATATGTCCCCTGAAGGCATTGTCTTCCTTTCCTGTTAGCTCACAAATTCTTTTCATCTATTTCTCATGGTGTGCAACCCGCACATTTAGTTTGTGCTTCTTTTTTTGTTTTATAGCTCCCATAAGCTAAATATTGTTACTCTTTTCTTTTTTAACTTTTGCACTATTGTTATTTGGGGGAGAAATATATGCTCCAAACATGGATGGTCAGACTGCCTTACTATCTCCTCCCATGAATCTTTAAGTAGGGAAACATTTTTTTTAAAGCCATTTTCATTGTGGATTTCATATTTATGTTCCATGTGAATCAGAGTTATTTACACAGTTCATTTATTTATGCCTATGGGTTTTTTTGTTTTCTTTTTTAAGATTCTAACAGATACTTTCAGTATTCTACGTAAACCAAATCATTTCTGGTGGTATGTGTATGTGTGTGTTGAGTGTGTATGGATGGATATTTATTTTCTTCTTTAAGATTCTGACAGCTAAGGAAATATTTGCTGTTTCCTTTTTGAGACAAAATTAAAATAATGATTTAAAACATTTTTTTAATATATTTTATTGATTTTTTATGGAGAGGAAGGGAGAGGGATAGAGAGTCAGAAACATCGATGAGAGAGAAACATCCATCAGCTGCCTCCTGCACACTCCCCACTGGGGACGTGCCCGCAACCCAGGTACATGCCCTTGACTGGAATCGAACCCGGGACCCCTCAGTCCACAGGCCGACGCTCTACCCACTGAGCCGAACCAGTTAGGGCGATTTAAAACATTTTGAAGCTCAATTTTAAAAATCCCATCATCACTCACAAGTGCAAATATACTGCCAGTCACTGCCGCTGTTTCTAGGAGTGTCAGAAATGACTGGGTAATCATCAGCAGGTTGCCTTTTGTTTTATAACTGTTAAGAAAGTGACAAGTTGCCAAGCATTTGTTGAGTTCTTGATTCCTCATCTTACCCTCACACTCGTCATTCAATCCATCAACAATCCTTTAGGAACTTCCTCTAAGCATTAGCCTATATCCTTCCACTTCTATTTTCATTACTATAATCCTAGGCCCAGCTATCATCATCTTTCATCTAGACTATATAGTAACAGCCTTCTAAAATTTACCAACTTCCACTTACAACTAATTCTCCAGACAGCAGCCAGAGTTATATTTCAATAACATATAGCATGTTAATTGTAGGTCAGACCCTCTAATGCAATGGTTCTCAACCTATGGGTCGCGACCCCTTTGGGGGTCGAACAACCCTTTCACAGGGGTCGCCTAAGACCATCAGAAAACACATATATAATTACATATTGTTTTTTGTGATTAATCACTATGCTTTATGTTCAATTTGTAACAATGAAAATACATCCTGCATATCATATATTTACATTATGATTCATAACAGTAGCAAATTACAGTTATGAAGTAACAACAAAAATAATTTTATGGTTGGGGGTCACCACAACATGAGGAACTGTATTAAAGGGTCGTGGCATTAGGAAGGTTGAGAACCACTGCTCTAATGGCTTCCCATCATCTACACTAATAAAAGAGAAAAATGGTAATTGGCGTACGACGATACCCTTTTCATTGGCTAATCAGGGCTATATGCAAATTAACTGCCAACTAAGATTGGCAGTTACCTGCCAACAAGATGGCGGTTAATTTGCATATGTAGGCACAATGCAGGGAGGCGAAAGGGAAAGCAGGAAGAAGCCCCCTGCCACTGACAGTGATCGGAAACCCAGGGGGGAGCTAAGAGCTGGGGGGCAGGGCAAAGGCGGCCCTGGGGCCGCCTTTGCCCTGACCCCAGCCATGATCGGAGAATCAGGTGCCTTTTCCGCCCTGGCCAGTGATAGCAGGAAGTAGGGGTGGAGCCAGCGATGGGAGCTGGACATGGTCGAAGCTGGCAGTCCCGGGAGCTAGGGGTCCCTTGCCTGGGCCTAAAGCGGAGCCCACGATCGCGGGGCCGCTGCAGCTGCGGGTCTCCGCTGCGCAGGCCGGACGCCTCAGCCAGAGGCGTTAGGCCTGGGCAGGGGCGGAGCCTGCAACCGCGGGGAGCTGGGGGTCCCCTGCCCAGGCCTGACACCTCTGCCGGAGGCCTCAGGCCTGGTCAAGGGGCCGATCCGGTGATTGGTGATCGGAGGGTGATGAGGGTCAACTCCTCTGGCCGAGGCATCAGGCCTGGGCGGGGGGCTGAGCCGGGGATTGGGGGGATATGATGGTCCCCTTGCCCAGGCCTGAAGCCTGGGTCAGAGGCGTCAGGCTTGGGCGGGGGGTGGAGCAAGCGATCAGAGGGAAATGGGGGTCCCCTGCCCAGGCATGATTCCTGGGCCAGAGGCCTCAGGCCTGGGCGGGGGCCAGAGCCAGTGATCGGGGGGAGATGGGGATCCCCTGTCCAAGCCTGACACCTCTGGCGGAGGCATCAGGCCTGGGCAAGGGGCCGATCAGGTGATCAGAGGGTGATGGGGGTCTACGCCTCTGGCTGAGGCATCAGGCCTGGGCAAGGGGCAGAGCCAGCAATCGGAGGGGTCTGGGGGTCCCCTGCCCAGGCCTGACGCCTGGGCCAGAGGCATCAGGCCTGGGCTGGGGGCAGAACCAGTGATGGGGGGAAATGAGGGTCCCCTGCCCAGGCATGACACCTCTGTCAGAGGCGTCAGGCCTGGGCAAGGGGCCGATCCTGCGATTGGAGGGTGATGGGGGTCAACGCCTGAGGGCTCCCAGTATGTGAGAGGGGGCAGGCTGGGCTGAGGGACACCCCCCACACACACACCCAGTGCACGAATTTCGTGCACCGGGCCCCTAGTACCCATAATAAAATCCAAACTCCTCCACACGGCCACCAAGGCCTGATGTAATGCACCTGTCAACCTCTCCTACTCACATGTTTTGTCCTTGTCATTCCTTAAATAACCAGGCTGGAGCCCACCTCTGGGCCTTACACTAGCTAGTCTGTCTCAAACACTCTATCTCCTGAAGGTGGGACAGCTCTCTTTCCTATTTCTCAGGTATCAGTGCAGATGGCAGGTCCATGAAGAGACCTGAAGTGATCACCCTTTTTAAATTGCCACCACAGTCCCATTCCTATTCATTCTCCATCCCTCTATATTGTTCACACATATATTTCTTTTCCTGAAGAGCACACATTACTATCTGAAATTATTTTCTATATGTCGCTCTTCCATTAGAAGATAAGCTCTATGAGAATAGGAATTCTGCCTTAATTGCTGCTAATTCTCCAGCTCCTGTGATACTGCCTATCACATAATATGCTCTCAATCAATACATGTTGGATGAATGAATTCTCCTACTTCTGGATACAATGGTTATTCCCATGACCTATTCCCAGTTGTCATCATAGAGAAAACTTATTTCAGTGCTAAAGATGTGAGAATAGATGTCTGAAAATGTGGTGGTATAAAAGAAACAAAATTGGAAGGACCCTAGAGATCCCAATCATCTCAGATAGTCTCCTGCATCATACCAAATCCCATTATCCCTAAAAGACTGTCAGTAATACCCTATTCTCTGTGCCTTAAAGATCTCTAGCAAGAATGCATAGTCACTTGTATGTATAGTACCTTACAGGATGAAAAATGATAAGAAAGTGCCGTTCTTTGGCAGACAGAAGAAACCAGGAATCTGGGCCTTCTTAAAAATGTAGGCCTATGTCTTGACAGTATAGAATTTGCCTAATTTCCTTTGCAGTTGTGGTTTAACTCTGACTCTACTTTCTTTAGTCTTTTAAAAATGGAAGCTGGTGGATGGAAGCTCTAGTGGCAAGAACTCCACACTTGGAGTCAAATAACAAAGGCTTATCATTAGGAGCACTAACACTTAACAGCCTGTGACATTGGTCAAGTTTCAGATGAACATATTCCCATATCTGTAAAGTGGAAATGATGCACCTACTTCACCGGTGACCAGGTGGAGTCAGCAAGATGTGGCCATAACAGAGCCCAGTCCAGCACTTGGGTGGAAGCGCTCAGTGCATGTTAGCTTCCTTCCATCCTTCAAACTCTGTAGCTCTTTTCCTTTTGTCCTTTAAACACTTACAAGAGAATGATCTGGCATGCTATATATGCTTTTAGAGCAGTGGTTCTCAACCTTCCTAATGCCGCAACCCTTTAATACAGTTCTTCATGTTGTGGTGACCGCCAACCATAAAATTATTTTCGTTGCTACTTCATAACTGTAATTTGCTACTGTTATGAATTGTAATGTAAATATCTGATATGCAGGATGTATTTTCATGGTTACAAATTGAACACAATTAAAGCATAGTGATTAATCACAAAAACAATATGTAATTATATATGTGTTTTCCGATGGTCTTAGGCGACCCGGGAAAGGGTTGTTTGACCCCCAAAGGGGTCGCGACCCACAGGTTGAGAACCACTGTATTGGCTTTTAAGGTTTGTTTTCTGAGCCTCACATAATCAGATGAGTTATGCCTAATCAGCCAGAGATGCAGTCTTCTTTGGAGGGTAACAGCTTTAGATTTTGAAAATACATGGCCTTGACTGCATTTATTCTCAGTGCATCACTAAAATGACAAGTTTCATTCCTCACAACGTATCAGGAATTCTGTTTCTTAGCAACACCCCTCCCACAAGCAATAAAAGACAGAATATGATTCCCTTTGGGCATTAGGAGTCTGTTCACAATACTAAAAATGTGGCAAATTTTCCCTTAGATGCAGAATTAGTAATCATTCTCTACTTCTGAAAGACAATACATTTGAGACCCTTCAAAGTAAAGCATTTGAAAAGTTTGGAACATTTTTCGTTCCAATACTTGCTATTTCAGGGCTTGTTTTTAAAGATATTACAAAATTTTAATGTAATAGGTCTTACATGATCCAAAATTGAGAATTAAGCTTTTCTAATTTGTAGCTGTTTCCTCCTACCACCTTCCAAGTTCACTGTTCAAGAAAGTATAACAGCTTTCTAGTTTTGAACACCAGCTGCACTCTTTAGTTATATATTCAAGAATTCAGAAAATAAAAAATTTACATTTTTGGTCAAGTATAAAGTAAGCTCATTGTACATGTAAAGTTTATTTAAAGGTTAAAATCCAAATAAATCCAGTATTTATCTTATTTTATTATCAATTTTGTCACCAAATAATAATAGTTACTACATTTAATAAGAGATTATGTGCCAGTTGTTCTATTGAGCACTTCAAATGCTTTATTTTCTCTTCATAAAAACCTTATGTGGTGACCTAAGATTGAAGTTCTCCATAGGATGTAATGGATGCTCAATAGTGCTATGTTCTCCTGAGGAGATATAAGATTTATCAATGATTGGTGATGTGGGAAAGTAAATAAATGTTTCCCAAGTTTAAAAAACAAAACAACCTCATGTGATAGGTATTATTAATTCTCATTAACTGTGGAACTAAGACTTAGAAACATTAAGGAAGCAGCTCATGGTCACACAGCTAGTAATAGAGACCCATACATGTAAGTAATATATTAATCTTTATACTTGAATAATGACCTATTTTGTTGAATCTAATTAAATGAATAAATAAAACCACCTGTAATTTCCTTTTTCTAGGAAAGGTAGTCTTCAGTATTACCGAAGGAACTTGAACACATTCATAATTAATACTTAATCCTTTAACTCCGTAATTGTTTGTTACAAAGAAGGCATGTTGGATGATTTGAATGCACTAAAAAGGCCCCAATGAGCTTTGATGGCTTTTGGAACAGATAAGTTTCTCATCACCAGAGCCAGACTATTTTTTTCAGCTGTTTGACAATCAGAGTAACTTACCACATCTTCTCTGCAATTCTGTCCTGTCCTGTGGGTAACTAGGAGACCAGCAAGCATAACAAATGTAGTCACAATTATTTAAAGTGTGTTCCCATCTGATGGATCTAATTTTTTCTTAGACACCTGACATTTGAATGGCTATCATTTTCTATGACTAAAAAAAATTCTTGCCATTATAACTTAATAGGCCTCTCCTGAACTTTACACAAGTACTCCAGCAAATATACTATGTGTTATGCTGTTGGCACAGTCCAGCAAAGTGCATTATCATTTAGCCATATATTAAAGTATCTTGAGAGGGATTGCTCTCTCTCTCATATATATATACACATACATACATATATGTAAAATGTAAACTTAAATATATTCTATATAAATATATATAACATGTATGTATTTCAATATAGATGTATATATTAAATGAAGTATCTTGGGGGTCAATATGTAATACATAGTATAAGGGGTGCTTGTAATGAAAATATATATTAAATAAACATTTCTTCTTTCAGCTACCTTGTGATGTTAGTCCACTGCTAGAGGCATAAGATATTCTCTTAAACATTAAACACTAAATATGTGTAAATAAAAAAAATAAAAATTGTACTCTGTACACCAAAATAACCCAAGTGAATTTTTCTAGTAAATTAGAGGAAATGCAATATACAAACTTGCATCCTCCCTATTGGCCTGGACATTGCAGGAAGGTTTACTTGGGCTAGGTCTACAGTGACTACAAAATGAAGACTGCTCTGTGGCTCAAAAGATTCTCAGCCCCAAATCTTGGCCTCATTACAGGTTGCTCTAAGCAACTTTGCTTTTTATTGTGGCAGAGAAAAAAACAATGTTCACATTCAAAACTAAATTCAGGGGCATGACCAAGGTCATATAGGACTCTCAACACAATTATAATTCTATGCTTTGCTGATCCATTAACAAAGTATAATTGAATTCTAGGGAAAATATCAATGTAAGAATGACCTTGATTCAACTCTAATTTATAAAACTGAAATCCCTTAGTAACTCTGGTACTTGTGACAATTTGAAATGAGACTGGTGGACTAGCTTTGAGAGTACCCACTCATTCCAAGCACATGGAAATGGTGGATGAACATACCTTGCCTCCCAAACCCCCAATTTGTTTTAATACATAGCTGAGTTTGAAAGAAAGGAAGACTTAAGTTTCAGAAATAAAGAGGGGAATTCAAAGCTAAAGTGTAAGTGCGCAAGCTAATGCCAACATTGATGGAGGTGGGGTATCTAATGGCCAGGACTGAAGGTTTAGACCTACAGAAGGCATCTCCTTGAATCCCAACTAGACAGAGAGCTGAAACTAAATTCTACTAGTACATATAAGAACCAAGAAAGACTATTCCTTGAGTAGAGGAACCAAGACCACCTTATCTTTCTAGTCCAGTGAAACAGCTAGGAGCCTTGGTTGTCTATCCATTAATACAAAGTGGATTAAAAACAATATGCTCCAATGAGAAAGTAGAACTTTAAGCCTGCACTTGTTGCACAGAATCCAAATTTACTTCACTCTCTTCATATAGGATGCCCAAGCTGAACATTTTATATAAATGCTGAAACCCCAGGGGCCTGTTTGGTCTGGAGAGATATTTATTCCCAAAGTCCTGGACACAGAGGTCTTCCACTTGAAGAAATAGCACCTGTTGAGGATAGCAACAAAAATAAAATTACAGCCTCCAGGAGGAAAGGCTTCATCATGGAAAAAAAAAAAAGCACTATAAATAAGAGGATTCATAGTATAACTACAGGGGAGCATAAAGTAGGAATGTTTAAGGAGGTGAGAGAGAAATTGAAAAATCAGCAAGAAAACTTGAATAGAACTTCTAAAAATAAAAACATAGGCATTGAAATTTTAAATTTTCATAGATGTATTAACAGATTAGAGATAATAGAATTAGTGAACGGAAGAAAGTTTTAAGAAAATTACAGAATCTAGTATAGAGAAAGATATGAGAAAAGTTCAGAGACAAAGAAGAGATTGGAAAAATCTAACAATATGTATGATAAAAGTTCCAGAAGGAAAGAATAAAGAGAACGAGGAAGAGCTGATAGACAGATATAATGGGCGATAATTTTCCAGGATTAAAGAAAGGCATGAGTCCACAGACTAGACTCATGCTGAGTCACCAGAGGATGAATAAATCAATCAAACCACAAAGAAACAGTAAAATGCTGAAGACAGAGAAAAATCTCAAAGTAAATGAGAGAAAAATGAGTACCCAAATGAAAGGTAAGAAATTGTTTTCTTAAAAATAAGAATTAGAGTGTACTAGTAAGTAATGGTCAAATATAGAAAGAACCTGGCAGATACCATCTTAACCAAGTGATCAAGGTAAATATCAGTGATAAGTCATACTGGTATCATGTACCCACTGATGTGATGTAATGAGAAAGGCACTTCACCTTTGTGATATTCTTCCCTAGAAAATGACAATCCTAGTAAAATCATAAAAAATTATCAGATAGATTCTAATGGACAGATATTCTAGAAAATATCTGACCAGTAGTCTTCCAAAATGTCAATGTCTAGGAAAACAAGGAGAGATTGAGAAACTGTTACAGACTAAGGAGATATGATGACTACAACATACACTGTAGTGTCTTAGACTGGGTCCAGGAACAGAAAAAGGACATTAGTAGATTATTAGAAAAACTGTGAAATATAAATAAAGTTTATAGTTTGGTTAATTGCATTGTACCAATGTTAACGTCTTAGTTTTCATAAATTAATTTTGATAAGCAGGTACCATGTAATATGTTAACAGTTGGGGAAGCCAGAGAAAGGATATATAGGAACTCTCTTTAACTACCTTTGCAACTTTTCTGTACAACTGAAATTACTCCAAACTTTTAAAAAGTATTAAAGTATTCAAGAAATAAAAATATTCTATAAATCTTACTAATTTATGTAATTCATCTGTAAAATAACAAGTAATTTTCATAATTCACACAAATCAAGACTTGTTCAAAAGTAAGTCAGTGTTAGAAAACTAAGCACTATAAACACGTTTATTTTTAAGATTATAGAAAAATCAGAAAGGTTTAAATGTATAAGCTCTTTATGTGTAACTAAAGATTCCAATTTCTTTAAAAAGTTACATTTAGATGAATAGAAGGTATCCTAACATCAACTACACCAGATTAGCAAGGAATTGTTACCTACTAACAAAGAATGTGGACTTATTTTGCTACTTGGTACATATATTTGTTTAAGATTACCTTGAAAGTGCATGAGGACTATCTCCAATTTTCCTTTAAAACTCCATTATAAACAAGTCACACACATTCAAATTCATCCTTGACCTAATTCTATTTTCAGAATTTCCCAAAATTTAGCTACCATCCACTACTTTAACAATTTGTCCTGAAAGAATTTAACACATACATAAAATATACCTAAGGATTAACTGTGTATACCTGGGAGATGAGATTGGTGGTTTTCTTTTTGCTTATTTTCCAAAGTCTTAGTAATTATCATTTGACAGTGCCTGGTCCTGCAGGAATTCAATATTATTGACTGAATACTCAACTAGCATTACTTTTACTATTAAAGAATCGAGGTGGGTATAGTGACCCAGAATCCAGACCCAGATACCTGTAAAGGAGTGGGGCCCAGGAAGAGGTATGTGAGGGGCTGGGGGTGGGGGGAGGGGGAGAGTGGGTTCCTGGGCAAGAGGCTCCAGCAGGAGCTGATACTCCTCATGATAATTCTCTGGCGACAAGAGAATTTCTGCCTTCCCTGACTTGGTCCTTTTCAAATGCGCGGACAATCCACAGAGCAGCCAGAACAGTCAGTAAAGATCTGAAGCCTCTCCAGGGAGTTCACCAATGGCTACAGTTAGAGAGCCTACCTACTGTCACAGTGCCATCACAGCCCACTCACCACTACCACGTGGACACCTGTCACTTCTGCCTGGACATCCTGGAGGACAAATGGTCAGCCCATCCTGCTCTCCATGCAGGGCCTGCTCAGAACCCAACACCAATAGCCCTTTGAACACACATGCTGCTAAGTTCTGGAAACACCCACAACCTTTGAGAACCTGCAAGGAAACTACTCAGAGCAGGTCTCCCTCCAAGAGCTGCTGTTTTTTCTCCTGATGGTCTCTTCTTTGATTGCTGTGTAGGACGTTGTATGAAGCTGCAGTGTCATTTTCGTTTTCTGGTTTTTTAAATGTCTCCAGTTGAGCCCTTGTAATGAGTAGATTAAATATTTTGTCTTAAGAAATCAAGGTGGCTGCTAAATTCTAGGACTAAATATTACCACAAATAAAGTTTTATAACGTACAAAGATATTCAATTGTAAGTACCAATGCTAGGATCAATTAATACTGGTTAACTATTATGTAAACCAGCCAAAGTTATATTTGGTCTTTCAGAAAAGGAAAAAAGGAAATAAATAAGGCTCAAATATGTCTTTAAAGTAGATCTCATTTTACAAGAGATTGTTTACTGGAAAGTTTTAGAAATATTTTTTCTAGAATAGACTGAATCTTTTTTTCCATTTTTATTTTTGGCAATAATGTCAAATAATTTAAACCACTTCACTTCTTGATTTACAGCAAAGTATACAGTGGTTAATAAGCACCTAAATTGTTTTAGTTTAACTACTACTCTTTAAATCCCTCTTTAATGTGAATGTTTTAAATGTATTCCTTTTGTAAGTATAAATTTTCAATTTTTTAAGGCAGAGAACCATAGTTTAATTTTTATATCAAATATTAGGAAAATTATACATCTGAGATAATTATATAAAGTTGAGTTCATTTTACTAGAGATCTTATTTAAAAGTCTTTACAATAAACAAAATGTAAGGTAGCATAGCACCAAGGAACCAATTATTTCACAATTCCCATAACCCCAAGTTATTCAAGAAAGAACCTGCTGATAGTACAGAGATGGGAGAAAGGATTAAAAAAATATTTTAAAAGGAGTATCTTGAGGACATAAGACTTTTGTTCAAATCCTTAAAAATATAACATCCTTTCCCTATAAATTTCAATTTTCTTTTAAATATTGGTGGTGGTGTTCAGGGACAACCACAGAACCAAGGGTATAGAAAACTATGGTTTAAAAGGGTCCTGTCAAAAGGATGGCAAAGCATGTAGTTGTTATGGATGTGGCAGGTTAATGATTCAAAAGGGGAAAGCCTATTCTATTGAATATTTTGTCTATGCATGAGAGAGTACAAATTACAGCCAGTGCATTTTCTAGACCTATTAAATCTTTTTGTATTAGGAAGATTACATATAAGGAAAAGACAATGAGCACTTAGGTTTTATGATTTAAAAGTGATGGAAATAAATTTCTAAAACTTACCTTCATAGTAATATATTTATGACATGCTTCTGATACCTAATACCAAAGCAGTTTAAAAACAAAGAGTTAAAAGCAATCCCTCTCCCATGCATTTGACAACAAGTCTTCCCATCTTTAGTTTCTATGGTCTTCACTGAAGAAAAAAACAAAACAAAACAAAACAAACAAACAAAAAAAAAAACCACACAAACCTGTACCTAAGTCATCTTTTTTACATAGAAATATTAATAATAAATGCTGTCTTAAGTTCTAACCATAAATTGTTTTTTGAAGCAAGAGTCTGCTATCAAAAAGCATTATAATAACATCAATCAAGTATTAAGAGTTAATAAAAATACACTTGTATTTGGTGCAAATTTAATTTTATTAGACCTTACAATGAATGTTGTGGCATATCATTTTCCATTGTGTGACAAATTGGCTGGCACCTGAATACAGTACTTCTTCTGAAAAATACACAATGGGAATGGACAAAAGGGAGAGAAACTAGTTGTTTAATGACATATAACGGGAAGGGGGGGAGATGATGACCAATTAATTTTAGTTTCCTTAGTATCTAACTCTAAAATGGTTAAAGTTCCAAGCAATAATGCTGTTAGAGTGCACAAGAATGATTATTCTCTCATTCAGCCCCCACAATGCTGAGAAATTAATTTACAAGGATTATTATACCTGTAAAATTCAACCTAGGTTTCTGCTGGGCAATATGATTTTAAAGAACTAATTTTTCAAATATAGCCTAACAATTTTCCCAAGTCACAGTAGATGGGGGGTCTCTAAAATATTATACATTAGGTAGTCACTTTTACAAGTGAGCAATTACTTAACTTCAAAATCATACTGGGCACCAAATTATCTGTTGCTGATTTGGGTTTCTGTGCCTGTCATATTTATGGATAAGAAAATGACGATCTTTTAAATCTATAATCCACTTGTCTTTATAAAGTGGACTAGTATCAAATCTGAGTAGAGTGACCATTTCTTTTACAGAAATGATCACTAGTGGAACATCTAAAATTCAGCAGGCCTTAACAGGGCATTTTTATAGAAATGTAATAAAAACTTACATATTAACTCCAGCCAATATCACCATGCTACAATGTAGTTTAGATGGACTCAAATGACAATTAGCTCATTAAGTATTAAATTATTCATTTGTGGTTTTAAAAAAAAAACCACAAAATTTTTATCTTATTCAGTCTCACAACAATTTTGAGAATACTTTCTGACAAAGGCCTAAACAGTGTCTCAGGTCACATTACCAACCTCCTCTAAAAATCATGGACAATTTTTAGCTATTAAACTAACTGATTTTTCAAGCACTCCTAATGACATTTGGGGAAATGGCAAACAGAGTAGAATTGCATTTTAAGTGAAATAAGGCATTTGAAGTTATCAAGATTGATGAACAGTTCTAAGTTATCTAAAGTTAGTGGTGGAAAAATGCTAAGTGAAGAAATCCTTAATTTATACTAGGGTTGTACAATTCAAGTTCACCTGTACAACAGTATGAGATGTGCCTTACTATAAGAGCATGTAGGCCCTTCTACCCACTCCCAAAAAAGGAGGAAATATTAAATCACTTAAAAATCCAATTGCTCACCTTTTACCCAAAAATTAATGCGATCAACTAGTGTAGATTTATTCTACTGGCAACAGTTTCTTTAAAAAAAAAAAAAAATAGCTCAGGCATATATAATTCTTGTATCACAGTTGAGTCAATTATTTAAAATATTGATGTCTGATATTTCTAGAATACTTGTCTAAATCACAAATTATTCTTAATATATGTGGCAGTTCAAATATTTCATCGAATTTGCCCATGGTAAGATATTAAAATCTCTTCATCAAAAGATTAGAGAGGAACCATTTAAATCCAATTCACCTCTTTTAATGGTGAAATTAAATTTACAACCTAGTAAAATAAGGATATCTTTTTAAAAATTAAACCTCAATTATTTAACCACAAAGTCTAATGCTGTTTTATTTACTATTCTTCATTAAAAGCATTTTACTGAGTAAAGATGAAATAAACCTAATGTGACTGTTTGCAATGATGACTCCTTAAATACTAGTACATCAACCCTCAGAATAAAATGACAGAAAAATCCCAGTGATCCAGCTCACTAAACTCACAGGTAAACCGAGTTTTTCTCAAACCAATAAGGAGTTTTTATTTATAACAATTTCATTAAGTAAGACATTTGCAGGGCAAATATGCCATCATAAATTTTATTCTGAAAAACAATAAAGTGCTGAATAATAATTACCTGAATCTTTTTAGTATGTTTCATTTATCTTAAGTTAAAAGAGCCCTTTCTGTGGCATTAGTAAAGCTGTTTAAAAAACACTGAGGGGGGAAAAAAAAGTCAAGAAAAACTAACTTTCAGTAAGGGAAAAGCACTGCAACCTTTTGTGTTTAACTATGGTGACAAATAATTGAGACCAAAATAATTCATGCAAGTTATCTTTAAAGGTATACTTAAGCTTGAAGAAAGAAAGAACATTGTTACTGACCTTTGATACAATGGCAGTCAATTGCATACTAAAATATCTTAATTATCCTAGATGTCTAGATTTGGCTTGGCAAGCATCATGCCATTGACATGCTTTAGCTCTTTTTGTAACTAAAAATGATTTGCAGTTCAATTACTGAATATTTCAATGTGACTCATTAAGCTGTGTGATAAATTTGAGTTTAAATTTAAGCTTCTCTATACCTAATCACTTCATCAGCACAAGCAGGACAATGCTGGCACAGCATGAAAGGTGGGTCACTTTTAAAAGATTCCTCCTTTTACTGCATGATATATTAAGATGACAGACCTAAATTTCAACTGGGTTAATGAGTTAGATTTGTTTCCCAAATTTAGCACATAATAACTTCAGTGGATTAGAGAAAGAAATCTCAGATGTGGAAGAAAAAAAAAGCTTGAGCTCAGGTAGCTAACCAATAGCTGTAGAAATTGCCATGCTACAAGAGTACTTTCATAAAATGAACTTTGTAACAAACTCAACAGTGTTTTGAGTTGAAGTTGATCAACTGCTGCATAGAAAATATGCTAATATACAACAGTCAAGTTTAAGCCGGTGCGTAGAGAAGATAAAGCACTTATGGTAACTGCATATGGTAACGAGTCCATAAAGTTTGTACATAAAGTTTATGGGTCCATAAGAGGATGGGGAAATGATAAGTAGAAATGGTTAGAAAAAATATAAAGTGAAAATGGTAGAAGCTTGGAAAAAAGCAGAAAAGAAAGACCTTCAATTGTATAAAATTCACAAACCAGAAGGGTATAAAGATACCACTGAAGAATGGTTAACTCTGTCCCAAACACCAAACAGCAAACAAAACTAGAATGAATAAGCCTTTGGCAGACAATTTTAGAAATTTGAATTATGACATTACATTTTTCAATAATTCACAAACAATATATTATATGGTATATTTATAGTAAATACTGGGAAACCAATCCTGTAAATTTGATGCTTATAATGTTTTAGCCAATGAGAGCACGATGATATCAAGCTAAATGAATGCTGGTGTTATCACAACAGTGCTCATTTATGAAACAACTGTTAATAATTCGTGCTTTAACAGTGCTAAAATACAGTCAAATTATCATCTGTGAAGTGAAACAAAGGTCTCTAGCTTTTCTGGGATATGCCCCTTATAATATATTCTATGATTCACTATGACACGAGCAGCAAGACACTGCAATGTGGTATGATTTATGGGCTGGATCAAATTTTTAGCTATTTCTTTCTCGTCCAACAAGTCACTAGCAGTTTGTTTGTGCAAGTTTGTGGCATCAAAATGTGCACCTGATTTGATAAGGAGATTCATGATGTCTGGATGGTTGTTCAGAGCAGCAATATGTAGGGGACTGTTGTCATCGGAGTCTCTGACGTTCACATCAGCACCACATTCTATCAGTATGGCAGTAACTTGCAGAGATGGAAATTTGCAAACAGGATACCGCCCTACACATGTAGTATTCTTGTCCACAGCCAGATGAAGAGGGCTGAAGTTATTCTTTCCCCTTGGATGCAGCTTAAGAAATCTGTATATAGTCTGCTTTTTGAAGTAGTCCTGTTCTAGAGTACAAGGAACTTTTTCTAACAAGCAAATTAAGTGCAAAATGATGGAAAGAGCCTTATTTAACTGTAAGGGGTCAGCTGGACACTGAGTCTGTTTGATAGCTCGCTCTATTTCAAGGACACTTTTGCACAATATGCCCATAAGATCATCAAATGTAACAGTGGTACCCAGCAGGCCTTTAGCCCTATCCTGTAACATAAAAGAAAACAGTTCTGCAAAAGATAATAAGCTGCTGGCGGTCATTGGGCTTAACGGGTCCAAATTGTTCTGTTGCATATCCAAAGCATACTTCCATAGGTTGATGCATCGTTTGAAATTTCCAGAGTCTGCATAGACAGCACCTCTATACCTAATATAGTAAGAGGTATCAGGATGAGAAGGACCAAGAATACGTTCTCTAATTAATAGTGCCTGCATTCTCATCTCATCAGGATCAGCAATAAGACCTTCTAGCTCTTCTGAACTGTTTACCTCCTTGGCATAATCATAAGCCATTATTAGTGTCTGAGGTACTGGTTTGCTAATTATATTAGTCCTATCACTGTACCTCATGTTCATTGCCTTTTTCCAGTATTTTAAAGCCCCAAGTAGATCTCTTTTTTTGTCTACAAATGTAGCTCCCAGAAGCTCTAAAGCATTGATCCGCTCTGTTTTGCTAGTCTGTGCATGGTGAGTCAGAAAATCCACAATATTTGTGTGACCAGTCACACTTGCTGAGAGAAGGGGAGTCATTCCATAACCATCCTTTTCCATCTTGGCACAATACATTAGAAGCATCTTCATGATGTCCAAACTTCCAGATTCTGCACAATCATGCAATGCAGTATTACCTTAAGGGGAGGAAAAAAAAGAGATAAAATATCTTGAGGGACCAGGATCCAGTGTAATAAATGCATATACTTAAGAACCTACAGAATAACAGGCAGCTCCAACCTACCCTTAATGGGACAGATTTTAATTTGATTACAAATAAATAAACTGATACCGAGCATCTAAAACTAGTGTCTGACACACAACTAGGATTAAAAAAATACTTGTTAAATTTGTTGAATAAATGAAATGACCAAATTATGCATGAAAAGATATCCAAGAATGAAATTCAAAATTAATTCATGGCCTCTTGATATTTTTAAATAATGTTTCTAAGTGCATATCTATAACTAAAACCTAATGAAATGAAAATAACCAGCTATTCACAGTTTTGCTGATAGTCACTTAATTTCCTGGGTCAGCTTTCATATTTGGAAATAAGAAATCTAGTCCATAATAGCTAAGGTTCTCCAATTTGATTCTAATAGTAGTCAGAAATTATTTCTGGTTGTCAAAAGAACTGTTTAATCAAAATTCTTAATAGCAAAGTACTTTCCTCAAAAAGCTCCCATAGAAAAACAAGTCCACTGAAATCTGAAAAATATGTGGGTGGTTCAATATGAACTTTAAAAGGAGACATCTGAAGTGTCTTTTCATAATATATTATTTCCCACTATAATTTAATTTTTAAACAGTCTTTTTAGATGTACTAAATGTCCTAACACTGTCTTGTTCTTCCCACATATGGATTAAAACTGACAACAGGCACTGGCACATTAGTAAAAACATGTATAAAACATATTAAGACATTATAACCACCCAACTGTTTTAGCTACATAAGTTTAATAATAAACATTTTACTAATTATCAAAACAAGAATTATTACAGAGGCCTTTGATATTTACATACAATGTTTACAGAAAATTTCAACAATTAGTCATTTTAGGCATGTGTACAGAAAAGCTTATAACACAGTCGGCTGAAGACAGCTATCCTAAGAAAGGCCTGCCTGCAAAGCCATTGGCTGAAATCTGACAACCATCTGGGAAACAGTTCCAAGACATACATAAAACTTTTCCTAAATGATAAAGGTGGCTCACCGTATGCAGTTTATGCTGAACACCTGCATTCCTTCTGAGAGTTTATAATTTTGGATATGTGCTCAGGAAAGGGTGCCTACATGACCAGCAGCACCTAATAAAAATCTTGGGCTCTGAGTCTCTAATGAGATTTCCTAGGCAGAAACATTGCACACATGCATTTGTGTTGTTAGGGGAAGATTGTAACCTTTGTGACCTCTCATGAGAAGAAGAGAGCATAAAAACCCTACCTACAGATTTCTCTAGACCCCACCTGTGCCTTTCTCATTATGATCTATCTGCATCTCCTTATTACATCACTGTACTAAGTCTTAGCTGTGAGTACAATTATATGCTAACTCACCTCCAAACATTGGGGTGGCCCTGGGGACCCTGGACAAAGCATGTATACTAAGAAAATGGTTTAAACCTATAACTAAAATTCCCAAACAGTAAAGATAATAATAGACTAGGACTTTATCTGTCCACAAGTTTAGTCTTCAATAGTATCTGCAGGGACTAATTATTTGGATATGTTTATTCTGATCGAGGATTTCAGTGGTCTACAATGGAATGGTGTCTGATAGAATGTTTAGCAGTATGTATGGTAACCAAGCGCTGAAAGAGTACAGAACTTCAAACTACTGATGTTAATTTGCTGAAAATAATTTCACTTAAACGTAACTACTACACAAAGTATATTTTTTAAACTCTTGAATTAGGAATTCCTAATATTCTTATTTTTCTCTAAGAAATGAAAATGTAAACGAAATATAAATTCAGGGGTGGTCAAAAGTAGGTTTGCAGGTGTTTGTATGCAAATACAATAATTAATAATAATACAAGAATAAACTCTGTATTTTGTGTACTCACAATTATACTTCTGCCTGCCCCATAAAAGAGAAGACTTAGATGGCATTCTCTATTCACTAACAAAATCAAGAATAATTATACAGCAAAAGCCAGTTTTGTTTGAGTTGATGTATTGGGAAAATACAGAATATACATATTTTGAATGCCCCATATATATAAAAAAAAAATGTTAGTTTAAAAAAAAAGAATAAGGAAGAGTTTCACATTTAGAATTGGCAGAGGTAATATGATCACCTTCCCACTAAGAACTAAAAAAACTGAAAAAATGTATTTTTAAAAATCTATTTGACTTCATGTAAGCGCTAACAAGGGAACAACATCCAGGAAAGTAAAGAAAATAAGAAAAGTAAAGCCTACAATTTAGGGAAGCTTCCCTCAACGGCTGCTACCAATTCTGGAGAGACAAGTGAAAAACTGAGTAGAGCTTTTGACAACCATACAGAGCTAGAGAAGAAGTTGGAGTCCAGAGCCCACTGAAAAGGGAACTTTGAGCCTGGCTAGTGTGGCTCAGTGGTTGAACATCGAACTATGACCAGGAGATCATGGTTCAATTCCCAATCAGGGCACATGTCTGGGTTGTGGGCTCGATCCCCAGTGGGGGGCATGCAGGAGGCAGCTGATCAATGATTCTCTCTCATCAGTGATGTTTCTAAATCTCTCTCCCTCTCTCTAAAATCAATTAAAACATTAAAAGAAAAAGAAGGGAATTTCAAAATCCCCCTACACTTTGGGTTATAGCTCTGAAGGTCTATACTATAGAAGTTAAGGTGAATTGCAAACATCATAGGAACTACAATCCAATTTTAATCATCTCAATATTAAAGTAATCCAGGACTGCTCATATACATAATAAAAAACCAAAAAGCAAACAAAATACTATTTAGAAGAAGATATTATCATACTAAGGCTCAAATTATTTTTTATACAAGAGGCCCGGTGCACGAATTTGTGTACCAGCGGGGTCCCTCGGCCTGGCCTGTGGGATTGAGCCGAAACTGGCTCTCCAACATCCCCCAAGGGGTCCCGGATTGCAAGAGGGTGCAGGCCAGGTTGACGGACCCCACCGGTGCACAATCAGAGTGGGGAGAGACCCAGGAGGTTGGCCAGCCCAGGAGGGACCGCGGGAGGGCTCCAGGGCGTGTCCGGCCCATCTCGCTCAGTCCTGATTGGCTGGATTCCAGCAGCAGGCTAACCTACCAGTCTGAGTGTCTGCCCCTGGTGGTCAGTGCATGTCATAGCGAGCGGTTGAGCGGCCTTAGCATATCATTAGCATTACACTTTGATTGGTTGAACGGCCCACAGGACAACCAGACACTTAGCATATTAGGCTTTTTTTATATAGGATTCTTCAACATAACATTTTTAGTTTCCAATCAAAAATAATGAACAGAAGGAAAAAAAAGGAACCATAACAGACAAACCAAGAGAACTAAGAGCTAACAGAAAAGTCCAACAGAAGATCAAGATAATACACTTATCAAACACAGATTTTAAAAAGAATAACTATGCTTAGCATATTCAAAAAAATTAAAAAACAATTTTGAGAATGAGACAGGAAATTGGAAACTACAAAAGAAAAAACCAAATGTGCATTCTAGAACTGAAAAACTCAGTGGGTGGCTTTAAAAGCAGCCTACATACTGCTAACAGAGAACTAGTGAACGAGAAAATAAAAGAAGCATGGAGGTGAAGGGATGGCAAAGCAGGAGACTATAAGAGAAAGAGGGAATGTTGTTGGAAGAGTTACATACATAAAACCAGAATTCTAGTGAAGGAAAACTGGCCCAAAGCAATACCTAAAAAGTTAAAGTCTGAAAATTTTCTGAAGCTGATCAGAGATTAAAGTATAAATTTAATAAGTTTTAAAAACACCAAGATACATTTTTTAAAAAATCACTCTGGCCCTAGCTGGTTTGGCTCAATGGATAGAGCGTCGGCCTGAGGACTGAAGGGTCCCAGGTTCAATTCCCACCAAGGGCACATGCCTGGATTGTGGGCTCGATCCCCAGTAGGGGGTGTGCAGGAGGCAGCCAGTCAATGATTCTCTCTCATCATTGATGTTTCTATCTCTTTCTCCCTCTCCCTCCTGTCTAAAATCAATAAGATATATATCTTTTTAAAAATCACTCTGAAGCACACTAGTGCAAAAGCTGAAAACAAACGACAAAGAGAAGAATCTTAAAATCAGAGAATAGGTGGAAATGACTTGCAAAAGAGCAACAGTTAAACTGACAGGAAAGTTTTCATCAGGAAAAACAGAAGCCAGGAATCAACAGAATATCTTAAAAGCAATAAAGAAAAATAACTGCCAACTTAGAATTCTATACCCATATCAAAAATATGAACTAGATAGGAAGATGGCTGCCGACGGGAAGGCAGACTGCAAGATAGTGTGAGAGGGAGAACAAAAAGAGAGTGTGTGGATGTACGGGGAGTGTATATTTGTGGGTGAGGGACAGCTATACTCCAAGGGACTGTTGGGGACTGCCGGACCGGGCTCCCCTGACAGGGCAGCCTCCACTGCTGCTGAAATTTCTCCTGGAGCGCCCAGCTCTGCTGCAGAGACCATGCCATCTTGAAGGGGAGAGTGGCTGTTATCAGAAGTCTATACAGCCCGGGTCTCTACAACCACAACACCCAGCAACCAGCTGTGAACCCAGGAACACTGGATCTCTAGCAGTGTGAATACGCAGACTTGGATGAGCTCTGCACCTTCTCACCGAAAGGTCAGATTTCGCCTAGGGAAAGGTGAGGTCTGCGATCCAGGCCCGAGAGAGAAATGCGCGAATGGGATCTAGAGGTTCAGGAAGTCTGCACCCCACAAAATCTGCAGCCGTTGGGGCTAGCATGATCCACGAATGTGGAAGGGGATCCTCAGGGCTGCTGGCAGAAGTGAACTGTAAAAATCAACCCATAGCTGGACTGGGCGGAAAAAGGCAGCCTGAAATTTTTACCAGTGTGACGGCTGCTTAGTGCCAGGGAATAAAGCATGCAGTGCCAAGGGTAAAAGTTGCAAGTTCGTGCACTTACTCTGGCTCTTTTTTTCTGTTTAAATCCTTGCTTTTGATTACTAAACCCAGTACATAGGATCACCCAATTGGGGACACTCTAAGAGACTACAGGGGAAAGTTGTTTCTGTGGAACCTGGGGATCAGAGTGGGAAGAATCAGCTCTGGGGCAGTCCATTCTCCCAAACCAGTATGAAGCGTGACAGGGAAAACAAAAGCTAAATACTGGCTAGAGAGGACTTATAGCCCCAGAGGTCAATTCAGAAACACTGCCACCCAGGGGTGGAATCGCAAATTGACCCTTGTGTAAATACAAATAAAGGAATCTAACAAAGAAATACTGCCTGCTTGAAAATCAGGACTGTGGATTACAATACAGAGGAGCAGTGGAACACAGGGAACTTCAATACTGTCCTGACTACCTACAGGAAACAGGCATGACAAACAGAACAGTAGAGGAAGTAAATGACTTTCACTACTGCACATTTTTATTTTTTCATCTTTTACCTAAGAAACTAATTTTTTTCTTTTTTCTCACTTGATTTTTACCTTTTTAATTATTATATTTTTATTTTTAATCAGTATTATTACTACTACTATTTTACTTTTATTTTTTAAAAAAGTATTTTATTTTCTCTTTATTTTATTTTGGGATTAGTGTTCTACATTCTATTTTCATTTTTCCTTTCAACTTTACCTTTATGCCCACATGCTCTACCTCATTTTTCCCATTTTGTTGTTCTGTTTCTCTTACCCTATTCCTGCTTTAAATTTTACCTATTCCTTCTTTTATCCCCGTTAAAAATTCATCCTACTTATATATCTAATTTCCGATCCCCTGCTCTAAGTCCATACACACCTCTCTCTCCTCTTTCTTTACTACCCAATTTTTTTTTCTTTTTTCTCTTCCCTCTTTTTGTTTGTTTGTTTTTGCTGTTCTTGTTATCATTCTTGTTTTGTTTTGTGGGTTTGTTTTTTTGTTATAGGTTTTTGTGTTTTATTTTGTTTTGATTTGCTTTCTTTCTCTCTGTCCTATTGTTGTTTGTTTGATTGTTGATTAGATTGGGGGTTTTTAGTGCTTGTTTGTGAGACTTTCTCTTTTTTTTGTTTTTGTTTATTTTTTCTTCTGTTTTTCCTCTCCTCGCTTGTTATAAGTTGTTGTTTGTAGTTTCATTCATCTCTGGGCTTTTGTTGTTTGCATTTTTTGGGATTAGTGGTTGTTCTATTGGAGAACTCTCCTCATATAAATAGTTTTTCCCCACTTCTTTTTTTACTCTCTTTCTTTTCCCTCCTACTTTTTTTTTCCCTTTTCTCAATATCATTTTTGCACTCCTTTTTTTCGTTCTTTCTTTCTTATCCCCTAATTCTTTTTTCTTTAGTGGTCATCTTTATTTGGGTTTACTAGTATCGTGAATACATTTGTGTTCAGTGCCTTGTGCGTTATGCCTTGTTGTGTTGTATTTTGTGCCTTTAAACCAACGCAGAAAAGAGAGATCATGGGGAGACAAAGAAACTACCCACATATGAAAGAAAAGGAGGCATCACCAGAAAAGGAAGTAAATGAAATGGAGGCAAGCAATATGTCAGAGAAAGAATTCAGAGAAATAAGTCATAAGGTCACTGAAAAGAACGGAAGACAAACTCAACAATATGTGTAGAAACCAAGCGGAAATGAGGAAGAACCAAGAAGAAATGAAAAATGGCATTGCTGCTATAACAAACTCAATAGAAAGCATCAATGGTAGACTAGAAGAAGCAGAGGACCGCATCAGTGAGTTAGAAGACAAGGTAGGAAAAAATACCCAAGCAGAGCATCATCTAGAAAAAAAACTTAAAAAACAGGAGGAGAGCCTAAGGGAACTTTGGGACAACATGAAACAAACCAACATCCGCATAGTAGGGGTGCCAAAAGGAGAGGAAACTGAGCAAGGAATAGAAAACCTGTTTGAAGAAATAATGACAGAAAACTTTCCTGATATAGGGAAGAAAAAACTCACACAAATCCAAGAAGCTCAGAGTCCCAAACAAAATGAACCCCAAAAGACTGAAGCCAAGGCACATTATAATTAAATTGGCAAACACCAATGACAAAGTAAGAATCTTAAAAGCGGCCAGAGAGAGACAGAAAGTTACCTACAAAGGATCCCCCATCAGAGTGGCGACTGATTTCTCAACAGAAACACATTAGGCCAGAAAGGAATGGAATGAAATATACAAAGTCATGCAAAGGAAGGGTCTGAATCCAAGAATACTGTACCCGGCAAGGTTATCAATCAAAATTGAGGGGGAAATCAGGAGCTTCAGAGACAAAATAGGACTAAGGGAGTTTATTACCACCAAACCAGCAATGCAAAAAAATGCTAAAGGGTCTGCTGTAAAAAGAAGAAATAGGAAGTGAAGAAGGAACACAGGCGTAAAGAACAAAAATGGCGACAAACAAGTACCTATCAATAACAAATTTAAATGTGAGTGGATTAAATGCCCCAATCAAAAGATACAGGGTAGCTGAGTAGATAAGAAAACATGACCCACATATCTGCTGTCTACAGGAAACCCACCTAGAAAAAAGGACTCACACAGACTGATGGTGAAGGATGGAAAAAGGTTTTTCAGGCAAATGGAAATGAAAAAAAAAAGCTGGGGTAACAATACTTATATCTGACAAATCAGATCTCAAAGTGAAGGATATAACAAGAGATAAGGAAGGCCACTTCATAATACTAACCAGCAATCCAACAAGAAGAAATAACTCTGGTAAACATATATGCACCCAATATAGGAGCACCCAAATACATAAAAAAAAAAACTTCTGGAGGATATCAAGGGAGTGATTGACAGCAATACAGTCATAGTAGGGGACTTTAATACCCCACTATCACCATTGGACAAATCCTCTAAACAAAAACTCAGCAAAGAAACATCAATCCTAAATGACTCACTATATCAGATGGAATTAATTGACATCTTCAGAACATCTCACCCCAAAGCCACAGAATATACATTCTTCTCAAATGCTCATGGGTCATTTTCAAAGACAGACTATATATTGGATCACAGGCAAAGTCTCTTCAAATTCAAGAAGATAGAAATCATACCAAGCATCTTCTCAGACCACAATGGTATAAAACTAGAAATCAACTACAATAAAAACAAAAAAATCAAAAACCTAGAGACTAAATATCATGCTATTAAACAATGACTGGGTTACCAGAGAGATCAAAGAAAAAATAAAAAGCATCATGGCAATGAACAACAATCCAAAATCTATGGGACACAGTGAAAGCAGTCTTGAGAATGAAGTTCTTAGCTCTACAAGCCTACCAGAAAACACAAGAAACAATGGTAATAAATTACCTAACCCTACAACTCAAAGAGTTAGAGAGAGAGCAACAAGAAACGCCTAGCGTAAACGGAAGGAAGGAAATAATAAAGATCAGAATGGAGATAAATGAAATAGAGACCAAAAACACAATACAAAAGATCAACAAAACCAAGAGCAGGTTCTTTGAAAGGATAAACAAGATTGATAAACCTCTAGCCAGGCTCATCAAGAAGCAAACAGAGAGGACTCAAATAAACAAAATCAGAAATGAAAGAGATGAGGGCAGGGTAAAAAAGGAGACATATGTAATACCCTTTGTAATACTTTAAGCAATAAAAATTAAAAATAAAAATTAAAAAAAAAGAAATGAAAGAGGTGAAAGAACAACCGATCCAACAGAAATACAAACATTATGAAAAAATACTATGAACAACTCTATTCCAACAGAAAGGACAACCTAGACCAGCGGTTCTCAACCTGTGGGTCACAACTCCTTTGGGGGTCAAACGACCCTTTCACAGGGGTCACCTAAGACCATCAGAAACACATATAATTACATATTGTTTTTGTGATTAATCACTATGTTTTAATTATGTTCAATTTGTGACAATGAAATTGGGGGTCACCACAACATGAGGAACTGTATTAAAGGGCCGCGGCATTAGGAAGGTTGAGAACCACTGACCTCAACGAAATGGACATATTCTTAGAAAAATACAAGCTCCCAAAACTCAACCAAGAAGAATCGAAAAACCTGAATAGGCCAATAACTACCGAAGGCATTGAAATAACGATCAAAAATCTTCCAGCAAACAAAAGCCCTGGTCCGGATGGCTTTATAGGGGAGTTCTACCCAAGCATTCAAAGAAGAACTAAAACCTATCCTCCTCAGACTATTCCAAAAAATTCAAGAGGAAGGCACACTGCCAAGCTCTTTCTATGAAGCCAGCATTACCCTAATCCCAAAACCAGATAAAGACACCAAAAAAAAAGAGAACCTCAAATATCCTTGATGTACATAGATGCTAAAATCCTCAACAAAATTCTAACAAATTGGATTCAGCAATACATTAGAAAGATCATACACCATGACAAGTGGGATTTATTCCAGGGATGCAAGGATGATACAATATCCGCAAATCAATAAATGTGATACATCACATAAACTGAGAGACAAAAATCACATAATCATATCAATTGATACAGAAAAAGCATTTGACAAAATCCAACACCCTTTCTTGATAAAAACTCTCAGCAAAGTGGGAATAGAGGGATCATACCTCAACATAATAAAGCCATATATGACAAACCTACAGCCAACATCATACTCAATGGGCAAAAACTAACACCATTTCCCCTAAGAACAGGAACAAGACAAGGATGCCAACTTTCACCACTCCTATTTGACATAGTACTAGAAGTACTAGCCATAGCGATCAGACAAGAAGAAGAAATAAAAGGCATCCAAATTGGAAAAGAAGTAAAACTATCCTTATTTGCAGATGACATGATATTATACATAGAAAAACCCAAAGACGCCATCAAAAAACTACTAGATCTAATAAATGAATTTGGCAATGTAGCGGTATACAAAATTAAAGCCCAGACCAGAAATCTATGGCATTTTTTATACACCAATAATGAACTCTCAGAAAGAGAAATGAAAAAAACAATCCCATTTACCATTGCACCAAAAAAATTAAGATACCTAGGAATAAACTTAACCAAGGATGTAAAAGACCTGTACTCAGAAAACTACAGGACATTGAAAAAAGAGACAGAGGAAGACATAAACAAATGGAAGAACATCCCATGTTCATGGATTGGTAGAATCAACATCATTAAAATGTCCATACTACCTAAAGCAATCTATAGATTCAATGCAATACCTATTAAAATACCAACGGCATATTTCAAAGATCTAAAACAAACTCTCCAAAAATTCATCTGGAATAAAAAAAGACCCTGAATAGCCACAGCTGTCCTGAGAAAGAAGAACAAAGTTGGAAGGATCACAATATCAGACATCAAACTCTATTACCAAACCACGGTTCTCAAAACTGCCTGGTACTGGCACAAGAACAGACATATAGACCAATGGAACAGAATAGAGGATCCAGAAATTGACCCAAGCCATTATACTCAATTAATATTTGACAAAGGAGGCAAGAGCATACAATGGAGTCAAAACAGCCTCTTTAATAAATGGTGCTGGGAAATTTGGTCAGATACATGCAAAAAAATGAAACTAGATCACCATACACAAAAACAAACTCAAAATGGCTAAAGGACTTGAATGTAAGACGGGAACCATAAAACCCCTACAAGACTCCATAGGCAGCAAAATTGCAGACATATGTCGTAGCAATATCTTTACAGACACAGATCCTAGGGCAAGAGAGACTGAGGAGAAAATAAGCAAATGGGACTACATCAAAATAAAAATCTTTTGCACAGCAAAAGAAACCATCAACAAAACAACAAGAAAGCCCACTGCATGGGAAAACATATTTGCCAATGTTATCTCCAATAAGGGTTTAATCTCCAACATTTACAGGGAACTCATACAACTTAACAAAAGGAAGATAAACAATCCAATCAAAAAATGGGCAAAGGACCTAAATAGACACTTTTCGAAAGAGGACATTCAGAAAGCCAAGAGACACATGAAAACATGCTCAAAGTCACTAATCATCTGAGGGATGCAAATCAAAACAACAATGAGGTACCACCTCACACCTGTCAGAATGGCTATCATCAACAAATCAACAAATGACAAGTGCTGGAGAAGATGCAGAGAAAAAGGAACCCTCCTTCACTGCTGGTGGGAATGCAGACTGGTACAGCTATTGTGGAAAATAGTACGGCGTTTCCTCAAAAATTTAAAAATGGAACTGCCATTTGACCCAGTAATACCACTTCTAGGAATATATCTCAAGAAAACAGAAACACCAATCAAAAAGGATATATGCACCCCTATGTTCATAGCAGCACAATTTACAATAGCTAAGATTTGGAAACAGCCTAAATGCCCATCAGCAGATGAGTGGATTAGAAAACTATGGTACATCTACACAATGGAATACTACGCTGCTATAAAAAAGAAGGAAGTCATACCATTTTCAGCAGCATGGATGGAACTGGAGAGCATTATGCTAAGTGAAATAAAGCAGGCAGTGAAAGAAAAATACCACATGATCTCACTCATTTATGTGTAATAAAGAACATTATAACCTAATGAACAAAAAGATAGATACAGAAGCAGAGAAGCGTCAAACAGACTGTCAAATTGCAGCGGGAAGGCTGGGGAGTGTTGGGGGGGGGGGTAAGAGATCAATCGAAGGACTTTGGGCATGCATATAAGCATAACCAATGGACACAAGACACTGGGGGGATGGGGTAAGGGCATGTGCCGGGGGGTAGGGGAGGCCGGGGGAAGGTCAATGGGGAAAAAAAAGGAGACATATATACTACTATTTGTAATACTTTAAACAAGAAAATAAAATTTAAAATAAATTAAAATAAATAAAAAAGAAATATGAACTAGCCCTGATGGGATGGCTTGTTTGGCTGGAGTGTCATCCTAAACACCAAAAGGTTGTGGGTTCAATTTTCAGTCCGGGCACATACAGGAGGCAACTAATCGATGTTTCTCTTTCTCTCTCCCTCTCCTTCCCTCTTTCTAAAATCAATAAACATATACTTGGGTGAGGATTTTTAAAAAAGAATAGATCTATAATAATAAAAGCATAATATGCTAATTAGACAGACATCCTTCTGAATGAAGCCTGGCTGCGAGGGAAGCCTGGGTCCCAGGTACCAGAGGGAAGCCAGTGCCGGCAGCCAGGGAAAGGAAGGCCTACTCTTGCATGAATTTCGTGCATCAGGCCCCTAGTATGAAATAATATACCATTTCAGGTGAGAAAGAAAAGCAAGAGAAAAAATAAAGACTACTTATTACCAGCAGATTAAATACTATAGAGCATCCTTTAGGCTAAAAGAAGATGAGCTACATGAAAGCCTGGGGATGTGGTCATAAACATCAACAAAAAGGGTAATTTCTAAAAATACTAAATAAATATTGACTTTAAAAATAATGTCTTATAGGGCTTGAAATACATATGTAAATAAAATGCTCGACAGCAACAGCAGAAAAGTGAGAAGGGTATTTGGAGTTAAACTACAGTGGGGCAAAAGTAGGTTTATAGTTGTGACTACACAAAACAGTTTATTCTTGTATTATTATTTATTAACTAGGGGCCTGGTGCACAAAATTCGTGCACTGGGTGTGGGGGGGGGGAGTGTCCCTCAGCCCAGTCTGCCCCCTCTCACATACTGGGAGCCCTCAGGCGTTGACCCCCATCACCCTCCGATCGCCTGATCGGCCCCTTGCCCAGGCCTGACGCCTCCGCCAGAGGTGTCAGGCTTGGACAGGGGACCCCCATCTCCCCCCGATCACTGGCTCTGGCCCCCGCCCAGGCCTGAGGCCTCTGGCCCAGGAATCATGCCTGGGCAGGGGACCCCCATCTCCCTCTGATCGCTTGCTCCACACCCCGCCCAAGCCTGACGCCTCTGACCCAGGCTTCAGGCTTGGGCAAGGGGACCATCATATCCCCCCAATCCCTGGCTCCGCCCCCCGCCCAGGCCTGATGCCTCTGCCAGAGGAGTTGACCCTCATCACCCTCCGATCACCAATCACCGGATCGGCCCCTTGACCAGGCCTGAGGCCTCCAGCAGAAGTGTCAGGCCTGGGCAGGGGACCCCCAGCTCCCCGCGGTTGCAGGCTCCACCCCTGCCCAGGCCTAACGCCTCTGGCTGAGGCATCCGGCCCGGGCAGCGGGGACCCGCAGCTGCAGCGGCCCCGCGATCGTGGCTTCGCTTTAGGCCCAGGCAAGGGACCCCTAGCTCCCGGGACTGCCAGCTTCGACCGTGTCCAGCTCCCATCGCTGGCTCCACCCCTACTTCCTGCTCTCACTGGCCAGGGCGGAAAAGGCGCCTGATTCTCCGATCATGGCTGGGGGGCAGGGCAGAGGCGGCCCCAGGGCCGCCTTTGCCCTGCCCCCCAGCTCTTAGCTCCCCCCGGGTTTCCGATCACTGTCAGTGGCAGGGGGCTTCTTCCTGCTTTCCCTTTCTCCTCCCTGCATTGTGCCTACATATGCAAATTAGCCGCCATCTTGTTGGCAGTTAACTGCCAATCTTAGTTGGCAGTTAATTTGCATATAGCCCTGATTAGCCAATGAAAAGGGTATCGTCGTATGCCAATTACCATTTTTCTCTTTTATTAGATAGGATTACTGCATTATTTTCCATATAAACAACTATAAAACTACTTTTGCCGCACTCTGTATTCTAAGATTTCTGAAAGAGGTAAAATTTGAAATTTTATGTTAGCCTTTGATAAGACAAAGTAGAACTATCTAGGGTAACCACTAAAATAATGATGGTTATGCATGTAATTACTACATATTCTCTTAATATAGAGAAAAAAATAAAATGAAAAATAATCCAAACAAAGGAAAAACGGAGAGGCAAAGAATATAAAACAAGTAGGGCAATAAAAACCAAAAAGTAGCTAGGAGATTAAAACCCAAATATATTAGTACTTACATTACATGCAAACAAACTGCAAGTTCCCATTAAAAGACAGAAACTGTCAGACTAAAAATATAAACACATAAAACTGAACTACATGCTCCTTATAAAAGACACACATTAAATACAAGGAAAGAAAAAGGTTGATGTGTAAAGATGGAAAAAATATATAGCTCCTACGCAAAAACTAATCATAAGAAAGCTATCTGATATTAAATGATCAGACTAAGTAAACTTTAAGAAGAAACATTTTGTAAATGATATAAAATTCAAAATAACATAAAAATTCTAAATGTTTTCATCTACAAACATAGGTTTGAATTATAGAAAGCAAAAATCAACAGAACTACAAGGAAAATGAGACTAATCCACAATCACAGTACATTTGAACACACCTTTCTCAGAATAAAAGACCAAAACAAATAAGGATATAGGAGATCTGAACACAATTAACAAACTTGATTTAACTGACATATATAAATGACCACTGAACTCAATACCCATAAAATACCATTTTTTCCCAAGGATACATGGAGTGTATATAAATATTGATCATATATTCTGGACCATAAAATGAGTCTCACACAAATGTCAAAAGACTGAAATCACTGAGTATGTTTTCAATTCACAATACAAGTTAGATATAAAAAACAAAAAACTAGAAAAATCTCCACATATTTCAAATTTATAAATAACCTACGGGTCAAAGAAGAAATTCCAATGGAAAATAGAAAATACTTTTCACTGAATGATAATGAACACATTATCTTGTAGAATATGGCTAAAACTGTGCTTAAATTAAATGTACATTAGAGAAGAAGGCTTTTAAAAGATTACCTGAGTTTCCATCTCAAGAAGTTATAGGGGAAAAACAATAGATTAAAACCAGAGAAAGTAAAAGCAAATAATAAAAAGCAGAAATAATGAAGAAAAAGGTATCAACATGCTAGCACAGAATGTTTTTATTTTCCTAAATTTTATTTAACTATTGCCCCTTTGTTATATTAATAACTGCACAAAGGAGAGAAGAGAAACTTACTCTCCAAATAGAAAACAGAGACATTAGCAGTAAAACATAAACCTACATTTCCCAGTCACCATTTCAGAATACCACTTGTTTCTTAGGATTGGTCATATTTTAAATGCTAGATTCCAATGAATAAGTTATCCTATATAACAAAAGAGTGGTATGCAAATTGTCCCCTCGACCAGGAGTTTGACCAGGGGGCAAGGCTAGCCAGGGGAAGGGAGGGAGTACCCAGCCGGCAGCCAGCGGCTGCTAGGGACCCTACCAGTGCACAAATTTCGTATACTGGGCCTCTAGTACCAAATATAAGTCAAACCGCATAATAAAACTCTCACCAATCACATTACTTTCCAACTCTAAAGCTTTCATGATTCCTATAAGGAAATAGCTGAAAATTTTTTAAGATGGCTTTAGAAATTCTACAGCATTGATTCTCAATGCACCATCTGTGGGAGGGCAATAAGGAAGAAATCTATGAGGAAGTCATGGTATATGAAGTAAAGCTTAATTGTGATTAGTGGGAATACACATAAGATAATACTATGGGAAATGGACTGTAAAGACGAAAAAACAGCCCTAACCATTTTGGTTCAGTGGATAGAGTGTCGGCCTGAGGACTGAAAGGTCCCAGGTTCAATTCTGGTCAAGGGCATGTACCTTGGTTGCAGGCACATCCCCAGTAGGTGGTGTGCAGGAGGCAGCTGAACCATGTTTCTCTCTCATCAATGTTTCTAACTCTCTATCCCACTCCTTTCCTCTCTGTAAAAAAATCAGTAAAATCTATTTTAAATATAAAAATAAAAAATAGCCCTAACCGGTTTGGCTCAGGGGATAGAGCAGTGATGGCGAACCTTTTAAGCTCGGGGTGTCAGCATTTTGAAAAACCCTAACTTAACTCTGGTGCCATGTCACATATAGAAATTTTTTGATATTTGCAACCATAGTAAAACAAAGATTTATATTTTTGATATTTATTTTATATATTTAAATGGCATTTAACAAAAAAAAAATCAACCAAAAAAATGAGTTCGTGTGTCACCTCTAACACACGTGTCATAGGTTCGCCATCCCTGGGATAGAGCGTCGGCCTGCAGACTGAAGGGTCCCAGGTTCGATTCCGGTCAAGGGCATGTACCTTGGTTGCGGGCACATCCCCAGTAGGAGGTGTGCAGGAGACAGCTGATCGATGTTTCTAACTCTCTATCCCTCTCCCTTCTTCTCTGTAAAACAAAAATCAATAAAATGTATTTTTTTAAAAAATAAAGACTGAAAAACAGATCTTCCTACCCTACCTCTCCAGCCTCATTTCTTATTACCTCAACTATGAATGTTGCACAGTGAATCTAGCCCAAAGTTTTGGCAGAGTTGGCAAAGTTTTTTTTGTAAAGGGCTAAGCAGTGTTTTAGGCTTTGTAGGCCATAAGTCTAAAAGGCTCCATAGGCAATACAGTAGTTCCCCTTACCCACAGAGGATACATTCCAAGATCCTCAGTGAATCCCTGAAACTGAGGACAGTTGTTCGTATGAAAAATAATATAGTAATTAAGAAATAATACAATAAACTATAATAAATATAATACATCCTCACAACTGTAAACCTACTTTTGCCCCACACAGTATATTGTTTTTTCCTACTCATATATACCTATGATAATGTTTAAACTACTTTTGCACTTTGGAGCCATTTAAGTAAAATAAGGGTCACTTGAATACAAGCACTGCAATGTGCTTACCGAAGTCTACTAAGTGACCAAGTGAGAAGTATATACAGTGTGAACATGTCTGACAAAGAAATGATTCACGTTCCAGGTGGGACAGTGAGAAATTTCATTCCACTACTCAGAATAGTGTGTAATTTAAAACTCATGAATTGTTTCTTATGGAATTTTCCATTTAATATTCTTAGACCGTGGTTAATCTTGGATAACTGAAACCATGGCAAGTGAAACTTCAGATAAGAGGGAACTACTGTATGTTAAATTAATGGACATGGTGTTCTTCTAACAAAACTTTACTTATGGACACTGAAGTGCGATTTTCCTGTAATTTTCACATAAAAAATATTATTATTCTTCATCTGATTTTTCTCCAACCATTAAAAAATATAAAAACCATTTCTTAACTTTCAGGCAATCCAAAAAAAGGGAGTAAGCAAGATCTGACCCCTGAGCCATAGTTTGCCAACACCTGCCCTAATTCAAAAGACATTACCAGCCCTAGCTGGTTTGGCTCAATGGATAGAGTGTTGGCCTGTGGACTGAAGGGTCCCAGGTACGATTCCGGCCAAGGGCACATGCCTGGGATGCGGGCTTGATCTCCAGTAGGGGGTGTGCAGGAGGCAGCCAATCAATGATTCTCATCATTGATGTTTCTATCTCTCTCTCCCTCTCCCTTCCTCTATAAAATCAATAAAACATATATATTTTTAAAAAGACATTATTAATACCTGCCATCCATAACGCAGATATTCTGCTTATGCTTCACATCACTCCATCCTAAGTATCTCTCCCAACACCAGGAACAGTCTGCTCACTCCCATCTCCAAACCTCTGCTCTTAATTTTTCCTGTAATATGCTATTATCTTTTTAACTTCTTGTCCTTCAAGTTTCACCAAGAAGTTTAGCTGCTCAAAGAGGTCTCCTCAGTTATATCGTATCAATTTGCCATGTTCAGAAAGCCTGGTAAATAAATGTATAACTCATACTGGTAGGTATTCATATTGCATCTACTATTATAATATTATGCAATACCTTAATAGTATAATGTCACTGCTTCAAAAATAGGTTTTCTTACCTAAACTGTCGATATTCCTAAAGTACACAGATCCTATATTTCCTTTATATCCCAGATAGCAGTTAGCACACTGTTAAACCTGAGATTAACCTGTTACATTTTTAATACTTTATATCACAAAAAGTGATTCAAACTTAGCCTCTGAAGATACAGAAGTTTAAAAAGTAAAATCTTAAGAAGGGGATCTTCTTAATTGAGGGCATCTAGTTAATATTCTAACAACGTAAGTATATCAAACCATGACTTTCATGCCCTGGAAACCCTAAAAAAAATTCTAAATTATAGCATTACTTAGAAGTTTAGAAAACAGAGGCTTAAAAGAAAACAAATTTTAAAGCAACCATAATTTTTGTTTCATGTCTCCAAGTCTCTTTTGCATAGTATGCATTGATAAAGTTGTAATCAGTACATATACAACTACTGCATGCTTTTCTCCTACATCTTGGTCATTTTTTTCATGTTATGTTACTACATGAACTACACAGTTACTACTTAATAATTCTTAATATCTTTATGGTGAAAGTTCAAATAAGGAGGCATGTCATAATTTACATAAACACTTCCCTGTTAATGGACATCTAATTTATATGAACACTTTCCTGTTAATGGACATACACACTGTTTCTGAATTTTCACTATTAGAATTAGTGCCTAAAAACTAAGGACAGATAACAGACCAATGATTGCCAGGGAGTGCGTATTGAAAGAGGGGTTGATTACAGTTAAATTATAGTATATGACTGTCAAAAGTTATAGAACTATACACTAAAAAGGGTGGATTTTATTTGTATATAAATTATACTTCAATAAACACATTAACAAAAAAATGCCAACCTTAAAACAGAATCACAAACGTGTGATAGCTTAACACACCTTTAATTCACTTTCAAAGGAATTATAAAATATTTCAAAAGTTCCAATTTTATAGTATTGTTTCTAGCGCTGGAATCAATCTTTGAATTTTAATTTATATTACCTTTATACCTAGTTATATAGAACATTTTCCATGTCTGTTCACAAACTTCATTTTCTTTTATGACATGTCTATTTATGTTCTTTTCTGAGATCAGTAAATGATAAGTTGTCTATTATATTTACTGTATACAGATATACCTCAGAAATATTGCAGGTTTGGTTCCAGATCACTGCAATAAAGCTATTATCACAATAAATCGGGTTACATGATTTTTTTTGTTTCCTGTGCATATAAAAGTTATGATAATATACTATAGTTTATTAAGTGTGCAATAGTGTTATGTCTATAAAAACAATGCACATAACTTAAAAATATATCTTGCTAAAAAATACTAACCATCATCTGAGCCTTCAGCAAGTCATAATCTTTTGGTTGGCAGAGGGCCTTGACTTGATGTTGATGGCTGCTTCTTGATTAGGGTGGTAGTTGCTGAAGGTTGGGGTGACTGGCAATTTCTTAAAATAAGGCAAAAGGCATTGACTTCTCTCTAGCTATGAAAGTCCTAGATGGCATCTTCTTCCAATATAAGGCTGTTTTGTCTACATTAAAAATCTGTTGCCGAAACCGGTTTGGCTCAGTGGATAGAGCGTCGGCCTGCGGACTCAAGGGTCCCGGGTTCGATTCCGGTCAAGGGCATGTACCTGGGTTGCGGGCACATCCCCTGTGGGAGATGTGCAGGAGGCAGCTGATCGATGTTTCTCTCTCATCGATGTTTCTAACTCTCTCTCTCTCTCCCTTCCTCTCTGTAAAAAATCAATAAAATATATTTTTAAAAAAGAATCTGTTGTTTAATGTAGCAACCTTCATCATCTTAGCTAGGTCTTCCAGAAAACTTGTTGCAGCTTCTACATCAGCCCTTCATGTTATGGAGACAGCTTCTTTCCTTAAACTTTATGAACCAAACTGTGCTAGCTTCAAACTTTTCTTTGCAGCTTCCTCACCTCTCTCTTTCTCTTCATTAAAGAAAGTTAAGGCCTTGCTCTGGATTAGGCTTTCGCTTAAGGGAGCATTGTGGCTGGTCTGATCTTCTGTCCAAGCCACTAAAACTTTCTCCCTATCAGCATTTAAGGCTGTTCTACTTTCTTATAATTTGTGCTCACTGGAGAACTTTTAATTTCCTTCAAGAACTTTTCCTTTGCATTCATAACTTGGCTAACTGGCAAAGAGGTCTCACTTTCAACTTAACTCAGCTTTTGACATGCCTTCTAGCTTTTGATTTAAAGTGAGGGACCTGTGACTGTTCCTTTCACTTGAACACTTAGAGGTCATTAATGGGTTATTATTAACTGGTCTAGTTTCAATACTGTTGAGTCTCAGGGAACAAGGGAGGCCCAGGAGAAGGAGAAATAGGGGAACAGTCAGTTGGTGGAGTAGTCAGAATACAAACAACATTTATCTATTAAGTTCATTATCATATTGGCATGGTTCGTGGCACTCAAAAAGAATTTTAATAGTAGTATCAAAAATCAATGATCACAGATCACCATAACAAATATAATAATGAAAAAGTCTGAAATATTAGATAATTATCAAAATGTGACACAGAGACACAAAGCGAGCAAATGCTGTTGGAAAGATGGCACCAACAGACTTGCTTGATGCAGGGTTGCCACAAACCTTCAGTTTGTAAAAAACATAGTATCTGCAAAGCGCAATAAAGTGAAATGCAATAGGACGAAATATGGCTGTATATTTTGCTCTATCAGTTATTTCATTAAAGAGTGTTAGATATGCTATAAGTATTAAATGCAAGTTCTTGCAAAAAATATAACAAGCTGAATAAGTTACTATGTTGTGACTAGTCTATGCTAAGTTACATGCCGAAGACCAATAAAATCATATTTAATTTTAGTTAGGTAACTTCGGTGATTTAAACTTTGGGTGCATAATAATATATATCAAGCACTTTTGAAAAATTTAGTCCCGGCACTTTTTCTGGTTTACATGCCCCTTACAAATGTTCCCACAATGCAATAAGCGCACTTTCAAAAATTTTGTATCTCCACCTTTTAATGTCTTATTTTTGTATCCTTAGAGAAAGACAATGAAAATATAAAACAAAGTCAAAAATAACTACTACCAGGCATCTTAGATAAAATTAAGGATATTAAGCAATAATATTAAATGAACTTACCTTTATCTAAAAAACAGGTAAGTGTTGTATTATATAATTCTCAATTAAGAAAAATTTAAATTGGAGAAAAAATTAAATTTCTGAAACTGAATTCATAATGGAAAACTTTTATGATTTCTCAAAATACGTATTTGTTAAATGGACAATTCTTAAAACTCAAGATAATAGTACCCTAAGTGTTAACTCAGTTAAAGTATTGTTGTAGAAGTTAAAATAGTATGATCCAAATACACTAATTTTCAACTATATAACTTAACATAGAAATAGTGTTAAGAACATTTAGAAGAATAAAAAGAAGCCATATTTGCCTGGCCGGTTTTGCTCAGTGGTTGAGTGTTAACCCATGAACCAGGAGGTCACAGTTAGATTCCCAGTCAGGGCACATGCCCTGGTTGCAAGCTCAATCCCTAGTAGGGAGCATACAGGAGGCAGCTGACCGCGATTCTCTCTCATCATTGATGTTTCTCTCTCTCCCTCTCTGAAATTTTTCTAAAATAAAAATGTTTTTGTGTGTGTTGTGTGTGTCTTTTTTTAAGTATCCATATTCATTGTGATACTTCTGAGATGGCTATTAAGGGAAGGAAATTATGGGAAGTACTCATGCATTAAAACATGGTAGTATTCATTACGAAGACCTAAAGGGCCAATCTTAGTTGCTATAATTTTAAAGAGACCTGTAATCTCTTAATAGCAGGCACAGAAAAAATAGGAATTCATGCTGAATTGTAATAGTTTAGGTGCATAGCAATGTGATCAAGATTTTTTTTAAATAAGCAATCTGAAACATACTAGTATTTTGAGTGAAAACTATTTTGGATCCCAAGAGTTTCCTGGCTCCAAACTAGATGGTTTGGGTTTGACTAAATGATAAATAAATGACTGTTTGCAACTGAATGTTATCAATTAACAACTTAAATTATGACAAACTTCAATAGAGTATTTATAAATATCTCAATTTGGGTAATATTACTTACCAGAATCAGAATTCAGTCCATTTCTAAACCACTCCCAAAGAGTAAACAGAATTTATCTTTTTAATGAAACAAAATTGTCCTCATAAGGCAATAAAACATTTAACAAATACAAAATGTTTGTTATAACTTAAATTACTTTTTCTAGCAATATCAATTCAACAGATTCCACTACCTATAAAGTCTTCACATAGTTCAAGTTTTTTGTTTGTTAGTGTAAGTCACATAAAGTTGTTCTTCTCAAACTTCAGTGTACAAACACCAGAGGATCACAGTAAAATGCAGATCCGAGTCAGTGATCTAGAGGTAGTTCCAAATGGTGCCTATGCTGCTGGCCTTTGCTAATTGAGCAGCAAGGAAATAGAAAGAATCTTATACAGCAGGTCCTCAAATACCAATGTTTCATTCATCATCGTTTAATTATAACATTGATGAGATGTCCTAGGAACTTAACTCTTGTTTATAAAAATTAGCCCAAGGTAAAATTGGTTTCATTGTACATCCTTTTGCTTAAAGTCGCTTATCGATGACATTAAGTGAGGACTTACTATATATATATATTTGTCATATAGCTAACATATCTAATAGAGCTATCAAGTGATATGAATATAAGTTTAAAAGGAGAGTTAGGTCATGGCCCTATTTTACACGATACAGAAACAAAACTTCACTCTTCTTCTTTACTCTAAATTTAAATACTTACATGCCATAGCAGACACATAGCAGACACAGGGTATATTATACAACTAGATTACACAGTTGATCCACAGAAAAGTTCCTGTTTATCTAGTAAAGAGTATCAGTAAACTCTGAAATCTATTCCTACCAATTTTCTTGTTTAAGTCAAATCTAAGTATATGACCCACACTCCAATATTTTTAAATTAGTTTGTAAAATATAATCAATATTGCTGAAAAAAATATCTTCAAAAGAATGAAAATCCACAAAATGTTGAAAAAAATGTTTCAAGTTATATGTTATAGAACTTGTATTCAGAATATATAAATTACTCTTAAAACTCAGAAATAAAGATACAGAACCCAATTTAAAACGGTGCAAAGGATATGTACACACTCCCCAAAGAAGATATACAAATGGCCAATAAGCATATGAAAAGATGCTCAGTCATTAACTATTGGAGAAATAAAAATCAAAACCATAATGAGATACAATTTCTCACCCACTAAGATGGCTATCTTAAAAAGAAGGGGAATAACAAATGTTATTAGTAAGGGTATGTAAACAATGGATCCCTCCTACATTGTTAACAGGAATGTAAAATGGTGCAGCTACTTTGGAAAACAGCTTGGCAGTTCCTCAAAAGGTTAAACAGAGAGTCACCATGTGACCCTGCAATTCTATCCCTACCTATGCTAGAGAAATGAAAACATACATCCTTAGAATTTCTACACGAATATTCGTAACAGCGTTATTCCTAATAGCCAAAAAATAGAAACAACCCAAATGTCCGTCAACTGATGAATGAATGTGATATATCTATATAGTGGATTCAACAATAAAAAGAAATAAAGTACTGAAATGCTACAAAATAAATGAGCCTTGAAAACATTATGCTAAATAAAACAAGTCACAAAAGACCAATATTATGATTTCATTTATATGAAATGACCAGGACAGATAAATTGACAAGAGACAGAAACATTACTGGTTGTCTAAAACCAGTAATATTTGGGGATGAGGGAGGAGGGGGAAAATGGCAGTGAATATTAATAGATATGGAGTTTTTTTTGCTAGGGTGTAGGTGGGGGTGAAAAGGTGACTGTGGTGATGGTTGCACAATTCTGTGAACATATTAAAAACCACTTATTTATACACTTTAAGTCAGTGAATGGTATGTGAAAGCTGTTTTAAAGTCAAAGTACCTGTGTTTTTGGTAAGTTTTGACTTACAGAAGCAGCAATTAAAGTGTCTTTCATTTTAACAGATTTGTCTGGAAATGCCCACATCTGTTACAATAGGACCTCTTTAGCCTACTGTGTTTGGCATCATTCTTCTTCAACTTTGTAGCTGGGACTAAGCTTCCATAAGAGAACTACTTATAAAGATGGGGAAAAGGGTAAGCAGTTCAACTAGGGATGAAAAATTGCCTTTGAAATGGCTCTTGAAAATAAGTAGAATTTTCAAGGCTAAGCACACTCGAGCTAAGGAATCAGGACTAAAACAACTAATAATAGCATAATTTGATAAAAATTACACAATGAAACTTGATAAAAGCATCAACATTATAATTCTAACTTCATTAAAATTTCCTTTCTGGTCTCGATAGTTCACTCTATTCAACTGTAGCTCTTCCCAAAAAGAGAGAAAAAAGAGAAAGAGATGTTTCAGTCAGATTTGCACCCTTGTAACTTTACTTGGGCCTCTCCACCACTTCCACCTCCATCTTCCAACACATAGATTCCTGATGTCTCAGTAGCATAAATCTCTAGAATACCAAGGGCTTCCAGAATTTTGTTTTAAACAAATTTAATTCATCAATCTAGAAAAATGTGATACAGATGAACTCAGTGAGAGAACCACATGTACCCACAAGTCATTAAGTAAAATTTAATCTCTGCCTACAATTCGTGGTGTTGCCTACAGCTCTTGAAATAGCAGTAGTGCAAATGATCTATTCATGTCAATTCAACTTCAATTCTGTGAGAATTCACTTTTAAAAATCCAATCTCCACTATTTTCCTACTGAACTCAATTTACACATCATCTACAGCTTAGCTTTCCAAGTAGGATAACAAGTTCCCTGAGGATACAGGGAAGTGTGCAAGGAGATATAAGAGGGAAACGAATGAACATGGATTATATATATGTAATCTTTCCCTTTTTAAAATTTTCTTGACTGAAATACATCTATACCCTAAAATGCCTATACTCTGGGAGAGAAATAATGTATTTCCTGGGGTTTGCTTTAAACTACTGCAGAAAACAAAAAGAGAGGAGAATACACATTTTTTAAAACTCTGGTAGATGTGGATAATTGTTGAAGCAAGGTGATAAGTATATAGTGATTCAATGTATTCTTCTTTATACTTACATATAAATTAGAAAGTTTCAATAAAATAAAAACACTGCATGAACTAGCTCTCTACAAACCCTTACATGCTAGCTACACTTAACATGAGCCTATGTGGATTTCTCCCTTTTCTAAACCCTATAGAATTCCACCTGTACCACCCATTTTTCACAATTATTGAAAATTTTTCACGCATGTTTTTATTTCCATATTGAAAGGACTACAAAACAGAGTCCTTGCTATCAAGTAACTTATACTCTTTCTTCTATTAAATCCAAGACATTCATTCAACAAGCCTATTTCCTAAATATTTATCATGGGCCAGATACTCTTTCTAATGCATGGATACAAACACCAGGCATCTAACCTCAAAGAGCTAAGTAGAATGTAGTTAGATGAGTTTCTCTAAAAAAATCTCAGTTATTCCTCTGATGGAAACTTTCACTAGCTTACCACTGCATAAAGAATAAAATCAGGGAAACCAAGATGGCGGCATAGGTTAATGCCAGAGTTTGCTGCCTCGAACAACCACTTCAAAAATACAACTAAAAGACCGAAGGACATCAGCCAGAACCACAGGAAGGCTGGCTGAGTGGAAGTTCTACAACTAGGAGGAAAGAGAATAGCATACCGAGACTCAGGGGAGGCACAGTGCTGAAGTCAAATACTAAGGTGCAGAGTGCATGCGGAGCGGGCTGGCGGCTGAGGGCGCGGTTGTCTGTTTCAATCGGGAGGGAGTCTCAGACTCTGAGCTCCAGATCCGGGCGAGTCTCTAGGGACCCAGACTCAAACGGGAGAAGCAGGACTGTCTGGCTTCAGTCGGAACTCGAAGGCAGCTTTCTCTCCAAGGTTTGCAGCAGTTGCTGGGACTCTGAGAGGCAGAGCCCCTGGGAACGGAACTGAGAGCAGCCATAACTGCTCGCTCCGCCTGCCCGCCCTGTAGATCCCCTGGGACCTGCCCCCCGCCCAAGCCCTGCACAGAGGCATTTGCCAGATAGCCTCAGGCAAAGGCTAGATTAGCACCTCCCTAGATGACATAAGTTCTCTCACTGCAGACACAGCTGATTCTCACAGCCACTTGGCCTGGAGGTCAAATCCCCCTTAGTATTACCTACAACAATCAAGGCTTAACTACAACAAGACTGCGCACAAAGACCACTAGGGGGTGCACCAAGAAAACATAAAAAAATGCAGAGACAAAGAAACAGGACGCAAATGTCAGAAATGGAAGATATAGAGCTCAAAACCACACTTTTAAGGTCTTTCAATAATTTTCTAGAAACTGCCAATAAATGTAGTGAGATCCTCAAGAAATCTAATGAGACCCTCGATGTTGTGATAAAGAACCAACTAGAAATTAAGCATACACTGACTGAAATAAAGAATATTATACAGACTCCCAATATAGAGGATCGCAAGAATCAAGTCAAAGATTTGAAATGCGAAGAAGCAAAAAAACACCCAACCAGAAAAGCAAAATGAAAAAAGAATCCAAAAATACGAAAATAGTGTAAGGAGCCTCTGGGACAGCTTCAAGCGTACCAACATCAGAATTATAGGGGTGCCAGAAGATGAGAGAGAGCAAGATATTGAAAACCTATTTGAAGAAATAATGACAGAAAACTTCCCCCACCTGGTGAAAGAAATAGACTGACAGGTCCAAGAAGCGCAGAGAACCCCAAACAAAAGGAATCCAAAGAGGACCACACCAAGACACATCATAATTAAAATACCAAGAGCAAAAGACAAAGAATTTTAAAAGCAGCAAGAGAAAGAAACTCAGTTACCTACAAGGGAATACCCATACAACTGTCAGCTGATTTCTCAACAGAAACTTTGCAGGCCAGAAGGGAATGGCAAGAAATATTCAAAGTGATGAATACCAAGAACCTACAACCAAGATTACTTTATCCAGCAAAGCTATCATTCAGAACTGAAGGTCAGATAAAGAGCTTCACAGATAAGGAAAAGCTAAAGGAGTTCATCACCACCAAACCAGTATTATATGAAATGCTGAAAGGTATCCTTTAAGAAGAGGAAGAAGAAGAAAAAGGTAAAGATACAAATTATGAACAACAAATACACATCTACCAACAAGTGAATCTGGAAATCAAGTGAATAAATAATCTGATGATCAGAATAAACTGGTGATTATAATAGAATCAGGGGTATAGAAAGGGAGTGGACCCACTATTCTTGGGGGGGGGGGGAGAGGTGTGGGGGATGCGGGAAGAGACTGGACAAAAATCGTGCACCTATGAATGAGGACAGTGGGTGGGGAGTGAGGGTGGGAGGGGAACCTGGTGGAGGGGAGTTATGGGGGCGAAAAAAGAGGAACAACTGTAATAATCTGAACAATAAAGATTTAATTAAAAAACAAAAAACAAAGTGCATATACATTTTTGGGACACCCTGTATATATAAAATACACATACATGTGTGTGTATATATGTATGTTTATAAAATTGGGGCTATGTATATTTTTTAGAGACATAAATATATGATACTGACACTGGGGGAAAAATGACTCTAGAGACTAAGCAGACCATTGGCCAAAAGAGGAAGGATTACACAGCTATACATAGTGATTAGAAAGGAATATTCTTCTAAAATAGCAAAGGTAATCAAGTTAAATACTGTTCAGAGTTTATTAAGGGAAATGCTCACAAAATAATGAGCTATTTACAATATAGTTCTCTCAAATATTCTATATCTAGGAATATATAAAGCAGCTTTGAAAAACACAAGGAAAATAGTGCCAGTACTCATCTCTCCAATGATATATAAGAGTTTAAAACATATGCCAATTTTACTTAAATATATGAACTTATTAACAATCTGTTCATCATTAGGCTGATAAATAAAAAATGCAAAACAAAGAAACAAAAAATCCAACAAGCCTAAACAAGCAGCCACACCTTTTATCCCTCTTTTAGTTATGATTTCAAAGCATTCCTAGTATGAATATGGTCTCTAAGCAGCAATTTGTTCTATTAAAAATAAGTGTTTTTTAAAAAATGATGAGTGTTTAAAAAGTCATACTGTCCTCTGACCTAACAACCTATCTCAAAGACAATCAGGAACAGTTGCAAACATATATAAGAATGCTAACAGAGACATGTATAGCATACTGAAAAGCTAGAAGCAACATAAAATTCCATTAGAGTATGCAGCTATTGAAATTAAAGAGCTATAATTAATGGTATTAAAGATAACATCTAGTAAGCTAAAAACAGACTATAGAAGAGGACATAAAATAAAATTGCATAATATATCTATTCACAAAATTCAGAAACATCTTGGAAGGATTAACTCTAAATGTCTGGATTTTGTGATATTTTTATATTTCCTCTGGGAAGAACATTTTCAGAAAAATCACAATGAGTCTGATTCACTTTAATAACAAATCTTTTTTTAAAAGATGATACTAACTAACTTCAATAAATATATCAAGTAACTATATGCCCTGTGTAGTTTAGAGTGTCTGAAAGGCAATCAGACACTATTCAGTGATAAATGCACATATACTTTGATTCAGCAATTCCACCTGTAAGTATTTATAATACAGCTACTTTCACACAAATGTGCAACATTTTTGTTCAAGAATATTTACAGCAGCATTGTTTGTATTGGATGTGACAGAACTGTCCATCAATAGAGAATAGATAAATAAATTATATACAATGAAGTACTGTGTAGCTATGAATCAGACTGAGGTAGCTATGTGTGTTGGAGTTGAATGACATCCAAGATAAATTGGAATTTTTTTTTAAAACAGTATGTATCAACTAACAGAGGAAAGGTGAGATTGATATAGAGGCATATCCTTGTATTTGCATAGACTATCTCTAGGACACACACAAAAACAGTAAATAGTGGTTACGGGTGGGTTGGAGGTCTAGAAATCAGGGGTGATAGGACTTAATTTTCACTATAAACACTGTAAACCAATTTGTGCTGTTTGAATATTTTTTTACCATGTATGTATGCTACTTTTAAGTTTTAATAGTTTTTTTTCATTAGACAGTGAATTATTTTGCTGCTATATAAATAGACGTTTAAGAAAAATAGGTCTTCAAGTATAAAAATTGTAGTATCAGGACAGTTGTTTTTTAAGAATTTAAAAAAATTCTAAACTATCATTTGCTGTTTTAAGTTTATTACCATCGCTGGAAATTATACTCCATTGTAAACCTTAACTTTTGTGGACAAAGGTTATTTACATTGTTGCTAGCCAACAAATCCACATTTGTTTAACCTAATCCTTGTTTTGCTCTCAGTATTGTTAGCAGTTTAAAAAAACGTTTTCTTTCTTGCTATATTTAATACTATTCTTTATTAAAAAAAATTTGGCCAAACAATAAATAGGGAATAAGGGAACAGATTTTTCTCCTTTTCCAGTGATACTTATCCTTCTAGGTCAATTTGCTCTAGCCTTCCCTGACAGAATAACAAAAGAAATGCCGACCTAAGATAAACAAGATGACTCACTAAATATAGTTTTTACTCCAAGAGTGTTTTACAAAAATTAAAGCTAAGAAAAACGTAATACATTGAAGTATATTCTGAGGAAGATGAAATACAAGCTAATGGCTCAGATCCAACTGCCATTAATATGCTCTGTAACTTTGAAGAACGCATTTTCCAGCAATTAGGAGTTATTCGAAAAAGAGACAGAAAATGCTGCTTAACATAGTAACATAGGTCTTCCTATTACACTTGTTTAATGTTATCAAATAACAGAGAAACATCAACAAGGTTATACTGGAAGGGACACCTAATCAAAACAAGTCAGTGTTGACTTACTCAACATCACTGCTTATATTTATGTACCAAACTTCCAGAAAATAAGTAGTAAACAAAAATTCAAACGAAAAAGCGAAACTCACCTTTAACACTCTTTCTATTAACATCTGCTCCCTTTTCAAGTAAATACTGCGCAATCTCTTTGTGTCCTTTGTAACATGAAATCATCAAGCAGGTATGCCCATGCCGGTTTGACACTTCCAAGTCAGCTTTGTGTTCTACAAGGTACTTCACTATTTCCAAGTGGCCATCGAAGCAGGCAGCTCTTAGAGGAGTTGAATTGGTCAAAGTCGTGTTGTTCACAGATGCTCCATGATTTAACAGAGACTGGACCACCTTCAGATGTCCTGCTGCAGAAGCGGCCCACAAAGGGGGAGCCCCCTCGATGGTTTCACCGTCAAAATTGACCGAGCCCCCTATTTCTATGGAGGCGCTGCACTGCTCCAAGAGGAACTCCACCATGTCCAGGTGCCCATACCTGGCCGCCATCAGGAGCGGCGTGGCCCCATTCGTTTTCTCGGAGATCAGGGAGGAAATCTCCTCTTTGGATTTGCTGGCCAACAACTTGGTGAGAAGCCGGAGTTTGCCATCGCGAGCTGCGTTAAACACTGCTGTCTTCAGATCCATTTATGTCCAGGTGGGAGGCGGTGCTTTTATTTATCCCTCAATGCAAAGCTCAACTCTATCGACAACAGGCACGAGTCACAGGAACCAAAGTTCACTTTTCATCACAGAACCCCAGGACGGATATCAAAAAAAAAAAACAACACGGAGAGTATGTTCTGTCCTGTTGCCTTCCGACATCTGACAACCAGAGCAACAAACTGGAGAAAGGAAGAAACAAAACAGTAGTTTTGAATTTGTCATAGGTAAGAGCAAAAAAAAAGATTTGTTTTGGTTTTTCGTCATTTCTACTCCTGTGGGGAGGAAAAGTCCTAGTTCAGGGGCTCCCACGCCACCGACACCGCCCCACCCCTACCCCCCCACCCCCGCCCAAAAGGTGAAAAAGAACACACAAAGGTACACACACCCCCGAACGGCTCGGTGGGAGGCGGACTCCTCGCTACATACGGTGCATTTACGCACGCACAGGCACCCGGCTTCTCGGCTCCTCTCTAGCCAAGCTTCGCCCTAGTTTGGTGCGGCACACGCCCGGGGAGAGTCCGACCGACAGGGGCGTGAGGCGCGGGTCCGGGACCGCGCCTTCTCCGGTCCGCAGGGGAGAGCCGGCCAAGGGCGCGAGGCCGGGAGGCCTCATGGTGGCCAGAAGGGGTGTCGTGGAGGAACAAAAAGTCAGACACCACCAGCCACGGCCAGCCGGCGCCAAGCCCCCCTCCGCACGGCTCTCTCGCCTCCAAAACTCCGAGAGGCTCTCAGGAAATCCGGCCGCCGCGGAGCTCCCTTCGCCCGCCCCATGTTGATCCCCCGCCCCCAAGGGGTCGCAGGTCCCCACACCTCAGCCGCCCCTTCGCCTCACAGAACCTTCACCTCGGCCTTTTGCGGACGCGGGCAGCCCCTCCCCAAGGTCCTCCGCTGACCAGGACCCCCTCCCGGCGGGCGGACCGGCCGGCGGCCTCCAGCCCGCCGCCACCTTCAGCTGCCCGGGACGCCCTCCTTCCCCTTCCCGCCCAGGCCTCCCCGCGGGCGCCTCGGGCCGCGGCAGGGCCGCCGCCGCCGCCACTACCTGCCCGTCGCTAGTCCTTCCAGCCGCCGCCGCCGGCCGCTCGGGCTCCAGCCGCCCCCTTCAAATGGAAACCGTTGTCCCGGCCGCCGCCTGCGCCGCCCAGCTCCGCCTGCGGCCGCTCAGTTCCTCCATGCCCCGCGCCCCACAGGAATGAGTGCGGCCGCGCCGCTCGCCCCGCCCCGCCACGCCGAGCAGCCTCCCGCCCTCCGTCTGCGCGGGCTGCAGCGGCTGCAGCGACTGCCGCGGCGGGTGGTGTAATGGGCTGCGGGCCTGGGGCCGGACGAGCCTGAGCACTATTCCACATCACTGACGCGGCAGCCGCGCCATTGGGCCGGGGGAGGGCGGCGGCCGCCGGAGCAACCGCCTAGGGGCGGAGCAGCCGGCCGGGGCGGGCCGGCGCGGAGGGGCGTGGCCACGAGCCGGCGGAGTACGCGCCTGCGTGCGGAGCGCGGGCGGGAGGGGTGGGGGCGGGGGCAACTGCGTGCCCCGAGGGGGCGGGGCCACCAGCGCCGCGGCCGCCGAAGGTCAGTGACAGGGCTGCGGTCACCTGGCGGACTCCTCGGGTCTTCAGCTTTCTGGGCGCTTGTTTCGGGGAAGTTTTGGGTCCCACTGCCGTGAACCCAGGGTGGTAGTAACCACTGTTACTCTCTCACACGCAGTAAACTCTCTCGGACTAGCCTGTTCTCGCCTTCCTTCGGTGGGCCCAAGAATATTCCGATCCGATCTCAAGAAATAAAATAAAAAACCCACAAGAAACAAATTTGAGAAAAAGATTAGTTTTGGAGGCTGCCAAACATGACTACCTTTTTAAAGAACGGATTTTAAAAAATATAAAGGCTATGAGGAATGCTAAAACTTAAGAGCAGTACAAGTTAGCAACGTCGAGTTCTTGAACTCTGAACAACCAGGAAATGAAAGAAAGCTAAAAAATTAATATGAATGAGATTATTACTTCACACAGCAGGAAATAAACATCTGTAACTCGTCCCATTAAGGCATGGTATGTATTCGATTGAAGAAGAGGTTAAATATATTTGGGAAATAACATCCTTAATGAATCATGATGAGAAATTAGTTTTTAAAAAAAGGATCTCCGCCAAAACCGGTTTGGCTCAGTGGATAGAGCATCGGCCTGCGGACTGAAAGGTCCCGGGTTCGATTCCGGTCAAGGGCATGTACCTGGGTTGTGGGCACATCCCCAGTGGGAGATGTGCAGGGGGCAGCTGATCGATGTTTCTCTCTCATCGATGTTTCTAACTTTCTATCTCTCTCCCTTCCTCTCTGTGAAAAATCAATAAAATATATATATAAAAAAAAGGATCTTCAATTTCTTGAACACTTTATTTTGGGGAATTTAAACTCACACATGGTTTCTTAGTGCCATTGGAAGAAAGAGAATATTACATTTGACAGATTACCTGCCCCCCCCCCAGCATCATAAATTTTATCATTATTGAGTCATGCAACATTGAAGACATTTTACAAAAAATCACTTCATTTTTGCATATTCACTTATAGTGTTGTCCAGAAGTTTATGTAGTTTTGCATAATTGAAATTATAATTTTCATACAACTATATTTTGCTTATATACCTTACCATACTCTAAAGATTTCTTATTTTTTTAGTGGTCTTAATTGTGAATCCTGAAAGAAAAAACAAAAAAAAAAAGACACCTAACTAATAAGGGCTCCTGGTGGCTAACTGGGCTCAAATTTTTAAAAACAGACCCTAGTAGCCATTTCTGCACAGAGGCCTCTGGCACAAACTGCACTTCAAGGAGTAGCCTGCACTGAACTACCTGCCTCTATGCTGAACTTTCTACCTGTACTGTATCTTTGCCACCTGAGCGAGCCTATAAAGGAGTTCCTGGCATCCTATTTCAAACAATAGGATTGAGGATTTCCCCATCCAGTCAAAACTGTGAAGCTCTAACCAATTAGAGTGGCTCTATTCTGACCAATCAGGACAGTGCCTTTTGGACCAATCAAACTGTGAGGATTTGGAGTCTTCATTTGCATGAGGCAGGGAGGGGACTCCTGTTTATAAAAACCTTCTCCCCTATGGCTGGGAGAGCATACTTTCCCTTCCCACTGAAGACTTACTGAGCTGAGACGCCCACACATGTGGCGGGGCTTACTAGCTCAGTTGATTAGGGCATCAGTATAATAGAATCTCCTCCCCTATCAGGGCACATATAAGAATCAACCAATGAATATATAAATAAGGGTAACAACAATCTGTGTCTCTCTCTTTCTCTCAAATCAATTTAAAAAAGAAAAACACCCACAGATGACTCTGCAGTGCTGCACAAAGCAGACCTGCCCTGAGCAGAACAGCGCAAATAATCCAGGAGCAGTGCAGATCTGTCTGAGGGGCCTGGCCCCAGAGCTGTTCTACAGCTGTGCTGTTTCCCAGCACTTTGTCCTGAATAAAGTTTCCTTCTTTTCACCAAAACCCCAATCTGGAGTTGAGTTGGCACCAACAACTACAGACTGACATAATCATTTTTTTAAAAAATATATTTTATTAATTTTTTACAGAGAGGAAAGGATAGAGAGTTAGACACATCGATGAGAAAGAAACATTGATCAGCCGCCTCCTGCACACCTCCTACTGGGAAGTGTGCCAGCAACCAAGGTACATGCCCTTGACTGGAATCGAACCTGGGACCTTTCAGTCCGCAGGCCGATGCTCTATCCACTGAGCCAAACCAGTTAGGGCTGACATAATCATTTTTAAGTGCAGCATATTTCCCTTAGGCAGTCAGTATACAGACAGCCCTCGGGTTACGTCCGACTCGACGTACATCGTTTTGTGGTTACGTCACCATCTCCCATTGATTTATTAAAAAAAAAAAAAGTTCCATCATTTCGACGTATGTACATATGTGCTTTTTTTTAATATTATTTATTTACAAGTAAAGGTCAGGAATTGTTATTTTTTTTTACATTTTTTTTTACTGTTTCACTTCATTACTGCTGTATATATGCTCCATGTGAGTGACCTAGGTGCTTATGTAGGTGGGTTCTGAATTATAGCGAAAATTGCATTACATCGAGCTGTAGGAATGGACCTCTGACATAACCCGAGGACCTACTGTATAGGCTCAACATAAGTACTCCAATATGAAGGTAAGGTTACTATCACTGACAAGAAAATATAGAACAAATATAAAGGATGAGATCAGCCATCTATAAAAATGAAACAACCAAGAGGATTGGCTGTTTGATGCCTAGTACACAGGTCTCAGTTCTCAGTTCTACACTCCCAAGGTAAAGACACCAGGGCACAGTGTCCCCAACAGAGGCCTAATCTGAGATGACCTTTCTCTCATCAAATTCAATAAATTGGTGTAAAAATTTACAGCAGTGGTCTTTAAAGGGATATGTGCCTATAATTTATGACGTTATTGAATCCTATTATGTACTATGTTAAATAATAAATGAATATGACCCCTGCCTTCAAGGAATCTATAGTCTGTGAGAGAAATATAACTATAAACAGATCAGAGTCAAATATGTATATAAACAAATGTGATAGACCAAAGGATGGAGCTTCTAACTCTCCTTGGGCAAGTCTGGGAAGGAGGTGATGGTTAAACTGGATCCTAAGTGATTAGTGGGCAAAGGCCCAGCCAAAGGGCAGTGGGAGAAGGGAGGAGGCCCAATGGAGAAAGCAGAGGGTGAGCAAATACAAGAGATGGCCCCTTCTCTTTTCCTCACTTACCCCCCACATATAGGGTGGTACCCTAAGTGACCTTCTGAAGATCCAAAATCCCCCACTTCCCTCTCTCAAAGTGCATCATAATTCACCATTTCCCATTTCTGCAGCTCAACCAGAATTCACATTCTCTCAGTGCAGCTGCTCTCTTAAAAGGTTTTAGGAGCCGTACCTGGTTTAGCTCAGTGGATAGAACGTTGGCCTCCCAGGTTCGATTCCAGTCAAGGGCACATGCCTGGGTTGCAGGCTCGATCCCCAGTGGGGGGGGGGGGGGGGGTGCAGGAGGCAGCCAATCAATGACTCTCTCTCATCATTGATGTTTCTATCTCTCTCTCCCTCTTTCTTCCTCTCTGAAATCAATAAACATATTTTAAAAAAAAACACATTTTAGGAGTCTGGCTGGGTGAAAGTAATCTACTTAAAGCAAGAATACATTCCTGGGGTACCATTAAAACTTGCAGAAGTATGCAGGGAAGAATTCTTTCAGCAAGGAAATTTCCAGATTCCCCTTGTGTATTTTGGTCTAGCCGTTCTTTTTTTTTTTTTCTTTATAAAATCTTTATTATTGAAAGTATTACATAGGTCCTCTTTTTCCCCCATTAACCTCTTCCAGCCCGCTCCCATCCTCCCCACCCCACCCCCCAGGCCCTCACCACCCCATTGTCTGTGTCCACCCGTTATGTATACTAGTATGCCTACAAGCTCATTGGTTGTTCTCTTCCTACCCACCCTCCCTTGCCTTCCCTCTGAGGTTCAACAGTCTGTTCATGCTTCTATGACTCTGGGTCTATTTTTGATTATCAGTTTATTTGGTTCATTAGATTCCACATATGAATGAGATCATGTAATACTTATCTTTCTATGACTGGCTTATTTCACTCAACATAATACTTTCTAGTTCCATCCATGCTGTTGCAAATGGTAAGAGTTCTTTCTTTTTTATTGCCACGTAGTATTCCATTGTGTAGATGTACCACAGTTTTTTAATCCACCCATCTGCTGATGGACACTTAGGCAGTTTCCAAGTCTTAGCTATTGTAAATTGCGCTGCTATGAACATAGGGGTGCGTATATCCTTTGTGATGAGTGTTTCAGGTTTCTTAGGATATATTCCTAGAAGTGGGATCACTGACTCAAATGGGAGTTCTATTTTTTTTTTAATCTTTATTGTTCAGATTATTACATTTGTTCCTCTTTCCCCCCCCCCCCATAACTCCCCTCCTCTCAGTTCCCGCCCCACCCTCCGCCCTCACTCCCCACCCACTGTCCTCATCCATAGGTGCACGATTTTTGTCCAGTCTCTTCCCGAATCTACCACACCCCTTTCCCCCCAAAGAATAGTCAGTCCATTCCCTTTCTATGTTCCTGATTCTATTATAATCACCAGTTCATTCTGTTCATCAGATTATTTATTCACTTGATTCTTAGATTCACTTGTTGATAGATGCATATTTGTTGTTCATAATTTGTATCTTTACCTTTTTCTTCCTCTTCCTCTTCTTAAAGGATACCTTTCAGCATTTCATATAATCCTGGTTTGGTGGTGATGAACTCCTTTAGCTTTTCCTTATCTGTGAAGCTCTTTATCTGACCTTCAATTCTGAATGATAGCTTTGCTGGATAAAGTAATCGTGGTTGTAGGTTCTTGGTATTCATCACTTTGAATATTTCTTGCCATTCCCTTCTGGCCTGCAAAGTTTCTGTTGAGAAATCAGCTGACAGTCGTATGGGTATTCCCTTGTAGGTAGCTGGGTTTCTTTCTCTTGCTGCTTTTAAGATTCTCTCTTTGTCTTTTGCTCTTGGCATTTTAATTATGATGTGTCTTGGTGTGGTCCTCTTTGGATTCCTTTTGTTTGGGGTTCTCCGCGCTTCTTGGACCTGTAAGTCCATTTCTTTCACCAGGTGGGGGAAGTTTTCTGTCATTATTTCTTCAAATAGGTTTTCAATATCTTGGTCTCTCTCATCTTCTGGCACCCCTATAATTCTGATGTTGGTACGCTTGAAGCTGTCCCAGAGGCTCCTTACACTATCCTCGCATTTTTGGATTCTTTTTTCATTTTGCTTTTCCCATTGGGTGTTTTTTGCTTCCTCGAATTTCAAATCATTGACTTGATTCTTGCGCTCCTCTGGTCTGCTGTCGGGAGTCTGTATAATATTCGTTATTTCAGTCCGTGTATGCTTAATTTCTAGTTGGTTCCCCAATATAACATCGAGGGTCTCATTAGATTTCTTGAGGATCTCGCAACATTTATCGGCGGTCTCACCAGTCTTTTTGAGGGCCTTACTAAGTTTATCGGCAGCTTCTAGACAGTTCTTAAGAGACCTTAAAAGTGTGGTTCTGAACTCAATATCCTCCATTGACAGTTTTGTCCTGTTTCTTTGTCTCCGCATTTTTTATGCTTTCTTGGTACACCCCCTAGTGGTCTTTGTGTGCAGTCTTGTTGCCTTTAAGCCTTGATTGATGTCGGCAATACCGAGGGTGAGTTGACCTCCAGGCTAACTGGCTATGAGAGTCCGCTGGGTCTGCAGTGGGAGGGCTTCTGTGCTGGATCTCTAAGGCGGTGCTAATCTAGCCTTTGCCTGAGGCTATCCGGCAAATGGTTCTGTGCAGGGCTTGGGCGGGGCGGGTCCCAGGGGATCTACAGGACGGGCCGGAGCGAGCAGTTATGGCTGCTCTCAGTTCCTTCCCCAGGGGCTCTGCCTCTCAGAGTCCCAGCAATGGCTGCAAACCTCGGAGAGAAAGCTGCCTTCGAGTTCCGACCGAAGCCAGACAGTCCCGCTTCTCCCGTTTGAGTCTTGCTCCCCAGAGACTTGCCCGGATCTGGAGCTCAGAGTCTGAAACTCCCTCCCGATTGAAAACAACAACCGCGCCCTCCGCCACCAGCCCGCTCCGCACCCGAGTATTTCACTTCAGCACTGCGCCTCCTCTGAGTCTGGGTATGATATTCTCTTTCCTCCTAGTTGTAGAATTTCCACTCAGCCAGCCTTCCTGTGGTTTTGGATGATGTCCGTTCTGTCCTTTAGTTATATCTCTGAAGTGGTTGTTCGAGGCAGCGATCTCCTGCGTTAACCTACGCTGCCATCTTGGTTTCCGGGAGTTCTATTTTTAATTTTTTTAGGAAACTCCATACTTTTCCACAGTGGCTGCACCAGTCTGCATTCCCACCAGCGGTGATAGGGTTCCCTTTTCTCCACAATCTCACCAACACTTGTCATTGGTTGATTTGTTGATGATAGCCATTCCGATAGGTGTGAGATGATATCTCATTGTCGGGGTTTTTTGTTTGTTTGTTTGTATTTACTCTTTCTTTTTTTTCTGGCTTTGTTGCTCATGCCACTTTGATGGAGGGGCAAAAAAGTTTAGTTACTTCATTTCTCTCATTGTTATTTTGATTTGCATCTCTCAAATGATTAGTGACTTTGAGCATTCTTACATATGTCTCTTGGCTTTCTGTATGTCCACTTTGGAGAAGTGTTTATTTAGGTCCTTTGCCCATTTTTAATTGGATTGTTTATCTTTCTTTTGTTAAGTTGTATGAGTTCCCTGTATATTTTGGAGATTAACCCTAATCAGATGTATCATTAACCTCTCTTTATTTCCCTGAATAATACAAAATGAGGAGGTAGCAACTTGATCACCAAATTCAGATAATGGGATCATTCAGATAATTATCCCAGCCATGTTTTTCTCTTGACACTGTCTCCTACTTTGGTATGGTTCTATCATTTTACTCATCACATTTTTACAAACTACAAATCTTGTGTCATAAAAGTAACTGTTTCTTTCCTCTGTTACCTCATTTCCTGAAGTTTTTAGGGCCCTAACTCTAGCTCTGTAGGAGCAATGGATGAGAAAGATTCTGAAGAGTCTTAAGAATCAACGTCTACCTCACATCTCAACCCAGCCCACCCAATATTGTCCAGCAATTCTAGCATAGAAGCCCAAAGTTTCCTGGAGAGATGAGGATGCATTTGGTAGCTCAGTGCAGGGGATCTGTCCTGAGGAATTTTTTATAGCTTAAAAGAGTTTCTTAGGTGTGAGACAGATGAAGGAGACCAGAATCACCTCACATATGAGACCGCTGTCAGCAGCACTCTCCTGTCATACATCAAGAACAGCTGGGCCCAGCTGGCATGGCTCAGTGGTTCGATTCCCGGTCAGGGCACATGCCCAGGATCTGGGCTCAATCCCCAGTGGGGGGCGTGCAGGCAGCAGTTGATCAATGATTCTCTTCTCATCATTGATGTTTTAATATCTTTCTCTCTTTTCCTTCCTCTCTCTAAAATCAATTAAAAAATGTTTTTTTAAAAAAAGAACAGCTGGAAATGATCCTTATGTACTGACGATCTTGGCTAGAGCTTCAGTCTCAGTTCTTCTTTCTGTCCATGCCCCTGACTGGCTGCCCATGCTATTGTGGGTGTCCATCCAATCACCGAGGAATACCTAGCTCCAACCTCACCATGACTCCTTAGCTGCAGCCAGTCAACCTAATGAGTAATCCAGAAATTATCCAGCCTCAATATTTACCCATCTTATATAATTTTTATCAAATATTGCATTGCCTGATGACCGCATCTCTTCCAAATACCACCACATCTAGGCCATCATGAATAAGCCAAATCAGGGCAGTTTTCATCCAATCCCCATATAATAAAAAATCTACCTCTACTTGCTATTGCAGAATGGGCCTCCACGTTAATGTTTCTTCGAATATGGTCCACAGATCTCAAGCATAAGAACCACCTAGGAAACTTGTTTAAAATGAAGATTTCTGGGACATATCTCAGTAATGAATATTCACTAGTTTTAATGTGAAACATGAGTCTGCATTTTTAATAAATCCTAGAAATGATTCTTATGCTCATAAGAACCATGGTCTATAGGACCCTGTCCTCCAACTTTCTAAAGAGAAGGTGACATCACGGGTGTGTTTCCCAACCACATTTCCTCCAATTACATTAGTAGACACGTTGGGTAGAAAACTCAAGACTGCTCTAGAGATCTTTAGCCCAAGGATATGACTTTATGGCTGATGGCTCACCCTACCAATGTTGTGGGATTTGCTTATTGGGGATTTACCAACCTGGTTGATAGTCTGATGAGTCACATCCTAAATGAGGAACCATGATGTTGAGTTTTCTGACATCGCCCAGACTGATGTGAGTTGAGGCAGGCTCTTGTCAGTTACAAACATATGAGACCCCACCCAAAGTCTTAGGAGCCACACTTCATTAGGAGGAGTCAGATGGCTTCTAACCCAGTAGTCCATTTAGGTCCCCTAGTGCCTCCCCAACCTGGGTCTAGGGCAGCCGTGGGCAAACTACGGCCCGCGGGCCGGATACGGCCCGTTTGAAATGAATAAAACTATTGAAAAAAAAGACCGTACCCTTTTATGTAATGATGTTTACTTTGAATTTATATTAGTTCACACAAACACTCCATCCATGCTTTTGTTCCGGCGCTCAGGTCCAGTTTAAGAACCCATTGTGGCCCTCGAGTCAAAACATTTGCCCACCCCTGGTCTAGGGCATTCCAACCCCCTCTCCCAGCCCTGGGGACATTACCTCAGACACCACTCCAAAGTCCCTGTTGGCCAGGCCTACACATCCAAATGACCTCCTGTGCCTGACTTTTTTTTATTTTCTGGTGTCCAGGAACTACATGTTGCTTTCACAGCCTTCACTCCTTTTGTGTTTTCATATTGGCCTCAGTTCCAGAATCTACTTCAAAGCAAGAATACATCCCTGGGGTACCAGCCATTTTAAAAATGCTCTCACACCACCTATACATCCCCACACAGGAGCTCCCCTCCACTTCCTGGGACACTCACCTTGAAGGCCATCTTCTTCATACATAGGGATGAATCATCATTGCTGATCCCATCTCTGCCAAGGTGATCACCACACATTCCAGAGCTATTTCAACACCTCCTCAGTGCTCACAGCTCTAGAAACCTCTTGCCATTTGTCCTCCCAGTGAAATCCACTATGTCCTAGTGTAGAATTCTGTAAGGTGATTCAACTCCACCTCATTTCCTATCCTTCTGCCTTCCTGAGCATCTAGTGACCGTGTCCACTGATTTTGTGCCTCCCACTCCTTCTTTGGGTCCTTTCTACACGGCCCCAGTGTGTTTCAGTGCTGACCCCTCTCTAAAAAGGCCAGTACTGCAGCGGAGTCACTTTCTGGTGATCCCAATTCCACTTGTTTCTGGCTTCTTTTATCTGCCACCAACTGGCAGTTTCAATATGTCCTGCGTCTACTCTAGCTCGGAACTCAGCCATGATGGTGAGGACTCTTTCCTGCTGGAGGCACTCATGAACACACCTTCAAGCTCCCGATACTTCTGATTGGAAACCCCTTGCCAGTTGTTGTCTTTGTTGTGACTGAGGCTACAGTATTTCTTGATAATAGTGGCTCCTGTCTAGCTCTTCTACTGTCATTATTCTCTGCAGTCCTTTAAAGCCTGTCCCATGCTACTAGGTATGTCTCATGCTAAGTCTCAGCCTCTCTTCACGCCCCGTAAAGCCAGAGTAGCCCACCATACTTACAATCCAATCTTGATTTAGGATCCCCAGTCAGAAGGGGATAAGGCCCTATTGTCAGTTTTGTGAAGCTAAACTCTTATGGAGTGCCCCTGAGGAACTGTCTGGAGTCTTACATTGATGGTAGATTTGTGTTATAAGCATAGGGTGCTTCCCTTGAGAAGTAGAGATGAAATCCTCAGGAACAGACTGGCGGATGTATCCTTAAAGCGGAATACTGCTGTGCTCAGCACAATCCTGTTGAGGCTCAGTTCAATCCATTTTCCATGATTTATTTTATTTTGGCTCTATCAGTATTTTCCATACCTTTTGGGCAGGCTTCAATTCCTTAGTCTAGGGCACCCAACCTAAGAATACAAAAAATAAAAATAAAAGTAAATCCCTCATCTTCTAGGCCTCTATTCAAAGTAACCCTCTTGGTCATTTGTAGAGGACAGGCATAGTTCATGCATCCATTCATTTACTGATTCATTCAGTCACACATTCTTTCAACACATTTTCTGCTGACTCTGCTCTGCCCAGTGATGAGGCCTGGGAATACAGGGTGTGTGAGCAAGGTCATGCTGAACGTGTCCTCGTGCAGCATCTGCAGCACCTCACCTGGGCTGGGCAGTGGGGTAGGGGCCGGGGGCTTTCCAGAGGCAGCGATGATTATGCAGAAATCCGCACAGGCGAAGAGGTGATATGAAGAAAGTTCTAGGCAGAGGGAAGGACTCAGAGGCAAGAGAATGCCTGGCCGCTAAAGAATTGAAGTTCCGTAAGACTGAGAAATAACTTGCAATGGAAAGTGATGAGAAATACAGGCAACGTTTTGAAGGAGTCAGGTCATGGAGTATCTTAGAAAGCCACGTAAAATAATTGAACTTGATGCCATACAGCTTTCCTCAGGTGGAATTCAAACCTGAGCAAATGGGGCAGGGCCAGGTGTGGCCTAAAGGGTGCCAAGTAAAAACCAACTTCTGCTTTTACAGGTAGAAAACTGGATATGATGCTGGAAACTAGCTAAGTCACTGGCTCCTTAGCCCGAGGACAAGTCTTTACCTAGATCTCCAGGTCGGCCTTCTGGATCAGTGAGTAAAAAAAAGCAATATTTCCATGTTCCATCTCCCTCTCAACAACAGCAAAAAAAACAGACAACAGCACACACCCAAACTCTAATGCAGTGCATCTATTCAGTAGGTTCTGGCACTGGAACCCCATATTTTTCCTGCCCTATCTGTTAAAGTTCTATCTCATCTGCCCTCAGAATAAACAATAATATCTAAGGTGTTCGTTTTATTTTAAGTAAAACCATTAACCTGGGTCCCTTAGCTCTAAAAATATAACTCATGTCTGAGTCCGAGTCTGAGTCTCTTTCTATGTCAGGTACCTAGCTGGACTTGGGCAGGAAGACAGCCTCTGCCCTACTTCCCAGACCAAACCTGACACAGGCAGGCAAACCCAAAGGTCCTTACTCGTCAGAACAGCAAGAGCTCCTGACCTTGAGGAAAGGATGTGTCAGCTGAGACCTGAAGGAGATGGGGAAGTTGTAGCCAGACACTGAGGAGGGAGATGAGGTTCCAGGCATGTGGAATATCGTACGTGAAGTCCTGAAGGGAAAGAGGGGCATGGCGATTCAGAGGTAGCCTCTGAGGGTTTCCCAATTAGTACTTGCTGCTGCTGACAATATCAGCATTTATTTAGTGTTTCTGTGTGTAAGGAGTTGTGCATAAAAGCTTTAGGATTGTTACTGCATCAAATTTTCCTAGCAAATACTGTTAAGTACTACTACACAGATGGGGAACCCAAGGGGTCAAAGGTTGAGTAACTTGAGCAAAATCACATGGTTAGTCAGTGACAGGTGGAATTGGTATCTAGACAATCTGACTCTAGAACTTAATCTCCTATCCGTTGTGCTACACAGCCTCCCCACTACATTTCCTCTGTAATGGGTGTTTGCTTCCCAGGCTGCCACCACCCTAAGTCCCCAGGTGCTGGAGTTGAGCTTCTGCTTATCGTTGCCTCCTGACAGGGTTCCCACCTCACTGCGACCTGCCCTACAATCTTCAGGTGGCAGGCCTGCCCCTCTGCTGCTGGGGAAATACCAGTGAGAATGGGCCCTCCACCTTGGTCCTGCTCATAGTTTATATCCTCAGCTATTTCTTTCATTGTTTCCTATCTGCCTTCTCACCATTCCTGACTCCTAGACTCCTGCTCCCTGAATTCACTGCCCATTTGTAGACTTATTTGCTCCTTAGATCTGACATGTGACCATGTGCCACTGGAACATCGTGGATGGCTCCTATTGATTATGGTTTGCACTCATCCCTTGCATGCTGATGTTTCTGGCTGCTCTGAGTAAACACCTCATCCAGGAAATTCCACTCTCTGAACCTGGCCGCCTATGTGAGGCCTCCATGAGGGTGTCCATGCTAGTGTGGGGGCTAGATGTCAGGCCTTGGTCTCTGGTCAGGGTAAATCTGGAACATTTTTGTTCCACAAGGTAAGAAGGAACTGAGGGTAGTATTAGCTCCAGGGGCCAGATGGCAAAGGTTGTGATAGAGGTAAGTACTTACTTAATTTGTACTTTGTTACCCACTAGCCAAATCTTTATTGAGCATCTATTTGTATAAGCATAGTGCGAGGCATTAGAGATTTAGTCTCTGCTCACATGGAGGAGAGACTCTGGTTGCCTACCCAATAGGCAACTCTCTTTCCACTCCCTAACAGCACCCAGACCTCACTATTGAGAATTCTCCTTCTCTCATTTTATATTAGCCTTGAAACTTCAACGGGGTGGATATCACCCCCTCCTCCTGCAGATGGGGAAATGGTGAAGGCCCAACTGGTCTATGGCAATAAGAGTGGTTATATGCCACAGTCCTTCTGGTGTGATGTGGTGTGTGGATGCCATGTAAAATAATTGAACTATATTGGAAATCAATTTGGGGATTTCCGGTACATCTGGTGATTAAAAAAAAAGTCTGGAAATGCTGCCATCATTTTGCCATAAAGAAATCCAGACAGGATGGAGCTTACCCAAAAATGTAAACCCAGCCAACAGATCACAGAGCCTAAATCAAATTGTCCTGAAGTTCACTCTACTTATGGAATTTTCATTTACATAATTCAATAAATCTCCTTTAAGTTTATAAAAATTTGAGTTGAGTTTTCCATTGCTTAAAAACTTAAAACCTAACTGATGCATGGAGCTTAAATCTCAAGACCCAGGAACCATTCTCCTTTCTTTGGATAATAGCACTCATTTGTTTTGTGTTAGATTTCAGGAAAACGCTTCTAAGGGGAGAGATCGTGTCTTTCCTCCTCTCATGTGTTTATGGCTAAAGCTGGAGCAGCTGCATGGGGCCATCGAGTAGAAGTGGACTGAGGAAGATGTAGGAGTTTGAGTCTTGAGAAGAAACATGCAAGCCAGAGACTACATAATTCTGGATCTCTTTTACCTGAGAGAGAACTAAACTTCCTTTTATATCATACTCTTACTGGTATATTGGAAATTAATTTGGGGACTTCTGGCACATCTGATGATTAAATAATAATAATAATAATAAATCTTTTTCCAAGGGGTTTTCAGCAGGGAGAAGAGCAGCCTGAAGCTGCTGGGTGCCACCACATGAAGCAAGCCTACCAGAAATCAACATACATGAAGGAGATGTGGACAGACACCATGACTAGCCTGATGGCCTTGCCTAAGCCCCTGAATCCTGCAATTTCAGAGGCAGATCTCCTCCAGCCACTGGGTTGCTTACCTCCAGAATTGTTGAATGGTGCTCCCTGGAGTAAGATTCCATGCTAACCCTGTCCCAGCCACTCAGTTATGTGAGCCAATACATCCCTCCTCCACTTTTTCTGGTTTTTGCTTCAGCCAGTTTCAGTAGGGTTTCATTCATTTGCTAGCAAAAGATTTCTGGGGGGGAAAACCCAAAACAAATAAACAATATATACAAACTGAGACGAACACTAGGAAGGAGAAACACAGGATGTTTTTGAGAGAGTATGAGAGGGGGCCTGACCTATTTTTAGCACACAGGGTAGGCTGCTCTGAGGAAAGGACCGTTGATAAGAAAGCTGGAGGAGAAGCAGTTAACTAGTGGAGATGAGAAGAGCCGGGAGAAAGAGTGGTCCAAATGGAAGTAAATACCAGTCACTAAGAGCCCGGTGGGGGCGAGGTGAAAAAAGAGCTCAGTGCACTTGTGAGAGTGAAAGAAAGCCAAACCATGCATAACGTAGCAGATGAGAGTCTGGACTGCACAGGCTGTGGAGTAGGCAGGGGCCAGACTAAGCAGCCGCAGTACTGCTCTGTGTCCAGACTCCTGACGGATGCAAAGTAGCTTTCACCCGGCAGAGAAATAACTTGGCGGTGGATGTAGTAGTGGTGCTGCCAGGGGGCAGACTCGTTCAAAGACTGTCCCATTAAGACTCAGGCATTCATCTCCTAACAGTTGCTCTTGCCTCCTCCAACCAATTTTCCACTCAGCTAGCCAGAGAGAAAAGCATACATATCCAGCTACCCTTCTAAATTCAGTGGCTTCTCACTGCTCTTAGGAAGAAGTCTACAGATTTTAATGTGGCTTAAAGGCCCTCCAGGATCTGGCCTGTACCCGCGGTACAGTCTCATGATTACCATTCTTCTCCGTGCCTTCTCACCCGCCACCTTGGTCTTGCAGTTCTGCCTCTGTGTCACACACTTGCTCACCACTTGGCTTCAGGTCTCATAATGCCTTTCCAGCTAATGCCCACGTAACCACGCTGCCGTAGGCCTCCACTTAAATATCCTTCATACATTCCCAAACTCTGAAAACTAACTGGGGTCTCCCTAATATGTATTCCCATAGGCCCTTGCTCTTCACCATTATCAGGCCTTGGCTACTGTCTGCTACGCTGTGAGCTCCATGGGCCTGTGCCCCATCCTTTTCTGTTTCCTCGTGTCAAGCAGTAGTGCCAGGAACATGCGAAACAGGCAGTAATTATCTGTTTAATAGTCTATGTGCTCTAGAAGGTGGGGTGGGGGTGAGGGTGGGGGTGGGGGTGGAGAGGAAGTTAAAGGAAGAAAGAATTTCTACCACAGTTTTCCATGTGTTGTCATGGAGTCCAGTTTCTTACCATCAACAAGAAAAATTTGCATGAATGAAGAATTTCAAGAATTCTTCCAAAGTGGGCATAGGTCATTACTCGGAGGCCTTCTAATGCTAAAACTCTGCACTGTCCTTGCCTGCAAGCCTTAATGGTGTCCCTGCCACATTTTTATAGTGTTCTTACATCGACTAAGCTTAGGCAGATGATAAGAGCACAGGCTTTAGCAGAAGACAATTCAGGTCAACACACATGCATTGCCTGGGATCAAAATAAGAGAGTCCCTCTCCTGGTGAACTTACAGTCTAGAGTGGGTAAAAGACACATAAGTAGGTCATTTCAACTTAATGGGCAAGCTATGAGGAAATTACGCAGAGTGCTTCAGAGGCAGCCACCACTTATAATTGTGTCCTTGGGCAAATAACCACCTCTCTCAGATCCCCAGCTTCCCCAACTATAAAATAGGTCCACAATTCTTACTGCCAAAGGATTGCTTTGAGAACTGAGATAACATTTGTAAAATACACAGCACAGTGTTTCACACACAGGAGGCACTCAGTAAATGGTATCCATTCATTATGTAATAAGTCCAGAAGCCAGAATTCTTGTTCTATCTGTGCTGGCTAAATTTGTATGATTCTCCCACCACAAAGCCTATGCACTATAGTCATTTTATCAACACACTGTGATACTTGTCCTTGTTCACAGGAGAGTGTGGACAAGAAATGATGACAATATCAGCACAAATCCATAGCTGCTACGCAAAAAACACCCCAGAGAACATCCTGTGCTGACAATGAGCATGAACCATTGTTCTAATATGTGAAGAACAAAATGTCCACGTTGTCGCTGTAACTTCTTCCCACTAGGCCATCTTTTACTCTACTGCCAACGTTATATTTTACCTGCTGTTCCAGCAACATTAACCCTATTCCCTCCATTTAGAAATATCAAAGATTTCCTCTCAATCAGAATCAGACTCATAATTATGTTCTAGGCTTTCCCTTCCAGCTGGTCCTTATCTCATGCCTGTCTGCTACAAATTATTAAACTAAATATTCTCTCTGTCTTTTGCCCATATCAGCCCTCCCATGACTCTGTCCCAAGGTCCCACTCAGGACAGCCTTGCGTGGAAATAGTCTCCAAGGCTGTATGATTGAAACACCCTCCCCCCCACTCCCCCCGCCGACCAGCACCAAAGAGTCTTCCAGATGCTGGCCACTGAGATTAGGTTTTGGGGACTTACCCAAATACAAATGAGATTTGGTTGGCTTTTTCTTACTGATGAGATTTGACTATTCTAGATGAATCCTTGGTTTAAAGAACTGCTAGTGGACTTTGTTTAAAGCATTTACTGTGTCATCCTGGCTGGTTTGGCTCAGTGGATAGAGCGTGGGCCTGTGGACTGAAGGGTCCCAGGTTTGATTCTGGTCAAGGGCACATGCCCCGGTTGTGGGTTCAATCCCCAATAGGGGGTGTGCAGGAGGCAGCCGATCAATGATTCTCTCTTATCATTGATATTTCTATCTCTCTCTCCCTCTCTTCCTCTCTGAAATCAACAGAAATATATATTTTTAAATAGCATTTACTGTGAACTTCTCTCTCAGTTCTTTAATTTCCTCAAGAGACCTGAAATGTGGGCTACACACACAAAAAATCCAGTAATTGCTACAGTAGCATTATTCTTTTTTTATTATTATTGCTTAAAGTATTACAAAGGGTATTACATATGTGTCCTTTCTTTCCCCCCGCCCTTGACAATCCCCTGGCCTCCCCTACCCCCCAGTGTCTTATGTCCATTGGTTATGCTTATATGCATGCATACAAGTCCTTCGGTTGATCTCTTACCCCCCTCCCTCCTGGCCCCCAACCCTCCCTGGCCTTCCCGCTGCAGTTTGACAATCTGTTTGAGGCAGCTCTGCCTCTGTATCTGTTATTGTTCAAAAGTTTATAATGGTCTCTATTATCAATGAATGAGTGAGATCATGTGGTATTTTTCCTTCACTGACTGGCTTATTGCACTTAGCATAATGCTCTCCAGTTCCATCCATGCCATTGCAAATGGTAAGAGTTCCTTCTTTTTTACAGCAGCATAGTATTCCATTGTGTAGATGTACCACAGTTTTCTAATCCATTCATCTACTGATGGGCACTTAGGCTGTTTCCAGATCTTAGCTATGGTGAATTGTGCTGCTATGAACATATGGGTGCATATATCCTTTCTGATTGGTGTTTCTGGTTTCTTGGGATATATTCCTAGAAGTGGGATCACAGGGTCAAATGGGAGTTCCATTTTTAGTTTTTTTGAGGAAACTTCATACTGTCTTCTATAGTGGCTGCACTAGTCTGCATTCCCACCAGCAGTGCACGAGTGTTCCTTTTTCTCCACATCCTCTCCAGCAGCATTATTCTAATAATGACACTCACCCAGAGGGCAGAACCAAAAGCCAGGAGAGAGAAACCAACAGCCTAGATAGTGAAGCAAAGAGTGAGGGAGAAATAGTCCCAAGCCTTGAAACCTAATGGAGTCAGCCCACCTGGATGCCAAAACTGTTTTGGACTGATAACTCCTCTGTACCTTCCACTCCCTTTTTGAACTGAAATGCTGTAACTGTTAGCTTATGCCAGTCCCACCATTGGATGTTGGAAGTGAGGGGACGGGTAACTGGTCTCTTTAGTTTCATAGGTCTACAAATAGAGAGGAATTGTGCCCAGGAGCCTCATCAGTGCCTGACTTACACGATGATACTTTTTACTTTTGAGTTGATAATATTTATATGAGACTTTGTACTTTGAACTGATGCTATATAGGGATAAGGTCCTTGGAAGTTTGGAGGAGGTACATGTATTTTGCATGTGGAATAGGCATAGATGGTTGGGGTTCAGAGGGTGGACTGAAGCAGTGTCCCTCAGTCCTGTATCATCACCCTCCTTTGAGTGTGGGTGGAACCTGTGAATAGGATGAGATATCATTCCTATGACTGTGTCACCTTTAATTTCAAAAGGGAGATTATCCATCTAGGCCTAATCTAATTATGTGAGCCTTTCAAAGGAGAGCGTTTTCTCTGGCTGGTGGAAGCAGATTCAAAGCATAAGAGGCTTCAATGCGAGGAGATTCTCCTGCTGGCCTTGAAGGGTTCTGCTGCGGCCATGTTGCAAGAGAGCCTGTGAAAGGAACATCCATGACCTTTGAGAGAGGAGATTTATCCCCGGCCGACAGTCAGCACGACAAGGACCTTAGTCCTACCATCACAAGGAACTGACTTCTGCCAACCTGGATGAGGATGGAAGCAGATTCTTCCCTAGTCGAGCCTCCAGAGGAGAATGCAGCCCGCTGACACTGATTCACGAACTTCTCAGCCAGCATCAAGCAGGGAACTCCACTCTTGCTTTCCAGGCTTCTGACAGGCAGAGCCGTGAGCTAATAAAGGGGTATGACTTTAAGACATGAAGTCTGTGGTAATTTTATTATGTAGCAAGAGAAAACCAATACAATTCTTAAATACATATGACTATATTCAATGTAAGTTTGCATTTGTATAATTGAAGCCGATTATTATTCAAGTCATCAATTGCTGATTCTCTTTTTAGTTATAATAATTCAACAGCTAACAATCACATATCCCTACTGTACTTCCAAACTCAATCAAATCACGCATTTCTATTTCCCTTTAACCCCTAAGGAAATTTTAATTCATCATGTTAATCACAGCAATGGAACTATACTAAATCAAAATTCTATATGTAGTAACTTTTACAAGGGACTTGGGTGATAAAAGAACATGTCAGGCCAAGAATGGTTGATGCAGGCAGAAGACGGTTGGCAGGCACTGCAAATTACATGGGTGTGGGAGGCAGGCTTGAAGTCAGGCCAAGAAATGTTTTAAGGAACATTATGTGAGCCCTTCAAAGGAGAGAGCCCTTCAAATGTTTTAAGGATGCAGAGCCCGGGCTAAGATATTAGAGAAACAAAGGGTCAAGGACATGAGAAAAGAGCCTGCAAAATTCTGGGATCCAAGACTCAGGCTCTAGACAAGAGTCCAGGAAAGAGACTTGCAGATTAGCAACAAGAGGAGACTTGAGACTAGGCTACCCAGAACTGATCTCAGCATGTTGAAAGGTAAATCTAAAAGAAGGAACATAAAATCCACACAGCTGGGGGATGGGGGGTGGGGGTTCAACAGATAGAAATATACTAATAAAAGTTTTTAAAGTGTGGCTTCTATCAGCACTATGGGCATCAGTCGGGAACTCACTGGAAATGCAAATTCTCCAGCCTTACCTGAGAACTCAGGAATCAGAAGCTCTTGGGGGCAGGGCTCAGCAATCGGTGTTTTAAAACAGCCTCTGGGTCATTGTGATGTGCAGTGAAGTTTGAGGACCACAGCAATAGTGTCTTCACCCTTACCTTCCACTGACGAGTATCTCGAGAACTGCAGGACCAAGCCATTAGCCTAGCTTCCTCCTTCCTCCTGAGCCTGGTTCCTCTATTTCACACTAGAATCTTTCTGTCAGGGCATGTGGAAGGGGAGCAATGGTCAACATGCTGTCCATTTTGCTTTTCACTTTGGGAATGTCATGAAGTAGATTACTGTTGAGCTCCATGTATGCATATTAATTCAGGACAGGTTTATAACAGATTATAACTACAGTTGTGAGTATGCGAAACAGTTTATCTTGTATTATTATTTATTAATCATTGTAATATTATTCATATGAATAACTGTAAACCTACTTTTGCCCCACCCTGCATTACTGCAGGAACAAGTGTCTGTGGAATATGATCTGGAAGAGAAGGGGGAAAGACCAACAGTAGTTTACTATAGCCAGGCACAAAAGCAAAAGGACAAAGCAGGGAGAAAGCTCGAAGGCAATTCTCACCCGTCATATTGTTCACATGAAAAACAAAAATATTTTAGAATATTAGTGTTTATATAGTTTTTCTGACTGAAGAAAATGGTTTTGCAACACAAATGAAGGACATTAACATAATAATCCTAGTGTATATTATGCTAAGGGAAATTAGACAGAGATAAATACCGTATGATCTCACTTATATGTGGAATATAAAAAACAAAGTAAATGAATAAAACAAAACAAAAACAGACCCATAGATATAGAGAACAAGTTGATGGCTGCCAAAGGAGAGGAGGGCAGAGGTAGGTGGGTGAAATGAATGAATGAATGAAATAAGAAGATCCTGTCTAAGTTAAAAGCACGTATATTAGGAGTGTTGTGTGTGTGTGTGAGAAAGAATTTCGTGCCTATTTTGGGTCACTTTATTATCCAAGTACTATCATTTATGAAACATCGAAGAAATAATATTTACTAAACGCTTTGATTGTTTCCTTGACTTTTTCTTACATAATATATTGTACAACTTATAATCCAGACTCTAATTGTAGCTTTTATCATTATTCCTCTGTGTCTTTATGGTTTATTATTAGTGTGCAACTAGCCACATGGCATTACACTATTTCTAGAACTGAAACACATATATATGACTTATAATATCATTCTCTGTACATTGATTAACAAGTTATTACCATGATCCTTTGTAATCTTTTGTTAAATGAAAACAAAAATAGATAAAAAGAGAAACCAGGAATAGTCAAATTATTATTTTTTTAACTAAGAATGATTACTGGTATTTGATTGCCAAAGAATAATAAGTGTGGCTGAATAAAACATAAAGTAGAAACTCCTTTTTTAGAAATATTTTTTATTGGTTTCAGAGAGGAAGGGAAAGATAGAAGCATCATTAATGAGAGAGAATCATTGATTGGTTGCCTTCTGTACATCCCCTACTGAGGATTGAGCTCAGAGCCTGGGCATATTCCCTGACCCAGAATCCAACCAGGAACTCCTGGTTCACAGGTCAATGCTCAACCACTGAGCAACACCTTTTTTGTTCTTCTTTCATACCAGGATGAAAGATATGGCCAGTCTGAGACACACCCTTCTGGGGAAATATTTTCCTGCTATCGTTGGGGTACTCCCAGTCTAACTTCCTTAAATCAGCCAAAGAGAATTATAAAATTTCCATAATGTTAACCATTAAAAGGAACAACAGCATTTCTCTCCCTTTATATTAAAGTAACATCATCTGAATTTCAAAACACAGCATTATATATAGAAAATAATGTGTGCATCTTATAGTGTTGCACTTTGCATTGAGAAAGAAAACAAAAATGACAGTCCCTGACATTTAGAAGCTTGCCTTACCCTCACAATTAGGCCATGTTATTCTCCTACTAGACATAAATCATCTCACAGAACATTATGTTTTTCTTTTTAGACTTTATTTTGTTTATTTCTGCTCTGATCTTTATTTCCTTCCTTCTACTCACTTTTGGCTCTGTTTGTTGTTCTTTTTTAAGTTCCTTTAAGTGTAAAGTGTAAACTGTTTGAGATTTTTCTTGTTTCTCAAATAGGCCTGTAATGCTATAAATGTCCTACTTAGGACAGCTTTTACTGTGTCCCATAGATTTTGGGTTGTTGTGTTCTCATTTTCATTTGTTTCAAAGTATCTTTTTATTTCTTCCTTGATCTCATTGTTAACCCATTCATTGTTTAGTAGCATGTTATTCAGGCTCCATGTTTTTGTGTGTTTTTCAGTTTTTTCTTGTGATTGGTTTCTAATTTCATACCATTGTGGTCATAGAAGATGCTTGATATGATTTCAATCTTCTTAAACTTATTGAGACTTGTTTTATGTCCTAACATGTGGTCTATCCTAGAAAATGTTCCATGTGCACTTGAAAAGAATGTATATTCTTCTGCTTTGGGGTGAAATGCTCTGAAGATATCAGTTAAATCCATCTGATCTAGTGAATCATTTAAGGCCGCCATTCCCTTGTTGATTTTCTGTATGGAACATCTATCCATTGATGTTAATGGGGTGTTAAAATCCCTGACTATAACTGTATTACTGTTGATCTCTCCCTTTATATCCATCAAGATTTGCTTTATTTATTTAGGTACTCCTATGTTGGGTGCCTAAATATTTACAAGGATTATATCCTCTCATTTGATTGCTCCCTTTATCATTATGTGGTGTCCTTCTTTGTCTCTTACTATATAGCCTTTGTTTTTAAAGTCTGTTTTGTCAGATATAAGTATTGCTATCCCAGTTTTTCTTTATAAAAAAAACAGGAATCGGGCTTGACAAGAGTACATTTTAAAAGTTGATTTTAGAGAGACGAAGGGAGGGGGAGAAAGAGTGAGACATGGATTGGAGAGAGAAATATTGAACATTTGCCTCCCATGTGCACCCCGACCTGGGATCGAACCTGCAACCTGGCTATGTGCTCTGACCAGAAATTGAACTCACCACTTTTAGATGTACAGGATGACACGACAACCAACCGAGCCACATCAGCCAGGGCCCAGTTTTCTTTCTTTCCATTTGCATGAAGTATCCTTTTCTATCCCTTTACGTTTAGTCTATGTTTCATTCTGAAGTGAGTCTCTTGTAAATAGCTTATATATGGATCTTGTTTTCTTATGCATTCAGCTATCCTGTGTCTTTTGATTGGAGCATTTAAGCTGTTTAAATTTAAAGTTAATTATTGATAGGTACATATTTATTGCCATTTTATTCTTTTAACTATGTCCCTCTGATCTCTTCTTTTTCTTCTCTTTCTCCTTCTTAAAGAAGACCCTTTAACATTTCTTGTAATACTGGTTTGATGGTAACAAACTCATTTAGCTTTTTCTTACCTGGGAAAAAGCTCTTTATTTCTCCTTTAATTTTAAATAATAGTCTTGCTGGGTGGAGTAGTCTTGGTTGTAGGCCCTTGCTTTTCATCACTTCATGCCAATCCTTTCTGGCCTGAAATGTTTGTGTTGAGAAATAAGCTGTCAGTCTTATGGTAACTCTCTTGTAAGTAACTAACTCTCTTTTTCTTGCTGCTCTCCCCCGCCCCCAATAATAGTTTATTGATTTTTAGAGGGAGAGGAAGGGAGAGAAACATTGATGTGAGAGTGCAACATTCATCAGCTGCCTCCTACACACCCCCCACTGGGGATTGAGCCCCATAACCTTGGCATATACCTGACCAGAAATTGAACAGGCAATCTTTTGGTGCCCAGATGACACCCAACCAACTGAGCCAGGGCTCTCTTGCTGCTTTGAAGGTTCCGTCTTTGTCTTTAACCTTTGCCATTTTAATTACGATGTGTCTTGGTATGGGCCTCTTTGGAGTACTACTTAGCCATAAGAAGAAGAAAATCTTACCTTTTGCTACAGCATGGATGGACCTGGAGGGTATTGTGGTGAGTGAAATAAGCCAGAGAAAGACAAGTACCATATGACTTCACTTATATGGCAAATCTAATGAACAAAATCAACTAACAAATGAAATAGAAACAGATACAGACGCGGATAACAGACCGACAACTGTAAAAGGGGAGGGTGGTTGGGGGCCTAGTGAAAAAGGTGAAGGAGTTTAAAACAAACAAAAATTTCTAGATGGTTGTTCAGAGCTCAAATGTTCTTCCTCCATCTTTCACAGTACCTAGTACAGGGAGTTTATGTCATTGCTGTGGCCATACTTTTACTTTACTTGTGTCTTTCACATATCTGAACACTCATTGAGAGCAGGGACAGCGTCTTCTTTATATCATCAGCCTCTTATTTAGTATATCACTAAATGTATGATGCATAGTGTGTGCTCAATAAAAAGACTTTGAATGAAGGTGTACAAATAGCTCTATACTGCAACACCTGGGAACTAGGAAACACTCCAGAGTCTAGGAACAGACCTAAAATACATGTTTATGTTTAATAGATGGTAAAGTGGCATTTAAAAGTACTGGAGAAAGATAAATTATTACAAAAGGGTATTATAGCAACTAGAAAAAAATAATTACATCAACATTTCTCACTTTACACCAAAATACATTCCATAGAAGTCTAAGACTGTAATGTGAATAAACCCACAAAGGTACTAGAAGAAACCATAGGATAATTTTTAATAATCTTTACATTAGGAAGTCCTTCCTAAGCATAAAAAGGATAGGGGGAAAAAAAACCTCAGATAAGCCCTAGCCGGTTTGGCTCAGTGTCGGCCCGCAGACTGATGGATTGCAAGTTTGATTCGAGTCAAGGGCACATACCTCGGTTGCAGGCTCAATCCCTGACCTTGGTTGGGGTGTGTGTGGGAGGCAATTAATCAATGTGTTTATCTCACATCAATGTTTCTCTCTCTGTCTCTCCCCCTCCCTTCCACTCTCTCTAAAAATCAATGGAAAAATATCCTCGGGTGAGGATTAACAACAAGAACAAAACACACAGACACACAGACACAGACATAGACAGACAGACACACACACACACACACAAACTCAGATAAAAGAAAAATTGATAAATTCTATAATTTACACATTTAAAATAAAGTTTATGTGGAAAAAACTACCATAAGTAAAGTCAAAACTTACATGAGAAATATATTTGCAACTTAAACCTCACTCAGTGGCTAATTTATCCCACACATAAAAAGCCCCTATAAATCAGTATGAAAAGACCAATAATCCAATAAAAACTTGGGCAAAAGGCATACACAGATAGTTTACAAAAAAGGAACACCAAAGACTCCTAAACATATGAAAAGATGTTCCACCTCACTTTTAAAAAGATACCAATTAAAATTTTGATGAGATACTATTTTTTGAGATGCTATTTTTTTATCTACTAGATTAGCAAAGATCAAAAAGTTTGGTAACATCCTTAAAAGGATCTGGGAAAACAGTCACTCTTGTATAATGTCGGTGGCAATATAAATTGATACAAACTTTGTGGAGAGTATTTTGACAGTATCTGTAAAAATTTCATAGACATTTGCCCAGCAAGCCCACTACTAGGCTTTTATCTTACTGACATAATCATTCATGCATGTGCAAAATTTCACACATATTATTTGTTACTAGAGGCCCGGTGCATGAATTCATGCACCAGTGGGGTCCCTCGGCCTGGCCTGTGGGGATCAGGTCGAAACCAGCTCTCCGACATCCCCCAAAGGGTCCCAGGTTGTGAGAGGGCGGTTCTCAGGTGACACACCCCGGAATCGGGCTCCTTCCTCTCTGGTTCCCGGTGCATCACCCTAGAACCGCAGCTGCCAAGTCACTGCAGCTTGGCAACTTCTACGTTGAGCGTCTGCCCCTGGTGGTCAGTGTGCATCATAGTTACCAGTCAGACAGTCTCTTAGGCTTTTATATACATAGATAGGACCACTGTAACAGCAGATTGGAAACTACCCAAAAGCCTATCAATAGAGACTGATTAAAATAAATCATCATACATTGAAATAATGAAATATTTGAGAGTCAAGAAGAATAAAATAAGGGAGCTCTTTATGTTTTGATATGGAATGACCTCTGAGATTGATTGATTCATAAGTATAGATAGATATATATACATAATATATCTATCCATACTTATACATATAGGTATTATTGACAACATGCATAGAGTATCTTTGGAAGAGCAACCTAGGAACTGGTAATATTAATGGGCTTTGAGAATGGTAACTGGGTTGCTTCTTTGTATCCTTTGAATTTTGAAGCATTTGAATGTATTATTTGTTTTAAAGATTAAATAGAACTACGTTAACTTTTTTAAGTTGAGTGGGCCTTTGTAACCACAGAAAATTGCTTGGATTCTAATGAGGTAGTCCAAGGAAGAATAAGAGAAATATCTCAGCAGAGCATAATAACCAAGACCTATTGTTCCCCTAAGTTCCCAGTTGTCAGGTAGACTGAATTATCTACTCCCCGTGCCAACCCCGTGGCAGAGTACTAACCAATGCCAGAATTTCCCCAGCAACCGAAATCAGGGCTACAGCTGCCCTCACCTTCTTCTCCTTGCCTCCTAGCAATGGAGAAGCCACCACAGCACACACTTAGACTGATCAATGAAAGAATGGCTGGAGCCTTCCATTTCTTTAGCTGACATAAAACTCAGAGAAACGAAAGTATTGGAGTCCTTAGGACCAGTTACTACCAATCCTTATGTCACCTCATCTTCAGAGCACAGCCTTTGAGTTCTCTCCCTTGGATCTGCTCCAATGTCTGGATGTCTGACTACATCAGGCACCTAGCCTTGGCTAGAGGCAGGCAGTGCAGCTCATCTTTACAGACGTTCTTTTTAAAGTTAAATGCAATAAATCTGTTTCTGTTTAAGTGGCAGATGGGCTGTTCTTTGGCTTTAGGAAAACTTATGTGAGGAAAGTGAACCCATATGGTCTGGTAGGAAAAAAAAATAGGGCGACTATCAAGATCTGGATCGAATTACTTAGCTAATCGCTTAGCAGTCGGCCATGATTAATGAGCAAGCTCACGATAAAAATGACTTCCTAGAATGCCTTACTCATGTTGTCTTTAAGCACTCTATTTTTATTATTATTTGTTAATCCTCACCTGAGGATATTTTTCCATTGATTTTTAGAGAAAGTGGGAGAGAGAGGGAAAGACAGAGAGAAATATCGATGTGACAGAAACACATTGATGGGTTGCCTCCTGCAGGTGCCCGGACCAGGGCCTGGCCTGAGAGGAGCCTGCAAACGAGGTACGTGCCCTTGACCAGAATCAAACCTGGGACCCTTTGGTCCGCAGACCGACGCTCTATCCACTGAGCTAAACCGGTTAGGACTTTAAGCACTTTACCTGTAATAACTCATTAATTTTTCACAGCTCTTAAGAGGTAGTCATTACTATGATTTCCATTTTACAAATGAGATAACTGAAACATAGAAAATTAATTGACCCAAAGTTACCCAAGGGGTAAATAACAAAACTGGGATTGAACCCAGATAATGTGGCTCCAAAAGCTGCACTCTTATGAAAACATTTGGCATTAAGTCATAGTAATTTTACCTGTAGCGTGATCTAAGCATGAAGAGTAATAATTTTTGTTAGAACCAGCCCTACTGAAACTCATAGATAAGAGTATATGTGAAAGTCTATATTTCCTTTAGTCAGTGTTTTGTACATTGCTGAATTTTGTTCTGAAGACATAATAAACAACATAGTTATATGTACCCAGAAGCTTTGCAACACTAATTTTCCTGAAATAGACATGATTCCCACTCATTTTTCTTCTTCCTTCTAAATCAAGGCAGTGTTTCATTTAACATATATATCATCTAGTGTGAGTAAAGAAAGCAAATAAAGCAAAACAGGAGTCCTCAGCAAAATTTAGGACAAAACTTGAGTCCTTAAGACTGAAGACTGGAAAAGTTAGCTAGACAGAAGCACAGTGGAGTTGGAACATGTATGTCCTGACGCCCAGTCATGAGTTATTCATACTAGGCAAAAACTAGAAACAGGGCACTTTTACCTCACCATGCCATTTCTTGATTTTACCTAGAAATTGCTATGGCTTCTCCTCATGCTACTGACCCACCTCTCCGAAGATTCTCCACCCTGGGAAGAGCAGACAGATTCCAGAGAAGCACCAGACTTAGAGCCAGATCACTTGATATTCCAAGGACTCCACTATCTACCAGCCTGTGATCTTGGGCTTATTACTTATGTCTCCAGCTTCATTATCCAGGGACTAATAAGACTAATCATGTGAATACATGGAGACGATGTAAATTAAGTGACCAACACATTAGGTGGTAAAAAATGAAACCACAACTCAGCAGCTGCTGCGTTGAGCATGTGCCCCCTGGTGGTCAGTGCGCATCATAGCTACTGGTTGGACAGTCAAATGGTCGGATGGTCCCTTAGGCTTTTATATACATAGATATTCTTATCCAGCTACTAAGCATTCAAATTCTAATACATGCATCTAATCTCTAGTTTATGCATCTATTGAGTCTTCCTCATTTTTTCTTTTTTCAAATATATTTTTATTAATTTTAGAGAGGAAGGGAGAATAGAGAGAAACATCAGTGATCAGAGAGAATCATTGATTGGCTGCCTCCTGCACACCCCTTACTGGGGATCGAACCCACAACCCAGGCATGTGCCCTTGGCCGGAATTGAACCTGGGATCCTTCAGTCTGTCACTCTATCCACTGCACAAAATCAGCTAGGGCCCATTTTTTCATTCCTCAAATCATTGCATGTGTAATAAAATTCTACAGCACTTAACATGACTTCGAGTATGTGCTAACTTAAAAAAATGACTATTAACTATTTCAAACATACAGAAAAGCATGGAAAATATTATACTATCACCTATGTATGTATCCATTGAAAATATAGAGCTATCTTGTATATTTTAAAACTTTATATAAGTGGTATCAGATTGCCCATATTATTCTATAACTTGCTCCATCCTCTCTAGCATTGTGTTTTTCAGATTTAGCTAGGTTAATATATGTAGCTTTGTTAGTTATTTTAAATGCTCTACACTATTCAATTGTGTGAACCTACCACAATGTATTTCTACATTCTCCTACTGGTGGACATTTAGATTTTCCCCCAGTTTTTCTAAGCTTACAAAGAATATAGCAATAGACATCCTCCTCATGAGTGCTTCTTTGGGTACCCGTGGGAGAGTTTCTCTAGGGTACAAATTCGGAGGAGGAATTGCTAGGTTCATAAGCTATGCCCATTTCAACCTAAGTAGCTCTTGCCAAATTATGTTCCAAATTGCTATAGCACTTTCTTGTTGCAGTTTGTGGGGTTTCTTTGTTTGTTCGTTATTGAGATATATTTTACATGCCATAAAACTTACCCATTTGAAGTGTACAATTCAATAGTTTTTAGTGTATTTGCCAAACTGTACAACTGTTACCCCAATAGAATTTTAGATTCATGTAATAGTGTTTTTATTTATAAATATACTTAAGACATCTCTTTGTAAAGCTGGTTATATGTTCTTTCCAGTGTATCCATGGAAATCCCCTGGGAGGAGCTAGTTTGTACAGATTTCCTTGTTTTAAACCTGTTTGAGTAGGTAGCTGGAAGGAACACTCCTAATTAGATTATGAAACTGCTTAAATGCAGGTTCCTGTTATTTGCTATAAAAAGCATTCCTATTTATTCACCTCAGAGTAAAATGACTCAGAACTAACTCTATTTGAAGAGAATGGGAGGAGTGTTATACCAAATAAAGGAGTTATTTTCCCCCAGAACAATTCTTGCTGAAGCCAGAAAGGGAGGGAGGTGTGAACCAGCATAGATGTTAGAGTAAACAGTTGTGAAAGCCAGTGCATTGGCAAAGGAGAAGAGAGCAACCATTTCCCTCCCTCTTAATCCTCCCCCCAGTTCCCCCCACACATACACAGGTTAGCTTGTTGAGCTTTTAATCAAATAATTTTCATGCTCTAAATTATTAATTAATGAAACTTTCAAATACTGTTTACTCCAATTCAAACTTAATGTGTTAATTGACAATGTGGGTTGTCAAATATGACTTAAAATAAAAATTTATGTAAAAACTAGAGGCACAGTGCACGGATTCAGGCACTGGTCAGGTCCCTCGGCCTGGCCTGTGGGGATCAGGCCGAAACTGGCTCTCCAACATCCCCTGAGGAGTCCCAGATTGCAAGAGGTGGTTCTTGGGCAATGCACACCAAAACTGGGCTCCCTCCTCTCCGGTTCTGGATGTATCACCTGAGAACCGCAGCTGCCAAGTCACCACAGCTGGGCAGCTCCTGCGTTGTGCCTGTGCCCCCTGGTGGTCCGTGCACATCATAGCTACTGGTTGGACGGTCGAACGGTCAAATGGTTGCTTAGGCTTCTATATACATAGATATTATTCTTATCCAGCTACTAAGTGTTCAAATTCTAATACATTTTTTTCTACTTGGAAGCTCATAAAAAAAAAAATCAGGTTTATGGACAACAACATTGTACTAGCTCATTCCTTTTAGTCATTGGCTTAAGGACATCAATTTTCAGATGCTATGGTTTCATTTCCTCAGGTGCTTGGCAGCTTTCTGAAATTTCCTCCTTGCCCTTCAGACTTTCCTTCACGTACAGAGGGTACGGTCACATTCTGAGACCCACCCAGCGGGTGACATTAAGACCTGGCAATGTAAGACTGTGATGAGGAGGAAAGGCACAGGGCTGACTGCCCAAGGCAAATACACTGTATCTCACCTTGCCAGCAATGCAGCTATGGCAACAGCCTCTCCACCTTGGGCCAGCCCCACCCAGTCATGAGTCAAGAGGCTTTACCTAAAGGAGGAAACAGCCTGACTCAACAGTGAAGTGTGGCACGTGGACTGGGACAATTCTGAATTGGGTATTGATACTAAGCCACCCTCAATCCTCAGCAACTGGGGTGCCAGCTCAGATTTCCCTATGAGTTTATGCAAATCACTCTGCCCTCTCTCCCCTCTGCTCTGCAAGCCCTCATCTACATGTGAATTTAATATTTACCACCTGGAGATGAAGTGAGTGGGCTTCTTCGGGCTTTGGAACAACACTCACAACCGCAGCCAGCTTCGGGGTTTAAGAATGAGCTGCAGTCAATGTGAGGACCCAGGGAAGCTGCTCCTGTAACGGCCTGTTACTCCCCACGCATTGAAGCCTCGGGCCCACATAGGAGGTTTTGGGTCCACCCCAAAGCCCAGCTAATACCTTAGGATCTGCAAAGGTGAAGAACAACGGAATGAAATGGAAAACAGCCATGCCTTTCACTGGAAGGGATTAAGCCCAGCAAGCAACCTGAATTCAGGGTAGAGATCCAGTTAGTCTGGAAGGAGCAAAGTGAATGAGTTCTTTTCTCACTACCCCCTCTGCCCACCCTAAGAAGGAACAGTCTAGCTACTTCATCAAACCTGTGTTCCCAAATGAGGCAAAATTATCTAGGTGTTGCTCGACCCCAGAAAATAATCGAGTTAAATGAGGCCCTCAAACCCCAACTCAACTGCATGCTCCATTTGTCCGCCGCTTCTGAGTGTGAGGAGCAAGAACAGCGGAGGCATCCGCATCTGGGCTATTCCCCGGAACTGCTTCAGAGCTGGCACTCCTGGGCTCCCACCACCCTGCTTTCCTAGCTTATGGCGCCACTTCCCTAACTTGTCACAGTCCCAGCCATGCTCTTTCATCCCCGTGGCCTAGGCTCCCTCCTGCCACAACAGCTCACACACCTCTTGCTGTTCGGGGGCTTCTCTCAACTTTCAGTGTCCCGATGGGTACTTTACCTAAAAACAAGGCCCAACATCCTTCTTTCTCTGTTTAAAATCTATTTCCTGCAAGGAGCAAGAGTTCTAAGAATTGGGGCATGAGTGGTTATAAACTCCTACCTGCCCTTTCCCCCATCCCGTGGTGCAGATTCAATGTGCATAGTCAACAGTAATAGTTCTAGTAGCACAGAACTGGCATAGTAGCTAGGTGTAAGGCACTATTTGAATGCTTCCCATGTATTACTGAATCCTCCAAATAACCTTACCAGGGAGGTATTATCTTTTATTTTCGGAGAAGGACTCTGAGACTCAGAAAGGCTAGGTATCTTCATTAAGATCACATTTTATGAGGACGGGGTGGGATTCAAACCCAGATGGGCTGGCTCCACAGCAGTGGCGTTGGAAGGGACGGGGCAGGGGAGGTGGTGGGAGGAATCCACTTAGCTGCAGGTGGAGAGAATTTTAAAATAATAAAATCAACTCAAATAATTACGCCGGGTATAAATTATTTTCAATATAGCAGTGACGAAATATTGTTCCTTACTTGGGTGGATCCCTCCCATCATCTTAATAGGCTAGACAGTGTTGTGTCTGTATATGGTGCCTGACAATGGAACAATCATGGTACAACTGAGGGGAGCTTGACTGCAACACTGCAGATGGCTGAGCAAAGATATGGAAAGAACCTGGGGTTTTAGAATTATTGTGGTAAAATAGACACAAAATTTATGATTTTAACCATTCAGTTCAGTGGCATTAAGTACATTTACAATGTTGTGCAACCATCACACCACTATCCACTTCCAGAACTTTTTCACCATCCCAAAAAAGAAACTCTGTACCCATTAAACATGACTTTCTATTCTTCCCTCCCCCAGCCCCTGGTCACCTCTATTCTTCTGTCTCGATGAATTTGCCTCTTCTAAGTACATACAATATTTGTCCCTTTGTGTCTGGCTTTTTTTCACTTAGCATAGTGTTCTCAAGGTTTTATCTATGTTGTAGCATGTATCAGAACTTTATTCCTTTTTAAGGTGCAATATTATACTGTATGTAAGAAGCTGGGTTTTTAATGACACCTCTGAAGCACCATATGTTAGGGGACCTCTTGTTAAGGTGGATGATAAGTTTACCTTATGGAGTAGGTCATGTGCATTGGGTTTTGTTTCTTACAGCTGAAAGAATCCTAATTGACACATAAGGCACAATTCAGATTCTTCTGTGAAGCTCTAGGGTGGGCAATAGGCCTAGAGTACTCAGAATGGAAGCTCTCCATCCAGCATGTGGCACAATTCTCCAGCAATTCCTCTGGGTGTGCGTGTAAATCTAAATCTATGTATGTGTACGTATGTCTAGGCACACAAACACATGACCTAGCCCACACCTTTACCTCTTTTCATCCTTAGTTTAGCTATTTTGATAATTTTCTTTAAAAAATGTTCTTATTGATTTTAGAGAGAGAAGAAGTGAGAGGGATAGAGAGATAGAAACATCAATGAGAGAGAAACATTGATCAGCTACCTCCAGTACACCTCCTACTGGGGATCAAGCCAACAATGGGCATATGCCCTGATGGGGAATCAAACTGGTGCTCTTGGTTCATAGGTCGATGCTCAACCACTGAGCCACACCAACCAGCTATTTTGATAACTTTTTGTTAAAACTCTTGAGTTCAACATATATAATTATTCAGTACTTAACATTTTTCATCATAAAAAAACTACATTGAACTCCAAATCAAGTAAGACATTGTGTTTGGTGCTCTACAGAGGCGTACAGATTAATGCTTCTTTTGAAAATACTTTTCCACCATCTTCAATAGAGTTAGTAATAATCAAGTTTAGTTGAGGGTAAAGAATAAAAACATTTATTTAAGGAAAACCATCCAGCATCCATAGCTCTGAGTTTGGCAAGTATGAAGAGTGGATGATTAATGATTTGTTGGTGTATGAAATTTGAGATACAGGAAGCAGTATGGCAAAAAAAAAAGAATACTTATTATTAAAACTGAAAAAGAAGAGTTAGTAAGCTACTATGATAGAAAAGAACTTGAGATTAAGAAAATGTCACCATGCAATGAAAACAATCATCTCTTTAATAAGTACTAGTAGAGAAGGAGGCTAGACTTACTTGCAAGATTAAGGGTGAATGTTCCTCATGGAACATTTTGGTTCTTGACTATAAAGAGGTGGACTGTACAAAGATGTGAGCAGACCCCAGTACTAGAAGGAGACACAGAGAAGTGGGATAAGGAAAAAGAAAAAATCAGAATGTCTTTGCTCGAGGGTCCCTATAAAAAAACATATTTTTAAAAATCGGAGTAAACATGTATTATAATTTTTTCTGTGACTATAAAAATATAATAAACAGCATGAGAACTACTGTAAACATAAGAATCCCCTTTCATTGTAAACATATATAAAGCCTCCTGATACTATATTACAAAATTCTATTTTTTGCTGTTCCCTTTTCTGGTTCCTAGTTGTTCACATTCTTGGAGAGAACCAAGGCTTTTAGAGACCCATCAATCCAGTCCTTTTATTTCATAGATAAAGAGGGTAAGCAGCTTGCCCACGGTCACATTCATCCTCAGTGGCAGAGACTGGACTAGAACCAGGTCTCCTGATCTCCCATTGGGTGCTCTTCACATTATAACATGACCTGGCTCATACCCCCACTCCTCCTGGTCTGTACCTAATGATTCTCCCTGAATCTCAGCTGGGCAGAAGGGCTGTGAGGGAATGGACAGGTCTGTTTGGGGTTTTCTGGGTTGCTATGAGTGTGGGACACTAAAGTCCTGGTTACAGAAAATGTCCAATATGAGGAGCTTCAGGCTCCAGGGGACATCTCCACCCTCCTCCATGAAGTCTCTAACCAGCACACGATCAATTGAGCTACTAATCAGTAGTGGGACTTGCTTCCAAGTATGTACATTTCAGCAAACAGAAATACACATTTAACTGGATTATTTTGAAAAGCCCCACCATTCTCACATCTATTTCTGATTTCATGTTCATCAGCACTCAACATTCCATATGTTTTATTCTGGCTAACCAGATTTCTGGGTGACAATATGGGGGATGCTTTATCACAATATTCATGAGGTGTCCCAAGAGGGAGAGTGGTCAGATCTCTTGGGGCCATTCTTATGTGTTTCCTTTGAGAATATATTTACTATTATTTTTTAATCCTCACTTGAGGATATATGTTCTTACTGATTTCAGAGAGAAAGGAAGGGGGGGACGGAGGGAGGGAGGGAGGGAGGGGGAGAAAGGGGGAGGGAGAGAGAGAAGCATTGACGTGAGAGAGAAACATCAATCAGTTGCCTCCTGTTGCACCCCAACTGGGGATCAAACACGCAACCTGGGTATATGCCCTGACCAGGAATCAAACCTGCAACCTTACAGTGTATCCGACGACACTCCCACCAACTGAGCCATGTAGGCCAGGACGAAAGTGTTATATTTTTAAATGTCTATCATGCAAGTTTTTGTTCAAGATTCAACACAAGAACTGTGAATTGAGACTATCCTTTGTCATATTCATGAATTAGGAAAACTGTGACAGCAAAGTTCTTGAAACTTTCTCGAGTTTACTGAAAATTCAAAAGTACCACAGTTCTTTGATTGTCTGGCAGAAATTTATCTCCCTTGTGCTCTCTAGGTTCCTATAAAAATAGGATCTCTTTTATTTAAACTTTTCCTGGATTTACTTTCTCAAGCGAAGATAAATCATTTGTTTTATAAGTTGAGAGCCAGCCACGTGTTCTGTGGTCCACCTCAGGCAATGAATTCCCTTTGTGCCATTTTTCTTGTCTCTCTCCATATAGTTTGCTGTGTCTTATACACAGACTCCTGAAAAATTCTTTCCACTTGTGTACGAAAGCCACGACTTTTTTCTTCCAGGGCATTGATGGTTCGCAGAGCAAAGGGAGTCCTTTCCCGGGTCAGGGGATTGTTCAGGGGCCGCATGGGTATAACAGAGTTGTATTTGTGCTGCCTGTTCACAGAGTTCATTAGGGAGGTATAGAACTGGAACCTACACCAGGTATCTCTTAAAAAGTTTTCAGTCAACAATAAGATGGTCCATGCAGACCCATTTACAGCATCATCTAAATTCTGTAAATGCTGTCTGCCACATGGCATCTCAGCAAAGATGATTCCAGGTTTGATGCCAAAGTCATTTTGAAGCAGATCCTGGACTCTGAGAGCTTCGTCTGTGTCATCCTCTGCGTGCAATATCACAAATTTGAAGAACACCTCTTCTTCTGCTTCTTCTTCAGACATCCCATCCACGCCCGCAGCTCCCGCCAGCTCTCCTGTTGGCATCTCTGTTGTGCAGCTGTGATCAGCAACATCATGCAGGGAGATGTCAGATTTCTTGGAATTCGACTCATGATGTCTCTGACTTGTAGCCACACTGTGGCTTTTTCCCAAAGAGAGAGAAAGAGAGCAGGGATCTATTTTAGACTTCCTGATACCCATGATAAATATTCAAGTTAGAAGAGAAAAGTTTTATTTCTCAGCATTTCTTTTCATTCTAAAAGAAGAAATAACAAAGAGAAGAACATTGTAAATTTAATCAAAACATTAAAAATAGAAACTTGCATTCAACATCAAAAGCTCAAAAAGATGACAATATATATATATAGGTCCTAAGGAAGAAATGCCACACAGATCATTGGGAAACAAAATCAACTGTCTTTTGTGAGCTTCACAAGGGCTACTACAGGTAGTCAAAGATAAGTTAAACCGAGTGTGCAGGCAAATATAATAGGAGACATTTGGAAGTTTTAAATGACATTCTATTAGCACTATAAACCTCCAAATTAAAATGAATTACTTTGGGGGGAAACCAAGATGGCAGCATAAGTAAACACCGGAGATTGCTGCTTAGCACAACCACTTCAAGAATACAACTAAAAGATGGAACGGACATCATCCAGAACCACAGGAAGGCTGGCTGAATAGAAATTCTACAACTAAAAGGAAAGAGAAAAGCATACCGAGACTCAGAGGAGGTCCGGTGCAGAAGTAAAGTACAGAAGTACGGAGGCGCACGCGGAGAGGGCTGGCGGCTGAGGACACGGTTGTCTTTTTCAATCAGTAGGGAGTCTCAAGCTCTGAGCTCCAGTTCCAGCGAGTCTCTGGGGACCCAGACTCATACAGGAGAAACTGGACTGTCTGGCATCGGTTGGAACTCGAGGGCAGCTTTCTCTCAGAGGTGCTTGCAGCGATTGCCGGGACACTGAGAAGCGGGGCCTCTGAGGGCAGCCATAGCTGCTTGCTCCGCACTGTTGATCCCCTGGAACCCCCGCCCCGCCCAAGATGTGCGCTGGCTTTTGCATATGAAAGGCCTGGCCCTTGGCAATCTGAAAATTACCTAACAAACTGCAGCTGGCCCAAGGCCCCACAGCAACTTGCATTGCTTCACGGCTGAGCTCCTGCTCGGTAGCCTCAGGCAGAGGCTAGATTAGCACCCCCTTAGAGATCCAGGAGCCAGTGTGCCCGATGGTCAGAGTGGGACCATCCAGATTGCAGCTCCTCGGATCCATAAAGGACACATTCAGGGGGCAGACTCAGTGAGCACCAAAGCCCCACTGAAGCAAGTCTTGCCCCAGAAGGGTGTCTCCAGCACAGAAGTTCTCCCACTGCAGACACAGCTGATTCTCACAGCCAATTGGCTTGGTGGTCAATTCTTCCCAGTGATACCTACAACAATCTAGGCTTAACTACAACAAGACTGTGCACAAAGACCACAAGGGGGTGCACCAAGAGTGTCCACCTCAGGTAATTAGGGAGGCTGAGCCACTGGGCCCTATAGGACACCTAGCACAGAAATCCACTCTATCAACACAGGGAAGCATAAAAAATGCAGGGACAAAGAAACAGGACACAAATGACAGAAATGGAGGAAAGCAAACTACTGGATATAGAGTTCAAAACCACACTTTTAAGGTTTTTCAAGAACTTTCTAGAAACCGCCGATAAATTTAGTAAGACCCTCAAAAAGTCTGGTGATAGGGCACTTGAAACTAAAGAAAAAATGAACAAATGGGACTACATCAAAATAAAAAGCTTCTGCACAGCAAAAGAAACCATCAACAAAACAACGAGAAAACCCACTGTGTGGGAAAACATATTTGCCAATGACATATCTGATAAGGGCCTAATCTCCAAAATTTATAGGGAACTCATACAACTTAACAAAAGAAAGATAAACAATCCAATCAAAAAATGGGCAAAGGACCTAAATAGACACCTTTCAAAAGAGGACATCCAGAAAGCCAAGAGACATATGAAAACATGCTCAAAGTCACTAATCATCCGAGAGATGCAAATCAAAACAGCAATGAGGTACCATCTCACACCTGTCAGACTGGCTATCATCAACAAATCAACAAACGACAAGTGCTGGAGAGGATGTGGAGAAAAAGGAACACTTGTGCACTGCTGGTGGGAATGCAGACTGGTGCAGCCACTATGGAAGACAGTATGGAGTTTCCTTAAAAAACTGAAAATGGAACTCCCATTTGACCCTGTGATCCCACTTCTAGGAATATATCCCAAGAAACCAGAAACACCAATCAGAAAGGATATATGCACCCATATGTTCATAGCAGCACAATTCACCATAGCTAAGATCTGGAAACAGCCTAAGTGCCCATCAGTAGATGAATGGATTAGAAAACTGTGGTACATCTACATGATGGAATACTATGCTGCTGTAAAAAGGAAGGAACTCTTACCATTTGCAACGGCATGGATGGAACTGGAGAGCATTATGCTAAGTGAAATAAGCCAGTCAATAAAGGAAAAATACCACATGATCTCACTCATTCATGGACAATAGAGACCATTATAAACTTTTGAACAATAATAGATACAGAGGCAGAGCTGCCTCAAACAGATTGTCAAACTGCAGCGGGAAGGCCGGGGAGGGTTGGGGGGCAGGAGGTAGGGGGGTAAGAGATCAACTAAAGGACTTGTATGCATGCATATAAGCATAACCAATGGACATAAGACACTGAGGGATAGGGGAGGCTAGGGGACTGTCTAGGGCGGGGGGATAAAATGGATACATATGTAATACCCTTTGTAATACTTTAAGCAATAAAAAAAAAAAAGTCTGGTGAGACCGCCGATAAATGTAGTGAGACCCTCAAGAAATCTAGTGAGACCCTCGAGGTTATGAAAAAGGACCAACTAGAAATTAAGCATACACTGACTGAAATAAAGGATATTATGCAGAGTTCCAACAGCAGACTAGAGGATCACAAGAATCAAGTCAGAGATTTGAAATACGAAGAAGCAAAAAACACCCAACCAGAAAAGCAAAATGAAAAAAGAATCCGAAAATACGAAGATAGTGTAAGGAGCCTCTGGGACAGCTTCAAGCATACCAATACCCGAATTATAAGGGTGCCAGAAGAAGAAAGAGAGCAAGATATTGAAAACCTATTTGAAGAAATAATGACAGTAAACTTCCCCTACCTGGTGAAAGAAATAGACTTACAAGTCCAGGAAGCGCAGAGAACCCCAAACAAAAGGAACCCAAAGAGGACCACACCAAGACACATCATCATTAAAATGCCAAGAGCAAAAGACAAAGAGAGAATCTTAAAAACAGCAAGAGAAAAACAGTTAGTTACCTACAAGGGAGTACCCATAAGATTGTCAGCTGATTTCTCAACAGAAACTTTGCAGGCCAGAAGGGAGTGGCAAGAAATATTCAAAGTGATGAATAGCAAGAACCTACAACCAAGATTACTTTATCCAGCAAAGCTATCATTCAGAAATGAAGGTCAGATAAAGAGCTTCACAGATAAGGAAAAGCTAAAGGAGTTCATCACCACCAAACTAGTATTATATGAAATGCTGAAAGGTATCCTTTAAGAAGAGTAAGAAGAAGAAAAAGGCAAAGATACAAATTATGAACAACAAATACACATCTATCAACAAGTGAATCTAAAAATCAAGTGAATAAATAATCTGATGAACAGAATAAACTGGTGATTATAATAGAATCAGGGACATAGAAAGGGAGTGGACTGACTATTCTTGGGGGGGAAAGGGGTGTGGGGGATGCGGGAAGAGACTGGACAAAAATCGTGCACCTATGAATGAGGACAGTGGAGTGGGGGGTGAGGGCGGAGGGTGGGAGGGGAACCTGGTGGAGGGGAGCTGTGGGCGGGAAAAAGAGTAACAACTGTAATAATATGAACAATGAAGATTTAATTTTAAAAAAATGAATTACTTTGGTATTATAGTGGAGGTATCATACCACTCTATCCATCTGCAGTTAAAATCCAACTTCTCTATTATCAAATTATTGTATAGACTAGAAACATGAACATTTAAAGAAATAGAATATTCAAATATTAAGTACAAAATTTATATCTGCATCAAATACAAAACATAATACAAATATTCTGAAGTTGGCCACAGGCAGCCCTACTGACTCAGCACAAAAAGATGAAAAATGTCAAATCTCACTGGTTCAGAGCTTTTTTGTTTGTCTAAGATCAGCCATTATGGCTATAGTGGGGCTGTTGGAGAAATTATAGTAAGGGTTGTAAAAAGTAAGGAATACTTTTTTCCAGCTAATTGTGGGAAAACTGAATAAAAGTATTTATTTACATGAGGAAAAATCTCAGTTTGGAAGTGAAATCTAGAAACAAACACTTGTGATTTTTCTCCAATGAAATCAACAAAGAATCATTATTGTCTAAATTCATTCTTTTATTTGAAATACTAGAGGCCTGATGCATGGGATTCCTGTACTGGTGGGGGGCGTGGCCTTCAGGGACCCGCCCACTGTGGGAGTGCCGTTCATCCCAGTCAGCCCAGCGGCGCTCCCACTGCATTGAGTGTCTGCCCCCTGGTGATCAGTGCACATCATAGTGACTGGTTGACCGGTCATTCTGCTGTTTGGTCACTGGGCTTTTATTATACAGGATTCTAATTTCAGAGTGGAAGAATTAAATCAGACATTAAAAAAAAAGTATTCCATGTGAATCTAATTTAAATAAATGTTCAGATAATGTTGGTAATGTAACTCCAAAATAGGCAGTGACAAGGGGGATTCTTTTATCAAAAGACAGAAAGTTCAGAATACATAACTATAGGCTCCATATTTTCAAATATGGGCCCATTCTGTTTATTTTCCAGAGCATTTTTGTTTATTGGTCATGGGCAAAGACCATAGTTCAGGAAGAAATCAGAATTACATTGATAATGACACAAAAAACACAGCTTCATATACCAAAATAATTCAGGTTTAGAAGAAACCATTCAAAATGGTGAAAAATTGTTATGGGAAGAAAAGATAAGGAAAAAACACCTAGAACTTCTTTCTCATATATATAAAGCATGAAAGGGTTTGCTGCTGCCCCTGAACAGTGAAGGCACTGCCAGCTCCTGTCTGTCATTTATTATATCTGTACTTCAGGTTCTCACTCCATAGCATATTATGCCAACTACCAAGAGATATTCTAGGCATAATAATTCTAAACTGCTACATACATACATATGTACATTCCAAGTAATTAAAATCAAATGAATCTGAACTCTCTTCACTGGTTAGGATTAACTGCCAGCTTTGTTACTGCATTATGAAAACCGGTTGTACCATGCAAAGTTGCAGAAAGAAGCTTCCCCTGCCTAATAAAATAACTGTTAAGCCATTCAGAGACATCGATTTACTGTGCCAATTAAAATGATCTTCACTTCTTCATTGAGTAGGTTTGTTAAAGCAACTTACTATCATTGTCTTGATCACTAGCTGCTGCAGGGAAGTGCACTTAAGTAATAAACGATATTCATAAAAATGTCGAAAACTTCTAAGGTAAAATGCTGTGTCAAGCCAGATCACAAAGTCTTTTAAACTAAAAATTTTTTTTTTTAATTACAACTTTATGCCTTAGTTTTCTTAAATACCAGTCAGCAAAAAGAGCAAAACACTCCAGAAACCTCTGTGTGCTATTCAACTTTCAAACACTCCCACCTACCCGTAAGCAGAAAAAAGTGAATGACAGTGTCTGAAAAGCTTCACTGTGACCTTCTAATTTGAAGGGAGAGAGTAAGGAGATGGCCAGGGGGAAAGGATGTGGAAAGCTGTGTGCTGAGACCTGCCTTTCCTACCATCAATGATGCACAGCCAGGCAGATGGTCCAGATTCATCACTGGGGTTCGCAAGGCTGGAAGACAGGAGAGAACCTGAGCGTGCTCACTCTGAGCCATTAACTCCGTTGATAAAGGGCCCTACTAGATCAGCAGGAAGGCTTGGAATGCTGAAGGGAAAGGAGGAAGAGTGAAAAAGCAGCTCGGGAAGCTCCCTTTAAAGCTCTCCTTTCCATATCAGCACATAGAGAACTTCCTCACTCTTACTTACAATGACACAATCTCCCAGCATGTGGATGTACTATAACTGTCCCCTGTTCCTGCATGTGTGAGTTGTTTCCAGTCTACTACTCTTATGAACAATGCTTTAATGAATAACTTTGGGCAAAAGTCATTTCATATGTGTGCAAGTTCATCTGTTGCAGAATTCTACCAAATGCGATTTATATATCAAATAACAAATGGCCTTGTGATAATGATAGATTTGGCCAAATTGCTCTCTATGAGATTGAACCTTTTTTGTTTGTTTGTTTTTAACTTGATACAATGACACCCCCATCTCCCCTCCCTTGCTCCAGCAAAGACCTAAGGCCATGGAAGCCACCAATTAATACTGACCACAGCCCAACAGAGCTAATCACATCCCCTTAGGCAAGCGAAACGTGGAAAAATATAACCCGTCCCAATGAAGCCGAAACTGAGGTTCTGAAGGAAAGATCAGAACAGGTCTGAGATAAGAGGGAATGAAGGTCCACAATGTACCCACTTTATATCTAGGCTAAAGAGGTTCCGATAGGACCCCATATTAAACAGGAGTAAGATGGAAAGAACAGCTTGCCAAATATGCAAAAATATTACAGGAAATAAAAAAGAATATAAAGAAGAACCATAGCATGCAAAAGACAAATAAAAAATTCCATTTTCCTTAAGGCTCTGGAATCAGACTGTCTGAATGTAAATCCCAGCTCTGCTATAAAAAAAAACACTGGGAAACCTTGTGCAAGTTACCAAATATCTTTGTGCTTTGACTTCACCATGTATATAATGGTAATAATTATAGTACCTACATTTAGGGGTCTTAGTATATAATTATAGTACCTATGAAGATCAAAATGGCTTAGAACAATGCCCCCAAAATTTTAGCAGCTATTACTGTTATTACATACGTAACAAGCTAAAGAAAAATTTACACAACAAATGCTTATGCTCTGGGACAGTGCAACTCAAAGTGTAGTGCATGGACAAGTTGCCAGTCTCTGAACTTTTTGGTGCCAGTCTACGTCACGATAAGGAGATTGTGCCAGAGTGTCCATCAACTACATCAGTTAAATATGCTGTTTAATTCTGCAGACTTATTTTTCCTAGTAAGACATTCTCAATGAAGAAAGCAGCATAGTTTACATTGGATGCATGCTTCTTACATTACAGACAAGCACTTTGAGTAATACTGCTCTAGGAGACACAAAAGAGAATATGTAATTCAAAAAACAAAAATATTAAAAATGAGATTAACAGAATTAGATGGAAAGGAACGCTATAGACAAATCAAGGACCTAACACTATTAGGAAAAAAATAGAAACAGCAAAGAGTGAAGTAAATATGAAATCAAAACCATATCAGCTAAACATGGGGGAAAGACTTGAAAAAAAAATCAAAGAATATGGAAAGGAAAAAAAAGACACGCTCCACCCCAATAAAGCAATTTGAAAAAAAGATATAGCTATGGAGATTTCTTTTTTTAAAATACATTTTATTGATTTTTTACAGAAAGGATGGGAGAGGGAAGGAGAGTTAGAAACATCGATGAGAGAGAAATATTGATCAGCTGCCTCCTGCACACCTCTGGGGATGTGCCTGCAACCAAGGCACATGCCCTTGACTGGAATTGAACCTGGAACCCTTCAGTCCACAGGCTAACGCTCTATCCACTAAGCCAAACCAGCCAGGGCTGGAGATTTCTCTTAAAAGACAACCAATAAAATGAAAACCAATGCATCTGAAACAGAAAACCCAATGATCATAACAAAAACATTCAAAGATATAACAAATTCATCACCCTAATCCAAATGATCAATCTTACTGATGACAACTAGACATTATGTACCTCCTGGTGTAATTCGATATGATATGTACAGCATAATGTATGACAAGATTTGCTAATGATGCCGAGTAACAGCATATAGTCTGGGTTTGGGGGAGAGGTCTAGCCAGGAGGTGGGTATTTGGCATTTAAAACCTAAAGATTATATGAAATTATTAAGGGAGTGAGAAAAAGGAAGTGGATTTTGCCAGTCCCCACAATCATGTGAGCCAATTCCTAATATAAATCTCCCTTCCTCCCTCCATCTCTCCCCTCTCTCCCTCCTCTAACCTAGTATTAGTCATGTTTCTTTGGAGAACCCTAATACCACCTTCTTTAAAAGTTTGTTGCCCTAAAATTAAGAGTTAATGTTTGCATTTTTAAAACATTATGACCACTTGGGAAGAGAGGCTCCCAAACAATAAATAAAATAAAAATCATTAATAATTTGATAAAATACAAGCATATATACAATTTTTAAATCTGTCCATGTATTTACCACAAAAAAAGTTTTTGTGTTTAAATCACAGCCTCTGAAATTTAACACATTTAAAAGTAATGCACCCAGGACAGTGATGGTGAACCTTTTGAGCTTGGCGTGTCAGCATTTTGAAAAACCCTAACTTAACTCTGGTGCCGTGTCACATATAGAAATTTTTTTATATTTGCAACCATAGTAAAACAAAGACTTATATTTTTGATATTTATTTTATAAATTTAAATGCCATTTAACAAAGAAAAATCAACCAAAAAAATGAGTTCGCGTATCATAGGTTCGCCATCACTGATCTAGGACTAGCCTTGAATCCTCCAGCCTTTTAGTTTTCTGTCCTATCTAAACAGCTCCATCTTGTGGCGAATACATGCAAAACCAATGGGTTCTTGTCAGTTAATACATTTTCATGTTATTAATAAGTAAGTGTTGTTGAAAACTTACTCTGTACCAAAACCTGCTGGACTTTGGGGCTGTGAAGCCAGGATAAGTAGACGACTGCACTGGGGCTTCATTCAGGAGAGCAGCTGCTACGCAAGCACTCGGGAAGGACACCTGCAGTGGGGAACACGGCGTTAGCGCGGCACAGAGAGAGGTGGATGTTTTCCACGCAGCGGGACCAGCATTAGCAAAAACACAGGCACCAGAGGGCAAATTTTGTTAGGATCATTTTGCACTAGGTGTTTATGTGGCTCGAGTCCACGTATATGAGGGTGGGCAGAAGGTAGTGATGAGAGATTAGAATGGAGAGATAAACAGGATTGAGAGCACAGGGGCCTACTCTGTTCAGGACTTCCAATCTGATCATGCTGGCAGAAAGGGAGCCCCTGGTAGGTGTTCAGTTGGGGAGTTTAGGCAGGTTAAAATAGTTGCAGTAAGGAGACGAGGCTAGAAGCCTGTAAGGCAGGGGTCCTCAAACTTTTTAAACAGGGGGCCAGTTCACTGTCCCTCAGACCGTAGGAGGGCCGGACTATAGTTTTTAAAAAAACTATGAACAAATTCCCATGCACACTGCACATATCTTATTTTGAAGTAAAAAAACAAAACGGGAACAAATACAGTATTTGTATTTGCATGTGGCCCGCGGGCCGTAGTTTGAGGACCCCTGCTGTACGGCCTTAGACAGGCAGAACAGTCAGAGAGGAGGCTGGTGCAACAATAACCTGGGTGAGAAAGCAGAGTCCTGCCCTAAGAAGTGATCATGGAGACAAGACCTATAGTAGGTAACAAAGGCGGGTGGGTGGCAGAAAGCAGAATCAGGTATGCCTTCCAAACCTGTGCCTGCTGTAATTTGGTGGTACTGCCATTTGCCTAGATGAATGGGGGTGGAGGCGGGGGTGAACAATTAATCCAGCTTGGGATCTAGGGAGCTTGGGGTCCCCATAACCTAGAAGATGAGCTGTCCAGTAGGCACATGCACAGATAGGTTCGATGCACAAATAGGAGAACATCTTCATGAGGGATAAAAGTTTGTCACTACTTCAATTCTGTGAGGAATTGAGCCTAGGCAGAAAGTAAGGTGAGAGAACAGAGACAGAACCGAGGCCAGACGGGCATCCAGAGGAGGAGGGGCCCACAAAGGAGAGGGAGGAGGGGCCCTGGAGCAGCAGGAAAATCAGACACAGATCAGTACCTGGAACTGAGGGAGGAGAGCGTTCTGAGCAGTGAGTGGTGTCCACTGCTTCTAGCACCTGGAGGTTGGGGGGAGCAATGATGGAACGACGGGAGCCACCACACCAGACTGCAGTGTGCTTAAGAGTCCAGGAAGTGAGGGCTCAAGGAGGCGGGGGGGGGGGGGGGGGGGGGTTGGAGAAGGAAAGGAGAGACCAATAGTTACAAATGAACATAGGGTCCAGAGATTTCATTAAGAAAAGTGATACTTGGAATGCCTAGGAACTGAAGGAATTTGCTAGGAGAGAGAAAGAGGATGAAAAATAGGAGTGGGAGCTTCTTAGAGCTGAGCTATCTTCTTGGTCGTTGGGCAGTTCTGCCTCTCTTCAACTTCCCCTTTCCTGAGGAAAGCAGAGAGAAGCCTTAGCTCCTGAGTGTGGCCATAAAGCTGATGATTTTTACTATCTGACCTTTTCCAGGAAAATTTTGCCAACCCCAAGATGACAGCCCAGGAATGCCAGGACACAAGGGAACAGACCTATCAGCCAGACAAGGAACATGTGGACTTGTCTTTCTTCACACTGAAAATATTTTTAAAATCCCAACTATGGTAACCAACACCAGCATAAAAAGGTAGAATTTTAAAAAAATTCCTTTTATTGATTTCAGAGAGGAAGGGAGAGGGAGAAAGAGATAGAAACATCAGTGATGAGAGAGAATCATGGAGTGACTGCCTCCTACACACCCCCTACTAGAGATCGAGCCTGGAACCCAGGCATGTACCCCTGACCGGAATCGAACCTGGGACCCTTCAGTCCACAGGCCGACACTCTATCCACTGAGCCAAACCAACTAGGACAAAAGGTAGAATTTTAATCTATCCTGATCTTATACTGAAATAATATTATTAAGAATCAGCTGTCATCTATTTTCTTCTTTTAGAGGTCGTGCAGAATTCATAAGGATGGCAGAGGCCCAGTATAAATAAAATAATTAGCAAATATTACCTAATGATACTTATTTATAGCCCAACTAATTAGTGCCTGTATTTTTCATATGGGATACCAGAGCTTGCATGAGAAAAGTTAAGGTTACAGGCTATCTAGGAGTGTAGCACCCTGCATCTTTCCTTCATGGCACTAATCATAATTACACTTTACTAATGATATATATTATTTTCTGCTTAGTTTCTCATTTTTCCCACTGGCAGGCTGTAAACTAGTAGATTGTAAAGTCTACCAGAACAATGACCAAATCTGCCTTGTTCACCACTATACCTCCAAAGTCTCACTTACAATCACCACTCAAGAATACCCCTCTGGCCGAGACCGGTTTGGCTCAGTGGATAGAGCATCGGCCTGCGGACTGAGGGGTCCCAGGTTCGATTCCGGTCAAGGGCATGTACCTGGGTTGCGGGCACATCCCCTGTGGGAGATGTGCAGGAGGCAGCTGATCGATGTTTCTCTCTCATCGATGTTTCTAACTATCTCTCTCTCCCTTCCTCTCTGTGAAAAATCAATAAAATATATTTAAAAAAAAAAAAAGAATACCCCTCTGAATGAATGAATGAGACAATTCCAAATATGACTAACAGTTTTGTTTTTGTTTTTGGTTTAGAGAGATAACCAAACAGATAGCTTTTTATCAACTGTATTAGGTAAATCACTGATTCAATCAGAATAGGACTAGCCAATCCAAATATATCTTGGATTTTAAAAGAGCAATTATGTTGCATTTTTAAAAAATTATGTGAACATAAATATGGCATATTCATTTCAAGACACAGCTCACGGATCAAATTTGGCAGAAAGCATTTTCTGTTGTCTCTAGGTTAAGTACTCCTCCCCTGGACACCCATAATGTCCTGTTCACATCTCCTATAATATGTACAGCACAGCAATCTTCACCTGTCTTCCTTGGTAGCCTGGGAGGCAGCTTCCACTCATTTTCTCATACTTCGTCAAGGTACATGGCTTCACCACTTTCCAGTTATGACGGCCAGCAACCTGAGGCATCACTGGCACAGTCCTCTTCCTCTCTACACTTTCCCTTCAAGCTATCAAAAATCCTGTCATTCAACCTCCAAAATACATCTCTAATTGTTCCCCTTTCCCTCTGTGCCACAGTTTCACTCTAGATCACCATCTCTCCCCTAGCCCACGGCACTGCTTCCCAATTGGTCTCTGTAGGTACTTTGGTCAACCTAATCCTTTCTCCACTCACAGCAATGATCTTTTTAAACACATACTTTGGATCAAGTTACTTCCACTTACAACCCAGCAATGGCTTTCTACTGCTCTTAGAATAAAAATTTCTTAACATGGTCAATGCTGCCCTGTATCTGACTTCTTCAGCTCCAACCTCAGCTCCTGTCTCGCTCCCCACTGTTCCTCCAAGTCCGCACACATGTCTTTTTTTTTTCCCAGATCCTCCAATTTGTTCAGCTTTTCTCCTGCCACAGGATGTATGAAGACATTTTACTGCAATTTTGAAGAATGTGTTATATGACTATATTTTCCTTTTATTAGAGAACTTGAACATAGTATCATGGACTAACCAAAATTCTATTGAAGATAATCAGAATGTCCAAAAGCTGGGGAATGGCAATAACATAAACTGTATTATATTATTTATATGATTGAATCCTATTAAATCATTTAAAATGTTTATGAATGTTATGAATAATTTTAATGACATGAGGAAATGCTTCCATAATAATAAGAGAAAAAAAAGTAGAGTGTAAAATAGCATATACAGTGTGATCTCAGCTTTGTAAAACAAACTGGAGAAAACAGATTGGAAAGAAGTACACCAAAAAGGTAACGTTGATTATCTGTGTTTCATAGGTGTGTGAATGTACGTGTATCTACATTCTATATATATATATATATCCTTTTTCTACAATGATAATGCAATCTGGAAAAAAACTTAGTAAATAAAAAAATTGTTTTCTAGGTTTTATACTTTTAAATGGAGATTTTGCTATAAAATCTTGATAATCTGATGTCTGCTTAGTCACTTAAAAATTTGTATAATATTTTCTGAACAAGCTACTTCATTTTTCTTCTTTCTGTTTAAAGTACCTGTTACTGTACCTTTAAGAAATTCTTTAAATTAGAGACCACTGCTTCCTGCTGAAGCAAAGGAATTAACAAAAATAATTATTACATATTCTTTTCAGTAAACTGGATGGTATTTTTCTCTCATTTCCTATATTTAAAAACGAGAACTGGCATTAAAGGGCAAATCTTCTCCCCAAACAGGAAGAACATTTTATAAAAACACAGAATTTAAGGGTAAACTGTATATCTTATCAAAATGAGGCCCAACAGAAAGATGGTTGTGCATTTTAATAATAGAGAGTCCAGCATGGCTGGCATGACTCAAAGGTTGAGCATCGACCTATGAACCAGGAGGTCACAGTTTGATTCCCAGTCAGAGCACATGCCCAGGTTGCAGGCTGGATCCCCAAGGGGGGTGGGGGGACATGCAGGAGGCAGCTGATCAAGATGTTTCTATCTCATCATTGATGTTCCTATCTCTCTCTCCCTCTCCCTTCCTCTCTGAAATCAATTTAAAAATATAAAAAATATATTAGAGAGTCCTAGTAACCTACAATGTTCTAAAGGTGCCATATGCTTTATGGAATACCAGTATCTAACAGCAACCCACCTGAGGGTCAGTAGCAATAAATAAATAAATAAAATGGCACAACAGGACTATGGCAGCACTGAGACAGAGCACTTGCACTGGGAAGTGAAGGTGCACAGCCTGTGATGTCTACCAGAGGCCATCGCAGGCCAAGGGAACAGCCTCGAGGTCAGTGTCTCTACAGTGGAGTAAGCAAGGGAGAAGGTAGGGGATGAGATCAGAGAAGCAGCCAGGAGTTAGATCACACAAGGCTCTGAAGCCATATGAAGAGTTTGTTTTTCATGACTGTGGTAAGTAGCCATCAAAAGGTTTTTAAGGGAAGTGAAAATTCTGGGTATACTTGAAAAAAGTCACTACTATTTGTAGAAAGACTGAGGAGGAATAAGGACAGAAGCAAGAAGAGTAAATCTTAGACTTCAGTCATGTAGGTAAGAGAGAGATTGTGTTTTGCATGAGGGAGGCAGTGAAATGTGGTCAGATTTGAGGCATCTTTTCAAGGTAGAATCAACAGAAAGAATTTGCTAGATGCTTGGATGTAGGGTCTGAGCTAAAAAGAAGCATCAAGGATGATTCCTGGAGTTTCAGCCTAGTTGAATGGCATTAACATTTACTGAGATGAGGAAGGTAACTGAGGGAAAATGGAAGGGAGGACTGGGCTCTGTTTGGACTAACTCCATTTAAATGCTTCTTAGACTTCCGAGTAGAGATGGCGTGTAAACAGGTGGACGTATGCACCTGGTGCTCAGGCGAAGTAAAGCTAGAGATAAAAATATGGAAGTTTTTCAGCTACAGATGTTATTCACACCATGGGGTATGGCTTGGGACAGAAAGTGCCTTGGGATGAATATGGCTAGAAAGAGAATACAGTGGGGCCTTGACTTATGAGTTTAATTCGTTCCGTGACGGAGCTCGTAACTCAAATTACTCGTATGTCAAATCAATTTTCACCATTACAATGAATTGAAATGCCATTAATCCGTTCCGGACACCCAAAAAACGAAGTTTTGCAAAATAACTGCAAGCACAAATGCGAGCACAACACTGATGCTTCAACAAAGAGCTAACCGCTTAAAGTGAACAAGTGAGACGCATGATGCTGGGCTGATGTCGTGGCGCTCACTGTGATGTTCGCTGCACCAACTAGCGGTGGGGTATCTGAAGCTGGCTCATAACCCGAGTTTTAGCTCGCAACTCAAAGCAAAAATCGGCGGAGAGACAGCTCGTATCCGAAAAACTCGTTAGTCGGGACACTCGTAAGTCAAGGCCCCACTGTATGGTCAACTGAGCTCTGTGGTACTCTTAACACTTAGTGGTTTGGGAGAGGAGAAGCCTGCAGACACAGGAGTACCAGTGAGGTGGAAGGAAAAGCAGGAGAACTGGTGACCTGGAAGCCAAAGGAAGAAAGAGTATCAAGGAGAAGGAGCTGTCAACCTCGTCATATGAAGTGAAAACTATGCACAGATACTGGATTTCACCAATGGCCAGGGGGTAATGGAGACAAAAAGCCCAGAGGAGAGGGTGGAGGAGGAAACTGGAGGAGTGGAAATAGAGACTTGGCCCCAAGTCATTGAAAGAAGTGCTGTTGTCTTTTAAAATCTTTATTGTTGAAAGTATTACAGATGTCCCCTTTTGCTGTTGTTTAAAAGGGAGCAAAGAAATGGGTGGGACCTCGAAAGGATGTTTGGTCTGGGGGAGGGAAGAATTATTTAAAGACAAGATTTATCAGCAGTCCCGAATTTGTTAAATGAATTTTTAAAAAAATTACACGAGGAGCAAATGATTCAACAGTATAAACGTGGTTTAAACTTCAAGTGCCATACAGCTGGGCATGCGTAACATTTACTTTGTCAAAAGGAAGTAAGGCATTATTCTACTCCAGCTCATCTACTTTCAGATTTAAATGAAATATAAACTGGAGTTGCTTAACTCCATTTATAACCAACACACTATTTAAAGTGTTCAACTCTCTCATATTTTAAAGACACCCCCCTCCCTCCCTTCTTTTTTAAAGTTTACTGCCAGAAAAAACTGGAGAGGCCTTAACTAATATAATACAGTTGTCAGCCCAAATTATTTTTATCCAAATTAATTTTTGGACAAGAAGCCAAATAAGACAATGGAAACCTTCAGCATTTTGTGCTTGGCTGAGGCTCATGCAGAACCAAACTATTTAAGACGCGGGGCTATTTGCATATGGCTCTCAGGTTTCTTTTCTTTAAAAAATGGGCTTTCCAGTCAACGTGAAACTTACAAGGGCAGCAGAAAGTTCGTGGCTATTCCCTTCAGAGTCAGGCACCGTCGGCCTGAAGAGACGGCGCTGGGCCCACCCGGGGACCCCAGGAGCGGGCCGCGCCCCGTTCGCCAAGGGGCCGGGTCCGCTGGGGCAGCTGCGCGCGGCCGCCCGGCCCCCCAGCGCACCAGAGCCCGGCGGCCGCCCCGCGACGCCCTACTTGCCTGGAAGGAGTGCGGGCCACACCGGGCCCACCCTCGGGGCTTTTTGGTCCTCGTCTCCCGCTGAGCGAACCCACTCAGGGCGCGACTTCCCCGGGGCGTCGGGAGGGCGAGTGTCCAGTCCCCGCCCGGCTGCAGGGCCCGTGCCCACGCCCACTCACTGCGCCCCGCGGCGCTGCGCGCGGAAGTCCCGGCACCCAGAGTCCCCACCCCTCGCAGACGCGCTGACTCAACCTTTGGAGATCGGCAGTGCGGGCGGCGCAGCTCCCCAGTGCGAGTGTGTGTGCAGGCGGTGGTTATAACGTGGCGGGACCTCTCCGCGCAGGAGGGGGAGGCGGGCCATTCAGAAGAGCGGATAAGAAATCAGAACTCTGGCCCAGGCAAACATGGACTCCCCCTGCGCTGCGGCGGCTTCTGGTCCCTGGACCCCCTCCCATCCCCCTCCCACCCCCACCCCTAAGCCCTGACTTTGAGGCTCGGGCGTGCGGGGGACTGCACTGTATCTGCTCCTAACAGACCTGGGTGCACTGCTTCCACCTTGCCCGCGCGCCCAACACTGAACCCGCCAGTAAAGCCACGTACCTGATCCTACCATATCAACCGTCGCTTCCCAGACGGGAGCCCCTGAACTCCAAAGGGAGGAACGGCCTGTCTTACCCAAACAGACAGACCCTAGACCTTTTCCGAGGTACAGGGACTCCCCTGGTCCTCCAAGAGGGTCCCTTGGCGTTTCCTTTCCCATTGGGGCCCTGCCACCGAACGTTCCTGCAGTCAACCACATCCCTGGCCAGGGAGGCATAGCGCACCGCCCAGGCCCCTGCAAAGTCACCTTTCTCAGGTTCCTTTCCCACAACCGAAACAGATGGAAACTTCGCTGAATTAAGAAAGAAAATAAAAAAGCAATCAAGTAAAAGAAGCATAAAAAGCCTTATGGAAGAAACACCTGTAAGAACAGTTATGCCTTTATTTGAGCCAAACATGACAATTGTCAGGAAGCAAAATCTCAATGAATTGAGAAAAATGCTCCAGAAAATTACAGTTTTGCATCTTATGTTATACATTACAATCAAAAGAGGAGGCATAAGGGGGTTACATGAAATTTATTGGTGATAGATTAGGGAAAGTAGGAGAAGGCAAAGTGGAGAAATCTCCTGGACAATAAAAAGTAATGCGAATAGACACATACTTCTTTTTAGGAGGTGGGTATAGGATAGTTAACAATTAACATTATAACAATAACAATGAGGGGTTCTGCGGTCTCCCGCTCTGGTGGGAGACTGTGCCCTGAGGGGGTCTGGAACAAGGAAATTACCCTGACATTCCAAACACATGTTATCCTAGATGCAGACAGACTCAGTTGAGGTAAAAATTGACCTTGGTCGAGAAAGATCCTGGCCCAGGATATGACTACCTGCCAGGACCTGTTTTTGGTTAAAAAGTTTTAATTTTAGACCATCCTATATGGGTACTAAAAGGTTAATATGGGTGATGCACACGGGCAGGCTAAATAGCCATCTCAGATGGTGGATAAAGAAAAATTGAGGGGGTAGGGGATGGGATATCCCAAGGGAAGGGCTGCACAGCACTGAGACAAGGGGACATTGGATGATGATGGCAGCACTCAGGAGCTAGAGTTTCATTCTTATATGCCAGTGATGGCAAACCTATCACACGCGAACTCATTTTTTTTTTAAATATATATTTTATTGGTTTTTCACAGAGAGGAAGGGAGAGGGATAGAGAGCTAGAAACATCGATGAGAGAGAAGCATCAATCAGCTGCCTCCTGCACACTCCCCACTGGGGATGTGCTCGCAACCAAGGTACATGACCTTGACTGGAATGGAACCTGGGACCCTTGAGCCACTATCCACTAAGCCAAACCGGTCAGGGCGCGAACTCATTTTTTTTTGGTTGATTTTTCTTTGTTAAATGGCATCCTATCTAATAAAAGAGAAACATGGTAAATGGCGTACAACCGCTACCCTTCCCATTGGCTAATTAGCACAATATGCAAATTAACTGCCAGCCAAGATGGCAGCTAATTTGCATACATAGGCTCCAAGTGGCAGAGGAAGCCTGGTGAGGACGCAGGCGTTCTGCCTCAACCCGCTGGTGGAGGGCCTCTGGGCCTGCTTGGTCAGCGCGCTGCCGGTGGGTTGGGGGAGCAGAGACACAGGCCGCAGGGGGGGCCGCACCCAGAAACCCCAAGCCCCACTTCAGCACTGGGGTTGGGGGAGCAGAGACACAGTCCGCAGGGGGCGGGCACCCAGCCGGCCCAAGCCCAGCCTGGGCGCTGCGGTTGTGGGAACAGAGACACAGGCCGCAAGGGGGCCTCACCCAGCAGCCCCAAGCCCCACCTCCCCTGGGGTTGGGGCAGCAGAGACAAAGCCCGTAGGGGGGCCGGCATCCAGCAGCCCCAAGCCCATCCTCGCCCTGGGGTTGGGGGAACAGAGACACAGCCCGCAACCCCAAGCCCCATGGCCCCGGAGGCGCTGGGGCCGCTGGGGTCAGAGTAGCAGAGACACAACCCGGAGGGGGACCAGCACCCAGCCACCCCAAGCCCCTGCCTCAGCACTGGGGTAGGAGGAACAGAAACACAGCCCTCAGGGGTCCCGGCAGGCAGTGGCCCCAAACCCCGCCTTGGGCTGGGGTCAGAGGAGCAGAGACACAGGCCGCAGGGGGGCCGGCACCCAGCCGCCCCTAACCCCAAGGCCGTAGAGGCGCTGGGGCCACTGGGGCTGCACCAGAGACACAAACCGGCAGGAAACCTGTGGAAAGGGAGATAAACTATCATAACTTTATCTCCCTTTCCACAAGATGAGAAAACTGACCCTGATTATTTAGTGATATGGCCCACACCTTTCTACAAGCACAGGGTATGTTATGATCACTCCCAGGAAGTGATCAGAATACTGGTCAGAATACTGTTTCCAGGGAATAACACTACTGTGGCAAATTATCTAAGAGAGGAAACAAGCTTTTGTGGGTTTATTCTGAAGGTCAGAGAACAGACCACCCCAACATATGCCATGTTGTTATATTGACGATCTTGACCTGCAGATGCTTGAAAAACAGCAAATGCAAGGAGAGGTTTTCACTGAAGTCTCCTGCTCTGCCTAAAATCGGACCCCGCAAAAGGTTCCCTTGATGGAAAAAGTGCCATCAGCCAGTGAAGACTGACTCCTGTCACAGGACAGGAGACTAGAAGTTGACATCACATCCAAACTTCGTTACAAACTATCTCCCCCACCCCCATACATCTTTCCTAAAAATAATGTACTCTCCTCTAAGAGGCCTACATATCCCGTCCCCTTTCCCTAGAAAGAAGGTATTTAAATCTGGATTCTAAGCTACTTTGGGAAGTTATTCATTTTTCCCTGGGATCTCCCACATATACACGAGGTACACATGTTAATGAACTTTGGTTTTTCTCTTGGTAATCTGTCTTTCATTACAAGGGCCTCCACTAAGAACTCAGAAGGGTAGAGGACAACTATTTTTCCTCTTCCATAATTCTATCTCGGGAAATCAAGTCCTGGGCTGAACAGTGAGTTTGGCTCAAGTGCCAAGCAGTCCTGGCTGAGGGGAGGGAAGCTTCTAGGGGGAAATCAATGATACTGGCATCAAAGTAGGACAGAGGGCACATGCATGGTTGCTGGTGGGAGTTTAAAGTGATTCAACATTTTTGGAGGATGATTTGGCAAAATCGATAGAAATGTTCAAGGTACATCCAAGAGTCTTCTAGGAATCTCATCTGCTGAGATAAAGCATCGAGTGCTTAAGCCCTGGTCAGAACCCAGGATGCTACTGCAGGCTCTCCTTCCATGATGGGAAAACCTGCTAACAACCTGCATTTTTAGGCAAGGTGGCATCTATACTAATAAAAAGGTAATATGCTAATTAGACTGAACATCTTCCAGACGAGGTTCCGGACGTCCTTCCGGACAAAGCCATGGTGGCAGGGCTGAGGCAGAGGCGGTTAGAGGTGATCAGGCAGGCAGGGGAGAGCAGTTAGGAGGATCAGGATAGCAGGGGAGAGCAGTTAAGGGTATCAGACCATCAGGGGAGAGCAGTTAGAGGGGTCAGGCCAGCAGGGGAGAGCATTAGGGGGATCAGGCCATCAGGCAAGTGAGCAGTTAGGTGCCAGGAGCCCTGAGGGGTCCCAAATTGGAGAGGGTGCAGGCCAGGCTGAGGAACTCCCCGCTCCCGTGCATGAATTAGGGGCAATCAGGCAGGCACGCAGGTGAGTGGTTAGGAGACAGCAGTCCAGGATTGTGAAAGGGATGTCCAACTGCCAGTTTAGACCCGATCCTGGCAGTCGGATATCCTGGGATCAGGCCTAAACCAGTAGTCGACATCCCCCAAAGGATCCGAGATTGGAGAGGGTGCAGGCTGGGCTGAGGGACACCCTCCCGTGCACGAATTTCGTGCACCGGGCCACTAGTTTAAACATATAAAATAAATATCAAAAATATAAATCTTTGTTTTACTATGGTTGCAAATATCAAAAAATTTCTATATGTGACACGGCACCAGAGTAAAGTAAGGGTTTTTCAAAACGCTGACACGCCGAGCTCAAAAGGTTCACCATCACTGTTATATGCAGTCACTGGCGGGAAGCTTTTGTGGTCAGTGGGTTTGGGGGCTGAGGTGGTGGGTTTGGAATGCGATGGAATGCAGGTGTCCAACATGTGCCTTCAGGACAGTTTCAATTCTTTAGTCCAACTCCTGGTGTCTAGCAAGTTCTTCCTGGTCTTTCGTTCTCCTGCAGCAGGAGGCTTATAAATGGCCATTAAGGGTCATATTGTCTTATAGTCCTATTTTAGGTCTCGGAGTTTGTAAGGCTGCCATGCAGGCCTCCCTGGAGCTTGTCAGGTTTAGTATGTGGCCCCTTTTTTGTTCACACTTACAAAGCCAAAAACTTGATCCTACCATCTCTACTTCAGGCTCCCAATCCAAGTCATATCCTAAGAACCCAGTTCAAAAATAGCCCCCTACTCCTTCTCTTTTAATTCTCAGGCAATCCCTACTTCCTGCCACAGGTAGAGTTAAGAGTTATTTCCTGTTCCTCTACCCCCACCCAACAACAGGATGGGCCATGGAAGGTAAGCACTGGCAGATATGTGTCAACAAACCCATGTGGACTTTATGCTTATCAAACTTGTTGAAATTCTTCTTTCAGTCTCCTCTGCCTGTACCTCTCACAATCCTTCAAATCCGTGTTTTTCCATTTTTTTTTTCATTGCAATGCTACTAATGGCAAATGCCATAAACATTTATTTCCCCATTCACCACCCACATCCCATGCACAAATAAGCCTAAAATCACTAATGTCAAGGACAAATTCACTTGAATTTTTCCATTTTATGTCACAAATTGCTCCAAATTTTGCATTGTTCTTCATCTTCACATGCTGTACTAAGAAAATATTTTAAATTGATTATGAGTTCTATTACTTAAATTTTCTTTTTAAAAAATATATTTTTATTTATTTCAGAGAGGAAAGGAGAGGGAGAGAAGATAAAAACATCAATGATGAGAGACAATCATTGATTGGCTGTCTCCTGCACACCCCACTCTAGGATCGAGCCTGCAACCCAGGCATGTGCCCTGACCGGGAATTGAACTGTGACCTCCTGGTTTACAGGTCGACGCTCAATCACTGAGCTACGCAGGCCGGACCATTACTTGAATTTTCTATCCAAATTATTAAGTATACTTTTCAAGAGAGTACACCGATAACATCTGCCACAAATATTTGGTGTCTTCTACACTAGGGATACGGAGTGAATTAAACACACATGGTCCCAGTCCTCTTGGAGATTTTGTAGTCTAGTCCAGGAGACAGACAATAGACATGTAAACAAGTAAGAAAATTTCAGGTCCATTCATTGATAATGAATGAATGAAATGAAGCAGAGTAAAATGGGAAGGAGTGCTAATTAAATCAGAGAAGAGATGGCTTCTCTGACATGTAAAACGTTTTTCCTGTGGCTTCCTTCCCCTGAAATCTTTGACATTAAATGCTGGTGTTTTCAAGGTCTTGATCCTCTGTCCACTTTAGCTTACTTTACCATTTCCCTGAATATCTTACATATGCCCAGCAGACTCTCACATAAATCAGTAAGGATACGAATGATTTGAACATGACTAATGAACTTGACCTGATTGACAGACATAGATTATGGCATCCAATATAATTTCAAGACACATACTCTTTTCAAGTACACATGAGACATTAACAAAATGAGACATTAACAAAATTAGTCTGTATTTTTTGCCATAAAGCAAATCTCAATAAAGCAAAATCAAAACAAATCAAAAGACTGAAATAACATAGAATATGTTCTCTTACCACTTACATATTAGTCTGAAAACCAAAAATAAATGATAACTAGAAAAGCCTCTGCATGTTTGGAAATCAAAAGACATTTAAAAATAACCAATGGGTCAAAAATAAACCACAACAAAAATCATAAAATGTTTTTATCTGAATGTTACTAAAAATGCTACATATTAGTATTTGTGGGACATAGCTAAAGTCTAATGAGAGCAGCATTTCTAGTCTTAAACATACATATCAAAAAACAAAGCCAGAGAATCAACTATCTAAACATCCACATCAAGACATTAGAAAAACACAGAAAATGAAATCCCAATAAAAAGAAATAAAATAAGACTAGAAAATCGGGGGGAAAATTATCATAGTATCAACAAGAGCAAAAGACAGTTCCTTGAAAAGACTAATAAAATTAATAAACTACTGGTGAAACTACTTAGAAAAAAATAAAAGAAACAGGAAGGACATAATACTAAAAATAAAAAGGAAACATCACTACAGATCATAAGACATTTAAAAGATAAAAGATAACTCCATTCCAATAAATTTAAATGAAATGAGCTGGGAGACAGTTGTCTATATGCCTCTTATGTGTGTTTTAATATACATATATATATATAGATATATATATATATAGATAGATAGATATAGATATATATATATAGATATATGTATATATGTAATTTATTGATTTCAGAGAGGAAGGGAGAGGGATAGAGTGGTAGAAATATCAATGAGGAGAGAGAATCATTGATTGGCTGCCTCCTGCATGTCCCCTACTGGATATTGAGCCTGCAACCCAGGCATGTGCCCTTGACTGGAATTGAACCTGCGACTCTTTAGTTGAAAATCTGACGCTCTATCCACTGAGCCAAACTGGCTAGGGCTCTTGTGTTTCTATGTGTTTTACTGAGTACACCAATAATTTAAGACCCTGACTGCTCTTTACGTGAGCCATATCACAGGGTAGTATTTATTGTGAGCAATCTTGAGATAAAAGGTAATGTCTCCCACTAGGACCAAAGAACAGGCTTACTTACTGCTTGCTATAACAGTGGTGGATTCCTCAATCTCAGTGTTCCTCAGATGTGACACAAGTCCACTGTGTGTGCAATATCTACATGGATCTCTTCATGATACCCCCATGGGACTTGTGAGGAGGAACCAATGCAAATGTGCTGATAGTGGTGCTGCTTACTGTGTCATAAGTAACTAAAGTCCTCTGTCTCTGACCCAGGAATTCTGTCTTCTGCCAGCATCCATGAAACAGTCACAGATTAATTTATTAGACTGTAAGTGGGGTAAAACCAAATCCTAGACCTGACAAAATTGGTAGGTGGAACTTCTAGAAAATCAAATTTTCTCCCCAAAACAAATATACACTGGACAAAATTGTCTAAAATAATCATTCAAGGGCTCTGGAAATTGAGATAACAACAAATTGAGAATCATGTATTCATTTATAAAAAAACCATGCTGAAATTTTGGTAGGAGTCTGTGGCATTCTTGCTAGAAGCTGCTCTCATCTCCCAAACTCAGCACATTTTCCAGTGTTGGTGTACCAGGGGGAGGCCAACAAAGAAAGCTGCTGGAGAGGCCAGTCAGCATGGCTCAGTGGTTGAGCAATGACCCATGAACCAGATCATGGTTTGATTCCTGGTCAGGGCACATGCCCAAGTTATGGGCTCGATCCCCAGTGTGGGGCTATCCCTTGTGCAGGAGGCAGCTGATCAATGATTCTCATCATTGATGTTTCTATCTCTCTCTCTCCCTCTCCCTTCCTCTCTGATGTCAATAAAAATGTATTGAAAAGAAAAAAAAAAGCTGCTGGAGGGAGCTAACTTGACTTGGAGTGGATGGGTGGCAAAAAGTTCATACCCAGTGGTGCTGTCAATAAAAATCACAAACTTGGGAGGAAATACATGGGGACATCACTTTGTTAGTCTGAAGTTGTGGTCTCACATGAGGTGAGCAGCAGCCCAGTGGAATAGCCAGCAATTTATCAGGAAGGTCCTGGAAATGAGAGAGCTATTGAGAGTCAAAATTAGCTCTTTACAGGTCTCTGCATGATTGGAAGGCTACACATACACATGGGAGACACAAGCCTGCCCCTGCAGATATGTGTGTGTTTGAACCCTGGTTCTAGCACTAATTGTGTGACCTTATACAAGTGAACTTAACCATTCTGTGCTTCAGTTTCTTAATCTGTAAAATGGTGGGAAAGCATTGTTTAGAAGAGAAAATAAACTATATAGCATGAATGTAGAACATAGTATAGTAGGTACATAGTATTACAAAAGTGTTTTACTATTATTATTTCTCAAAATGTGGTATAACACTTGCATCGAACTCTCCGTGAGGATTTCCAAGATTCACTCCACATCTACTGAATCAAAGTCTCAGGGTCAGGGGAAGAAACTTGAGAAAGATCAGTTTTTTACAAGTAGACTAGGCGATTCTTATATCACAATGATTGAGAACTACTATTTTCAGGTTGTAGTTTTGTAAGTTTACTATTGCAATTTTCTGTTTGGGATCTGTTTCCAGATGCCTTGAGAATAAGAAATTACCATATTTACTTCAGTATTCCCATTTCCTAGCACACAGTAGACATGTAGTCAAACATCTATTGAATAGTAGAACGTTTTAAAGTTAATCTCCAATTCCCACCATGTAGAATAAATAACAAAATAGACTTAGAATTTAAAACTTTATAAGGCTAAAATTACTCTAACATCATACAGAATAATACTTTATAATATATATATATATATATATATATATATTAATTACTGATTTCAGAGAGGAAGGGAGATGGAGATATAGAAACATCAATGACAAGAGAGAATCACTGATCAGCTGCTTTCTGCGCGCCCCCTATTGGGGATCAAGCCTCGAGCCTCTCATGAAAACTGGCTAACTCCTAGAACAAAATAATTAAGCTGTTTATCACTGAATCTCTATTTCTAGAAAAAAGGATAGAACATACTTGGCACTAAATGAATATTTGTTGAATGAATAAATGAGTCACTAATAAAAAGATATCATCTGGGCATTATCTGAACTCTGTGAGTCATCCAAGGGTGATGTAGAAAATGAAAGTACAGAAGTTACACATTTCAACCTAACCAGTTTGGCTCAGTGGATAGAGCATTGGCCTGTGGACTGAAAGGTCCCAGGTTCGATTCTGGTCAAGGGCATGTACCTGGGTTGGGAGCACATCCCCAGTGGGAGGTGTGCAGGAGGCAACTAATTGATGTTTCTAACTCTCTATCCCTCTCCCTTCCTCTCTGTAAAAAGTCAATAAAATATATTTAAAAAAAAAAAAGAAGTTACACATTTCATTCATGACCCAAATGTAACCTTGAATTTTTGGAGGTGGGTAATGAGAAAACAGGTCATTGGGACCAACGTTCCCACTGAAGATGAAACACATGTCTTCTTGAAGACATGAGAGAGAGAATTTCCCAAGTCAAAATCAGGGACAGGATTGGAATTCAGGAAGCAGTGCCAGAACTACTTTTGCCCTTGGAGTGGATTGCCAATCTTAGAGGAAATAGCTGAGTGGCAGAGCTGTCTTTTTTTTATTATTGATGTTTTAGAGAGAGGAAGTGGGGAGAGGGAAACATTAATGTGGAGAGAAACACCGATTGACTTCCCTGACAGGAATTGAACCAGCCACTTTTCAGTGTATGGGATACTCCAACCAATTAAGCCACAGTGGCCGGGGCCAGAGTTGTTTTTTCATCATCAACTACAATAGGAAAGACAAGGGTTGGGTTTGGTATCCAAGGGTTGTATCCTGGAGTGGGGGTTACAAACTGCAGTGCAGTGTGTCATCTAGAGGAGCACAGAAAATCTAAAGCCTAAGTTCCAGACTGTACTTGGTAGAAAGAATAAAAAACTTCTGGCCTTGAATCTACTTAGCAGCTTCAATGCTAATGCACCAAGGTCAGAATTATTGGTAAGTAAAGACCCATTATAGTGCCTCCGTCAGGGAAATGGTGAAGAAAATTGAAGTCAGCCAACATGCCAAGTACACTTGCTCTTTCTATGGCAAAACCAAGATGAAGAGGTGAATTGTGTGGGTGTGGCTGTGGTTCCTGCATGAAAATGATAGCTAGTGGTACTTGGACCTACAACACTTCTGCCATCACAGTGAAGTCTGCCTTCAGAAGACTGAAGGAACTGAAAAAACAGTAGAAGCTCTGTCATTTGAAACACTGCTAAGCTTTTAATAAGTGGGTTAATTTACATAACAAATGAACAAATAAACCAAACTCCATAAATCTCTTAAGGAAGAGAAAATCATCTCAGATCTTAAGTTATTTTTTTTTCTTCTTTGGGATTTTCAAGTAAACAATCAAAGATAATGAAGTATAAGTATAACCAAGACAACATTAATTAGAAGCAAATGGACTACAAATAGCACAAAAATAATCATAACAGGCTGTACATAATGAAATTACCAGATACAAAGGATAATCCGTGGAAATAAAATCCTCATTTTATAAATGCAGCAAGGAACTGGATGCCATAAAAAGTAACAGAGCACATAAGAAAAAAGAACCTAACTGAAAAAAATATAACTAAAATAAATAAAAACAGAAATCATAAACTCAATGAATCTCTTACAATAAATTAAAGTTAAAAAGTGAATTCATGACTTATAAGCTATATCAGATACTATCTAAGATGATGCAGAGAAAATAAATACAGAACACATAGAAGAAAAATATAGAGATATAGGGGATACACCAAGAAGGCCTAACATATATCTTCTTGAAGTCCCAGAAGGCAAAATGATAGCACATTGGACAGAGGCAATATTTAAAGAGATTAGAGTTGAGAATTTCCCAGAACTGACATTCAAATTCACAGATCCAAGTTGTCAAATAAACCCAAGTAATCAAATACATGAAATCCTCACTTACAATATAATGAAACGACAGAAAATCAAATACAAAGAGAAAATCTTGAAAGCAGCCAGAGAAAAAAGATTAGTTTCAATAAAGCAACAGATGGATAGCTGACTTCTTCATAATAAAATAGAAGCCAGGAGACAACAGGAAGATATACTATCTAATAATAGAGAAACATAGTAATTAACCGTAACTTCGCTACCCTTCCCATTGGCTAATCAGCGAGATATGCAAATTAACTGCCAACCAAGATGGCGGCCGGCAGCCAGGCAGCTAAAGCGAACAGGAGGCTTGCTTACTCCAGTGATGGAGGAAGCCAATGTTCCCTGCCTGCCGCTGCCGGCCTCTGAGCTGCAGTCTAAGAAACAATGTTGCAATTATAGAACCCAAACAAACCCAGATACCTGCTTTCAGCAGCCGAGGTCTCAGAGCTGGAGCCGAGCCTCAGAGCTAAAGCTGGCTCTCAGCTCCAGTGACAGCCATAGAAGGAAAATAAATCCCAGAATAAAAATAAAAAATAAAAAAAAGGAGAGGTTGGGAGCTTCAGTCACCCGCCAGCCTGAAAACGGCCCTCAGCCCCTCATCCAGACTGGCCAGGCACCCCAGTGGGGACCCCCACCCTGAAGGGGGTGTGACCAGCTGCAAACAGCCATCATCCCCTCATCCAGGCTGGCCAGGCACCCCAGTGGGGATGCCCACCCTGAAGGGGGTGTGACCAGCTGTAAACATCCATCATCCCCTCATCCAGGCTGGCCAGGCACCCAAGCGGGACCCCCACCCTGATCCGGGACACCCTTCAGGGCAAACCAGCCGGCCCCCACCCATGCACCAGGCCTCTATCCTATATAGTAAAAGGGTAATATGCAAACTGACCCTAGCAGCAGAAGGACTGGGAATGACTGGTCACTATGACACAACTGACCACCAGGGGGCAGATGCTCAATGCAGGAGCTGCCCCCTGGTGGTCAGGGCACTCTCACATGGGAGGAGCTCTGTTTAGCCACAAGCCAGGCTGTTGGCTGCCAGTACAGCGGTGGCGGTGGGAGCCTCTCCTGCCTCCTCAGCAGCGCTAAGGATGACCAACTGCAGCTTAGGTCTGCTCCCTGCTGGCAAGCGGGCATCCCCCAAGGGCTGCCGGGCTGCCAGAGGGATGTCTGATTGCCATCTTAGGCCCAATTCCCCGGGGAGCAAGCCTAAGCCAGCAGGTGGTCATCCCCTGAGGGGTCCCAGACTACAAGAGGGCACAGGCCGGGCTGAGGGACCGCCCTCCCCCCCGAGTGCACAAATTTTTGTGCACCGGGCCTCTAGTCCTATATAATAAAAGCCTAATATGCTAAGTGTTCAGTCATCCGTTCAACCAATCAAAGCATAATATGCTAGTGATATGCTAAGACTGCTCAACTGCTCACTATGACGTGCACTGACCACCAGGGGTCAGATGCTCCGACTGGTACGTTAGCTTGCTGCTGGGCTCTGGCCGATCAGATTGAGATGGGCTGTACATGCCCTGGAGCCCTCCCACAGTCCCTCCCAGCCCTGATTGTGCATTGGTGGGGTCCCTTGGCCTGGCCTGGCCCTCTCGCAATCTGGGACCCCTCGGGGGATGTCAGAGAGCCGGTTTTGGCCTGATCCCGCAGGCCAGGCCAAAGGACCCCACTGGTCTATATACATAAAACCCTAATATGCAAATAGACTAGAACAACCGAACAACCAGTTGCTATGACATGCGCTGACCACCTGGGGGCACACGTGGAACATGGTGGGCATTGGCTGTGGCTGCGGCAGATGGTGGAGCAGGTGAGTGGGGGCACCAGACCAAGGTGGGGTGCCGGTGGCTGTCATCAGGGCGAGCCTCTGGTGGTTACTGAAAATTCTTTGCTCCTGCACGCTGCAGTCCCGCTGGGCGCTTGCACCTCTGCTGGCGCTGGCCCTGCTATCACCGCTGTTGGTGCTGGCCCCAATCATTCCTAAGTCAGCGGGTGCAAGCGGGTATGGTGCTGTCAATGTGTGGGAGAGGTGGTGGGAGCAGAGTTGCTGGCAGACAGGGGACGGGGCCGTGGTGGAAGGGGCAGGGCGGGGGCACGGAGGATGGGTCGAGACCTGCCCCTGTGCCCACCGCAGCCTAGCGACCCACAGTTCCTTTCAAGGTGCACTTCTATACTCAGCACAAATTTCCTTCAACAATGAAGGGTAAAAAAAATGAAGGCCAAGTAAAGACATTTTTTAAAAAAAGAAGGAAATGAACTTGCCACCAGCTGACCTGCACTAAAGGAAATTCTAATGTATTCTTCAAGCAGAAGAAAAATTATTCCAGATAAGCTCAAAGAGCAGCAAGGAATAGAAAACAAAGATGGTAAATATATGGGCAAATCTAAATTAATATTGACTATATAAAATAGTAATAACTTATATTTAAAGGTATACAAAATATATGACAACATATAAATTAAGAAGGTAAATGGAGTCACAAAGCAATTGTCCATAAATTTCAAATAATTAAAATAATAGAGAATATGGCCTCTGATCACAATGCTGCAATTACATGAGAAATCAATACAAAAGAACTTAAATACTTATGTTTGTAAATTAAGAATTATAATTCCAAATACTATCTAGGGGTCAAATTAGAGTAATAAAATCAGAAAATTCTTTGAAATTGATAAGTAGATATCAAGACTTGTAGAATGGAGCTCGTGTAGGCAGACTTCTAAGATGGTCCCTGAAATCCTTCCCCAGCCCCTTATCTATGCCTTTGTGTGGCAGAGCTTGTAATTTGCTTCTCATCAATAGAATATGGCAAAGGTGGAAAAATGTTGAAGATGCAATTAAGGTCCCTATTCAGTTGACTCTGAAGGGAGAATATTCCAGGTGGCTCTGACCCAGTCAGGACCTGTCAGGCCTTCCCTGAAAGGAGAGACTCGAAACAGCAGCTTCTTTCTCCTGCTGGCCTGGAAGCGGCAGTCACGATGGGAACTGCCTATGTGGAGGGGAAGCCTCACTGGCTGAGGGCCTCAGTTCTCCAGCTGCAAGGAACTGAATTTCGTCAACAACCTGACGAGTTAGGAAGAGGACACCAAGTTCCACAGGAGAGCACAGTCCAGGTGACAACTTCATTGCAGCCTGTGAGACCCTGAAAAGAGGGCTCAGCTAAGGTTTGCCCAGACTCTTGACCCATAGGTATTGTGAGTTAATAAAGTATGTGTTTGACACTGATAGATTTGGTAATTTGTTACGTAGCATAGAAAACTAACATAGCCCTGGCCGGTGTGGCTTGGTGGTAGAGCATTGTGCTAATTTAAATTTTGTACAAAAAATGGAAAAGACAGCCAAAATCTTGAAGAACAAGGTATAAAGACCTGTTTTACCAATTATCAAGAATTTAAAAAGCTTTAGAAATTAATACAATATGTTACTGGTGTAAGGACAAACAGATCAATGGAATAGAGCAGAGAGCACAAAAATAGACTTATGTAAATATGGGCACTTAATAGATGACCAAATTGGCATTATAAGTCAATAGAGAAACATGAGTTTTCAAGAAATTGAAAAAAGAAACCTGATTGCTCACCTTACCTTATCATACAAAACTCAAATTAAATAAAAGGTAAAATTATACATATTTTAGAACATAGTATAGGAGAAGATGTTCATGACTTCAGGAAAGAAAAATATTTCTTAAACAAGACATAAAAACATCAATACAGGAAAAATTGATACAGTAGGAACAGAAAAATAAAAACAGACAGTGAGAAGATATTTGAAATAGTTATAACCAAAAAATTGAGTCTCCTGAATACATAAAGGAATCCTGTTAATTAAAAAATGACAAACTAATGCAACTTTTTTAAATGGGCAAATGATTTGAACAGGGACTTCACAAGAGATGAAATAAAAATGGTAAATAAGCCCACGAGAAAAAAAAATTTACCTGAAAATACAAATACAAATTAAGCAACGATGAAGTTTAATATCAGTTTAACAATATGCACATATATGTATAAAAATAACTGAAATACTCAGATTTTCAAAAGTCTTAAAGTCTGACAATACCAAATGTGGAACATACTTCGTTGTTGCTGGTGAAAGCACTAGTTGGTACAATTGTTTTAGAAAAGTTAGCTATTACCTAGTAAAGATACACACACACTAGGAGCAAATAATTCCACTCCTAGATGTATTCTCAAAAGATCATACACATGTACAATAGGACACATATACAAGAGTGTTCATAATGGATTTGTTCATATTAATAAAGAACATGAAACAATCCCAAAACTATTATAGTAGAAGAGACATATACCTGTGGTACACTCATATGATGGACTACTATACAGTAACAAAATCAAACTACAGCCATATGTATCAACATGGACGATTCAGCAAAACAGTCACAAAAGAAGACATGTAATATGCAATTTATTAAATAGAACTTAACACTCCATTAAATTTTACTTATTAGTTTACTTTTTGCCTGATTAAAAAAGAAATATTTTTTCAGTAATACAGACATCAGTACTATTCAAAGTGTGGTCTATAGACCATATCAAACTGTTACAGGCTGATGCTGAGATAAGCAAATCAAGTGAGTTTGACATTGACAAAACATTCAAGTATTTGATTTTGTATTTATAAAAGTATCTGTGACATGTGGAAATTATTTTAAAAAGTAGTTTGAGAACTATTATACATAACGGGTGAAAACATAAAGAAAAATAAAATTATTTTCATTACAAGCAGAACATTGGTAATGTCTAGTGGAGAAATACAGGGATGTGTTCAGAAAAAGATACATAGGAACCTTCTAAGATGCTGGCAATGTTGTATTTCTTTAAAAAAAAAAAGTATTTTATTTTTAGAGAGGGAGAGGGTAACATCGATGTGAGAGTGACACATGGATCTCCTTCCTGCATGCCCCCTATTGGGGACCAAGCCTGCAACCTAGGCATGTGCCCTGACCTGGAATCAAACCTTAACTTCCTGGTTCATAGATCAACGCTCAACCACTGAGCCATACCGGCGGGGCTGAAACATTATTTCTTAAGTTCTTGTGCTGCCTTTTCTTTTTAAGGTAGTAGTAATCACTAGCAAATAGCAGCACTAAAAACAGATTATGCTAAACCAGTGTTACTTCTGGTATAATCTCGATTTCAGCAAGGAATGGGATAATTTCTAATGATGATATCTTGTGGATAAAATCAAGACATGCAGACTGAAAATTGCACATTTGATAGTTTAGGGATAACATTCTGTATATTCCTCCAGAATTTGGAAACAACTGAGGTGGAGAGGTTAAGAGGTCATCACCTTTATTATTAACAAAGTTAAAGAACATGTTTTTCCCACCTGTAGCAATGTGGACAGGCTAATAGTCCCTATCCCTGAATTAGAGTTTACTCCACTCAATTGCTGACCTAGCTAGACCACAGACCTCCCCTGTGGGTAGACAAAGTTAAACTCTTTGGGATATAAGTCTTTCAACCTATATGCTTTCTTCCTCCTATAGCACCCTGTAAATGCCTTAGCCCCTTCAAGGTCATTCTGCTTCATTGCTTATGAAACTTTAGTTGCTCATATAGCTGTCCTGCCTCCCTCAACTAAGTTATATTCCTGGAGGTAAGACTATCTTATTCATTTTTGAAACTTTTAACAGACTATTATATACATGATAGATGTTCAAACACTTTCATATGTGTGTTATATACTACTTAAGAACCATATGAGTAGAGACCAAAGTAAGAACTTTAGAAACAAAAGAACAGGAAACCAGAATTGGACCAATGATAAAAATACAGCTATTGTTGAGTGCTTGTATATCATAGGCACTGTTCTTAATGCTATATAATAAAAGGCTAATATGCAAATTGACTGAACTGCAGAATGACTGGTCACAACAACCGGTCACTATGACGTGCACTGACCACCAGGGGGCAGACGCTCAACACAGGAGCTGCCCCCTGGTGGTCAGTGCACTCCCACAGGGGGAGCTTCACTCAGCTAGAAGCTGGGCTCATGGCTGGCGAGCACAGCAGCAGTGGTGGGAGCCTCTCCTTCCTCCGCAGCAGCACAAAGGATGTCTGACTGACAGCTTAAGACATCCCCCAAGGGCTCCTGGACTGTGAGAGGGTGCAGGCCAGGCAGAGGGACCCTCACCCCCCGAGTGCACGAATTTCGTGCACTGGGCCTCTAGTATTTAATAAACATCTCATTATATTATCATTATAGTAGATATCACCTTAGTAATAGATGAAGAAACATACTAATAAAATCAGTTGTGTGAAGTCATGCAGCCATGATTTGAACTTGACGTTAAAGCACTAAACTGATATTGAGCTACCCTGAAATCAAGATAGGTAAGCCTTCATAAATCTATCCTTTAATTGGTGTTTGTAAGGCAATACTGCACAGTGGATAAGAAAAAGGGCTCTGGAGCCAGATTGCAATGTTTGTATTCAGATTCTACTAATTACTGTCATATGGGGCAGGTTTCCTAACCTCTTTGTGCCCCTGTTTTCTCATCTGTAAAATGGGAATTTGTTGGTTCATAGGATTATTGCAAAGGTGAAATGTATCAATACAAGTAAAATATTTAGCACACCTGGCACAAAGTAAGCATTTAATAAATGTTAATCTCTATTTACTGCTATTTTTTATAGGCTTGTGCCCAGAACCCAGAAAGTCCCCCAATGACTACATTATAAAGGGAAAGAAAAAACTTGAGGCAACTTGGCATTATACCAGTGATGGCGAACCTATGACACACGAACTCATTTTTTTGGTTGATTTTTGTTAAATGGCATTTAAATATATAAAATAAATATCAAAAATATAAATCTTTGTTTTACTATGGTTGCAAATATCAAAAAATTTCTATATGTGACATGGCACCAGAGTTAAGTTAGGGTTTTTCAAAATGCTGACACGCTGAGCTCAAAAGGTTTGCCATCACTGCATTATATAGGTTAATTTACTTAACAACCAAGAGCTTTTTAGGAAACTGTAGGCTAAACTGCCTTTCACCCAAACTTTCAGTAAGAAATGCAAAGGGCCCTAGGCGGTTTGGCTCAGTGGTTAAGAGTGTCGCCCCATGGGCTGAAAGGTTCTAGTCAAGGGCACAGGCATGTACCTCAGTTGCAGGCTCGAACCCCAGCTGCAGGTCAGGGCATATGTGGGAGGCAACCAGTCAAATGTATCTTTCTCACATAGATGTTTCTCTCTGTCTCTCCCCCTCCTTTCCACTCTATCTAAAAATCAATGGAAAAAATATTCTTGGATGAGGATTAACAAAAAGAAATGCAAAAAGGTTAAAAATGAGGCAGTTTAGAGGTGGTACAGGTTTCCTGTGCTATCTGAAAGCTGAGTGTTCCTATGAAACCTTTCCTAAGCAGAAATGGGGTAAAGAAAATAAGCCATTACCATTTATGTGGAAAAAATTTTAAGCATTCCCAGACCCAAAAAATAACGTACTAAATAACACATGAAACCTAAAATAACATGAACATATAATGAAAGCAGTGCCACTCATGCTGCTCAGGGTGCATGCTGCCTCTATAATGGCTCCCTGCAAAATAGCTGAATGCTATTTTCACTATCCTATATAACAAAAGGCTAATAAGCAAATCGACCAAACAGCGGAACAACCAGTTGCTATGGTGCACACTGACCACCAGGGGGCAGATGCTCAATGCAGGAGCTGCCCCCTGGTGATCAGTGCAGTCCCACAGGGGCAGCACCGCTCAGCCAGAAGTCAGGGCTCACAGCTGGCGAGTGCAGCAGCAGTGGCGGGAGACTCTCCTGCCGTTGTGGCAGCGCTAAGGATGTCTGACAGTTTAGGCCCACTCCCCATAGAGCCGTCAGTCAGACATCCCCCGAGGGCTCCCAGACTGCAAGAGGGTGCAGGCCAGGCTGAGGGACGCCCCTGAGCACACTAATTTTGTGCACTGAGCCTCTAATTTCTCATAAAAGGACAATCCTCTTTGGATTTCTTCATTAGTGAAAACAAGAACATATAATGTAAAACTTTTTGTTAAAGGGAAGTGGTATATTGTGAACTTTCTCTTCATTTATTTTTTCTTGGCCGGTCCAAGATGTTTTGATGAAATACCAAATAAATAATCACTCTGTGGTTACAAAAATGTACTCCAAGCTGCAAGTTCATAAGGAGCTTAAATCCTGACAGAAACAAGTCAATTTGTTGATTTTTTAATTCTACACGTACTGATTGGTGCAACCCTACAGAACCAACACCTGTTTAGAGAAATTTATTTTTCTTTTCAAAAGTAACTAAAAAGTCTCTCTGATTTATTTATATATTAATTTAATTTTTGAAATCAATAGTCATAAGGTCAGCTTTGTCCTTTTTAACTATCAATGTTACACATTTATAAACTAAGCAAATATGGGTAGTACAGAGATTTGAACAAAATCTAAAAGAATAAAATTGATTTTAGCCCATTGTATTTTCAAAGTTGATGAGCATCAAGCCAGAAGAAAAGTAATGACCACACACCGTTTATTTCTTTTAATAGTAAAAAGAATGTTTAGATTATTAGCAAAGTAATCTTATAATGTATCTTCACAGTTGAAATTTAAGTATACACTTGATACACTTGTATATCAAAGTCCTTTTCCACTATTTAGTCTATTTTAAAAATATATACAGCTAATGATGTTTAAATATTCTGAACCATGTGTTCAAATATAAATATTTGAGAAATTCAAACTGTTGCATCAAGTTATGAAAGAATTAAAGAAGAAAAATGAGCTACAAATTATATAGGAGGAAGAAAAAAGTTTACTTAACACTTATGTCTGGCTAAATCTGTACTCTTTCATTTATATATACATACTCAGTTGAGTATAGGCAGCCATCAAACATTAACCCGTTACATACAGATTAGACTAAGCCTGTACTATTTTCTACGACAGGCAGCAGTGGTGATTTCAAACATATTAATATATCTCAATAGTTTCATCAAAAGTTATTTGTAGCAATAGTCTAATATTATGAAATTCTGATAGGCACAGATGAAATCACATTATCTATGCCAAACTCAGCACACTAATGGTACCTGACTCTGCTTATGGTCTCAGTATCTGAACAAAACAGAGCAGACAGGTAACCAGAAAGGACATTTAAGACACACCCATGCTTATGAATCACATTAACATTAGTGTTTAAAATTTCCAAATCTAAATATAGAGGGACACTTACAAAGCTGTGGGACAACTCCAACATAAGAATCCAAGTGATAAAATTGCAAAATCTTAAACTTCAGTTTTTAATCTGATATTAAGGATTAGCCTATTTGGTCTTAAAAAATTTTAAAATTAAAGGGTTAAAGTTGAAAACATGTTTATCCCTTGCTACACTGCAGCATTTGAATTAGCCAGCATGACAACTTTAATTCCTTTTTGCTCTTACATGCAGTAATATATGTATATACGCATTTTAAGACAGCCAAAGTTGAGTTCACTTTTAGTCAGTAGTGGTGACTAGAATTGCTATCCAATCAGTATTCCATGGCACCACATATCAAAGTCTGTACAATATGAGTCTTTTTCAGCACTTATCACTTTGGGTGGGGAAGGGAGGCATGGCAAAAAGTAGTTGCATATATATATTTTTTATAGCAGAAAAGCTTTAAACACTTACACAATTTTACAATATCTTGTATTCTATCTTAGAATAAAATCTTATTCCAGTCAGCTCAATCTATGTTATGAAATACAAACACATTCTAAACCATACAGTGTACAGAATATGCACTATTTAATATTCATTAAATGCAGTACAATCAAATAAAAAATACACACAGCATTCTAAATTTTTAAATCTTTGGGATGCTAACCAGAAATTATACAAATTACATATGCAAGACAAAAAAACAATAGAAAAGGAAAAGAGAAAGAAAAAAAAATCCAAAGAAATCAACTTCTCAGTGCATCACACCTATTGGGATTAAATGAATGGCACTTTTATGATACTAATATTACAATTATCAATTTAAGCTGGGAATGACTCAAAAACATTAAAGCCACATAATGGTAAGAACGAGCCAATTAAATGTTTAAATGAAACAGATCACCTTTTTTCTTTGTAAAAGCACCGAAAATGTAACGGGTGCAGATAACTCAATAAAATTTTTCGTATTTCATTTGCCCCTACACTATAAGACATTGCAGTACCTTAAATTATTCTGTATTTATTCTAACTGGTATGAAAATCTGATTTTTAAGGCCTGAAAACTCTATTTTGCTACTGAAACATACTATTTTCTACGTGGTAAGAATGTCTTTATGAAAAAAATAATATATCTGGTTATAAGTCATAAAATAAACCTCAAAACCAAAAATCTGACATTTTCCAAGCTAGTGAAAAATAAGTTATACCATGATGTATCAATTAAAAATTATATCAATATTAACAAACATTTCTACGGTAGATATTTCCCCCATGAAAATTAAACAGTGCACAATAGGGCTTGGGCTATAGTGAGTCACATTTGGTTTTCTGAAAAACAAAACGTAATTTACTATAAACAATTAAAAGGCAATTTTCTTCCTCCATAACACATGTAGATATTAAATCGAAGGTCTTAAAAATATTCACTACCTATAAGAAAAGTAGTTTTAAAATGGCAAAAAGGAATCAAAATACCAAAGTTTAGTGTGCGAAGAATAGATATAAACAACCAAGAAAAGAGATCACTGGTATACTGGTGTTGAATATTTAACACGAATAGCCCAAAATAAGTTCCAAAGTTTTTATACCTTTACAAATAAAAAAAGGTGTCCTTTCCATAGTTTGGGATATGCATTGTGTATTCCCCCAAACAAGTATATGAGTAATGTTTTTAAAATGTTGCCAATATTAAGTTCTTCAGTTACCTAAAATTAATCAGAGGACAGCAATATTACAGTGGCAATGGTGCATCAATTCCCAAAACGTAGTTATGATCCAACACGAGTTGTGGTGGTTCTTTTATCAGAGAAAAAGCTTTTCAGAAGAAATACCTGCCCTATGCTAACCACCAGAAGAATAAGGGCTTCTCCTACTGACCAATAGGCCACTCTTGTATTTAAATCCTCTGCTCGGCTTCGGCCTTGAGCTTCTCTCAAGCGGAAATGAGTCTGATAGTCAATGACAGACTTCAGAGCTTCATGAATTGAAACACAGGCAGATTCCATCTAAAGAGAAATATTTCCAGTTAGTATGTTTAATATTTTCTGTACACTCCATCTTTCATTTTTAATTTCTCATTTCATTAACATTCACACATTTATGTCTGAGGTCCTGGCAATGCAACCATTTATTCATTCTCACTAGTACAACTGGTAAAGTTACAGATCCCATAAAGCAGCGGCTTGCCCAAAACTAAAATGTCACAGCTCTGGCATCTGTAAGGATGGAACACTAAGCTAACAGCAGCAGAAGTACTAATCAGCTAAGGTTTGTGGCTATGAAATTTCAAACCCAGATTCCTCAAAAAGGAAAGCTTAGGAAGAAGAAATTGGGTAGATCAGCATATTTGACCAATCCTATATAATAAAAGGGTAATATACAAATCAACCAAATGGCGGAAAGACCAGTTGCTATGACGCACACTGACAACCAGGGGGCAGATGCTCAACGCAGGAGCTGCTCCCAAGGCCGCAGGTCCTGGAGAGCAGGCTCCAATTGCCCATGGGGAACGGGGAACTGGGGGTGGGTGTCAACAGAGGTGGGCGGCACCAAGCCAAAGCCCCCACCCTGCTGATCACCCAACACACAGAGGGCAACCTGCGGGGGGGAGAGGCGGGGCGGAGGGTGGCGCGGGTCGGGACACACAGGATGGGGCTGGTGGGGGGGGGGGGGGATGACCAATCTCTCAGTCCCTCTCCCCAGCCTGCAGGCTCCAATCGCCCAATGACGAATGGGGAACCAGGGGTGGGTGGCAGCAGATGTGGGCAGTGCCAGGTCAAGGGCCCTGCCCCACCGGTTGCCCCCCACTCAGAGGACGACCGATGTCAGGGGACTGGGATGGCGAGGGGGCTGGAACAGCCAACCTCTCAGTTCCTTGCCCTGGCCAGCAGGCTCCGATTAATCGCCCGATGGTGAATGGGGAACCAGGGGTGGGTGGTGGCAGGGGGCGGGGCCGGCTGCCTGCAATGGGGGAAGATGGCCTTGATCATAGGCCAGGCCTAGGGACCATACCCATGTACAAATTTCGTGTGCTGTGTCTCTAGTCAGACAAATCAAGTATGGCACAAAAATAGGTTGTTAGTCAAAAGTTATTTACCTATTTTAAAATTGGTGAATCTGAACATTTTGTATTTCTTATAAACTGGAGTATCTTTTTTTTAAAAATAGTTACCAATTTGTTAAATAAGTTCTTCTCTCATACCAATCAATCAAACCAATATATATATTCTCAATGGGATACAAGTTTCAGTTTCACTGTGTAATCAGTTTGTGAGCCTTCACTTTACTTTTTTTTTTTTTTTTTAAGAACAGTTTGCCCTAGCTGGTTTGGCTCAGTGGATAGAGCGCCAGCCTGCAGACTGAAGGGTCCCAGGTTTGATTCCAGTCAAGGGCACATGCCCAGGTTGTGGGCTCAATCCCCAGTAGGGAGGGGGTGTGCAGGAGGCAGCTGATCAATGATTCTCTCTCATCATTGGTGTTTCTCTCTCCCCCTCTCCCTTCCTCTCTGAAAACAATAAAAAAAATATTGAAAATAAATAAAAAATAAAAAGAACAGTTTATTGATTTTTAAAGAAAGGAGAAGAGAGCAACATCAATAAGAGTTTTAACATTGATTGGCTGCCTCCTGTCCGTACCCCATCAGGGATCAAGCCCAGAACCCAGGCATGTGCCCTGACTGGGAATCGAACCAGCAACCTCTCCATGCACTGGATGATGCCCAACCAACCGAGCCACACTGGCCAGGGTGACAACTTACCTTTTAAGGGTTAAATGTCTAATTTTTTTTTTTTTGTATCCCAGAGCTTAATATTTTTCTACTGCTGAAAACGTAATCCTGGTGATGAAATACATGCTTTATTATACTGTACTTATTTTATATCACAAAACACATATTAAGAATTTAAAAAATCTGAGTTGGTCTTAATTTTAAATAAGGAGTGTAGACATTAGAAAATAATTCAAATATTTAAAAAAGTTCTACCAAAGTATGTATAAAAGGAATTACAAAAATATTCCATTAAAAATACTTTTAAAAAGTAGAAAATTGTATTTGATGAACAAGAATAGATCCAGAGACAAATGGGGGGGGGGCGTGGTTTAGGAGCAACCACAGGACTTGTATGCATGCATATTAGCATAACCAATGGACAGACACTGGGGCGGTGGGGGCTTGCCTGGGTGGGAATGGTCGGGGGAGGTCAATTGGGGAAAAAGGAGACATATGTAAAACTTTAAACAATTAAAAAAAAAAGTAGAAAATTATGAGATCTACAGGTTGAATTTACCTATTAGAATACTCAAATATTTTTGCTGTTCTTGTTTTAGTTTGGCCCCTAGGAATGAAAGATTAGCAAAATGGTGCTAAAATGATTTCTAATTTGTGATAAGAGGCTAGAGAAGTGCTTTAGCATTTCTTTGCTTTCTATGTATCCTCAAAAATACATGGTCTAAGGATTCTTCCCCTGGAAAATATGCATAAAAGCAAGGACTTAGCACAAATTTAGAAAGTTTAAGGATTCCTTGAAGCCTGACCATGGGGTATGGATTAAGAACACAGTTGGGGAGAAACTAAGATGGCGGCATAGGTAAACACCAGGAAATTGCTGCCTCCCACAACTTCAAAAATACAACGAAAAGACAAAACGGACATCATCCAGAACTACAGGAAGGCTGGCTGAGTGTAAATTCTACAACTAGAAGAAAAGAGAAAAGCACACTGAGATTCAGAGGAGCTGCGGAAGTAAAGTGCAAAGGTACGGAGGCTCGAGCGCACGCGCGGAAAGGGGCTGGTACCTGAGGACGCGGCTGTCTTTTTAAATCGAGAGGGAGTCACAAGCTCCCGACTGCTCTGAACTCCAGTTCCAGGAAGTCTCTGGGGACCCAGGACTCATACGGGGAGAAACTGGACTGTCTGGCCGCGGGCAGAACTCGGAACTGGAGGGCAGCTTTCCCTCAGAGGTGCTTGCAGCAATTGCCAAGGAACACTGAGACGCGGGGCCCCTTACGGCAGGGCTGAGGACCAGCGATAGCTGCTTGCTCCGCCCTTTGATTCCCTGAGACCCCGCCCCACCCAGGCTGCAGCAGAGGCTTTTGCATATGAATGCCCTGGCCCTTTGCAACCTGAAAATTACCTAACAAATTGCAGTGGGGCCAGACAGACCCAGAACTTCCAAGAGAAGGCCAGAGGCCCCACAGCAGGGCCTCATCAGGGCACCTCCAAACTCCAAAAATGGAAGGGGAATCTGCAGTTCTCTTCGTAGCTCCTGCTGGGTAACCTCAGGCAGAGGCTAAATTAGCACCTCCTTAGATCCAAGAGCCAGTGTACCCAGTGGTCAGAGGGGGACCATCCAGATTACAACTCCTCAGATCCATAAGGGACACACGCTCAGGGCGTAGACTCAGTGAGCACTAAAGCCCCACTGAAGCAAGTCTTGCCCCAGAAGGGTGTCTCCAGCACAGAAGTTCTCCCACTGCAGACACAGCTGATTCTCACAGCCAATTGGCCTGGAGGTCAATTCCTCCCAGTGATCCTACAACAATCAAGGCATAACTACAACAAGACTGTGCACAAAGCCCACAAGGGGGTGCACCAAGACTGTCCACCTCAGGTAACTGGGGAGGCTGAGCCACTGGGCCCTACAGGACACCTAGCACACAAAACCACTCTACCAACACAGGGAAGCATAAAAAATGCGGAGACAAAGAAACAGGTCACAAATGACAGAAATGGAGGAAAGCAAACGACTGGATATAGAGTTCAAAACCACACTTTTAAGGTTTTTCAAGAATTTTATGGAAATCGCCGATAAATTTAGTGAGACCCTGGAGGATATGAAAAAAGACCAACTAGAAATTAAGCATACACTGACTGAAATAAAGAATAATATACAGAGATCCAACAGCAGACAAGAGGATCCCAAGAATCAAGTCAAAGATTTGAAATACGAAGAAACAGAAAATACCCAACCAAAAAAGAAAAAAGAAAAAAGATTCCTCTCACTCATTCATGGACAATAGAGACCATTATAAACTTTTGAACAATAATAGATACAGAGGCAGAGCTGCCTCAAACAGATTGTCAAACTGCAGCGGGAAGGCCGGGGAGGGTTGGGGGGCAGGAGATAGGGGGGTAAGAGATCAACTAAAGGACTTGTATGCATGCATATAAGCATAACCAATGGACATAAGACACTGGGTGATAGGGGAGGCTAGGGGACTGTCTAGGGCGGGGGGATAAAATGGATACATATGTAATACCCTTTGTAATACTTTAAGCAATAAAAAAAAAAAAAAGAAAAGAAAAAAGATTCCAAAAATATGAAGATAGTGTAAGTAGCCTCTGGGACAACTTCAAGCGTACCAACATCAGAATTATAGGGGTACCAGAAGAACAGAGAGGGCAAGATATTGAAAACCTATTTGAAGAAATAATGACAGAAAACTTCCCCTACCTGGTCAAAGAAATAGACTTACAAGTCCAGGAAGCGCAGAGAACCCCAAACAAAAGGAACCCAAAGAGGACCACACCAAGACACATCATAATTAAAATGCCAAGAGCAAAAGACAAAGAGAGAATCTTAAAAGCAGCAAGAGAAAGACAGTCAGTTACCTACAAGGGAGTACCCATACGACTGTCAGCTGATTTCTCAACAGAAACCATGCAGGCCAGAAGAGAGTGGCAAGAAATATTCAAAGTGATGAATAGCAAGAACCTACAACCAAGATTACTTTATCCAGCAAAGCTATCATTCAGAAATGAAGGTCAGATAAAGAGCTTCACAGATAAGAAAAAGCTAAAGGAGTTCATCACCACCAAACCAGCATTATATGAAATGCTGAAAGGTATTCTTTAAGAAGAGGAAGAAGAAAAAGGAACTCTTACCATTTGCCACAGCATGGATGGAAGTGGAGAGCGGATAAATACCACATGATCTCACTCATTTGTGGAATATAATGAACAACATAAACTGATGAACAAGGACTGTTCCAGAGACGGAGAGGCATTGATTGGACTGTCGGGCCTTGGAGGGAAGGTAGGGGAGGGTTGGGGTAAGGGGGAAAGATCAACCAAAGGACTTATATGCAAGCATATAGGCCTAACCAATGGACACGGACAACGGGGGGGTTGGGGGGGGGATGAGCGCATGAGCGGGGGGGGGGGGGGGTAGAGGGTAACGTGGGGATAAGGACACATATGTAATATCTTAATCAATAAAAAATATATTAAAAAAAAAAGAACACAGTTGGATTAGAGAAAATAGATTGAGTACAATTTTTCAGAGTGTTGTTTTCTTCTCTTTCCTGTACCTTTAAAGTGAAAATGTTCATACATATTCAAAAGTATAGAGAATAGAACAATGAACTTCTATGTCAATAATTATTAACATATGGCTAATCTTGTTCTCTCTATATTCCCCACCAATTTATTCCCCACCAATTTTCCTCCCCACTCCAATTATTTTAAAGCAAATCCAAGATATTTTATCATTTCAGCTATACTTCTATACTTAATTTATTTCTGAAAAGTAACACTTTAAATTAAAAATAGTTCCTTTATATCAAATATAAAATTAGAATTCAAATTTCCCCAAATGCCTCAAAAGTTGTTTACAAGTCAGAATCCAAACAATGTCAACACAATAATTTGGTTGACATGTCTTTTAGGTCTTCTTTAATCTTTTGATTCTCTCCCTTTTTTCCTTTCTCATCCATTTATTGAAGAAATTGGGGCCTCAATTCTGTAGCATTTCCCACTTTCTGAATTTTGGTAATTGTATTCCCATGGTGTTCTTCTATCCTTTGTATTTCTTATAAACTGGTAGTTGGAACTAGAGATTTGATGGAATTCAGGTGTAATGTTCTTAGTGGGAACATCACAGAGGCAATGTTGTGTACTCAATTACTGCCTATTATCAGAAGACACATGTCTAGTTACCTCTCCATTTGTGAAATATCATTAGATTTAGTGATATCAGTCTCATCTACCCATTATAAGGTTTCCCATCTGCCTTTCACCTGATGATTTTAGCAGTGGTTTTACTGCCTACTCTAGATCCAGTATTTTATTACTGGTTAAAAAATGGTGATTTAGTAAAACGATCCTTTTTTTAAAAAATTAATTTGTTGTTGTTAATCCTCACCCAAGGATATTTTTCCACTGATTTTGAGAGAGTGGAAGGGAGAGGGAGAGATAGATAGAAACATCAATGTGAGAGAGACACATCTATTGGTTGCCTCCCACACGCTCCCCAACCAAGGCCGGGGATTGAGCCTGCAACCACGGTATGTGCCCTTGACCAGAACTGAACCGGATCCCTCAGTATGAGGGCCAATGCTCTATCCACTGAGCAAGACCAACTAGGGCTTCTTACACATTCTTAAAAACTGCCTCTATTATCACATGATTTTGCCAAGAAACGTGGGAACAATAAAATACCAGTTTAAGGTTTTAACAAGCAGGGGTTAAGTAATTCCTCTGAATACCTAAGTATCTTTTAGATATAATCTGAGCTCATACTGTATTTGAACTAGAACTAAATTAGCCCTTTCATCACCTCAACAGTACCTGTTCACTGACTTTAAATTTATTTTGCTATCTTTTTCTCATTGAGCTATTCTTCAAAATAAAACCCAATTTAGCTTCCTTAACTATTTTTGTTAGATGACTTATCATTAATCTTTTAATATTTTACCTAAGTTACAGCAAAAGTTATTGTAACAGTAGCTTGAAGAACATAAATATTGGTATACCACCTGTGGTATCTTTATATATTAATTAAGGCATCATTTTGCATCTAGTTATATTAATCTGCTAAGCTATGGTAGCAACATTCCTCCATGAAAATGCTTCAGAATGCTGGAAGCTGGTTAGACTTCCTAAATTTCCTTTGCCACTATGTTTCTACTCAAATGATCCTCCTATTTTAATACTTATTTTCCTTATACTTAAAAGTTCATAAAATCCTTTAACACTGGTCTTCACTGAAAAGTCTAAGGTTCTCTGTAAAATGCCTAATCTACTGTAAGAGTTAAGATAAGTCTTAATGATTATGTTAAAAAAAATCAAAATTCTGTGTTTATTGAGTTAATGCACATAAACTATGTGTTTCACACACCAACATTGTATCGTTGACTTTTTATTTACCTGTGTAAGAGCACTGACTCGGTTCTCACTAGGAAACAAAGGGGGGTCTTCTCCAACTTGAAAATCAAAATATACGGTTTTATGTGTGAATGTAGAAAATTCATTGCTGAAGCAAAATTTGTATGTCCCATTTTTGGAGGCTGTGAAAGTAAAACTGTCATACTGTTTCTTCATCTCCTTGTATAACACATTGCCATCAGGATCTTCTAATCGACAATCTACATCATAGTGACCACCAGTAATCACCTATAAAGAAAGAGAGAGAGAGAAAAAAGAGATCATTGCAATTAACATGTTTTAGAAATAACCAGATTTCCTGTTAAAATGGCAATAAGGTTATAGGCTAAGGACCTTTACTATCACAGACAATTTTACATTTTTTTATTTCTACCAGTGGATGTAACTTGGGGAGGCAGATTTCAGTTCAACTAAAGGTTTATAAAAACTGAACAAATTTCCTCATGATAGGAGAGAAGGAACTAGCTAACTAGCCAGACAACTATTCTGGTTAATGTAGATCTCTTATATCACTTAATTCTCCCAAACAACCCTACCAGAGGTTTTTTTCACCCTTCCATCTGACAAACTGAGAAACTGAGTTAAGATGAAACTTGACCTCCAAAGTCGTACTCTTTACCCTTAAGCTTAGTGTCATGTAATATTATTCTTCTGTAAATTTTCTCATCTAGTTTCCTATTAGTATCATCCAAGCACACCCATAGATAGAGGAGTGAAATAGTAAGGTAGGTCAGTCCTTAGCATTACACCCCATCACAGAACTCAAACTAATTTTATTGCCAAATTACAAATAGGTTGTGTTTAAATTATTTTACAAGTCAGTTACATAGAATTTGATACATACATTGCGAATTGAATAGACTTACCGGCTGTTCTAAGAGTATTATCATTTATAAACTGGTTTCCAAGAGAAACAGAAATGATTAATGACTAAAGCAAAAACAGACCAACATAAAAACAAAAAGGTCTTTTATCTGGAAAGTTTGTATTTAAGGGCAAGTACATTGAAAGGAAAGCTGGGAAGAGATAACATGTTTCTGAAGAGGATTTTGGAGCTATTTTCAAAGGCTTATGCTTAATCGGTCACCATTTGGGCAACTTGTGTTGTCCAAGTGAAGAGAGGAGGGGGAGATTTTTCCTGAAGTAACTGGACAATCACCAGAGGAAAGGGGAAAAGGATTAAAGAGGAGAAAGGCCTCCTTATATGAGAAAGAACTGAGTGGGAAGAGGGAGGGGACAGGAGAAGAAATCAGGGTGCACATAAACACTTGGGTAAGAATTCATGAGGAAGAGACAATGGGTTGGAGGGTTCCCAAACAACATGAGACTGTGTGACACAAGCCTGTATTTTCAAGCTTTAACACTTTGGTTATTAGCATATTATTGACATTCTAGATCTGTAGAAAAGAGATCAAACTTTGGACTTCAGAGAAGAATGGGTTACTTATATGACCTCTTATAACTGTACTATGCTACAAGATCATTTTGATAATTAAATGAAATTATGCACTTAGGAAACTAAAAATATGTAAAACTTTAAGAGCCAAAAATAAATAAATAAATAAATAAAAATATGTAAAACTAATATTAGAGACATAATGTTTTGACATAAAAACAGTGTCTTATCATTTTACCCCTCCCCTCAAAAGTCAACAACTTTTCTTCCGGATTGGGAGGGGGGAAGAAATATTACATCATTTTATACACCCAATTATTCATATTGACTGTTGTACTTTAAATAATCAAATAAGTACATACATACAAACTGAATAGGGCCAGAACTTATAATCTTGCCACTTTTCTTCCAACAAATTTTCAAACAAGTATTCTCAGTTCAGATAATAGTAACCCCTTTACAACCTGTCTAGTCACATAAGATAGAAACTGGAAATCATCTCAAATTAAGTGGCCGCAGCAGTCCAGCTAAATCAAAGGAATCTCTTGATGTTTTTGCCTTTCTCAAATTCATCCCATCTTTTCCATTCCTAATCCACACCCAGAGAGGACTACTGCCACAATTTACTGAAGTTCTTCCCACAACCCAATCGCTCATCCCTCTAATCAAGTGTTTCTCAACTTGGATTAGATAATTCTGGGCTTGATAATTCTTTGTTGTGGGGAGTGTGTTGCCTGTGCAGATGCCAATAGTCTCCCCTTCCTCACATGTCTCCTGGAGGTGGGGCAACCTCCCTCTTCTTCTCCATCCCCCGTTTGCTTAAAACCTTTTGATAATTACATTTCCTTTCAGAAATCCCCTTTTGATTTCCTCTACAGAAAAATCCAAACCTGTTAACAATGGCATACCTTTCCTCTGTACCTGCTCCAGGTAGCCTCAGCTCTTCTTTTATACCCTTTCTCATTCTGTGTTCCAAAAATAGCAGATTGCCAGAAGTTCTCTGAAGAAGTCCTTGCTTTAAATCTTTTCTAACAGTTAACAGAGTTTTTTTGCTGAAGAACCACAGGACTCAAAATGACAATACTTACAAATCCGTTTTTTTACAGGAAAAGAAAACATCACAGCTAAAAGCTGTCTCACAGAAACCGGTCAAGGAGAGGTCAGGTTTTGGCTTCTTTGTCCTCCCTCTGTGAGGGGTGTGGCTAGACATATACTAGGACTCTCTCTCTCAGATCAGGTACCACCAAGCGCGCAGGAACACCTTGGAACTAACCTAAAAGAGTGTTGGCTGGGTATTTTATATTTTGCTGGTCACACAGGCATATTCCTGATAGGTAACCAGTCTTAATACCAAGACTCTGGGCGGTCTCAAAGAGACCAGGTGCAAATCATCAGCCTCACTATTATCAATAAAAAAATGCCAACAAACTAGTAGGAATTACCCCCAAAGCCCTTGGGTCCACAGTTACAAAGCAACACTAACACTCCGTGTATTTATTTCATTGCCAGCTAAGGCTAATTTCAGGCCTGCTGGATTTAAGTCTTACAAACATAACACATCTGCCTAGGATGTCCTTTTTCGTCCCTCGGCCTTGTAACTCCTATTAATCCTTGACTCAGACCAAACATCAGCCCCTTGGCTGAGTTTCCCCATGATCCTTCCTCCTTCAGGCAGCACCAAAATTTTGCCACTCCAAAATGTGCCTTTTGGAATATTGATTTTTAAGCTGGTTAAGAAACAAAAGACTCTCAAAGGCTGTTACCTCCACTTTTCCCACCCAGGGTCTGGCCTCTGCTGACTCCCATCTCCACCCCCTTTCCCAAAGAGATTCAGATTAAAAAACCTGCTTCAGGAAGGGAACCTCAGCATATTCACTTTATCACATAAGACAGGAAATAGTTTAGCAAAGCCAGTTTGTTCCTAGCCTCCGCCCACTGTCCCTGGTTTGCCTAGCAGGCATTTGTTTGCCACATGTTCTGCTCTTTCTGGGTTACCTGTGAATTGCCTATTTCTCCTCTGAAATCCCAGACCCTGACCACTCCTTCTGCTTTGTCCAACATGGAGATAAGCCTCAACCGCCCAATGGGTTTTGAGTCTCATATATGGTACCCCTGCATATACATTCGTAATAAACTTTGTACATTTTCTCCTGTTAATTTGTTTCTGTTAATTTGATTATAAGTCCAGCTGGAAGAACTTTGAAGGTGGGGGAAAGTTATCTTTTTTTTTATGGCCCCACAATACCTACTGTGTACTTTCACTGTTGCATTTAATATTAAATGACTGTACATGTCTACATAAGCTCCTGAGGTCAAAGTAAGTCTTGAGTTTAACCTGGAACTGCATACTGATTCTGCTACTTGCTATGTTTTATGTCCTTGTGTTTTAACCTATGGAAGCCTCAGTTTCTTCATCAATAAAAAAGGAATAAGAAATATACCTATTTCATATCGAGTTGCCCTGAGAATTAATATACCTGAAATGCTTGGCATACTGTCTGCCACATAACAGGTGCTGTTTGTAGTACTATATGGTTTGGCCCCTGCTGACCCCCCTCCTCCCTGCCCCCCTTTCTGGCTTCTTATTCCCAAACATATAGGACCTCTCTATGGTTTTCAAATGATCAGGTACACAGCGTCCTTGCAAAGCCTTTTCCCTCTTCCCCCTTAATGAACTATGTGCAACTCATTCTTTACAATTCAGCTTAAAATCACTTCCCAAAGGAGGCCTTCACTGATCCCAAAGACCAGGTTGTCTATCCCCCATTTTCTGCTCTTACAGCAGTTTTGATGAATGAGCAGGTACTAATTAAGAAAAGAAGGGTAGGAAAAGCGGGGAATCAAGAATGAAACAACACCCTTCGGTGTTTTGATCACAGCACACAGCACCGAACAGCTATTCAAACACGTGAAGTTAAGTCTACCAAAGAGAATAGAAACAAGAGCAAAGATTGTCCTAACCAACTTAAACTGCATCCTGCCAAACAAAGCTTCTTTTTTTAAAACTATACTCCCTAAGACAGAAGGGGCCTTTCATTTATTGCAGCAATTCTTTTTACACCACCTTGAGGGTCATCTGGCCTAGAAGGATGCTCTTCCAAAGAGAGGGCGGCGTTAACCAACAGGTCTACTATCAATGAAAAAACTTAAAAAGCAATGGAGGTAGGTATTGGCAGCATCTCAAATCTGATTAAAGCAGAGGTGGGGAGTAGAGAGTGGGGACAGACACTGGGCACTATCGAACAGGAATGAATAATTTTTTTAAACAAGTAAAGTCTTTTTAAAAAAGAAAGTCCAATGGCCTTCATGAAGGACATTAGAGAATGGGGGGAAAACCACAGCTACGGAAAGCATTTGTGAAACTCCTGTATCTTAATATCTGGTGTTAAATGTCTCTCGTCCACGGTTTAGAAGCGGGAAACCAGAAGCTCTCTCAGCTACCTAGAGCGGATTCCTGCATCGGCCACGGGGTAAAGACACAAGGTCAGCAGGGGGGCACCTGCAGATCCCTCCCGACCCCGGACCCGAGGGCGGGGCCCCGGGCCGAGCCCGGAGTACCTGGAACTCGAGGGTGCACTTGGTGCCTTGCGTGATGTCCTCGTAGAAACACTGCTTGGCATTGTCGGGCAGCTCGAAGGTGATCTCAGAGGCGCCGCCGGGTCCCGGAACGAGCAGCAGCAGCAGCAGCACGAGCAGCCGGCAGCCCCAACGGCCCGCAGCGGCCGCCCAGCGCGGGGCAGAACCCAGCCGCGGCATCCCGAGGCGGTGGCGGCGGCCTCAACGCAGCAGAGGAGACGCGGAGTCGGGTGTGCGCGGACTCTCCGCGCCGCAGGCCTCAGCCTCGGTGAGATTGGGGACGAGGAGCCAGCCGCTGGGGGCAAATGGGGGTGCGGAGAGACCCAGACCTGGCGCCGAGAGCCACCTGGGGAGCAGGCATTAAAACCCGCACGGAACCGGCAGAAAGGCCTGAGGTGGCCGGAAGTGAGGAGCCAGCGCTTGGGAAGGGGCGGGGCCTGAGGCACCTGCCCCAGCGACCCGGATGTACTCTCTTCGGACTGAGGGGAGAGACGTGGGAGTGTATACGTGGAAGCTCGCGAGGCCTCCGCCGCAGCCTGGGACGAGGGGCGGGGCCAGCGTAGGGAGCGGGTGGGACGGGGCCAGCGTAGGGAGCGGGTGGGGCGGGGCCAGCGTAGGGAGCGGGTGGGGCGGGGCCAGCGTAGGGAGCGGGTGGGGCGGGGCCAGCGTAGGGAGCGGGTGGGGCGGGGCCAGTGTAGGGAGCGGGTGGGGCGGGGCCAGTGTAGGGAGCGGGTGGGGCGGGGCCAGTGTAGGGAGCGGGTGGGGCGGGGCCAGTGTAGGGAGCGGGTGGGGCGGGGCCAGTGTAGGGAGCGGGTGGGGCGGGGCCAGGGTAGGGAGCGGGTGGGACGGGGCCAGCGTAGGGAGCGGGTGGGACGGGGCCAGCGTAGGGAGCGGGTGGGGCGGGGCCAGCGTAGGGAGCGGGTGGGACGGGGCCAGCGTAGGGAGCGGGTGGGGCGGGGCCAGCGTAGGGAGCGGGTGGGGCGGGGCCAGCGTAGGGAGCGGGTGGGGCGGGGCCAGCGTAGAGAGCGGGTGGGGCGGGGCCAGCGTAGGGAGCGGGTGGGGCGGGGCCAGTGTAGGAAGCGGGTGGGGCGGGGCCAGTGTAGGGAGCGGGTGGGGCGGGGCCAGCGTAGGGAGCGGGTAGGGCGGGGCCAGTGTCGGGAGCGGGTGGGGCAGGGTTAGGAGAAGGGGTGTGGCCGGCGGGCCCCTGTCAGGGCGTTCGGACTTAGGAGCGAGCTACCGCCAGGGAGAGTACTAGTGAGCTGCACGGGCTGGTGCAGTGAGAGCTGAGCGCTCCCGGGGAGTGGTGAAGAGCTCATTTTCTCATTTTCACCGTAGGGGACTACCCACGGGTAGTAGAGTGCTTAGCTATTTGCAGAGAGTTTTCTCTTAAATGATAACAAATATGGGGAAAGCAGTTTAGCGAGGAGCGTGAATTTTGGGACCGTCTATTGAGTGTTCATTATCATCAGGCTCTGTGCTAAGCACATTACATTTATTATGTTTTTAGATCCTTCAAGTAACCCTAGAAAGTAGGTATGATGCCTGTTTTACTGAGGAGGAAGTTTGTCTTGGAGTACGTAAAAATAATAGAGGGTAATATTAATAGTAGCTAGCAGGTGTTGATTTCATAAATTATACATTTTCTCGTGTTTATAAACATGAATTAGGTATTATACCTTTTTAAAATAAATGACCATGGGGAGGCTCATGCGCTTTAAGATGGTCAGCAGAGAAGGAAACAGAGGCAGGTAGGTGGGAGCCAGGAAGTGAGGGGGGCAGTGAGGAGGTGGGGTAAAGGGATGGGGTGGAGGGGGTGTTCCTGGGCAGCGAGTCGCAGAACTTCTATGGCAGGCTGAAGGAGCTCCAAGGAGCTGAAATTTGGGGGAGATCGCACCTTCCTGAGAACTGGGCTAAAAAGAAGCATTATTTCATCTGTGAGTGGGAAGAAGACAATTTCAAAGTCGAAATTGTGGGTTCTACTTTCCAACTCTTGACTTCGGAAAAGTAACATTGCTCTTCTAAACCTCAATTTCTTTATACATAAAATGGCAATATAAACAAAGAATGAAAGTGAATTAGATTAAAATCACAATGCAATACATTACACACCACCAGATAGGCAAAAATTTTAAAGTGCAACACTACCAGATATTGGCGAGCATGTAAAGCAACAAGACCCCTCATACACTGCTTGTGGAAGTGGAAACTGGTTACAACCGCGTTGGGATACAATGTGGCATTATTTAAAATTTGAAATTTAAAAAAACTTTATTTAATTTTAAAAATTCTGGGATCACAAATTTGAGAACAGCTATTTCAGAGAAACTTATGCACAGGTATATCATGATACATATACAGGAATATTTAAAGCCTAATAAGAATCCCAACCTGGAAATACCCCAAATACCCATAAATTTGAGTATATTAATAAAATGGGACATTACATAGCAATGAAAATGAACATTATAGCAGCATAGGAAAATTATATAAACATAATGCAACAGAAGCTAGGCAAAAGAGAAATAAATAGGCAAAAACTTTAAAGTGCAACACTACCAGATTGGGCGAGCATGTAAAGCAACAAGACCCCTCATACACAGAATACGAAGGCTGACAACAGGAAAAACTAAATGATACTATTTTCCCTAATACAGTGATCCAAAGAAGCAAGGGAATGACTATCTCAAAAGTCAGGGTAGTAGGGAAGAACAGGGTAATAGGTGAGAAGCAACACAGGGTGGCCTGTGAGGTGGGGGCTCTTCGGTGCTTGCAATGCTTTTTTTTTTTGCCTAGAGGTAGTTACATTTATTTCAACTTTATAATTACTTGTTAAATCACATGTGTTTTATGTATTTTTCTATATGTTTGTTATATTTCACAATAAAAGGAGAGAAAAAATGGGATGGGGGGAGAAGGGGTCCTAATATATGGTGACAGGAGAATATTTGTCTTTGGGTGGTGGGCACATGGTGCAATATATAGATCTTGTAACATAGAAACCCACACCGGAAACCTATATGTTCATGTTGATCAATGTCACCCCAATAAACTTTAAAAAATAATAAAAATAAAGTGGCAATTAAAAAAGTAATATGTAGATGTTACGTTTGAAGAATCACATATTAAAAGCTAAAAAAAAATCCTTGTGTATTTTATGATTAACTATAAGTGAATTTCTTTGAACTGTCCTGAAAAAAAAAAAAGGAAAAATTACTATGTTGTATGCATCAGTTAGCTATTATTTTGGGGGAAAAAAACATCTCAAAACTTGTGGCTTGCACAATATATATTACTGCCTGGAAGACTATAGTTCAGCTGGTGCATCTGCTCTCAGATGGGCTCACTCATCATCTGTGGTCGGATGGAGGTTGGGTGGACAGCTTTGCTGATCTTGGCTGGGTGGGTGTACTCATATTTTGTTGGAACAGCTGGTTATAGGCTGGTCTAGAATGGCCTTGGCTAGGACAACTGGACTCTCCTCCATATGGTCCATGTTGTAGCCTCTCATCTTCCAATAGGCTAGCCCAGGATTGTGCACTCGGTGGTTATAGGATTCCACAAGAATGTGCAAGGCTTCTTGAGGCCTAGGCTCAGAACTGGGCCCTGTCACTTCTGCCTCATTCTGTAACCCAAAACAAATCAAATTATAAGGCCAACCTAGTTTCAAGGGACAGGGAAGAGCTGCAAAGTCAGGGCTCCATTAGGGAAGCAGAAGAATGAAAAACTATATGTATTAAGGAGTCGACTATAGGAATTTGACATTTCTAGTTGGGGTAGCTGGTTAAACAGATTGGGGGAGCCTGAAGTCTGCAGGTAAAGCAGTCAGAAAGGGAAGATGGATATGAAATGGAAGGAGGAAGAGAAACTGGACCTTCAAGGATTGGCCACAATCCACGTCACTTTCTTACCACCTCCAAGCCTCCAACTTCCATGATGGATGGTCTACACAGGAAGAGCTGGTGTTCTTCATTGAGTTAAACATGCACCTGGCCCAGAGCCATTCCTTTCTTTGGGTGCAGAAAGGAATATTACTGCTGCTTCATCACATCTGTCTTTCAAAATGTCTCTTGTGGACCACTAACCCCCAACTATGCAGGGAATGGAATTTGAGGAAAGAATAGTTCCAGCTGAGTTAAGTTAATACAGTACAAATGCACCACAGACACTGCAGAAGCAGGGGGTGGGGCGTGAGATTAGGGAAGAATTTTGTTAATTTTTGCAATCAATCTATCCCACTGGATAAAGACAGAAAATGAATAAAATTAGATTCTTGCCCTTGGACAGTTCATAGTCTAGATTAGAAATTTAACTTTGTTCCAAATTTTTAGTTTATCTTTTCATCATTTCCCAGGATTATTATAAGAACCAGAGTATATATTGTGAAAAATCTTCATAAAATACATGACATGATATGATCTTAATGTCAGATACACATTCTTGTAGGGACTACAAAATAGTACAAGAAAAAAACAAACAAACCATGATTTCTTCAGGTTACAATAGAAATTTTGACCTAAATATAGGCTTTTTGCCTAGGTCATCTCATACCCCTTCCTAATGTAGGTAGTGTCATGTAGGCTTGGGCAAATTACCTAACTTGCTGATACCTAGTTTCTTCATCCATAAAAAAGAGGTAATAATGCCTATTTTATAGGTGGCTGAGAAAATTGAATGAGATGAGATAATATTCATACAGCATACAGCTCACAGCATAGTGCATTAAATGAAGTAGAGACTCTATATATAATTCTCCTTCAAAAAGCTACAATGAAAAAACTTTATCTTATTACTCCTATACCAGTATATGGGTCTATGCTTATTTCTGTATGTTAGACTATTAAATCAGGTTAAGTGATCAAGTTGGAAGGTAAATATAGGGCAGTGGTTCTCAACCTGTGGGTTGCGACCCCTTTGGCGGTCAAACGACCCTTTCACAGGGGTTGCCTAAGACCATCCTGCATATCAGATATTTACATTATGATTCATAACAGTAGCAACATTACAGTTATGAAGTAGCAACGAAAATAATTTTATGGTTGGGTCACAACATGAGGAACTATATTTAAAGGGCCAGAAGGTTGAGAACCACTGATATAGGTGTCCCCAAAATGTAAACACACACTTTAAATAATTATATATAACAACTAGAGGCCCAGTGCATGAAAATTCATGCACTGGACGGGGGTCCCTCACCCTGGCCTGCCCCCTCTCACAGTCCAGGAGCCCTCAGGGGCGGGAGGCGACCCCGCAATCAGGGGAAGGAGACACCCCATCACACCTCTGCTGCTGCCACTGCCGGCAGCACAAGCCTCGGCCGGCCCTGGTTACCTGAGCCTCAGCCGGCCCTGGTTACTTGAGCCTCGGGCGGCCCTGGTGCTGGGCAGCCACCATCTGAGGCTTGCCTGTGCCTTGGGCTAGCCTGGTCAGCTGGGGGGCTGAGGGGACTGGAGGACTTCAGAGGCAGGAGGGCCCAGCCTCGCTGTGTGCCTGCCAACCCGGCAGGGCTGAGGGGACTGGGCGCCACTATCTTGTGGCTGTGGGCACCGCCATCTTTGAGGGAGGGGCAGTCAATTAACATATTCCCTTCTTATTGGCTGTGGGCACTGCCATCTTTGTGGTGGCGTGAGGGCCAATTAGCATATTTCCTCTTTATTAGATAGGATAAATGTATTTATTAAAATACATTTCATTTTCAAAATTGAGCTATCAGCTGTTACAGTTTGTATATATAATTTTTGAGACAGCCTGTGTAAAATCAAGAGAGGTTTCAAATGACAATGTTTAGGATTGGCGGGGAGACACTTCTATGACCTCTTTGGTGTCAGCATCAGATACAGATCAGAGAAGCTGTAGGATGAAGCATTTGGCCATGCAGAGATGAAGATGACCTTTTATTTATTTATTTTTTAAAAATATATTCTATTGATTTTTTACAGAGAGGAAGGGAGAGGGATAGAGAGTTAGAAACATCGATGAGAGAGAAACATCGATTCAGCTGCCTCCTGCTCACTCCCCACTGGGGATGTGCCTGCAACCAAGGTACATGCCCTTGACCAGAATTGAACCTGGGACCCTTCAGTCCACAGGCCGATGCTCTATCCACTGAGCCAAACTGGTCAGGGCTGAAGATGACCTTTTAGATAGCACCTGCCACAAAGGGAGTTGGGGGGGGGGGGCAGGGACCAGAAAAGTCAACATCTTCACTGTTTTACCTACAGCCTGTATTCATCATTATCTGAATCTGAGATATTGAGTAGCAATTTAGACACTAGAGCAGCCGTGGGCAAACTACGGCCCGCGGGCCGGATCCGGCCCGTTTGAAATGAATAAAACTATTGAAAAAAAAAGACCATACCCTTTTATGTAATGATGTTTACTTTGAATTTATATGTGTTCACACAAACACTCCATCCATGCTTTTGTTCCGGCCCTCCGGTCCAGTTTAAGAACCCATTGTGACCCTTGAGTCAAAAAGTTTGCCCACCCCTGCACTAGAGACTGCTCTTATTTCTAGTATTTTTAGAGGTGGTCTAATATTCTAGTATTTTAAATGGGAAAAATTATGTAGTCCACATCCATACAAATAAATCCAACCAATTTTTCTAAATATCATTAACAACAATGTTCAATTCTATAACAATCCTTAAATGTATCTGCATGATATAAGTATTTAAAATATTAATCATCCAACTATTTAACACTTAATGGGCTCATCAATGGTATGTTTGTATGTAGCTCTCAAGGATACTATACAGTGAGTATCAGATATGAATTCTGTTTTTCTTCTACACTATACTGAACATGTACTGTAATGTAGATAAACAAGGACATACTATATTAAAGATATATAACACTTAAGAAACTAAAATTTTATAAAATGAGACAATTAAAAAATAGTTACTTTTCAATTGCCCAAATAAGGTTTGATGGTGGGAGGGAAGGGGCACTGTGGTCTCGGTAGAGGTTTGGTGATGGGTAAGATTTGAGAGAGCATGAGCTAGCAAAGGAGCTAAGTGACTCAGCACATGTCAGCGGCATATCCAGGTCTAAATTCAACTTGGCAATTAAGACACTGTCAATGGCTGAGAAGCCTCACCTGAAACAATAGGATAAAAACCAAAACAGCCAATAAAACAACTCCTCAAAATGGATAGCATTCCCTTATCACAGTTATCTGGCTCCCGAGTATAAGGTTGTACATGGAAATGCATTTCTGAATGTGACTCTTCTGCTCATGTCACAATCAACGTCATTCACAATTCCAATCATCTCCTATGAATGATAGTAGATATACTCTAAACACTTGGCACTGAGTATTCAGAATTGTTCTCTTATTCTCTTCTTATGACTCAATGAGCATTAAGTTGAACAAGTTTCTCTTTGAGTTTTTCAACATTTTCCCTGTGTAACCTTAGCAACATCTGTAATTTTTTGCTTTGAGATGATCACTTCCCCAAACATTGGTAGTCAAAACTAATTGGCAGGATCAAGTCTTTAGAAGACATTGTTAGTTAATGGCCTAGTCCATTTGAGCTGCTATAACAAAATAGCACAGACTGGGTAGCTTTTAAACAACAGAAATCTATTTCTCACAGTTCTGGGGGCTGCGGAGTCCAAGATCCAGGCGCCAGCCTGGTTGCCTTCTGGTGACGGCCCTTTGTCTGGGTCACAGTCAGTGCCTTCTTGCTGGGTCTTCACATAGTGGAAGGGGTTAGGGAGCTCTGTGAGGTCCCTCTTATAAGGGCACTAATCCCATTCATGAGGGCTCTACCTTCATGACCTAATCACTTTCCAAAGGTCCTACCTCCTAATACAATCACTTTTAGAGGTTAGGATTTCAACATATGAATTTGGAGGGAAAGGATGACAAACATTCATATCAAAGCACTTAATAATGTGAAGATGATGTCTATAACGTACAACCCATGTACACAGGGACAGCAAAGACCCATCCTACCTGAGGTAGGTCTGCAACGCATTCTGCATCCTCTCCCCCAGATGTGTAATCTAATCTACGTATTGTACTAGCAGATACCCAAAGATTCATTATAGTGGGTTTTGATTGAGAGTGAATTTGGAATAAAATTGTTTGTGATCTTCAGACGGTGAGAAATCAGAAAATGAGGGAGGGGTTCCTGTATTTTTACCCAGCTCCCACAATTGCTCCCTAGTGAAGACTTGTCTGATATCTCTCATATTTCAGATAAAGTCAAATAGGTACATTAATTCATTATCTTCAGTTGCTTAATCTTTCTACAGACACACTTATATGAACAAAGGATACATATTCAGTCTTGTGAATCTGTGAGTACTTCTATAGCATATAATATTTCCACAAGTAGGAAATCAATTTGAAATTTAAAAATTCGAATTCAGAATTCTATTGAGAGTGATTGCCTACTTGACAGTGAATAAAAAACAAAACCACCAGGAACACCTGATGTCCAATCATACAAACCACATTTGTGTCTCAGGGAAAAGAACAGATTGTCAGAAGTCCTGGTCTTCAGAAATCTCTCACTGATGGCTGAAATGGAAAACACACAATCTCTGAAAGCCAGGAATCCACTCCACTGTATTGTCAGCTCATCAGAAAACTCTGTGGTCAGACCATGTTGTGCCCCTCTCTCCAAAGAAAATTTTCAACGTTCTAGAGTTGTCAGGTTATGAACACAACATTATGGGGCAATATTTTAAAATCTCATTTGAAAAATGTTTTTGTGTTTCACAAAAGTGAAGTTGAACACAGTAATTTAGGCACTAGAGTTAGAGGAAACACTACCTTCCTTCAGAACATTAGCTAGCATTCTCCAAAGTGCAGGAAGCAATGGATGAAGAAGCTTCACTTATGAATGGGCTGTGGTCCTGCAGACATTGTAGGCTTCAGATGTCTTCTCTCCCTTCAGTTCTCTCTTCCACGCCACCAACATCCTACTGGCCGCTAGGGGATGCTGCACCCTTTCTAATATTTCTGCCCAGGCAGAAACAATTGATTCTTTTTCATCTGGGATTTACAGTAGCATAGCTGATATATTTAAGCAAAACTTTGCTAAAGGTACCCGGATAACAAAAGGGAGATAATATTTAAAAGTAGTTAGTGAGTGGATCAGAAAGCTTCTGGAAAGTCATGTTAATAGATTTGGACTTCTTCCCAAGGCAGTGCAGAACTATTAAAAAGTGTAAAGCATGAGAGAACCTGATTGGAGTGGTGTTGTAAAAGAGCATTCTAGTGCCATATCAAGGCTGCATTAGAGAGGTGAAAATATTTAAACAAGGAGACCAATTGAAAGACTGTTTACATTTTTAGTTTTTTGAGGAAACTCCATACTGTTCTCCACAGTGGCTGCACCAGTCTGCATTCCCACCAGCAGGGCACGACGAGGGTTCCTTTTTCTCCACATCCTCTCCAGCACTTGTCGTTTGTTGATTTGTTGATGATAGCCATTCTGACAGGTGTGAGATGGTACCTCATTGTTGTTTTGATTTGCACCTCTCGGATGATTAGTGACTTTGAGCATGTTTTCATATGTCTCTTGGCCTTCCTTCTGTTTTCTTTTGAAAAGTATCTATTTAGGTCTGTCGCCCATTTTTTGATTGGGTTGTTTATCTTCCTTTTGTTAAGTTGTATGAGTTCCCTGTAAATGTTGGATATTAAACCCTTACCAGTGATAACATTGGCAAATATGTTCTCCCATGCAGTGGGCTTTCTTGTTGTTTTGTTGATGGTTTCTTTTGCTGTGCAAAAGCTTTTTATTTTGATGTAGTCCCATTTGTTTATTTTCTTTTTAGGTTCCATGCCCTAGGAGCGGTATTGGTGAAGAAATTGCTTCGGCATATGTCTGAGATTTTGCTGCCTGTGGATTCCTCTAGATCCCACTTCTAGAAATATATCCCAAGAAACTAGAAACACCAATCAGAAAGGATATATGTACCCCTATGTTCATAGCGGCACAATTCACCATAGCTAAGATTTGGAAACAGCCTAAGTGCCTATCAGCAGATGAGTGGATTAAAAAACTGTGGTACATCTACACAATGGATGTACCACATGCTGCAATTAAAAAGAAGGAATTCTTACCATTTGCAACAGCATGGATGCTGCAATTAAAAAGAAGGAATTCTTACCATTTGCAACAGCATGGATGGAACTGGGGAGCATTATGCTAAGTGGAATAAGCCAGTCAGAGAAAGATAAATATCACATGATCTCACTCATTTATGAAATATAATGAACAACATAAACTGATGAACAAAAACAGATCCAGAGACAAAGAAGCATCGATCAGACTGTCAAACCTCAGAGGGAAGGTAGGGGAGGGTGGGGGTAAGCGAGAGAGATCAACCAAAGGACTTGTATGCATGCATATAAGCCTAACCCAGTGGTCGGCAAACTGCGGCTCATGAGCCACATGCGGCTCTTTGGCCCCTTGAGTGTGGCTCTTCCTAAGCCCTAGGAGTACCCTAATTAAGTTAATAACAATGTACCTACCTAAATAGTTTAAGTTTAAAAAATTTGGCTCGCAAAAGAAATTTCAATCGTTGTACTGTTGATATTTGGCTCTGTTGACTAATGAGTTTGCCAACCACTGACCAAACCAATGGACACAGACAACAGGGGAGTGAGGGCATAAGTGGGGGGGGTGGGGATAAGGACACATATGTAATACCTTAATCAATAAAGAAATAAAAAAAGAAAGACTGTTTACTGTAACCAGATAAAAGATGGTGGTAACCAGAACTAAATTGGTGTGTCTGTTGGTGGCTGACTAGCACCTGTTGTGATGGCTGTAGGATGGAAGAGGATATGAGCAGGAGGTGAAAATATTGACGCACTGGTTCTCAACTTTCTGGCCCTTTAAATACAGTTCCTCATGTTGTGACCCAACCATAAAATTATTTTCATTGCTACTTCATAACTGTAATGTTGCTACTGTTATGAATCATAATGTAAATATCTGATATGCAGGATGGTCTTAGGCGACCCCTGTGAAAGGGTCGTTTGACCGCCAAAGGGGTCGTGACCCACAGGTTGAGAACCACTGGAGAGTAAAGGACTAGAAGATGTGTGTGTGTGTGTGTGTGTGTGTGTGTGTGTTGGGGGTTGGGGACAGAAAGAGAGATTAGATTGATTTTTCCTGAGGTTGAGAAAAAGTTTCCCTAACAGAGCCAAGTTCTCAGCTATTCAGAGACATCTTGGTGATGCCAAAGAAATGAAAGCAGCCTAGCAGTACAGAGCAGAGGGCAATCATTTCTTGGATAAGGTGGCATTCTATAAACAACCACCTCTGTTTTCTAGGCATTGTGATAGGTGTTTGAAGTACCAAGAAGTCAAGCATGCTTATTTTTATTATAATTTCCTCCTTTTAAAAAAATCACACTATAAGACAGAGAACTGTCGTCTCTTTGCTCCATTATTTTGCACATAAGAGGTGGTAAATAAATATTGGCTAAAGGGATGGATGAATGGAAAATAAGAATGATAATTGTTTGGATCTGGAACACTATTCGGAACCCAGCTCTTTTCTTTTGTATTGTTACATATAGCAGTCTTATTTTAACCCTTTGAAAATATTAGGGTTATGTAGCATGCCACTTTCAAACAGCTATGTTTACTAGATGACCCTAATCACATATGATTTTCTTTTTCATTTATAGTAATATTATCTTAGTTGAAAACAAAGTTACAATGAATAGTTCCAGATGGGTGGTCTGGACAGGAAGCAACTGGAGATGATATTAGTTCATTTGCATTGAGTTAACTGGCAAGGCTTACAACATACAATGATAGTGAGATCTGATAACAAAATGTCTTTTAGCTTAATTTTGGCACTTGGAAAATAGCATCAGCTGCAGTCTTGCTGCATGTCTCTGAGCAGTCGTCTCATTTTATTGTTGTCATGTCTACTTCTTTAAATGTAGGAATCATCCTTGATTTCCCTGTATTCCTCAGTATTACTTTGATTTAGTAATTAGATAGTGAGAAGGAACTCTGATAACTTCTATCTGGCACTTCTTGCCATAATTTTCCTTACTCCAGAGGTCAGGAGTCAACCAGGAAATGTTATCAATTATTGCCGTACCAGTCCTATAGTCAGAAGTTGAGGAGACAACTACAGATTGTATCTTGGGCCCAACTGGACTTAGGGTGATGCAGACTTGGATTAAAATCCCATTTATTATTTGGTCCCTGTCTGATGTATGGAGTACCCAAGAATTTGTGTTAATTAATTAGTTTTCAATAACCCTCAAAGTCAGAATTATTTCTCTAAATGCATGATTTTCAAGGTAAATGGCCAAGATCCCTAGGAGAAAGGCTAGCAGGCTGATCATGGGAAAGACCTTTCTCAAAGATACCCAATATCTTGCCCAGTAGGTGTGGCTCAGTAATTGAGCTTTGACCCATAAAACAGGTCATGATTCAATTCCAAGTCAGTGCACATGCCCAGGTTGTGGGCTCGATCCCCTGTAGGATGCAGGTGACCAATGATTCTCATCATTGATGTTTCTATATCTCTCTCACTCTCCCTTCCTCTTTCTGAAACCAATAAAAAGATTTTTTTAAAAAGATAACCCAACAGCTTATTCAAAACATTCTAGGGTGGGGAATTGACTCAGGCCTGGAAATGGATGAAGACCATGGCTCTCTAAAGTGGACATTCAGGTCAGGTTTCTCCTAGCCTTTACTTCCCAGAAGTCTGTGACTATAATAAATTAAGTAGGACTTTACTACGTTGCTTATCAATTTTATTCCAGTGGATTCCATGAATTAACCACAACTAGAAATCTCTGCATATTATAACCTATTCTAGGTCTGATTAGCAAAACAACTCTGCTTATTAAAATGAGCAGAACCATATTTTTTAGGGCACTGTCTTTAAGGACCCTCCCAACACCACTAAGCTCAGCTCATTTTTATTCAGCTTTTCCCACCAGCCTTCCCAGCTTACTAAGGACAGTGGTAAAGCATGTTATAGTGGGGGCAGTGCTCTCCTCACCAATCTCATTATCATGGCAAGAGTGGCAATCTTCAGGGCTGCAATGATGGAGAGAGGGTCTGTGTGTGTGTGTGTGTGTGTGAGGGGACATGAATGCTTACGATATTGAATCCAACATGAATGTCTTCTGAAGTCTTTGAATTCATTCCCCAAACTCATGCAAAACAAATTGTTGCCTTTTGATAGCATTTAACACTGTCATCCATTGCAGGTTGTGTTTGCTAGTCCAGCCAACACACTTTTAGGATCAAGGTTGACTTCCTGAGCCAGCCCAAAGAATGACAGCACCTGCATCAAAATATAAACTGTCTTAAAATAGCTTCTTCAACTGAGCACTGTCAAAATCCATTTCCATTAATATTTTTCTAATTTTGTGTGCCATGAATTAGTAAAGTCCTTATAACGTAACTACCCTGTAGTGTTCCCTACTGTGGTTCTATACCCACTCTGAGTTTGAACTCTGGTCACCAGTCAAGCCACAGTGAGACACAGGCATGATTTGTTAGTTCTCTTCTCCAATGCAAGCAGTGGCCAAGTATTTCAAAAAATTTGGGGGGGGGGGCGGTTTCTGGATTCCCCAAGTCCTAAATACCAGGTATGTTCTGATAGTTGCTCCTCTAATTGCCAGGATACAAGTTTTCCTTGATCATTGTCCTAATTTACATAAAAGACATAGTGAGGTTGTGAATTCAACTAATCTATAATAATATAAGCGTAATATGCTAATTAGGCTGGACATTCTTCCTGACGTCCTTCCGGACAACCTTCCGGATGAAGCCAGGGCTGTGAGGGAAGCCCAGGTCCCAGGTGCCTGCTGGTGGCTGGAGGGAAGCCGGGTCCTGGGTACCAGAGGGAAGTCCGGGTGCCAGAGGGAAGCCGGTGCTGGCAGCTGGGGGAAGGAAAGCCTACTCTTGCATGAATTTCATGCATTGAGCCTCTAGCAGTATACATAATAAGGCAGCCTAAGAATTAATCTCTAGATTTGGTTTTTAGTGACTTCAGGCTCCATTAATCATTGGAAAGATTTTGAGTTTTGTACTGTGCTTTGAGGAAAAAATTTCAAGATTTGAATGTGCCTTTCTTTCACTTTATTATCTGGTGTCTACAAGAACAACTCTCTTGCCCAGCCAATGTGGCTTATTGGTTGAGCATTGACCCATGAACCAAGAGGTCCCTGGTTTGATTCCTGCTCAGGGCACATGCCTGTTGCAGGCTCAATTCCCAGTAGGGGCGTGCAGGAGGCAGCTGATGGATATCTCTCATCGATGATTCTATCTCTCTATCCCTCTTCTTTCCTCTCCCTCTAAAATCATTAAAAATGTATAAACATGGTATATATATACATATTTTTAATATATTTTATTGATTTTTTACAGAGAGGAAGGAGAGAGATAAAGGGTTGGAAACATCGATCAGCTGCCTCCCGCACATGCCCCACTGTGGATGTGCCCGCAACCCAGGTACATGCCCTTGACCGGAATCGAACCTGGGACCCTTGAGTCCTCAGGCCGATGCTCTATCCACTGAGCCAAACAGGTCAGGGCGATATATTTTTAAAATAACAACTCTCCTGCCTAGTTCCCCAGAGATTTGTCCCTGTGAACACAGATGAAGATTAGCCAAGGGCTGTGACTGCACAACCTGGTGTCTGAACTTTTATCCCTGCCTGATTTTTTAGGGAATATGTATGGAATACACGATAATAATCATTTGCATTGGCAGGGGGCTTGTTATTAAAAACAGATGAATAAATTGCTATGTTATTGGGTGTATTGATATTTATGCTGATTACATGTGAGCTTTGGACTGGTCTCCAAAGGTCCTGACAAAATGATGACAGGCCATTGTTCTGAGAATACAGATCCTCAGATATGGTGATAGCATATGCTCAGCAGTTCACCTGATGATTGCTCTTCTTCAATTCATCTTAGCATATGACACACATAAGTTTAAAAAAATTCTGATAACTAGTGACTCATACTTTACACTGATGATGGCGTATTAAATTTCTGTGACTTACATGGTTTAAATCTGATCCCCATCAAGAAAAAGCACAGATAATCACTTCAGGATATTAACATGACTAGACAGCTACACACTGTCCTTCCTGAATAGATAGAAGAAAATTCTGTTTGTTGGTCGTGCCCAGATGGCTCATTAGCTATTTGGACAAATATAAACGTTATCACCATGGTGTTGACTAAACAAGAAGAAAAACATTCACCAGTAATTAGACAAATGTTATATACAATATTGAGTATTCATATTTCATATCTTATGTATTTACTTAATTCAGATGAAGAATAGGGTAAACTTTTATTTTGAGGTTATATTATTTGTAATGAAAATAACCCATTCCTGAAGGTACATGGGATGAAGTAGTTAATCTTAAGAGTGGGTGAATTTACTGAGGTTTCCTAATGTTAAACCAAAATAAGTTTTTAAGTTGTTTTTAAAATTGGGTGGGGATACAGATTCTGAACTAGGTTTTACCATACATATATACATGGCTGATTTGAAAATTCACTTCAGAAATAGGACAGGGAAAAACAAGAAGATGGACAAGACAGTGTGCCAAAGGTGAAGATGATAGTGAAAAGGTGAGGGTCCAGATAGTAATCTTACATGACATACAGTAATCTTATATGAGCTTTCTTACTACACAGGAATGAAAGATAACATATTGTTTTTATATAACTCTGGTCTCATTAATGATAATGTTTATATATGGTGTTATATAATATTGTGTTTTCCCTAAGCTCACACATAATGATACCTTATACTTATAAAAAAATAAACCATGTACAGTGAACATACAGACTAGCTCAGGGGACAGAAATCAAACCAGTAAGCTCTCTTTTTTTTCTTTTTAAAATTTATTTATTGATTTTAGAGAGACAGAATGAAGGATGGGAGAGAGAGAGAGAGAGAGAGATTTGTTGTTCTACTTATTTATGCATTTATTGGTTGATTCTTGTATGTGCCCTGTCTGGGGATCAAACCTGCAATTTGGCTTATCGGGGATGATGCTTTAATCAACTGAGCTACCTGGCCAGGACCAAGAAGCTTTCTGAGGAACTGTGGTCACAATGTGAGGTCCAACCACAAAATAGGACGGGAGCTACAAAGAATGGGGCGGATTGTAAATATTTTGGGAACGTGGTATGAAGAATTAAGTTGGATATGTGTGAGGGGCAACTATGAAGTGACATGCCAGATCTAACTCATGTACCGAACATAACTGTGCTCCTCTCGATCCTCAAAGTTATACAGCCTAAGGAACTAACGATCCAGGCTGCAAAAGATTCTTTTGGGTGACCTTTGTTATTGCTGAGAGCATATGCTTCAGAATAAAGGGCTTGGGAATATTTTAGATGTAAAGAAGAAGATAATTTTAAGAAATAACCAAATATCTTTGGAATGTGAATAATTTAGCTGGGTATTGCTATTTTTAAATTTTTTAAAATATATATTTTTATTAATTTCAGAGAGAGGAAGGGAAAGGGAGAAAGAGAAAGATCAGTGATGAGAATCATTGATTGGCTGCCTCCTGCCTGCCCCCTACTGGGGATTGAGCCCCAACCTAGGCATGTGCCCTGACCGGGAATCAAACTGTGATCTCCTAGTACATGGATCGACACTCAACCACTGAGTAACAGCGGCTGGGCGGAATTGCTATTTTTTTAGAGGAAGAAGGCGAAAGAGAAAGGTGATTATAAAGTAATGAAGCTTATTTTCTTACATATCTTTTTTATTTTTTGTTAATCCTCACCTGAGGATATTTTTTTCATTGCTTTTCAGAGAGAGTGGAAGCTAGAGAGAGAGGGAAAAGAGAGAGAAACATCCATGTGAGAGAGACACATTGATTGGTTGCCTCTTGCACATGCCCTGATCTGGGCCAGGTATGTGTCCTTGACCGGGAATCAAAACTGAGACCCTTAGGTTCGCTCTAACCACTATACAACACCGACCAGGGCCATATCTTTGGTAAATTTATTTAAAAACTGGAGTCCCGGTACACGAAATTTCATGCCCTGGGAGCGGGGAGAGGGGGTCCTTCAGCCTGGCCTGCACCCTCTCATAGTCCAGGACCCCTCTCCTTACTGTCTGCCTGAAGTGGAGGCGGGAGACTCTCCCGCCACTGCCACTGTGCCTGCCAGCCATGAGCCTGGCTTCTGGCTCAGCAGCGCTCCCCTGTGGGAGCGCACTGACCACCAGGGGGAAGCTCCTGCATTGAGCATCTGCCCCCTGGTGGTCAGTGCTCGTCATAGTGACCCGTCATTCCACCATTCGGTAGATTTGCATATTAGGGTTTTATCATGTAGGATAATTACATTTTAGTGCCCATCTACTAAAAATTTACATTTATATAACATAACCAAGTTGTTCTTAAAACAGGAAATGTAACTACTTTCAATTTGGACTATAGGTTTTACATGATTGGTTGATATAAAATATGTCCATGTCAACTCTGGGGATGGATAAAAATCATAGGGAAGTCCCACTGGTATGGCTCAGTGGTAGAGCATCGGCCTATAAACCAGGAGGTCACGATTCAACTTCCGGGCAAGGCACATGCCTGGGTTGTGGGCTTGATCCTGTGTGGGGCGTGCAGCCAATCTATGATTCTCTCTCATCAGCAACGTTTCTCTCTCTCTCTCTCTCTCTCTCTCTCTCTCTCTCTCTCTCTCTCCCCCTTTCTCTTCTTCTCTGAAATCAATAAAAAAATATATTTTTGAAAATCATAAGGAAACACAATACAGGAATAAAGCATAAATTGGTGTAAGCATCCATAACGAACGGTAGCTTTAATTGCATCAAACTAGTGAAAATGTAAAAAGGAGCTGGCACAAATCAGCTCTTGGTACAGGACACATGAGCTCTACCCACAGATAGAGCTGCCACTTATAGCACTTACTGTGTACTAGACACTCAATTGCGTTACACACATTATATTGCTTCTTTCTAGAGCAGTCCTTTCACGTGCTAATTAGCATTGCCACTTTTAATAAAGGGAGGTTTAGAGAGATTAAGTTAACTAAGGTCACAGAGCTTCTTAGTGGCAAAGCCAGTTTTTGAAACCATGTTTGTCTAACACCAGGTTCTGCACTCTTAATTCTTTAAATATTTTTAAATGATTTCTTAAAAAGCAAACAAAGAGTTGCTCTGCTTGCACTGAAATCATTACACTGATAGTCTGTTCCTTGGCCGAAGGTTATGCGCAGGCACAACCCTTTCGGACTTACACACACGCCTGCCTCATGTGGCTGAAAGAATCCCTTCTCTCTTACATTTTATCTTTTTTTTTTCTTTTTTTAAAATAATTGGTGTTCCTTTATTGCCCTTCCATCAGATTCTGCCTCAGCCTAGCTGTCCCCACCCCTTTCAACAGAACCCACCCTTATTTCTCTCCTTTCCTAAAGGGAAAGGCTTTGGTGGTTGGGGCAAGGGGAAGAGAACCTCCACCCCCAGTGTCCTCTTCTCCCCAGTCCCAGGCTACACATGCACTTAGCTTGGTAGGAAACTTCTGGTTTCCCCAGCAGCCTTCTTGCCTCAGTCCCAAAGCCCTTCCCCAGCCCATACACAGAGATGCTCTCAGTCTAGTGTTCCTCTGAATTGCAGCTTACCCTCTTCCTTTACGTCCTCTGAGGCATACTTTCCCCATCTGTTTTCTTTTCTTAACAAGCTTAGAAGGAGGAGACACAAAGACATGGGTGCAGGAGGAAACCTTTGCTACATTTAGGTGGTTTCTAGGTTATTCCCAGATCTAAATAAGCCTTGTTAAAAGAGTATTCTGTAAGTGGGACTGCTCATCTGATACTGCCCCCTCTAATCCTGTCCACATTCCCAGTGTTCTGGGGAGAGAGGGTGGGGGTGGGGTTCTCCAATTCCAGAATTCATTAATGTATCAACAGGGCTTGTGAGAAACAACTAGATCCACAGTATGGCATAAGAACTAATTTAACCATAATTATACCATAATTATCTCTCTATATAAAAGCCCAAGTGACCATTACGACGGGTGGACCAGTGCCTAAGATGCGCACTGACCACCAGGGAACAGACACTCAATGTAGGAGCTGCCCCCTGGTGGTCAGTGTGCTCCCACAGCAGGAGTGCCGCTCAGCCACAAGCCGGGCTCATGGCTGCAGAGCACAGCTGCAGCGGTGGGAGCCTCTCCAACCTCCGTGGCAGCGGCAGCGCTACCGAGTGGTGGTGTTGGCAGGCGCAGCGGGCCCAGCTGGGGCTCTTCCCTGCTGCCTGCCATATCCCTCAGGAGGATGTTGAACTGCTGGGTTTCGACTTGACCTGTGGGGGATCGGCCGAAACTCGGCAGTCTGACCCCCCGCCCCCGCCAGGGGTCCTGGATTGCGAGAGGGCACAGGCCAGGCTGAGGGACCCCACCTGAGCACGGATCTGTGCACCAAGCCTCTATATAATAAATGCTATACAATGCTCCTAACATTAATTTCCAATTCCTTTATCAATAAAATTTGTTTTAAATATGGCCTAGGCCAGCCGTGGGCAAACTACGGCCCACGGGCCGGATCTGGCCCGTTTGAAATGAATAAAACTATTGAAAAAAAAGACCATACCCTTTTATGTAATGATGTTTACTTTGAATTTATATTAGTTCACACAAACACTCCATCCATGCTTTTGTTCCGGCCCTCCGGTCCAGTTTAAGAACCCATTGTGGCCCTTGAGTCAAAAAGTATGCCCACCCCTGGCTAGGCTAAGAATGGTTAAGAGTCTCTGCTTTGCTCTAGTCTAAATATCTCTTCTCTAATGTGTTCTCCTAATTCTGCTTATATTTACTTTTTTTCTTCTATTTTTTTTTTTTTTTAATGATACTGGTTGTTCCTGTTCCATGCTGGGATGTCACGCCTGTCTATGTCAGAAACAGTGTCACTAATCAGTAAATTATCTTTATCTGCAATTGCTTAAAGTTCAGATTTTAAACCACATAGTCATTATATAGAGTTGCCAATGCTTCTTTTCAATATGCTCATGAAGATGCCTGGCACTAGGTACTTTTTATTCCAGGAACAGTGTCAGGAGCCTATTGAAATCAACTGGTGGGTGTGGGTGTGGGGAGAGGCAATTTAATAGAAGGATACAGGGGCAGTTTGTGGTCCCGAAGGGCAGGAAATACAGCTAGGCTTCTTCAGCAGGAACTAGAACTAGGGACTGGAAAGTTATGAACCAAACGTATTCTGCCCACCTGCACACAATCTCTTGTTTCTGTTTCTCTATGTGCAAATGTTCCGTTTTCCCTCTTCCAGGCTGGCTTTTTCTGCTTTTCCCCAACTTGTAAGGCCCTTCCAATTCATGTTTTAATTGAAGATTTGGAGTCTCTACATCCCAAATCCATATTTATGGGGAAGTGAACAGATTGATCAATGGGAATCAGGTTTCCACTCTGGGCCCAATGAACTCAGGGTGTAGACCAACATGGGAGTCAGATTTCTGAGAAGGAGGTGAAGGAGGGTTCTTTAAGGAGGGGCCTTGGGGTTGGGGAACCATGGCTTCTCTTTGAGACACATGGCTTCTTTCTGATGGTATGGTGGTGATGCAGTTCCTGCTACCACTTCTTTTTGACTCCTCTGTCTGTTGTGCTTCTGTCCCTTTGTTAGGACAAAGAATTTTCTGACCAAGCTGCAAACTCATCAGCCATTGGGCTTAATAATGGACTCCTGGACATGTCCCTGGTGTTGCCATTAAGTCTCAACACTATAGCTGTTTAACCATGGTTTCCTCTTGCTTCAGAGACAGAAGAGTAGAAGCAAAGAGGGGCTACCCAAACCTCTTTCTTCTGGAGTCAAGATGAAAGGAAACAGCAGGTAGAAGAAGATAGTTGTGTCTCACCCCTTATTCTAGATTGTAATCTCCTATTAGGATTTAAATCATACCTCAGGAGAGCTCTCTCCCCCATGCAGTCGAAGTTAGAAATCAGTCAATTAACAAAGAAAACAAAGGAAATTATTAAAAAATGCACACATACCTTAAACATTTTATTTTAATTTAAATTATGATTAATCATTTGCAAATCTTTTTAAAAAAATATAGAATCATTGCTTGGTATTCTGATTCATATTTCTTGCCTAAATCACATTCATTTGCTGACCTTTGAATTTGATTTAAAGTAGAATGAATATTTACAGACTCTTATGAAGCAGAGTTTGTGCAAAACACTAGCTCTTTAATACTTTTTCTCCTTTCAAGAACATTTTTCTTAGTGAGTTGTCTTCACTTGCTAAAAGATTCAATTCAGTTTTCATAAAAATAACAATTTTTTTTTTCATTTTGCCCTTGCAATTCATTGGTAAATATAATAACTAATTAAAATATCCAAATAGAGTGACAAGTAAAACTGGCATAAACTGGTGTGGGAGCAACACCAGCAGTCTCTTGGTGAGGCTACAACTCAGCTGGTGAGGGTGCAGCGGCACTGTGCGTGGGAGCGTGGCTTTGCAAACTTGAGTGAACTGCGGAGTCTCCAGGAGAGATTGTTAAAACACAGATTGCAGATTTTAGCCCACCTGGTCTTGCATTTCTTGCAAATTATCAGAAGACACTGATATTTCTTGTCTGGGGCAGGGTAGGGTTGGGGTGGGGTTGTAGAGAGTTACCTGGTAGTCAGCATAGGCAACAGTGTAGATTTTTCAGAGTGATTGGAGAATGCCTGATAATCCAGTAGGTGGATTAAATGAAGTCTGACTATAACAGCTATCAAGTTGCTTATCAAGGTATTCTGTGCACAGCTGTAGAGGCTCAGTTGCCCTGGACTATGTTCCTGTCTCTCTGAGTAAATGATTGTGTGATCTGGGATGGTTACTTAACTTCAACAATCCCCTAGATTACTTAACTTCAACAATCCCCTAGATTACTTAACTTCAATAATCCTTGTCTGTAGAGAATGGGTATGATAATTTTTTCCCAGAGACAAAGGATTTTATTACTCATTTGCACAGCAAGCAGCATGAGCATCGACATGTTTGTGTTGTTCTCCTTTGCCACCAAGTCTCATAAGGGGGCACAATATGGGCCAGGTGCCTACTATGCTCACAGTGGATTTGTGCTGCAGCTGAGGAACACTGAGTTTGGAGAATCCACTGCTTTTCTAGCAAGTGATAAATAACCCTGCTCTTGATCTAGAGCAGTGGTTCTCAACCTTCTTAATGCCGCGACCCTCATGTTGTGGTGGCCCCCAATTTCATTGTTACAAATTGAACATAATTAAAGCATAGTGATTAATCACAAAAACAATATGTGATGATATATGTGTTTTCTGATGGTCTTAGGCGACCCCTGTGAAAAGGGTCGTTAGACCCCCAAAGGGGTCGTGACCCACAGGTTGGGAACCACTGATCTAGAGGAAGACATTAACTTATTTCTCAAGTTTACCAGCTATATAAAATAGTCCTGAGAAATAGCCCCAGTAAAAGAACGGACAGGGTTGGCACACGCAGCAAAAAGTGCACTTGTACAGAGTGCAGGTATGCTGTAGCCAAGCAAATGCACATTTTACAACTTGATGCCCATTGCCAAGTTGCCATTCAAAAAACTGGTACCAAGTTACAGTCAAGACTGCATAAGAGAGCCCATTTCTCTCCATTCTTCCTAACGACTTTTTAGTCTTTGCTAATTTTGTAGGCAAAAGGTAAATTCTCATTTCATTTGTGGCTCTTTTATCAACAGTGGATTTGAATATCTTTCCATATTTACCGGTCATTTGTATCTCTACTGGGATAAATTGCACGTGCTTGTTTTCTTAAGACTAGTTGGTTTGGTTCTTCTTTTTCTTCCAGGAAAAATGCATCCTAGACCATCATTTGTAAGTATTGAGAATTGAGCTATAAAAACAACTCTGGATCTGCCTTTGAGCTTCCCCAGAGTAGTTGAGGAAAGAAACCACACTCCAATAAAAAGTGACTTACAATGCCAGCCTCTGAATGCTAAAGATCAAAGGTGTAATATAATCATTTATTCACTCAGCATTAACTGAGCCCCTTCCAGTACCAGGTGTTTCTCCAGGCACTGGAGATATAAGACTCAGACATAGCCACCAACCTAAGTCACTCATAGTCTAGTGGAAAACAGGCAAGTAGAATAGTGTGAGGAGAGCTATGATAATAAAGATGTACATAGGGTGCTGTGACAGCAAATTAGGAGATAACTTTTATCTTTTATAACAGCAGATAGTTTTTATCTTTTGTATGTAAAGATAATATATAAGAAAGTCTTATATAAATGTGCTACTCTAAACATATACCTCATATATTTTTACCCTATTAATTTTTGTTTATACTTGGGTTTGGGTTTGAAGATTCCTGGTAGGAGGTCAGAGGGAAGGAGAAGAGGAGATCTGAGATATTTATTTCCTTATCTCCCTTCAGCGATGCCATGGGCTGGGGGCAGCATCTCTTGGTCAAAGATATTTTATCTTATCAGCTGACTCTCTAACCAGTGACTGCTCCCTTTCACTGCCTCTTCAAGTATGCAACTCTATAGTTTTTAGTCCCGGAGGATTGCACTACTCTTTGAGGTTTGCCTTATTCTGCAATGAACTTTTATAAATAGTCATTTTGTAAAACTCTCTTCAAATTACCCAATTTGAGTATGCCATTGTTTTCCTGCTAGGACTCTGATGGGCATAGTAATGGGTACTGTAAGTGGCCCTAGGAAACCAACCAGAATCTCTAAAATGGGATCAGATCAGTATTAAAGAGTATAGAGAAAATAGGGCTGTGGGTCATCCTTGATATACAGTAGCATCACAATGACTCAAACTGTCACTGGTGATGACATGGAAGAGCAAGATACTAGTAAAATGAATGTCAGAATTCAAAAAAAATTTAAATATCATTTTAAATAACTAAACCAATCAAATATCTAGAAATAAACTCTGGAGAAAAAATAAAACATCAATGGGAAATTTAAAGCAGACCTAAAGAAATGGTGAGAGATAGCATTTTTATAATTGGAAGAGTCAATATTGATTAAATGTCAATTCTATTCAAATTTTTCTATAAATTCTATGCAATCCCAATCAAAATCCCAGCAGGTTTTTCATTGTGGAAATTGACAAACTGATTTAAAAATTCATATGGTGCCCAGCCAGTGTGGCTCTGTGGTTGAGCATTGACCTATGAACCAGGAGTTCACAGTTCGATTCCCAGTCAGGGCACATGCCCGGGTTGCAGGCTTGATCCCTAGTGTGGGGCGTACAGGAGGCAGCTGAGCAATGATTCTCTCTTATCATTGATGTTTCTATCTCTCTCTCTCCCTCTCCCTTCCTCTCTGAAATAAAAAAAAACTGTATATTTTTTAAAAAGAGAATGAATAGCAGAAATTAATTAGGAGCTACTGAAGAGGAAGGAACAGAGCACCGAAAGGACCAGTCTTACGAAATGGACCAGGAAGCATCCGTCATGTGGCAATCTCTGGAGTGGCTGTTTAGTTCCAGAACTGCAGTCAGACCACTGGAGCTACAGCTTTATCAGGGGCTGTGCTTCTTTTCTCCGTGACGACTGTCGGTTGAGACTGTTTCATGCCTACCCTCATTTCCACGTGAATTCTTGCAATAGAATCTTATCACCAAGGGAAATTTAAACTTGTCTCTAATTCTTTCAACCTGTTGTGTTTACTGGGCCGATATTGCTTTCCTCTTCTGTTGCTAACAGCATACCCTTTAGGCTTCTGGAAACCATTTCTCACACATTCCAATGGCATACGGTTTTGTTGCCTGAGATGCTGCTGCAGTCCCCGCAGTTCTACATTTGGCGCATGATCCAGGCATGGTTACGTATAGCACACCTTTTTCATATGCTTGCTGGCTACTTGCATATCTTCTTTTATGAACTGTTTGGTACAGGGACGGGCACCTGCCCAACCAGGCCCATCAGTGTGATTTCCATGACCTTTCCTAGATCATTGGGAAGAAGGCAATCTGTTTCCTCGAGGTCACCAGCTGGTTGAATTAAGCCTGGAGTTGCTGATGACCATCTTTCCGAACTCAATGGGAAGAATGACTGGCCTGAGAATAAAGCCAACATAGAGAAAAGCAGAGCAGAGGAGGAGAATGAGAGAAAGTGTAAGAGAGATGCTAACAATTTTTTGGAGGTCTTGAATCCAGCATTGGCTGAACTCATAACCAAGTGCCTTCCACACTTGCAACCCAAATTGTCCTAATAGCAACAGTTGACCAAAATAAAAACCTATCTCAAATATTAAAAAAATATATCATGGCCTTCAGTATCCCACAGGGTCTCCACATAGGTTTTTTCTTACTATTACACTTACTTTTTTTCTGTCAAATTAGTGCTTAGAATAGGTTTCTATTTTATATACATCAACATGTACAAAAAATTTTTTCTGATTGTATGAGTTTTTATTGGAAATTTTAGAAGACTCAGCCGGAGGTTTAAGTTTAAATTTGGAGATGAGTACAATAATTTGGCAGAACCCATGTACATTCAGTAGTTGTAATACAAAGATAGTTTCCCTTAAAAATTGTTCTCTCTTTTGTAAATGTCCTAGAGAAATATAGTAGCTTTCTGTTCACACTTTGCAAGTAAAAAGGGTGGATCGTTCCACTACTGACATATTTTTTTTAAAAAATTGTTCTCTCTTCCTTAGGGGCTCCTAGGTATAGGCCGCTAAAAGGAGATTTACAATTTCTAGCACAATCAAAATGCTCAGAAAGATCAGGGCCTTTAGAAACTGTTCTGAGCTCTTATGGTTTTTTCAAATACTTGGAATTCAACCCTTTTGAGTGTTGCCCTCAATTTCCACACAGAATCCATGAGTAAAGGAAATAAAAACTAAGCAACACCAACAAAGCCAGCAGAATAAGTGCTGAGCTAATCTCCATTTCGCCCTGTATCTGCCCCCAGGCCCAGTCCTTGCCCAACGGCCCCTGTGTGCCCTCTCTCATGAGTGTGCTCTCATCCAGAGAAAAGCCCGCATTCCTACACCACACGTGCCGAGAGGGTTCTCTGGTGCTTTCAGAGGACATAATGTGGTACTAAGAAAGCTTGCAGTTTTCATTGGCATGGTTTTCAGTTCCTGTTTTAATAGAATGAATTCTGACAGCAGAAATTTCTTCTTAGGTAATGCTAATCTAGTTCATCGGATTAACTTTGGAAACGGCAGATGACTGCCGTTTTTAACAGCTCTGGTGTCAAATACTTTGCAATTAAACCTTTGCTGCTTGAGGTCAAAAGTAGAAACATTTGGTTAATTAATCACTTATTCAGATGTCTTCCTTTTAAGAAATTGCTCCTTTCTTAGATTTTGTTCAAGAAAGTCTTAGATTAGTCTTCCTTCTACATTAGAGTCTTAACTAACGAAATGTACAGCTCCCTGAAGGAGGCTATTCAAACAACAATCCTACAGTCCCCACACACAAATTCTCTCACAATGGCTTTGATGGGTCTTGTGTATAGATTTGGCCTTTCTGACTGGACTAAGCAAGATACGATCCCATTTTAAGAGATGCTGAAAGCACACCACTTTTCAGCAAACAAGCAATAGGAGTATTTCTTTTGGCTTGCTGCCTTGTTTGTTTTCTTTGTAAACATTGAGAGTGTGACATCAATGTAAAGCAATATGCCCAATCAGATTTACAAATATTTAAGTACTGGAATAAAATTCAGATAAGACCACATCTAAAATTCTCTAAAGAACTGAAAAACAAGAAACATACCTATCTCCTACCAGGAGTATCTAGGATTTAATACTTGCAAGTAACTTTTGCTAAGAACATCCCCCCCCCCCCCTCATTTTATTAATGCTCCTCATATCTCTGGTGCCTAGTATAAATTTTGTCTTGAATAAGTGAACAATCGCTTCTCGGCCTTTTGGCTAAGATCAAGTGTTGAATAAGTGAACAAATGAATGAATAAATTCTAGTTCATCATGAAAATTTTATTCCTTTTTAAACTGTACTCTGGCATTTAAAACAAACTTTTCAGCATTCATACAATTTTAACAACTCTGGTGTCAAATACTTTGCAATTAAACCTTTGCTGCTTGAGGTCAAAAGTAGAAACCTTTGGTTAATTAATCACTTATTCAGACATCTTCCTTTTAAGAAATTGCCCCTTTCTTAGATTTTGTCCAAAAACATAAAGAGTGGCAACTGAAAAGGAAAATACAATATTCACCAATCAAATATCCTAAATTCTGAGTTCCTTGACCTTCGTCAATGCCAGTCTACAGTCCACAAAAATAATTCTCATGGGCAACACTCTGGACCATGTCATAATTTAAAGTTCATCTTCCACTGATATCCTAAACATTAATAGTGTACCCAATCTCTTATTCTTCTAGCTCACTCTTTTGCTCTCAATATATCTAATCTTATTCATGTCCAGTTATTTGAGATACATACTTTTCTTCTAATTTACCACCTCCCATTAGATGACATTTTTGGTCCATCACTGTATTTGCTATTTAACTGGACTCACAGCCCAGGATCCATGCCATCATACTTTTCTTATTTGCTCCTACTCATAGGTGGGTGGATATGGTGGACAACATTGTTCAACATTATAAATTAAAAACACTGGTACTTCATGGTCTCCAATCACAATGCTAATTCCTCTCCTACCTCTGGCCTCAATTAGCAGATGGCTTTGTTCCTGACTTTATTGAGAAAATCCAAGTCATTGCACCTTCATGATCTCAACTGACTATCCTTGCCAACTACAAGTGCATTTAACCTGTATCCCCACCTCTCTCCTTTCATGCTGTTTGAATAAAAGAGATGTCCTTCTCCCCGAAAAATGAGCTATTACTCCACTTTAGTTTTTTAAAAAATATATTTTATTGATTTTTCACAGAGAGGAAGGGCGAGGGATAGAGAGTTAGAAACATCGATCAGCTGCCTCCTGCACACCTCCTACTGGGGATATGCCTGCAACCAAGGTACATGCCCTTGACTGGAATCAAACCTGGGACCCTTCAGTCTGCAGGCTGACGCTCTATCCACTGAGCCAAACCGGTCAGGACTCCACTTTAGTTTTTTATCTTGTCCCATCCCTCATCTTTTTCTCTTAACTTGCCTGCTCCTCAAGGTCATTCTTCCTAAACACATTCTTGCTTTGCACCACATTCCTACCCCTTTCTTGAGAAATGCTTCTGCCCACCTCTTGCCCCCCATCTCCTTAGGTAGCTCAGCATCACTTGTCATGTTTACTACATGCCAGTCTCAGCTGATTCTCAAGGAAACTTTCCCAGATCAGCATTGGGAATAAGTGGAAGGTGAGACCCCAAGGGCCGAGTAGTCATTCAGAGAAGTGTTCAAGCTTTTCTTTCTGAGACAATGGAATGAATGAGGTTGTTGTTCAAAACAATGGAGAGAAGAAAACCAAGAACAGAGAGGAGAGGAGAATCAAGAGGAGTGCTGGTGAAAGCCTAAACCTGAGGGAAGGGGCAGGAAGAAGGAGAAGGGAGAGAGAGGGAAGTGAAGAATATTTTAAGAATGGAAAATCTATTCCTTTATTTGACAGTGTTTATGTTACCGTCATGTCACTCCTCCTCCATCTTCCCACACATCTTCAGAAAACATCTTTCTGAGGTGATTTTGTTGTTGATGTTGGGATTTAAAGAGGAGACTGAGTTACTGTGATGCGATACAAAGACCTCTCACGTAGAAGAGATAATAAAACAATCCTGAAATTTATAGAAATTATATGAAAAGCTTTGGAAACGTGCAGACATTATGAGAAGAGCTTTGGACTGCCATGTGATTTGGCTCCAACTCAACTTTATCATTTTTTTTTTTCTGTAAGGATAGGAAGAAGGCCCTGCTGACACTGGGTTATATGTTATATGCCCAAGTAGATAAATGGCAATCCATGTGCAGTTGCAAAGCAGTGATTCTCAAAATAAGATTTGCCAAACACTGATGGACTTTGTGTAAGTCCTTTTTTACTATTATGGGTGACTGACTAATGCACTATTATATAGACTTACTTCACTCAGTGAATGTTAAAATTAGCCAGTTAGCAGAGCTGCCACTGAATGCTGCAAAATTCCAACTGTGCCTGATGCACAGAAAGAGAAAATTTCCATAATTCTCAGACTGAACTGTATTATCTGCATCATCAGTCCTGGCATGAGTGGGTCACCATTTCATTTGCTGCTGTTCCTGAAATAATGATATTTTACTTTGATGGGTCATTTTGTCTGTATGTAATTGTAATTTTTGTGTAATTGCTATAATATTACCATTTTTACTTTAATTTGGACCCTTCCTAAGTCTTTGTTATCACCAAGTCCCTTTTTTCCAGTGGGAGATGGGAAGAGCTTGGCTAGACCATAGTGCCTTCTGTCCTGACTATGTTGGCAGAGGTCCAAGCAATTTAAAAACTATTAAGCTTAGGGGCTTTCACTAATGACTTTGTAAAAAGTTTTTCACTCTATTCTTCAAGGAGAATGGTGCTAGAGGAGAGGAAGGCTGCGCTCACTTGCACTTTGGAAAGGGTGGCAGCCCCATTCTGATACACCCTTTTTAAGAAAAATATATTTTTTTTATTGATTTCAGAGAGGAAGGGAGAAGAAGAGAGAGATAGAAACACTAATAATGAGAGAATCATTGATTGGCTGCCTTCTGAATAACCCCCACTGGGGATCAAGCCTGCAACCCAGGTATGTGCCCTTGACAGGAATCGAACCCAGAACTGTTCAGTCTTCAGGCCAACGCTCTATCCACTGAGCCAAACCAGCTAGGGCTGACATATGCTTTTATATTTCTCTACAGTCAGTAATGATGTCTCCTCTTTTATTTCTACTTTTAGTAATATTAGTCTTCTCTATGCTTTTCTTGACCAGTCTAGCTAAAGATTTACCAATTTCTGGTAAACTTTTCAAAGAACCAATTTTTGCTTTTGTTGATTTCTCTATTGTTTTTCTATCCTCTATTTCATTCATTTCTACTCTAATCTTTATTATTTTCTTCCTTCTGCTGGCTTATAATACTTTGCTCTGAAGTAAGTGGAAAATTAGGCTATTGATGTGAAAGCTTATTTATTTTTTAAATATAGGCATTTATACCTTTTAATTCTAACTACTACTGCCTGGCTGGTATGGCTTAGCAGTTGAGCATCAACCTATGAACCAGTAAATTGTGGTTCAATCCCAATCAATGATTCTCTCTCTCATTGATGTTTCTACCTCTCTCTCCCTTCCTCTCTGAAATCAATAAAAATATTTTAAAAAAAGAAAATGTGGTATATATACACAATGGAGTACTACATGGCCATAAGAAAGGATGAAATAGTGTCATTTTCAACAACATGGATGGACCTTGAGAACATTATTTGAAGTGAAATAAGTCAGACAGAAACAGTTAAGAACTATATGATTTCACTCATATGTGGGATATAAAACTGCAACTTATAAACACAAATAACAGTGTGGTGTTTGCCAGAGGAGGGAGGTGGGGGAGAAAGGTGTTCTAATATGAGGTGACAGGAGAAAATTTGACTTTGGGTTGGGAACATGGCCCTATATACAGATTTTGTAAATTAGTAATCCACACATGAAACCTATATGTTCATATTGACTAATGTCACCCCAATAAAATTTAATTTAAAAAAATTCTTACTACCACTTTAGCAGCATCCCATAAATTTTTTAAAAATATATTTTATTGATTTTTTAAAGAGAGGAAGGGAGAGGGATAGAGAGTTAGAAACATCAATGAGAGAGAAACATTGATCAGCTGCCTCCTGCACACTCCCTACTGGGGATGTGCCTGCAACCAAGGTACATGCCCTTGACCGGAATCAAACCTGGGACTCTTGAGTCCGCAGGCCGACACTCTATCCACTGAGCCAAACCACTTAGGGCTCCATAAATTTATTTAATGTTGTGCTTTCATTTCTATTCATTTCAAATTATTTTTAAGTTTCCCTTGTGACTTCTTTGACCCCTTGGCTATTTAGGTCTATGTTGTTTAATTGCCATGTATTTGTAAGTTTCCCCGATTATTTTTTGCTATTGATTTCTAAATTCATTCAACTGTGATTAGAGGACACATTTTGTATGATTTCAATGCTTCAAAATTTATTGAAGCCTATTTTATAGCATAGCATGATTTATACTAAAGAATGTTCCAGCCCTAGCCAGTTTGGCTCAGTAGATAGAGTTGGCCTGCAGACCAAAGGGTCCCAGATTCTATTCTGCTCAAGGGCACATACCTTGGTTGCAGGCTTCTCCCCTGCCAGGGCCCTGGTCAGGGTGCATGCAGGAGGCAACCAATCAATGTCTTTCCCTCTTTCTTCCACTCTCCCTGAAAATCAATGGAAAAATACGCTCGGGCAAGGATTAACAATAACAATAACAACAAAAGAATTTTCCATAGTCACTTGAGGAGAATATATATTCTACTGCTATTGGGTGGAGTATTCATTGGGTATTATTTTCTTACTCCAGTACAGCTTATTCCCACCTGTGTTCTTTGTGCTGTTATTATCAAATATATTGCATTTCTATAAGTTATATTCCCAATAATACAATTATATAGATATTATAACTTCACAGCCAAATTAAGAAGAAGCTACAGAGATTTCCCACATATCACCATCCCATGCATGGCCTCCCCCATTATCAACTTTCCCTCATCATAGTGGTACATTTGTTACAATTGATGAACCTACACTGATACATCATCATCACCCAAAGTCCATAGTTTATTCTTGGAGTTGTACAATCTAAGGGTTTGGACAAATGTGTAATGAATGACGTGTATCCATCAGAAAGGTATCATTTTTTCCCTGCCCTAAAAATTTTCCGTGTCCCATTGATTTATCCTTTCCTGATCCTCACAACCTTTGACAACCACTGATCTTTTTACTGTCTCCATAGTTTTGCCTTCTCCAAAATGTCATGTAGTTGGAATCAGTGCATACCCTTTTCAGATTGGCTTCTTTCACTTAGTAATATGCATTTAACGTTCTTTCATGTCTTTTCAAGTTAATTTCTTTTCAGTGATGAATAATATTCCATTTTATGGATGTACTAAAGTTTATCCACTCACCTACTAAAGGATATCTTGGTTGTTTCCAAGTTTGGGCAATTGTTAATAAAGCTCCTATAAATATCCATATGCAGGCTTTTGCATGGACATATGTTTTCAGCTCCAAGGAGCATGACTACAAGATTGTGTGTGTAAGAGTATATTTAGTTTTGTAAGAAACTGCCACATTGCTTTCAAAGTGGCTTTACCATTATATCAGCAATGAATGAGAGTTCTTGTTGCTACACATCTTTATCAGCATTTGGTGTTGTCAGTGCTCTGGATTTTGGCCATTCTTACAGGTATGTAGTGGCATCTCACTGTTGTTTTAATTTGAATTTCCTTGATGATACATTATGTGAAGAATTTTTATATGCTTCTTTGATATCTGTATATCTTCATTGGTGTGATGTCTGTTGAGGTCTTTTGTCTATTTTTTTTAATTGAGTTGTTTCTTTATTGTTGAGTTTTTAGAATTTGTGTATATTTTGAATATCAGTCCTTTATAAGATGTGTCTTTTGCAAACATTTTCTCCCACTCTGTGGCTTATCTTCTTGTTCCCGTAACATTGCTTTTTATGGAACATAAGTTTTTAATTTTAATAAAATTCAGCTTACTATGTCTTTAAGGATAATGCTTTTGGTACTGTATCTAAAAGGTCATTGCCTACCCAACGAATTTTCTTCTAGGACTTTTATAGTTTTGTGTTTTAGCATTTAGGTCTATGACCCATTTAAGATAATTTTTGAAGGGTATAAGGCCTGTGTCTAGATGCATTTTTTGCATATGGTTTTCCAGTAGTTCTAGCACCAATTCTTGAGAAGACTATCTCTGCTACATTGTATTAACATTTCTAGAGTAAGATGTATAATATAAAGTTAAATAGTTCTGACAATATACTCAGAAATCTCATAGTTCCTTTCTGTTTGCCTTTACAAATAATTGAAGGGAAAGTTGTACCCAAATTAGTTTCCTATGGAGCGAATACCTCTCCATAAATAGTTAAGAATGTATGCTTTTGAGTCAAACTTGACTCTACCATTTTCTAGTTGTGTGGCCTTGGGTAAATGATTTACATTTTTAAATTTCATTTTCCTTGATTTGAAATGGGGTCAATATTTTTCTTATAGGGTTGCTGTAAAGATTAAATAAGGTGCTTTTTTCATAAAGTGCTTTTCACTAATAAATACTCAGCAAATGAGAGCTATTGCTATTATTTATACCAGGAGAATGATCCTTTAGCAAAGGAACATCACAAAGAATGTTTAAATATTGTTTTCTTTTTTCCCTAGAAACTATAATAATAAAAAATTCCATGCCCTAGCTGGTTTGGGTCAGTGGATAGAGCATCGGTCCACGTATTGAAGAGTCCCAGATTTGATTCCGATCAAGTGCACATATCTCGGTTGCAGGCTCCTGGCCCTGGTCAGGGGCATGCGGGAGGCAACCAATCGATGTGTCTCTCTCACATCAGTGTTTCTCTCTGTCTCTCCCTCTCCCTTCCACTCTCTGTAAAAATCAATGGAAAAAATATCCTTGGGTGAGGATTAAAAAAAATTCCAGGTAATCTAATATGACATTTGAGCCTTAATCCATTGAAACCACAAGTTTTCCAAAGAACTATGGCTGGGGAATAAAATCCTTTTGGAAGGCATGAGATACTGTGCAGAAATTAAGAGTGGTGTACGTACACAACATATTATGGCGACACTCTGTGCAAAATGAAAGTAAGAGATGAGTTTCTGAAGTTTATTTCTGGTGTACATATTATACTCTGCTATAACTCCAAACTCCCTACTTCAGTCCTTCCTTTTCTGACTGCTTTTCACTCTGGCACTGCTACACTAGGGTTTCCTAAGAAGAAGAGGTAACTTCAGTAGAAATATTCCACTCCCCACTCTCAATCATGAAATTTATTCACACCCTGAGGAGTCAGAATCTAAAAGAGTAGTATCTGTACTTAAGGAAATTAAGTAACTCAATGGGCCAGGGTTGTTCTAGGTATTGGAGACAAATTGGTGAACAACATGGACAAAGAGAGAGTTCATGAAGATTCTATGAATTAATGTTACAAAACCACTAAAGTTATTACAAATAGTCTTTTTTGAAAAATGTTATTATGGAAATTGTCAAACATACAAAAGCAGGGAATGATGGCACAGTTCTAAAAAACTGGACATAAAACACTTTTGGAATGTATTTGTTTGTTTTATCCTGATTTTAGAGATAATACATGCCCACTTTAGAAAATTTGGAAAACACACGAAAGCATTAGAAAAGACTAAACATCACCCCTGTAAACATAGTGTGGCAACCTCAAAGCTGGGCCTCTCCAGCTGGGGCAAAAAGTGGAATGAGTTGACAGCTTCCAGACATTAAGCTTTCAGGATTCTAGCAGTAGCCACCGCAGGTCAGGCCTCTACCCACTTCCCAGCCAATGGCTGAGCTGGGCACGGGTGGGGGAGGTGCTAAAACCTGGCCATTTCTGCCTGACGCAAGACTCCCCTGACAGACAAGAATATTTATTTACAGTTTTGCTCCTGGGCTCTGTTAACCTCTCTGCCTTCCATCATAATATAGTCTAAAGTGGTCTGAACTTTCAGGACAGCCCACAGAACATTACACTGATCTGTTTCCTTGATGGCATCATGCTAAATAGACAGGTTGAGCAAGAGGCAACTAATATGCTAGAGGCCTTGGTAAGACAACTGTGCTCCACAGAGTGGGAGACAAGCCCAAGGAGACTCAGAAAGCCACCACTTGAGTATACTTTTTAGAGTTCAATAGTCAGGGCTTTGCCAAGACATCCTCTCCAAAGTAAAAGGCAAATTTCTGAATCTTGCATTCCCTGCTTCAAAGATGGAATTGTGCTTGTGAGCCATTTTGGATTCTAAGGGAACATATTACACATCTAGGAATACTTCTCTTTTCCTAGGGATACAGAAGACTGACAACTTTGAATGGTGCCCAGAGCAGGAATGAGCTCTATGGCAAATCTAGGCTTCAATGCAAGCAGCTCTGCTGATATCAGGGATGAAAAAAGTTGCAGTGTGGCAAGCCCCAGTGAGAGAAACCCCGTGAAAGCACTTGGGGTTCTGGAACAATGCTGTGCCACTTGCAGTTGGGAAGTACATGTCTTTCGAGAAACAGCTCCTAGCATATTACTGGGTCCTGTTAGAGCTGGAAGGCTTGACTATAGGGCACCAAGTGACCACGCATACACAATTGCCTATTATGAGGTGGGTTTTGTTAGGCCCACCAATTCATAAAGTAGAATAGGCCTAACAGCAGTCCACAGTAAGATAGAAATGGAATGTCTGGGATTAAAGCCAGGGAGGACCGGAGGGCATGAGTAAGCTGCATAGGCAAGTAGCTCTGACTCCCATGTCACCACCATGGTTACACACCAGTGACACTCCTTCAGCTCACACAAATGGCCACCTATGCAGAAATTTCATACAACCAGATAAAAAAGGAGGAAAAAGCCAGGTATTTTGATGAGTTGGCTTGTTATGTGAATGCAAGCTGACAATGAACAACAGCTGTATTACAGCCATATTTAGGCTTGAAAGACAATGGAGACAAAAATCTCAATGGATGGAGCTGGGAGCAGTACATTGGTCATCGACTTTGTGTGGAAGAAAAAGTAGTCGCCAGTGAGAAAATGTACAGAGTCCTAAGCAGGTGCCAGTGGCCCAGGCAACTGGATAGGGGCCTAGAAGCAAAACACACACACACACACACACACACACACACACACACACACACCAAAAAAACCCACAAACAAACAAACAAACACAAATCTGGAAGATTAGAGGCAAGGAGGTCTTGAGTAAAGGCATTTGAATGGAGTGGGCATGAAGTATGAAGATTTTTGAATCACATATTAATGTCTATTAGAAGCCACCCATCGAAGACATTCAACAACCCCCTAGACACAGGACTTGGCCAGATGACATTTGTCAGCCTTCACCATTGATCATCCCAGAACTGGCACACTGTGCACATGAATGGAGTGGCCGCAACGCCAGAGACAGAGGTCACGCATGAACTCAACAGCATATGTGCCTGTCACTGAGGCTCATTTAGCTACTCCCACCTCTGAGAACTGCCAACAACACAGGCCAAACTGTGTCCCCAAAATAGGATTATTCTTTGAGGAGACCAACTTATCATTTTATGGCAAGTAAACTATGCTGGGCCCCTTCCATGCTAGAAGAGCCAGTGGTTTATCTTCACAGGGAAAGATAACTGTTTAGGGTACGGGTTTGTTTTTCTTGCCCACAGAGCCACAGTCAACACCACTGTCCAGGGACTAAAGAATTTTATGGCCTAATTTACACCCATTAAATCCCACACAACACAGAAGCATCTAACCAGGAGACTCTCTCATTATATCATATACAGCATTCTTTAAAAGCAGCTACCTTCCATTGATGGCCTTCTAAAGGTAGCAACTGATACACCATCTTGGAGACAATACAACAGTGATTTTCAACCTTTTTCATCTCATGGCACACATAAATTCTTTATTAAAATAGGGCACACCAAAAAATATATATATATTTTTTGCCAATCTGACAACAAATAGGTATACTTTTGATTGATTTACAAAAAATAATAATAATAGTAATTACCTATCCTTTTTGTTCCTAAGTGACTTTTTAAAAAAATCAGGTGCCAATACTTGTATATAAGGATTTCTAGTACCAAAAATTAACCAATCAGATGTAACCTTATTACACAACATCCTATATAATAAAAGCCTAATATGCAAATCAACCAAATGGCAGAATGACCGGTCACTATGATGTGCACTGACCACCAGGGGGCAGATGCTTAATGCAGAAGCTGCCCCCAGACCGCAGGCCCCAGACCAGCCAAAGCAGGTGCCAGCGGGGGGCCCCCCAATCGTCCTACCAGTCACCATGTAGAGGGAGGTGACCAGCCGTGGCGGCAGGGGTGGGGCTGGCAAGCGAGCAGCGCCAGGCTGGCCAAGGTGGGTGCCAGCAGGGTGACCCCCTCCCAGATCACCCCGCTGATCGCCCTGCAGATCGGCCCTGATTGCTGGCCAGGACTAGGGACCCTACCGGCGCATGAATTTTGTGCATCAGGCCTCTAGTGACTGATAAGATGCAACTCTATTATATGACCTTTATATTTATGGATCAAGACAGGGCATTCACACCAGATGGCTATTGTGTTGGCTGTTGTCATTTTTAATTTGACAATCTAAGGGAAAAGAGGTCAGTGCCCCTGACTATATAATCAGGTATTGCATGTTTTAAAAATTCTTGCAGCGCACCAGTTGAAAATCACTGCTCTACAAAAATGGAGTGTCTTCCTTTGGCATGTAGCTAGACACTAAATCAGAGAACTTTATATGGTGCTGTGTCCCCTATAGGGAACATACAAGTGTTTGAGACCCAAGGTAGGGAAGCAGGACAGATCTGCTTTATTCCAGTGATGCACTGAGGGACTTTCTTGTGAGAGGACACAGCAAGGGTCCCATAGGACTACATACTATGACTAATGCCTGGGCACTTTGGACTCCTTGTACCCATGGACCAGACAGTAACAAGAGTCACCTTCAGGGCAGGGAACTGACCTGCAGAAGCATGAATTAGGATGGTTCATCTCATGTGCATATGTAAGAGCAAGACGGAATTAATGTGCAACCCATGTAATTGGCTTAGGTTCTTCTTGGTATTCCTTGCCCAGCTGAAACAGTGGATGGACATGTGCAGCAACCCTAGCCTGAAATGGGTTCAATTACTAAGGACTCAGACCCTGTAAGAATGAGGGTTTGGGTCACAGCACCAGGTGACTCAAGACTTTACCCCAGGAAGAGAGGCCCACAGTTCCTCAAATACATGGAGCAAAGGATCCATGCAGCACAGGGGTGGCCTGAGGAAGTCATGAGGGTGCACACTCAGACCTCCCTTTAAGAGAATCTGCTGCAATGAGTATAGTTAACTGTGCAAATTGGGGCCACTCTCTTCCTAGGCTGCACCCTGCCAGTGACAGAGCATGGTGGGTGACTTCTGCTCTAGAGTTGACTAACTTTCTTAGAGCTGTCCTGCAGTCTGAATCTCTTCTACCCAATCTTCCTTCCCTCCCTCCTTTCACAGGTGTCAGCCTTGCATTGCAAGCAGAAGTCTCTGTGTCCTCCAACTTCCTCCTGCTTTTATCCCTCAGAGGCATTTTCCCCAATAAATCTCTTGAATTTATAATTCAATCCTGGCATCTGCTTCTCAGAGGACCTGGACTGACATATTAATGTACAACAATAAACATTATTAGCACTGTGAAATATTTGCTTTGAGTCATAAAGTGTTTATTTGGACCACACTGTACCTACTGAATTAATGTCCACACATATACAAGCAGCTCTACCAGCTATGCAGGCTAGGGCCCCTCATACCATCCTAGTTCCAGTAACATTTACTTTGTGGCTGGGATATCAGTTCCTACATTTGCCTTAGCTTTCTTGCCAGTGCCACAAATTTAGTATTTCAAAGTAGATCTTTTCATATTTCTAATATTGGGGTCTCTATTATCACAATATCTGAATTACTGGAGCAGGGTCTACAGCTAAGATGGTAAATTTCTGTAAAGTTGATTTTACAGTAAGTAATGTATTACTGGGAATAGCAAGCAGCTCTGATCATGAGTGTGATATTTTACATTCAGTCCTAGTTAATGATGCTAAAAAGTCAAGATTCTTCTTTTACATCTTAAACATTACCAAATTATTAAATTGGGTCCCAAGGCTTGGATGCAGCTCAGAAACAGAAGTGGAATCTGGGAAGGAGCAAGGTTGGGCAAGAATCAGAGATGTGTGTGGGGAGCAGCTATGGAAGTGGGATTTGGCTGTAGGATGAGGGTATCTATTGCACACATTATTGGGCAATTTAAAATAACAGGAATATATATCATTGATTTCAGAGAGGAGGGAGAGGGAGAGAGAGAGAGAAACATCAATGATGATGAGAGAGAACCATTGATCGGCTGCCTCCTGCATGCCCCTACTGGGGATCGAGCCCACAATCCAGCCATGTGCCCTTGACCAGAATGGAACCTGGGACCCTTGTATCCACAGGCCAAAGCTCTATCCACTAAGCCAAACTGGCTAGGGCCAGGTTGGGTGTTTTGTGGGTTTTTTTTTTTAATTGCAAAGCTTTGCACACACACAGAGTTGGGATTGCCACAATTTTTAGATAAGAAAAATTTAACTGTGCCTCATCAATGTCGCCTTACATGGGCCAAGGATTTCAATTAATATATAAGATTATATTAATAATATATTTGTGTAGTTACTGATAGATTTTACTTCTGTTGATCATTTCAGATTTTATTTTCAATTACTGCAAAAAGACTATGTTAATTATAATTTTGGTCCTCTCCTAATTCTTTGTAATTCTCAAATTCTTTTTTTCAGTGAGGTTGACTTAGGTGGACAATTGTCTCTCTTAACTGAACAGGGTTCAATAAGGTCAAAAGAGTTTGGGAATAGTGATCCATAAGACTTTCAAATATGCCACTGAAAGTATTTTATCACTGCCCTATAAATAGACTTGTACACCCATCTTAGCCTACATGCTTGTGGCTCTGGGAACTTTAGTGCTCACTTATCAAGGGCCTGGACTTAGCCCTGCTCTTTCTTTGAATTATTTATGCTCACAATCAGTTACTTAGGGCACAGCCTCTACCAGTTTGTCTGGATTGCAATGAGAACAAGTGACCACCATCCCACATAAGGGGCCACTATCTTACATCAACGGCCGCCATCCTTCGTATCCAGAACCAGTTCCTTAACCTTTATTTCCCTCCTTCTCTGTCTTCCTTGCTCAGTCATTAGGGACACTTCTTTCAGGTGAAAGCCCCACCCAATTAGATGATACAATTACTAGTAAATTAAAAAATAAAGTACAAAATTGCATTCACAACTTAATTTGAGCTAGGTTTTTGTTTTTTTTTAAAGGAGTGTAGAGAGAAAGTGCCAGAAGAAAACATATCAAAATATATAAACAAATGTACCTCTTGGGTGAAAGGATTGTGGGTAATAATTTCACTGCCTCCTATCAGCATTATGCAATTTCCAAATTTCCCCCAATGGCCACGTATCTGATCAACAGGAAAATGGTGTGAAATGCTAGGGAACAACACAAAATATAGTATTATAAATCATTGTACACCAGATAAAGTTATAGTGGCAGAGAATGCACACAGTTCCCAGAATAAAGACCCTTGCAGCTAGGTATGGTCATGTGACTACAGTGTGGGGAAGAATGAAAGGAAGGAACTGATCAGCTTGGTCTTCCTCCTACTGTTCCGGGGCAATCACCACTTAGCTGAGTCAGGGTCTTCCTGTTTCACTATATATATATGTGTGTGTGTGTGTGTATATATATATATATATATATCTTCCTAGTCATGTCTAGGAATTTAGGAAACAAGACACATTTCTTTGCTTTACATATTTATGTGAATAGTTCCTTCTCTTGATTACCTAAAATTTTTATTCTAATCCACCAGTACTGTCTCTGGGTTGACTTAGGTGACATAGGTGGTCTGTAGACTCCCTGAAACTATGGAGCAAACTACTGCATGTTTGTAAATATGTGCATTTTTCTAGAGCATGGGCCAATAATTCTTACTTTCAAGGAAATCCATGAACCACAAAAAAGTTTAATGACTGTGCAAAAATAAAAGACAGTCCCTAACTGGTTTGGCTCAGTGGCTAGAGCGTTGGCCTGCAGACTGAAAGGTCCCAGGTTCGATTCCGGACAAGGGCATGTACCTTGGTTGTGGGCACATCCCCAGTAGGAGGTGTGCAGGAGGCAGCTGATCAATGTTTCTCTCTCATCAATGTTTCTAACTCTCTATCTCTCTCCCTTCCTCTTGGTAAAAAAATCAATAAAATATATTTTTAAAAAATAAATAAAATCTATTAAAAAAAATAAAAGACAGTAAGATAATGATTTCAGGATTTTTAGACCTGGTCTGGAAGTTTATATTTTCTTTTAATTTTTATTTTAAGATCTGAGCTCAAGAAGGGGGTTGGGGGGAGCAGGAATCTGCTATAACCTCAACTAATTCTGACATAGATTTGGAGCTGATTGCAATTGCAAATAAAAAATAATAATTTATTTCCTTCCCTTCTTCATATAAGGCACAGAAGTTAAATTTATGAGAGGACAAAATAAAACAATCTCAGCATGTAGATGAACAGTATGTGTTTTAATAATTGCACTTGGGATTGTCAACAAAATGAATACAGGGTCAAGTAGCATGTTGCTTTTGGAAACTGTTTAATGGATCCTTGTCAGCAACCTAGGAACAGAACCTGAATGGTGGTAACTGTGGATAATGGGACACAGTTGGATTTGGGGAGAAATAACTCTGCTAATCTCTAGAAGAACAATCAAGAAAATGCCTGGAATTCATAAATAACAGTGGAGGGAAAGCTATTATTCATCTGCTTGGCTTTTAGCAGAGTCTGGGGAATTTGCTTGGGTTATTTGAGAAAGTCTTGTGGTAATTATGATATAATCAGACAGTTTTTCATAGCTCTGTTTGCCTTCCAAATGCTAACGATTACTGAATGCAAGTTGTACAGAGGAGCTGTTGAATAAGTTTTCCTTCACGTCATCTGTGGGGTGTTTGGAAGTATGAGTACCTGATCAAGAAGTATGCTGTAGGGGACACCCAATCCCCAACCTTTTTTTCTACCCTGGAGGTACTGAGGTTAATCATCAGGCCCCATTTACCTCCCTGACTTCTCTCAGAACCTTAGAGAGGTTCCAGAGTTTTTGGTGGCATGACGGCGGGCTTAGTCGGGGACTGAGTAGGCCTAAGAAGGCTTTGTCACACAGAGCATTTGCCTCTCCACCCTCCCCATTCATCAAGGGCTCTGCCCACAAGTTTCTGGGCCTCTTCGTAGCCTCAGAAGCAGCCAACAGAGAAAACGTGGCAGAGCTTCAGCCATGTGTGCAGAAACTCAGCCAAGTACACAGCCTGGAGAATACTAAGCATGCCTGTGTGTGTGCATTCTAGAACTCACCCACCTGGCCTGCCGCTGAGCACCCCCTCTTCTCGAGGTTCTGTACTCAGCATGGGCTCTGACTGTGAGGGGAAGTGAGCCCCTGGTAGCTCATTCTTCTGAGCCCAGAAGTGTAGGCTGGGATAGTGAGAAAAGGGCACCTGGCCTGGCATGTTGAAAGCCATCATTGTCTAACCCAGTGATGGCGAACCTTTTGAGCTTGGCGTGTCAGCATTTTGAAAAACGCTAACTTAACTCTGGTGCCGTGTCACATATAGAAATTTTTTGATATTTGCAGCCATAGGAAAACAAAGACTTATATTTTTGATATTTATTTTATATATTTAAATGCCATTTAATAAAGAAAAATCAACCAAAAAAATGAGTTCGCGTGTCACCTCTGACACGTGTGTCATAGGTTTGCCATCACTGGTCTAACCACTCTGGCCAGTGGGTCTCCATCTTGGCTGCACATTACAATTACCTGGAGAGCTTAAACACCAAACAGAAAGCTGTGCCTGGATCTGACCCCAAGGCTCAGATGTAATCATTCTGGGACGGGGTGCCAGCACTGGTTGCAGATGGTTCTGCTGTGCAGTCAGGCCTGACAGTCTCAGATTGAAACCTAGGTCACAATCAGATTTCATGGTTATAGAAACTGATTCATTGAGGTAATATCAGTCCCTGTTCTCCCATTTGTGCCTGCAGAAAGACCCAGATGGAAATGTTTGGGAAGACAGTGTCTGCTGGGAGGTGGGTAGGACATCTCATCCTCTAGATGAAGCAGTGAGGGCCCTCAGCTCTGCAGGCAGGAGCTGACTAATGTACTCAAATGCTTCAATTTGTCACAGTTTTCTTTTTAGTTGAAATTTTTGCTGAGATAATTGTGGGTTTACCTGACATTGAAAGAAATAATACAGATTCCAGTATCCTTTACCCAGTTTTTCTCTGTGATAACATCTTGCAGAACAATAGCACAGTACCTCTCAACAGAACATGACATTGCTAACTTCTGCTGCTCTTCTTCAGACTTTCCCAGTTTCACTTGTACAGTGTATTTAATTGTATACAGTTTTAGTACATGTAAATTCATGTGTCCACAGCCAGTCAAGATACGAAACAGTTTAATCACCACAAGGATCCCTGTGTTGCTGTTTTATAACCTCGCCCACACCTCCCCATCCCGAACCCAGGCAACCACAAATCTGTTCTTCATTTCTAAAGCTTTGCTATTTCAAAATGTGCTATAGGTGGACTCGTAGAGTATGTAGCCTTTTTTTTTGTTTTTTGGGTTTTTTTTTGTTAACCCTCGCCCGAGGATATTTTTCCATTGATTTTTAGAGAGAGTGGAAGGGAGGGGGAGAGACAGAGAAAAACATGAATGTGAGAGAGAGGCATGGATTGGTTGCCTCCAGCACATGCCCTGATCAGGGCTGGGGATCAAGCCTGCAACCGAGGTACGTGCCCTGGGTCGGAATCAAACTCGAGACCTTTCAGTCTGCGGGCTGACGCTCTATCCACTGAGCCAAACCGGCTAGGGCTGGGATTGGCTTTTTTCACTCAGCATAATTCCTTGGAGAGTCATCAAGGTTGTTGTGTGTATCAGTAGTATTCTATAAAATGTGTGCATCACAATTTAACTGTTCACCTATCGAAGGATCTCCGGGCTGTTTCCAGTTTTTAACTATTATGAATAAAGCTGCTACGAATCTTAATTTTTGTGTTAACATAAATTTTCACTTCTTTGGAATAAATACACAAGAGTACAATTGCTAGATAATAAGGTTTAGTTTTATAAGAAATGGCCCAACTATTTTCCAATGTGGCTATACCATTTTATATTTCCACCAGCAATGGGGTCCAGTTTTTCTGCATTGTTGCCGGAATCTAGTGTTTTCACTATATTTTAGTCATTCTGATAGTATGTAATGACATTTAAGTCTGGTTTTAATTTCTATTTTTGTTATACCAATGACTTTAGACATTTTTTATGTGCTACTTGCCATCTGCATATCCTCCCCGGTGAAATGAATATCATATCTTTTGCCCATTTTCTAACCATATTGGGTTTTGTTTTCACTGTTGAGTTTTAAGAATCTTTTTTTTTAAGGGTATTACAAATAGTAGTTCCCTATTGAATTCATGTAACTTTTAACATGTTACTCATGAAATACAAGGTTACATTTTCACTGTAAAAGTAATACCGTAGAATAGTATTTAGCATACCCCCTATCTAATCCCACTCTTGCCCCATAAAAGGGGGTAACATTCTTTAACAATTTAATTCAGACCCTTCTTTAAGCTACACCTAGACATAATGGGCTTGATCTCTATATACTTTTGGCAATTTGCTTTTTTTTTTTTACTTAACATCTTGACATGATGGAAAATACATAATTATGTTACTTTTTCTCCAATCATTCAGCTTTTTAATTGTTCCATAATCCAGAAGGGAAAAGCACACCACAAACACTTCCTGTCTCCAGGAATCTGAAAGTTTAGAACATTGTTTTCACAAGTGTTTAAAACCTTAAACTTACGTTGAAATAGAAAGTGGAGAACATGTGGCTGAGGACTGCCCTCCCAGGTAAGGGGAAGAAAGCCTTGCACCACCTGTGCACAGCCAAGAGACTCCATTTCCTCTCCTGGTGCTGCATGGCTAACTGGGAACTCCTTGCCTGAAAGAGCTGCTGTTTCATTCTCAGTAAAACCACAGCATTGGACACAATGCTTTCCCAGTCCTGCCAGATTTAACATACCGTCACCCGATTCTCCATAAGGGTGGGAGCAGAGTGTAGGGCCTAGCACAGAATATTGATGCCTATGCAAGTAAGGGTGGAAGCCCTTAGTCCCTTCTTTTGCTCACATACAATAGAAGCCAACTCCAGGACAGGCAAAACAAATCATCTTTCTTCTCACTACTTGGGAAACAGATCTCCCAGAGAAAAGAGGAGAACGATGCTGTCTGTAACATAAGTGAGCCTCGGGGAAAAGAGATTTCTGGTTCTCTGAGCTGCTCTGCTATTGTAAGACATAGTGCAATGTAATAATCGTGACTAGCTTTACTAATTTGTCTTTCCAGAAGAGCTAAAGGTACTTTTATCGACATCATTACCCACATTAGTGGGATGAAATAGAGAATATGGGGAGGAAAAACCTGGATATTGTTAAAGCTGTAATCCCAGCAACCTAAATACACACACACACACACACACACACACACACACACACACACCACACACCTTATTTGATATATTTATTCACCTAACAAATATTACTGGATGTCTGTGATGTGCCAGGAACCCTGTCGGGCAATGAGATACAATGGTGACCATATATATTGGGTCCTAAAATCTTCAGCATCAGGAAATGGTCCCCACACTGGGTCCTCTTGCTCTTGTGGCTTATTAAGTCCTTCTAGAAATGTCCACCAACAAACAAAATCTGCAGGACAAGGTGGATGCATGATGAAAAGCAGAGTACTTGCAAATGAGGGTTCTAGCAAAAGGGCTCAGAGTTTCGAAGCTGCTCTCCAGGGCTTACAAGGTGTTTAGTCACAGAGAGCACGAGGGGGTACAACGGGGTTAGGGAGGGTGCTAAGCAAGTGTAATGGACCCAAAAACGTCAAGCAGCCCAGGACTGAGCACTGGACACTCTGGGTCTCATCCCAGTTCTGTCCCTTCTATGGCTAACATTTTGCCACATGGCAATTTCATGACCACAACTTTCTGGATGGGTTCATCTAACCTTGAATGAGAACACTGAGTTTCGGTGATGTAATGAGGACAACCCACAAATGTCTGCTTTTACTTTTACAAATGATTTCAGATAGGGTGAGGCAAGAGTTGCTAATGTCCTATGAAACTGTAAAAAGCTCTAGTGGTTTTTTTATGTTGTTTGGTTATTAACAAGGTCTGAAATACTAGACACTGTATTTGAATAGTCTTTTACAATGACAATAGGTTGTATTGAAATGGCTTGGTATTTCCTCCCATCTGAATCCTGTCACATTACCCTCTCAGGGAAAGTTATTGGCAACAATGGCATCTATTTTTAACTAAAACTAAACTATTACAGAACTAAAACCAGATGCCAAGCTGCATACTGACTGTATTCTAATTGCTCAATATACAACTGCTTGTAATACTGACGCTGTCAGTATTAATTTGTACTTCTTGTCTGCCCTCTGGGTATGGGCCTGAAGTTATCTGTATTGGATATTTTTTTTAGATTATTCCCATTCCAAACCTTTAAGAAGGCAAGTGCTATTCAGTATCCAGCTATTCTGAGAAGCTGAGAGAGAGAAAGTATTGCTTAGGGCAGTGATAAGAGTTTTTCAGGGAAGCAATTAGGTCAGATAATTTATTTGTTAAAGGAGGGTTAGGACTATGGATAGGTGGACTCCATATGTCATTAAAAGGGAGGGGGAAAGATCTTTAAAATATCTGTTAACTAACCTTCTTAAAAAAATTGCAACACAAGCTCATTTGGGAAATTCTGGATACAAAAAAAGTACTCACATTCATGCTACCACCATTTTCATTTCCAGAATGTGGAATAATTTTGTATTTGTAATTCAATGTCAGAAAAATGCTTGAATGTTTCTCACTCTTGTTTTCCAGAGTATCCTGATCTCAAATCCTCCTCTTATGCTAGCTAGCTCTCCATCCAGAGCTTCTAACCAGGCATCTGGCATGAGAATGCTTGTAGAATATAAAGAAATCAAGAAAAGAGGACAATGAGCAAGCTGGGTCAGAATAAAAGGGGGAATGATCACTAATGCTTATTCCTTAGAATTCACCACCACCACAACAACAAAAAAAAATCCAGTCTTTTTGTCGCTGTTGTATCCCAGAAAGTAATTCAACACTATTATTAAGTATCCAATTTGTACTTCAAACAACCCTTCCCCATTTTCATGTTAAAATTTATCTGTTCTGCAAACCTGACTCACATGCCACCTTCTTTCCTGATTTGTTTCTTTCTCTCCTGTGACACAAAACGAATTTTGTCTTGTGTTTGTAGATTTTTAAAGAAATCTTACCTACTACAAAGTCAGTTCCATGAGACCTCATACAACAGCCTCTGAGCCTAGAACAAATGCTCAAAAGATCATTCTCTCCCCATTTGCTGGTCTTTCTCATCAAACTATTACAGGTACACCTTGTTGAGAGTTGCGCCCTAGCCTGCTGAATCATTAAAGCCCTGCTCATCCAATTCAGAAAAAAAATCTCTAAACTGCAGTGGACGGACCCCAGCTGTATAAATATGTGAATTGTAAAAAGATACACATTTAATTAGCTCTAAACAATTGTGAGAGCTGTCCTGTTACCACTCAGTATCGGCGGCGAGGGGAACCGCTCTCCAGTCATAGACTCTCAATCTCTCTAGATTAATTATAAGTGTCATAAATGTAAATATATTCTTATTTTCAGAATACTTATAAACCACATACATTAATAGATTATTCCACTTTTCTTTATTCTAATAATTCTGGATAATATCACATATTAATTACAGTGATTCAATTTTTGTCATTAATAGGTGGTTTCTGCTTTTCCCTTACACTTGCCTAAAAGCTCCTGCTACAAACCATCGATGGGAGATTCTGGACAAAACTTCAAAAGATCTTCAAGAAAGAACTGTTGGCTATTTGAGTCCACAAGAAAATATACTCATGGATCCAAACCCCTTTTCCCCCATCCCCAAAGCTGATATTATTGCAAAGAGACACTGTCAGACTTCACAAAGACTGACTTAGAACCTCCAACCCCTCATTCAGAAGTGGTCACCTTACAGAAGTGGACTCCTGAACCAAGATGAACAAAACAAGAATTAATTAAGGCTCAAAGAACTGATTTAATTATGACTAATGTTCCATTTATAATGAGCATGTTGAAATTTAGGTTCTTTTTTCCTTTCTAACATGTATTAATATTCTCACGAATCATTTCCTACAGGTCCTATAGCTAATGATTAGTGAGATCCATACAAAACTATTATTCTTTGAGCTAATATGAATAGTAATTCAATTAGTGAACTTTATTAAGTACCTCTCCACATATGTTATTTTGCTATCCAGAATATAATTACATCACTATAAATATTATTTGTGCCTCTGGTTGTTTACACTCTACAACATTAATGATGTGTTGATATTAGTGATATTTTAAACATTAACAATGTATTAATTTCATTTGCCTTCTAAAATACATCTAAAACTATTGACCACTGTTATTGGGAATGTGTGCTGTTTTTTCCAAGAGGGGTAGCTATGTTAGCATTTATCAGTGTACCCTGTCCAGCTTGTCCTGTTCTTTTTAACAGGTAACTATGACAGTTAATTTTATAAGTCAACTTGGCTTTGCTACAGTACCCATTTATTTAATCAAATAGTAATCTAGGTGTGGCTGAGAAGACATTTTGTGCACGTGGTTAATATCTACAATCATTTGACTTAAGTATATTATGCTTGCTAATATGGTGAGCCTTATTTAATCAATTGATGGTCCTAAGAGCAAAATCTGAGGTTACCCAGAAAGAAGAAATTCTGTCTCAAGAATGCAGCATCAGCTCCTGTCTGACTTTCAAGCAAGCCTGCTTGTCCTGCAAATTTTGGACTTTCAAGTTTTCCACATGAGTCAATTTCTTAAAATAAATTTCTTTGTATTCATCTATCTATCTATCTATCTATCTATCTATCTATCTATCTATCATCTATCATTTTGCTTTCTATTTACTGACCTACCCTGTTGGTTTTATTCCTCTGGAGAACCCAGACTGATGCAGAAACAGATTTGCACAGAAGTTGGCTAAGGTTAGGAGTAGTCTCTGTGCCTGTAGGAAGGAGGTACTCTATGGAAAGCCGGCTAAAGCCATTTATTTTATTTTTAAAAATATATTTTATTGATTTTTTACAGATAGGAAGGGAGAGGGATAGAGAGAAACATAGATGAGAGAGAAACATCAATCAGCTGCCTCCTGCACACCCCCTACTGGGGATGTGCCTGCAACCAAGGTACATGCCCTTGACCAGAATTGAACCTGGGACCCTTCAGTCTGCAGGTTGAGGCTCTATCCACTGAGTCAAACCGGGTAGGGCTGGCTAAAGCCATTTAAAGATCAAGTCCATTAACTTGATCTCCTAGGACCCTAATACTGTATAATAAGAACCCAAAGTGATGAACCCAAGAACTATTTTTTAAATGAAGTCTTTTGTTCTTTAATTGAAGTACATATTTATTTCAAGGTCATAATGTGAACACTCAGAATGCCGTGAGTTATCGCAGTGGAGCTCTCTTTGCCCCATTTGTTCAGTTTCGTGCTGACCGGTAACTCTTCCAGTGACAGACCTGGCTGCGTGATGTGTCACCTGCCAAGGAGAGGACCTTCTTTTCTACATCAGACCTCTCTGCAAATGCTGAACCCTCCAGGGAAATGAGCATTCCAAAATCAGCAAGGCAGAACTGGAAAAATGCATTTAAAAAAACATAACCACACATGACCACAATACAATTTTGTCTTCTTTTGGAGACCACATCTATTTCTGTTCCAACCACCAAGAACAGTTAAAATGCTATTTCCTCTGTTCTCGGTGAAAGAAGCATTTTCAAATTCGTATTCATGTGTATCCAAAGTCTTCATATAAAAGTTATTTCAGAAACTGTTCTCATAAGACTGTTGTAAAATTAGTTAATTTCACGAAATAGGTGGAGAAAAGGGAGCAACAGGACTTTGAGTGACTCCCAGGACCGTTTCAAAGACTAACACAGGATTTCTCTCCCTCAAATAGTTTCCCTAGAACCCAATAAAACAAGACTTCATTTCCGACCTGCTGTTAGTTTGTTTCTATGTTATCTGAATTTAAAATACTAGATTTAATCTTAGAACAACAACAACACACAAAAATATTAGTGGAGAAAGGTGAAATACAAATAAGCCTGTAATTTAATTAATAGTATTGTACTTATGTTAATCTTTTTAAAAATATGTTTTTATTGATTTCAGAGAGAGGAAGGGAATGAGAGAGAAAGCTAGAAACATCAATGATGAGAGAATCGTCGATTGGCTGCCTCCTGCACATCCCCTACTGGGGTATGAGTCTGCAACCTGGGCATGTGCCCTGATCAGGAATTGAACTGTGACCTGCTGGTTCCTAGGTGCTCAACCACTAAGCACACCGGCCAGGCTTATGTTAATTTCTTAGTTTTGATGAACTGTACCATGGTTACACATGAAGGGTATAGGAGAATTCTCTGCAACTCTTCCATAAATATAAACTTATTTCAAAATAAAAACGTTTATAAAAAAGGAAAAAGGAGGCACTGGTAAAAAATACACATTCCTATATCCCACCTTACACTTATAGAACCCAGATGAGCATGGAAATCTGCATATTAAATATGCACCCAGCTGGTTCTGCTGCATGTCAGAGTTTAAGAAGCTTTATTCCATATATTCTGAAAAATGTTTTAAAACTAAGAACCATGTTTGATAAAATTAACAGGAATGTATTAATGCATTGCTCGTGTAACTAAAAAGAATATGAAAATGCCAGCCTTCTGGACTTCCAGTCAAGATGGCAGAATAGATAAATGCTGTGCTCACTTCCTCCCACAACCACATCAAAATTACAACTAAGTTATAGAACAACCACCCTTGGGAACTCCCACAGACTAACTGAACAGAACTCCTATAACTAAGAATATAAAGAAGAAGCCACGTCAAGACTGGTAGGAGGGGCAGAGGCATGTGTGGTGATTAAGGATCAAGAAAAATATCTCAGCTGCAGAAGTTCCTACTTAACGGTGAGGGGTCCCAGCCCCACACCAGGTTTCCCACCTGGAGCACCTTCAGGGAAGAAGACTCCCCATAGCAGCTGGCTGTGAAAATTAGTGGGATTGCATCTATCGATGGAGTCCTCTTAAAGGGTCCGAGCACAGACTCGCTGGCCAGGCATGGTCTGTACCTCTTGCTAAGTGGCCCCAAGCCCAGCACTAGTGGCAGCCAGCCTCAGTTGACAACATAGTCTCTCCCAGGCACGTCCAAGCCCAGCACAGGGAGCTACTGACCACAGATCACCTTGTAGCACCTACCCGGAAGCCCTGGGTCACACACAGGCAGAGGCCGACCTTGGCCTGCACTGGAGCTCCTCCCCAGAGGGCTTAGAAACAACACACCTGGTAGTCAGCTTCAGACCCCACCAGAGCACCACCCAATTAGTGCCCAAAATGACACACCCAAAGAGTGTACTCAGCAGGCACTAGAGCCCCACAAGCAATTCTGCTCCACAGGGTCAGCCCCACACACCAGCTTGTCTACTATAGTCATGGCCAGTTCTCACAGTGAGTCAGTCTGAGGGTCAGTCTCACTCACTGACATGGAAACAGCAATCAAGGCTCAACTACAACAGAAAAGCCCACACAGCCCACACAAGGGACATCCCTAAAACACCTGGGTGGTCAGGGGCTGTGCCATTAAAGCCCCATAAGACCCCTGCTATATAAGACCACTCTGGCACAGGGACACCACAAACCAAAAATCTATAGAAATATACAAGAAATAAAGAGAAATAAATCTAAACACAACACTACAGAACATCAACAAATAAGAGAAAATAAAATAAGAAAGGAACAGAAAAGAAAACAAGCAGAAAACAAATTAATAAAATGGCAATCACTACACACCTATCAGTAACTACTTTATATGTAAATGGGTTAAGTCCTCCAATTAAAAGATGAATGGTAAAGAAGGAGTAGTACATATATACACTGGAATATGACTCAGTCATAAATAAGAATAAAATCTTACCATTCGCTACAACATGAATGGATCTAGAGTATTAAGATAAGTGAAATAAGTCAAAGAAAGAAAGACAAATACTATGATTTCACTTAAATGTGGGATCTAAAAAAAACAAAAAACAAAATAAATGAACAAACAAAACGAAACAAATTCATAGGTACGGAGAACAAACTGATGATTGCCAGATGGGAGGGAGGTTGGGGGGCTGGGCAAAAAAGGTAAAGTGTTTAATAAGTATAAATGGGCAGTTACAAAATAGCCGCAGAGATGTAAACTACAGCTTAGGGAATATAATCAATAATACTGTAATAACTATATATGGTGTGAGTGGGTGCAAGATGTATTGGAGGGATCACTTCATAAGTTACCTAAATATCTAACCACCATACTGTACACCTGAAACTAATATAATATTGAATGTTAACTATAACTGAAAAAATTTTAAATATGCTAACAACCTAAGTGAGTGGTTCTCAACCACTTTTTATTTAAAGTAACACAAATTATCTTAAAACAGCATGAACTATTGGTCCTTGTTCATAACAAAGAAAAAGATAAGCCTAGTACTTTCATTTTCCATGCAAGACTCCATTCTGTTTCAGGCTGAGGACAACATGCATCAGCCTTTTAGAGGTCAGTTGGTGGAGGCAACTGCTCATTTCTCCATGAAGAACAAAATTGCTCAACCCACGTATTTATATGGTTGCAGCAGAAGCACCCATGTATTATCTTGATCCAACTCTCCACCCATTCCAGCCAAGAGATAGGAGCAAGAGTTGGTATCTGACCCAAGTTGTGTCTGAGAGAACTTCCCTGGGATTTTTTGCATGTAAGAAAAATATAGGTAATCTTTCTTTGGGGTCTGAATTATAAGATATTAAACTTGATAAAATAGATTGAGTACTTTCTTTTCCCCCAGCTGCTGTTAGTACAATAATACATCGATGTTCCCACTGGCATATGAAGATCAGGGAATTATAAAGTATATATCACACATAAACGCATTACCAACAGTGATTACCTTCTCAGCAAGAGAGTGGAAGTAGGGAAGGTCAGAGAGTTTGATCATTACAGTTTCTGGAATTACATCAGAAGTCAAAAAGGGTTCCCCTCAAAAGGACAATAGTCTCCATTTGTTAAAGGCTGGCTGATTCACAGAAAACCTTTCCTTTGACTTAATTAAAATTTAGAATTCAAGAAAAGAAGCTCAGAGGGAGGGGAGACATTAAAGTCAGAGGTGCTTTAGGCAGATTTCCTCAACCTGTGGTCCACTGACCCCCAAGGTTGCCTATTGGTAGAATTCGTGGAGTCCATGGACCTGCGTGAGAATAATTGTACCTTTATTTTCACTAAACTCTATCTGAAATCTAGAATTTCCTTAAATTAAGAATGTAGACAGTAAACCATAAGTAAACCATAGACCAGTGTGTCTTTATCTGCAATGGAAATCATAGATATATTCATACTCAGTTTAGTTAATGCAGATACCTCAAAATACTGTTTCTGCTCATCAATACTTCAAAATTATAGTAGGTAGTAGGCCAGCTACTAGACCATAGTTAATGCATTCATGAAGAAGTACATGTATCGCTATATCACAAATTTGACTTGTTATTTAAGTAACTGTATTTATAAATAGCTAGAGGCCCAGTGCACAAAATTTGTGCATGGGTAGGGTCTTTAGCAGCTACCAGCTGCCGACCAGGGCTGTCCTTCCCTGGCTGCCGGCTGCTGGCTGGGGCTTTTCCTCATTCTATGCTACCCCCTGGTGGTCAGTGCACATCATAGTGAGTGATTGAACTGGTTGGTTGAACTCTCAACGGGACACTTTGCATATTAGGCTTTTATATATATAGATTGTTTTTATTTGTAGCCCTATAGATGGTGTTTTTGATGCATTTAAAACATTCTAAGAAGGCATCAGATTTTCAGAGAGGCTCATGGCACAAAGTAATTTAAGAATTTCTGCTTTAAAGCAAAACAAAACAAAATAATAATTTAACAAATAAAAGCAATAATGATCCTTTACTCTGATGAAAGGAAAAGATATTTACCATTATGTAAAAGTCCATATGTCAAACAAGTCTTTTTCATTTTGTAGAGACGGACCACAAAGGAAATAACATTACTGCTATTATCTGAAGATAAACCATCTTCCTGTACCTCTAGAAAGACCTTTTATATAGAAAGAGGACCTAAGAAAAATCCAAAAATCTATCAATTGATGAAATTTCTGCACTTTCAAATGATGGAGAGGATGCTTCGGAATTTCAACTGGATTTTTCCAAATAATGAGCCTAAATCCCATTTTATCTTTCTGAATCTTAAAAATAGGAACCAGGATCCAAGCAGCCAATCAAAAGAATGTGCCATGTAAAATTACTCAATCTAAGAGTTCAAGATTACTGCCTGGAATCACTGTATTGAGGTTTATGGCCATTTCATAGCTCAGATCAAAGATCTTTGGAAGGACAATGCAGAGGACTGAGCAGGAAGTCATTAGCATTTGTCTGTGTCAATACATTCCAGTGTGTCCTTTGACATTATGAAGTTCATGGAAGGGCAGCAGCAAGGAAAATAAAGAAAAACAGAATTTGGTGAGGGGGTAGTAACAGAGGTTGGGGGTGGAGAGAGGCTGCAATATTATATGAGGCCCTCAGAGTCCACAGAGCATGTTGTGCAATCTTCCTGCTTGCCCCGCAGTGGGACACATGTTCTGTCCTCATGCTGAGTTGCATAAGTAGAGAGTTCAATGTTTTGTTTTGTTTCTTCTTGTGTGTTTTTTGGTTTTGTTTTTTACCTTATCAGTGAGGATGCTGTTTATGATGGCAAGGGCATCAAACCCCTTTTTTCTGACGTATGGGCTAGGGAAACACCACTCATGCTGCACTCCTCTCCCTTACTTCTCAGTGGTCTGAGTTTGTGGCAAGTTGCAGGGCATCCCAGGTTACCACAGGAGGGCAGTCCCATCTGGGAACCAGGGTGGAGCACTATCAGGGCTCAGGTATTAAAAAGTATGGTACCGCCTGGCTGGTCTGACTCATTGGTTGAGTGTCGACCCATGAACCAGGAGGTCATAGTTCGATTCCTAGTCAGGGCATATGTGGGGGTTGCAGGCTCAATCCCCAGGAGTGGGTGTGCAGGAGGCAGCTGATCAATGATTCTCTCTCATCATTGATGTTACTATCTCTCTCTCCCTCTCCCTTCCTCTCTCTGAAATCAATAAAAACATATTTAAAAACAAAAAAGGTATGGTACCGATTAGCAGATATGCTACATGTTTTCGAGGTTTGTCTGCTTCTGCCCATCCTGGCTCTATCAGACATACTTATCAATATATATAAGGAAGTGTGGCCCGTGGACAGGAAGCATCATCTGGAAGGGAGCTTATTAGAAATTGAGACTCTCGGGCCCCAAACCAGACCTACTGAATCAGAACCTCTGGAGGTAGGGCCAGAAATCTGAGTTTTAATAAGCCCTCCAGATGATTTTTTTAGACACACTAAGGCTTGGGAAGCGCTGGCCTAGACAATCCTCTATAGGCTGCTCTTCCAAGGAAGGAGGGTGGCACTGTGTCACTGGGTAGCAGCAATGTGATGTGGGTGTTTATAAAATGGCCAACACGCCACAGTGACGTGCACCAAAGCCATGATCTCATTGGACATAGACCAAGGGGGAAGATTCACTAGTTTTCCTCTAACTTTCCCAAGCTACTCCATGCCAGTGAGTTTGCAAAACATGACACCCCCACCCCCCTGCTGTGATTAATTGTTTTGAAATTGTAAACAAGAGGTGAGGCTGAATAATTCAGAGAATTAGGCATAACAAGCTATTTGGCGAGTCAGAAACCTTTTTCTGTTCCTTCCACTGACTTTTTATAAATAGTTGAAAACTGGGATTGGGTCTTACTCACACTTTTATTACCAGCAACTGGCTCAGTTCCTGGTTCACTATAACTGCTCAATAAATGTTTGAAAAATAAATGAATGAATGAAATTAAATGAAGCTTTTGTCTATACCACGGTGTATTAGTTTAATATTGCTACCCAAACAAATTACTACTAATGTAAATAACAAAAATTTACAGAATTTTACAGTTCTCTATGTCAGAAGTCCTGCGTGGGTCTCACTGAGCTAAAATAAAAATGTCAGCAGGGGACATGTCTTCCTTAAGGCTCTAGAGTACAATTAATTTCTTTAGTTATATGGGTTGATGGCAGAATTCAGTTTCTTAGGATTGTAGAACTCAAGTCCCCATTTCTTTGCTGGCTCTCAGCTGAGAGCCTTACCAAGGTTCTAGGGGCTGCCTGCATTCCTTGGCTCATGGCCTCCTTCCTTCATCTCCAAAGCCAGCAATAGTAGGTTGAGTATTTCTTGGGCTCTGACTCTTTCCTCTTTCTTACTTGGCCACATCTCTCTGACTGACCCTTCTGCCTTCCTCTTCCACTTTTAAGGGCTACATGGTGAGATGGGTCTTACTCAGATAAACTAGGATAATTTCCCTATTTCAAGATTCATAATCTTTATTACACCTGCAAAGTCCCTTTGCCATGTAAGGTAACATACTTACGAATTCTAGAAATCAGGACATGTACAATTTTTGTGGGTCATTATTCTGTCTACCACACTCTACTGGACAAAGTATATTAAAAGCACCAAATCCCAGAAATTTGGTGGGGGACAGGTATGTTGTCCTTGAAGAATGCATTAACACAAGTTATCAACATCTAGAATTGGCCCTTTTTGAAATGATGAGAGAAACTTGTAGCTTTCCACTATCATCACATCTATTTATTTATTTATAATATATTTTTATTGCTTTTACAGAGAGGAAGGGAAAGGGATAGAGAGTTAGAAACATCGATGAGGGAGAAACATCAATCAGCTGCCTCCTGCATGCCCCCTCCTGGGCATCGAGCTTACAACCAAGGTACATGTCCTTGACCGGAATCAAACCCAGGACCCTTCAGTCCATGAGCCAACACTCTATCCACTGAGCCAAACTGGTTAGAGCCCACTATCACCCGTTTTAAAGCTCTCCCTCCTGCACTCCCCCAATCTTCCATACAGTGCTAGATGACACACAAGTTCTTCACTCTTCCCCCTCTTTCTTTTTTTGTACTCTTAATCAAAACATAACAGGAATAGATAATTAATATTGATTGCTTTACTATATGTTGAGTATTTTCACAGAAACCATTGCACTAAATTATCATATGATCTCAATTAAGTACTTGTATTCTCATTTTAGAGGAAGAAGATCCTATTCAAGATACAAAATAGTAAAGCTCAGATTCTATCACAAGTCCCACTCTTTAATCATTACAAACCCTACTTCCTGTGATGCCCCATTTTCACATCCCTCATCCCAAGAAATAAACAGGAAACCTAACATGCTCATTAGCTGATATGCAAAGAAGTATGTATTAATCATGGTTCCCCAGAAAACAGAACCAAACACACCCAGGAAAAGTGTTTTATCAGCATTCTGGGCATTCCTTAGCCCAGTCAAGTTATTACATAAAATTAACCAACATAAGGTCTTTAATAAAAAGATCTCTATGCCCTAGCCAGTTTGGCTTAGCGGATAGAGCGTTGGCCTGTGGATTGAAGGGTCCCAAGTTCAATTCTGGCCTGGGGCACATGCCTAGGTTGCGGGCTCCATCCCCAGTGGGGGGCGTGCAGGAGGCAGCCAATCAATGATTCTCTCTCATCACTGATGTTTCTATCTCTATCTCCCTCTTCCTTCCTCTCTGAAATCAATAAAGAAATATATATATTTTTAAAAGATCTCAAGCTATAAAGAACAATCTCAATAGTGAAAATCAAGGAGAGAGATAGAGAGAGAGAGAGAGAGAGAGAGAGGAGAGAGAGAGAGAGAGATAGAGAGAGAGAGAGAGACAGAGAGAGAGAGACAGAGACAGAGACAGAGACTTATTATAGAAATTATGGAATGGGGAAATCCCATGATATGCAGTCTGCAAACTGGAGAACCAGGAAAGTTGGTGATATAATTTTGTCCCAGTCCAAAGGCCCTGAGATTCGGGAAACTGATGCTATAAATGCAAATGCCAGGAAGAGTCTGAAGGCCAACACTCTGGGAGAACCAGGAACTCAGACATCAAAGGAGAACACAACTGTCCCAGTTCAGTTGAAAAGAGCAATTGGCCTTTCCTCCACCATTTTGTTCCATTCAGCCCTTTGATGGACTAGAGCAGTGATGGCGAACCTTTTGAGCTCGGTGTGTCAGCATTTTGAAAAACCCTAACTTAACTCTAGTGCTGTGTCACATATAGAATTTTTTTTGATATTTGCAACCATAGTAAAACAAAGATTTATATTTTTGATATTTATTTTATATATTTAAATGCCATTTAACAAAGAAAAATCAACCAAAAAAATGAGTTCGCGTGTCACCTCTGACACGTGTGTCATAGGTTCGCCATCACTGGACTAGAGGATACCCACTCACATTGGCAAGGGCACCTTCTTTACTCAGTCTACCAATTCAAATGCTTATCTCTTCTGGAAATACCCTTACAAACACACCCAGGAAAATTGTTTTACCAGCATTCTGGGCATTCCTTAGCACAGTCAAATTATCACATAAAATTAACAAACATCAGGTCTTTAATAAAAAGTTCTCAAGCTAGAAAGAACAATCTCAATAGTGAAAATCAAGGCAGAAGAAGAAATCAAAACATCTGGTTTCACTTGAAACACAAACATTTATAAATCCCGGCAGAGTAAGAGTTGAGCAAAAGAGCGCTGGGGAATTATTTTTTGTTCTTTTTATGCCAGAAAAACAAAGCATTAGTTGTATGAAGTAGTTAGGAAGAAGGTCTAGGGAAGGTCTCAAGAAACTGGTTATTGCTAAAGACACAATATTTGAACAAAGGTCCTCCTCATGTCTAGATTGAACTTCTATTTCTACCAGAATTGTATCCAAATTGGTCAAAATGTTCCCTCAATGTGGGAACCTATAAATAATAAAACCTATTGAGTAACAGAGTTATTTTCCCCCTTTTTTGAATATTCTTTGTCTAGTTTTATTAATCAGCATACAGTGACTCACTATTTGTAAAAACAAATAGAATATTTTGCTATTTGAAGACACCAGGCTAGGTACAGAGGCACAGATTGAGACACGGTGTCAGCAACCAATTATAATATGAAATGATCTCATAAAGGTACAATCTCATTTTTACCCTTATCCTGGATGATACCTTACTCAAGAAACCCCAAGGAAACATAGATTTAGTTCTTAATGGCTTGTTAGTTTGGAGACCAAGGCCTTCCCTAAGAGATTCATTTTTAACACCTGTCCCTTACAGGGCATTCACAAAAAGGAACTGTGTTCCTGGAGAACAGGAAGCAGACTGCTCTTCCAATAATCTGTTCCTGCCCAACACCAAAGATTATTTCACCCTTAGACTCCCCACTAGCTTTCCTGAGAGAAGAGCAATCAAATGTAAATATGACTTACATTTTAATTGAAGTCATAAATATTTATTGCACCCTGTATATAATTTATTATGGATAGTAATCTTATGGCTGAGTGTTTTTAGTTTAATTCTTTTGCTTTAGCAGGACTGACCTATGAAAATGATAATGTATGTTAAGTTTGTATTCACCCATCTCTTCTCTCTGAGTGACTCCTACGGTGCCAAGAAGACATAGGATGATATTGAATCCCATCTTGTATAACTCCCACCTCTAGACTTCACCCATCTGGAATGTGCTTTTCCAGTATGCATTATATGTGGTTCTGAAATTTGTATTGCTGATTTCACACCCCCACTCTTTAAAACTTCCTGCTCTGTTCACCTCTCTGTTAAGAACTTAGCTCTCTAACAGATAAAGAACTAGCTACAGGGCAGGGTCTATGACATACATATCTGTATTCCCAATATCTAGGTCTCTGCCTGCGTATAATAAATATCAATACTATAAATAATAATAATGATGATGAATAGTAAAATAGCATACATTTATGTAGTACTTAAATGTGTTAAGCAATTATTTATACAATTTGTATAAACTCATTTCTTCTCATGACAACTGTAGGAGACAGGCACTCATTTTACAGATGAGGAAATTAAATCTGTTTGTTGAGCTAATGCATGAAAGAATGGAAAGTTACCACATGTAATTAAACGGACTACCTTGAGACAATTCCTCCAACAGTGGGGATTTGTGGACTAGAAAGGTACTTGGGTGTGAGGAGGACTGGGGCAGGAGAGGACAAATCTTTTGAATCCCTTCAGTGACACAGTGCCCAACTTACACAGTTTTTCAGGGATCCCTCCTTGTCGATGGTCTTGTTTCAGACAACTCTGCTCCATCATTTTTCAGATTTTAAGGAGTTCTAGGAGTCAGGAAGATGGTAAACATGTTTGCCCAGCTTAGGGAAGTTCTGTGAAGTCACAACTCTGCAACCCTAGGATCCTAAGGAATGTATTGGAGATGAATAGAGGAAGCCAGCTTACCCAGCTACAGGAGCCTACGGGACAAGAGATTTCTCCTCTTGTCCATGGGGGTCTCTGTATTAGTTTTCTATGCTACTTCAGATTTCCACTATCTCAGCAGCTTAAAACAGCACCCATGTATTATCTCATAGTTTCTGTGGGTCAGGAGTCTAGGAATGGCTTATCTGCAACTCACAAGGCTGTAGTCAGAATGTCAGCCAGCCTGTGTTCTCTGGAGGCTTGACTGGGGAAGACTCCACCTCCAAGCTCACTCTCAGGTTGATGACCAAATTCAGTCCTTGCAGCTATAGGCCTGAGGGCCCTGGCCACTTGCTGGTTGTTTTTCAGCTCCTTATCACATAAGCCTCCCAATATAGCTCCTTATTTCTTCAAAGTCAGTGAGGTAGTTTCTAGAGTGAGTGTGCAAGAAAAGTGAAATATTAAATGTCCTATTACAATCAGTGAAGTGACATTCCATCACCTTTGCCACATTGTATTGCCAGGAATCACAGGTCTTGTCTGCACTCAAGCAGAGGATACGAGTACCAGACGATGGAATTGTCAGGGGCCATCAAAGAGTCTATCTGCGACAGCCCCTTAGCCCTCCTGAAGCTTCAGCAGAAATGTTATGTGCGCTGCATTCACCTCGCATGGGAATGGGTGAGATCAGAGACTCTGTCAGACTCGTTCACAGAGGTTATCACGAGTCTGAAACAGTACCTCCTTCTGAATAAACATCTGTCCTTGAATGAATGAGTGAATGACTTCTGGTATCACGCCTGTAGTAAAGGAAGGAAATACATATGATGGGAAAGAATGAGGCTAGAAAACATGCTTTCCATTAATCTGATGTATAAAAGATGGCTCTTTACTACTATTTTACTCCTAGTTAACTAGTCCATTTGCTACTACAGAAGCCTGTAGACAAAGAAAGTGTTTAGAAAATTGGGTCAAGAGATAAGAGAGGAAGAAACAGACCCTCTGTGAGGGCACCTTTTCTGGGGGACAGAAGTGCGATCTGCTCTCAGGAAGGCCCAGTGCCCAGACTCCTGGGTTGTTCTGTTTGGCTCTGCTCTTCAGAGAGAAACTTTGAAGAGCTGCACAAATGTCAACAAGGGTGCTCTGCCTTTCTTTTTTTATAGTAGTTGTAAATTACAGACTCTCAGGCACATTGTGAGTCTCAACCTGCAGGTAGCAACCCTGGACACAAAGAGAAACCAAATGAAAACATAGAAAAACTGAAATGAGAAAAGTTTAGATTAAAGTAGCCTCGCTCTTGGGGTTTTTTCTGGCCTGATTTCAGGGCCTGCCTCTTAGTTATGCAATATGTTCTGATTCATAAATTTTTGTGAAGGTTCAGCCTGTGAATAAATCCTTTATCCTGTTTGAAAGGCTCTGTGAGGTTGGATTTTAGAAACTCTGCTGAAGGAGCAGCCAAAGGCAGTCTCTGAGTTCTGATCACTGTAGTTCCCCTCACACACCTCGGGTTTCTATGCCGGGAAAGTCCGATGTTTTCTCCCAAGGAGAAAGAAATCCACCCATGACTCTGAGCTGCTCTCTGTACGGGGCTCCTAACAGGCAGTTCTCATCTCCTGGGTCATTGGCAGGTCATCCTAACCAGAGGCTCTACATTGGCCCACTATTGATCTGGAGGCCTGAGGCTTTCTTTGCTGTGTTCCTTTTCCTCCTGGACCTGCCTTGTGGTTGATGATGAGTCACGTCACTATCTCTAACTCTCACCCATTACTCCTGGGTGAACTGGTTGAATGAGAGGCCTCAAAGCATTCTTATCTGTCCTGGCCTGGTAGCTCAGTTGGTTGGAGCATCATCCCGTACACCAAAAGGTTGTGGATTCGATTCCTAGTCAGAATATGTACAAGAGGCAACTGATGGATGTTTCTCTCTTTTTCTCCCTCTCTCTAAAAATCAATAAACATATCCTTGGGCGAGGACAAAAACAAACCACAAAAGAATAATCCTTCTTGTCCTTCCATAAAACACCAAGACATCTTCCTGTCTCAACTAATCAAGTGGTTAGTCAAAAAGCACTTAACCTCCTTAAGTGCTGGCCTAACTGGCCAATGTTTGTGACTGTGGATGATTTCCAAAGCAGTTATGATTGAACTTCCAACTCACAAGGCTAGGAAAACTTTTCTCAAGAGACAGATTATACAATGGCAAGTATATTACACATTAATTAGGGGCAGTCAGAATTCATGGAGCAGGATACACACAGCCACAAAGAGAAGATCCCGTTAGTCCTAGGTAGGAAAGCATGTGAGATTCTGGTTGTGCTGCATGCTTTGGACACAACATGAGCAGAGAGAAGAACTTAATGGACTTAAAGGTTAACTGGCACGTTAGTAGCATGCCATACATGCCAAGGGTGGTTAGAAATGCACAGGAGTGGTGGGGACGATGACAGTCAGAGCTCAGGTTAAAGCTTTTAGTTGACACAGTGATGATAGAAGGGGGAGGAAAAAGTGAAAAAGGAGAAAGGACACAAAGATGGTAAACAGGTAAGTGCCATCTCAGAACGTAGGGACAAGACAAAGTTTCAATAGAGTTGAAATGCTATTTTTGTGTTTAAGGAATAAAAGCGAGGAGAAAAGGTCAAACGAGGTTATCTGGGACTTGAGCAGGTTAAGAAACAATTCTGACATTTAAGATAATCTAACTCATCAAGATTATATAAAACACTAACATTTTGTCCTTTAAACTGACAAAATAACCATCTTTCCTAGACCTTTTTTTTTTTGCCACTGAAGAATGTAAATAGCCACATTGAGAGAATGGCAAATGAGAAAACGTATGCATAAAATCAGACAATCCTGCTCTCTCAAGCACACCAGTCTGTGTGTGACATTGAGTGTCATTGCTGGTGAGCGATGAACTATTCAGCCCTGTCCCCTTCATTCAGATGGAAGCACTGACAGTACAGTTTGCTAGGGCTGCGAAAGCCAAGTACCACAGGGGGGGTGGCTTAAACAATGTAAGTTGATTGTCTCACAAGTCTGGAAGTTAGAAGTCTAAGATCAAGGTGTTGGCAGGCTTGGTTTTTTCCGAGGCCTCTCACCTTGGCTAGTGGATGACCATGTGCTCCCTGTGAATTCACATGGTCTTCCCTCAGTGCGTCTGCATCTCAATCTCCTCTTATAAAACGCAAGTCATATTGCATTAGGACCCGCCCCCCCAAAGACCTCATTTTAACTTACTTATCTCTTTAAAGACCCCATCTCCAAGTACAGTCACATCCTGAAGTCCTGGTGGTTATTCAACCCATAGCAGACTCCAAGGAGGTAGAGACCAGGACAGGATCTTCGTCTCCTGTTTCTCCCATCACTTTTGAAACAGCACTCCTGGCTGAGAGCTCTTTAGATGGAGAGTGTTCCCAGCCTCCCCTGAGGCCAGGAGTGATTTCTTCCTTTCAGGACCCATTGTTGGGTCTAGGATTTGACTCAAGCAACAGCCAGAGGGAGCCTGCAGCAGTCCGTCCCTTCCTTTCTTCAGTGACAAAACTGCACTTTCTAAGTGGATACAAGATCCAGGGCAGCTGAATCTTTGAGGTGTATGTCATTTCTCTGAGAAATATGAAACCGTCCCAAATTTTATCTCCGCCTTCTAAAATGTGACACACTCGCCACCAGCCACACCTGGGACAATATTATGCGGCACATAAACAGGGTGTTAACTTGCAGCGGATCAAATTGTGAAAAAGTTACTCCCTTTTTATCTTTTTTTTTTTCCAGTTATTTGATTAAATAAAAAAGAAATGGTCAGGTTGGGGCTAATATATCTTTAACACCTATCAGTAATCTTTCTTTTTAACGAAGAGAGTAGATCTTAGGGCATAGACTTTAGCAAGCAGAAAGACCTATCTGGAACTTAGTAACATTGTTTAGTCTGCATTATATTTATTTCTATACTTAAATTCTAGAACCAGAGAGGTAATAACAGTGTTCATTTACCTTTTAAAATTAATCTGTATTAAAAACTGACTTAATTTAAAGGAAACACTAAGGAAATAATAGCACAGGTGATATTAAATATGGAAAAAAATGTCCAGGCAAGTTGCAAATGATTGAAATTTGGGAAAACCTACTTTATTTCTTTTAATTTCTCCAGCAACGTATAAGGTAGGTCTTATTTGGCACATTTTAATGAAGAAGAAACTGAGACTCCAAAAGTTTGTTGGTCACCATCACCCGTCCAGTTAGTTACAGTCAGAGTGCACATGCAGGTGTGTTTGACTGCAAAGCTTATGCTTCTAACTACTGAACACCACCACTTGCTCATCAGGCCCGCACAGCTTTTTGAGTAAAAGAAGGTAAGTGCTTAAAAGAAAACACCTCGGGTGTGGGAAATGGGACTAAAGGAGGTTTGGGTTTGACTGGTTTGTGACTAATCATTGCGCTAGTCAGTCAATAAACCTGTACAAAGTGTCTGCAATCATAACTTGGTACAAAATTATGATTTTTCTGGGAGTAACCAAAGACATTAGTTTCCAGACAAGGAAAACAAAAATCAAACAAAGCAAAACAGAACACAAAACGGGGTGATTTGTTTTTTCCATGGGGCTCACTAAGTGGTTTGAGAATGATAAAATGACCAAAGGATCGCCAGGATTGTCTGTGGCCAAGTATACTGGCCTTCTGTTCTGGACCAGAAAGTAAATATTAATGATCTCCTCTCTAAAAGAACATTGCACCCTAGCTATTTTAAGGCATGGGACTTTAAAGAAAAAGGTAGGAGTTTCTCTCATATCCAATCTCTGTCTAGCATGAGTTTCTTAATGTTGGCAATAGTTCCCAGTAATTTTGCCAGAAAAGTCATTGCAGTCTTTTAAAGACTTTACCTAGGAGGACTGCCAAGACAGAAAATTAAAACTGTGACAGAAACCAAATCCAACTCACTCATGCTCTCCCTCTCCACCCACACATGGTGCCATCTATTAGAAAATGAGGTATTCTCTTTTTTAAAAATATGTTTTCTTAACTTTTTACAGAGAGGAAGGGCAAGGGATAGAGAATTAGAAACATCGATCAGCTGCCTTCTACACACCCCCTACTGGGGATGTGCCCGCAACCAAGGTACATGCCCTTGACCGGGATCAAACCTGGGACCCTTGAGTCCGCAGGTCGACGCTCTATCCACTGAGCCTGTGGTCGGCAAACTGTGGCTCGCGAGCCACATGCGGCTCTTTGGCCCCTTGAGTGTGGCTCTTCCTAAGCCTTAGGAGTACCCTAATTAAGTTAAGAACAATGTACCTACCTATATAGTTTAAGTTTAAAAAATTTGGCTCTCAAAAGAAATTTCAATCATTGTACTGCTGATATTTGGTTCTGTTGACTAATGAGTTTGCCAACCACTGACCAAACCAGTTAGGGCTGAGGTGTCCTCTTAACCGAAGAACTTACATGCATATGCATAGCCCATGGACATAGACAATAGTGTGGTGAAGGCCTGGAGTGGGGTGGGGGAAGGGTAGAGGGGGGAGAGAGGGGAAAAATAGTGGATATCTGTAATACTGTCAACAATAAAAAAAAAACTTTTTTAAAAAATAGAAAAAAGAAAAAGAGATGTTTTAAGAACTTATGCCTGCTTGTTAGCCACTGACCACATGAGGATGAACAATGTCATACTTTCTATAGCGCCAGAACAGCAGCAGGGAAAGGGGAGTCAAATGCTTCTCTTCAACCTCCTTCATCGTAGCCACATCCACAAGGACACAGAAGTCCAGCAGCAGCTGCCACAGACTGGCCCCTCTGACCTTGTGAATCTCCCTCTCCAGTGCGATCAAACAGCAGCAGAGTTTGCTCACAGAGGCCCTTTCTGTTGGGTCAATGTGGGAATTTCTCTCTACATCTTTCTTCTCTGCGAAGGTTCCCGACCTTTCCAGGAGCACCTGGAAACTTCTGGTTAAATATTCCCTGTGGTACGTTGGTACTGACTGCCACCCTCCAGGGCACAGTTCCTGAATGCCTAAGGAGACAGGATTATTTGC